>NC_056673.1:49588723-50224278 GCF_018350195.1 Panthera tigris | reverse complement strand
AAATTTTGGGGTCTGTAGAAAAACCACTGCCTGGGAAGAAGAATTTCCTCTGCCCTGTGGTCCTTTGAGCTGGACGTAGAATCAGACTGACGTGAGACAGACTAACAGAGAGAATCCAATGTAATAGGCCTGCCTGCGGGGAATCCGCACAGGCTGGAAATTCCAAAGGCAATGAGGCAACGTGAAGCTTCTATGAGCTCAGGAGAGGGGTAGCTCAGGAGAGGATACAAAGGAGAGGAAGGCCAAGAGCAGGAAGGAGAAAGGAGATGTCTGAAAACCAGCGTTGCCCTATTTCGCTGGTAAGTTTCCTAAGTAAAGGGGAGTCTCTGTTAACAGCTCTCTTCCTGGCACAGGCTCTCCTTTCCAATGCAGATTTCGGCAGTTGAGGGGGAGGCAGAGAGCTTCTCCTGCACCTGCTGGGTTTCGATTACTTTTAGTTTGAAAGTATGGCCAAGTGGCCCATCATGGGGCAGCCTGCCCTTGGCCCCTACACTATCATTAAAACTAGAAACTGGGATTTGAGAATATAGAATACCAAGTTGAAACTGGGATTTAGTCCTCCGTTAGGGATTCAGTAAACACAGAAGCTTTTACATGTATGGTTCGTACAGATCGTACAACCTTCTGAGGCCTCAAAGCTTTCCTACATCACTGTTGCAGTAATTGAAAAAGAGGTGCCTCCTGGCAGATCGACATTTGCCTTTTAATTGCTGTGTGAACTTGGACGAGCCACTGGCCTGCCCTGTTTTTTAGTTTTCTCTTTTGTAAAATGGGGATAATAATGCTCACTGCCTCCTGGAATTGTTACAAAGATTAAATATGTTAATAGGTGCAACATGTTCAGGACAGAGTCTAGAGCTCACAGGCATCCAGTATAAGTATTTGTAAATTAAATGCACAATGCAAACAAATAAACCCCACAATCCTAGACAGTGTTGGAATCCATCAATACTGAGACATAGTAAGGGAGTTGGGAAAAGCCGTGTGACAGAAGTTATCAGTCATGCCCAGGTGACCTGAATCATGTTGTGAATATTCCTGAGGCTCTCCTTGTGAATTCACAAGCTGGACATCCATCTTTGTGAAACATCAGGCTTTCCAGATCATGGCATTGAGGTTTGGGGATCTTTGGGGATCTTTAAAAAAAAAGGGGGGTGGGTTTCCAGTTTTATTAGTGAATAGACCAGAGATAACAGCAAAGGATGTGGAGCAAAGGAACCCTTGCTCACTGTTGGTGGGAACAGAAGTTGGCGAAGCCACTATGGAAAACAGTATGAAGGTTCCTCAGAAAAGTAAAAATAGAACTACACTATGATTCAGCCATCCCACTTCTGGGACATCCATGTGAAAGCATGGATGGACCTTTACTCTTTTCTATTTACACTCTCCCTTGGTGATCTCATCCGGTCACGGCTATCAGACTTTGGTAAGTTCTGAATTTGTATCATGTGTGGATCTGGGTCCTGGATTCCGGACTCTTACTTAACACCTGCAATGTGAATATTGAATAATAAATAGTAGTAATGCGAGTGATGATATTAACAGCTTATTATAATTTATATTATTATTATGCAGTTTTATGTTATTCATAAATTTATGTATTTAAGCTAGTTTTATTTTGTAAGATGCATGATTATATATCTAAGTATGTTTATTATATGATTTATATTATACATTTTGATTTATTTGTATCAATGGTATTTTATTTATTACTAATCATTTAGTATTCAACAGGTCCAATATTAAATTCTTTGTAGTCTCTCCCAAACCAGGAGATCCTATATGGTCTTCTTCATCTCATTAAAAACGTCTTAGTTCCACCACTTGATTAAGCCAACAACATTGAAGATGGCTTTGACTCGTCTCTTTTTCTCGCTAACGTATATCCAGTTCCATGAACAAATCTATAGGCTCCACCTCCAACATTTTTCCAGAAACTGACTTTGTTACCACCTCTAAGCCACGTTGGGCCAGGCCATCACCATACTAATTTATTACTGTAACCAGTAATATTAGAATGGAAGTTATTGAAATTTTTAATGTTTTATTTTATTTTGAGAGGAGAGAGAGAAAGAGAGGGAGAGAGAGAAAGTGTGCATGAGAGCAGGGGAGGGGCAGAAAGAGAGGGAGAGGGACAGAATCCGAAGCAGGCTCTGTGCTGTCAGTGTATAGCCCGATACCGGGCTTGGTCCCATGAACCGTGAGATTGTGACCTGAGGTGAAATCAAGAGTTGAACACTTAACCAACTGAGCCACCCGGGAGCCTTTGAATTTTTTTTTAAATCAGAGAACCTTAGATAACTATTGTATAAGAGTTTTGATTGTCTGTGTTCACCCTGAATGTCAAACATTATGGTCCACAAGGGCATTAACAAACATCCGGGGATTTCTTCTATAGCATTTGATTTCTGAAATGTTTATATTGGTAGCATTTTACTTATACATATTTAACCTAGGCCAGACTCTGTGTACTTTCTCACTTGACAAATATTCCTATGCAGCTCTTTCTATTGTAACACATCAAACAAGCTTAACCTAATTATTTCTAACATCTCTCTTTTTATAAAGTAAAAGAACAAAACTTTGTGCTTTCCAAGAGCCCTCTAGGAAATCTCAAAGACGGCTTCAGTAAAAGAATTTTTTTAAAAAGTGTTTTGGTATGTCATATACAGTTGTAGGAAGGCAATTAGAAATGTCGTTAGAAGAAATGTGGGTACTTGACTAAGATAGGATAATGGGTGCCTGTGACACTATTTAACCGAAGTGACAATATAACATTTAAAAATAAGCACAGAAAAAAAAGATGGCCATCTGTGAACCAGTAATCACATCCTCACCAAGCAGAATCTGCCAGCACCTTGATCTTGGACTTCATATCCAAGTCTCCAGAACTGTAAGAAATAAATTTCTGTTGTTTATTAAAAAAAAAAATAAATAAATATATATATATATATATATATATATATATATATATATTTAATAAGCACAGAAAATAGCATTGTTGCAAAGATCCTCTTAGTTCTTTAAAAAGTGAGAACCTTTGTTTTTCTTTTTCTTGAATAATCATGGATATCATAAATTCAATGTAAAGCAAAGAAAATTATTCTGGTATGACACAGGCTCTTCGCTCTGTAGGCAGATTACACATAAGGGAAACAATGAATTTTAATATTATGGGTAAAGCCACTACTCAGTAAGCCCAGGGAGCAAGACCATCAGAATTGAGGAAATTTTGTTATAAATTTTAACATTTCATAGCTTTTATTGAGACTCTGGTATTATAAGTCAAAGCAGGGCGCCTGGGTGGCTCAGTCGGTTAAGCGCCAGACTTCGGCGCAGGTCATGACTTCATGGTTCATGGGTTCGAGCCCTGCATCTCAGGCTCTGTGCTGACAGCTCAGAGCCTGGAGCCTGCTTCAGATTCTATGTCTCCTCTCTCTGCCCCTTCTTGGCTCACTCTCTCTCTCTCTCTCTCTCTCTCTCTCAAAAATAAATAAACATTAAAAAAAAAGTTGAAATAAATAAATAAACATTAAAAAAATAATTTTATAAATCAAAGCAAATAAATTCAATTTCAAAGTTTTGTGCTTCATTATGCTCTTTCGTGTTCTGGAACAAACTAAAATTTTCGGACGGTAGTTCTCCCAGGGTCTCTGTGATGTAAAAATTATCCTAATATAGTAATAACACCAGGATGATATTAATGTTAATACACAATGTGTTCATCATTGCTATCTTCAAACTGATAAAATACCTATGCCATTTTTCAATTTCTAATAATTAGGTAGTGATAATTATAGCTCACGTAGACAAAGTTCTTTGGGACACGCAGGAGGTCCTAAAAGTGTAGTGTGGCCCAGAGACCAAAAAACCTAAAGTTTGTTGCTTTAGAACAAAACTACTCTTCTTGAAAAATGAAAGCACAGTTGTATATGTCTGTCACTATTACTCCTGGTGTAGTCTCCAGCCCCTGGCTGTAACTTTGATTTTCTTAGTTTTTTTTTTGAGTGTTTATTTATTTTTGAGAGACAGAGACAGAGCACGAGCTGGGGAAGGGCAGAGAGAGAGGCAGACACAGAATCCGAAGCAGGCTCCAGGCTCTGAGCTGTCAGCACAGAGTCCGACGTGGGGCTCGAACCCACGAACCGTGAGATCATGACCTGAGCCAAAGTCAGATGCTTAACTGTGGAGCCACCCAGCTGCCCCTGTGACTTTTAATAAGAGCGTCTGCCTTCTATTTCACAAAGAAAAGCAGGGAGGGGACAACTGAGAACTGTGTCGTACGCAAGCCTTTTTTTACCAGACTATCCACGAATGCACATAACGATCCAACTACGTTGTTATGGACTCGATAGCTGTGTCCCCTTCAATTCATATATCGAAATCCTGACCGCCAAAGTGGTGATTCTAGAAGGTGGGGCCCTTGGGAGGTGATTAGATCTTGAAGGCGGAGCCCTCACGAATGGGCTTAGTGCCTTTTTAAAAGAGATGGCAGGGAGTTTTATCACCCTGTCTGACACGTGAGAAACAGAGAAGATGGCCCTCTATGAACCAGGACGCAGGCTCTCAGCAGACACTGAACCTGCTAGTGTCTTGATCTCAGACTTTCCAGACTCAAAACTTGTCAGAAATGTTTGTTGTTTAACCGCCCCCCCTCCCCAGCCTATGGTATTTTTGTTACAGCAGCCTGAAGAGGCTAAGACACACATACATCTCTTACATGTTTTTAAAGTGGCAAAAGAAAAAGAAGAAGAAGAAGAGTATATAGATTAGTATGATCCCAAACTATAACCTCTCCGTGGAATGAAAAAATTAAAAACAAAAGTGTGTAACAGTTATCGATGAAGTAACTCAGTTTAATATCAGTTCAAGGCTGGCTGGGAAATGTGAGCTGGAAACGGATGATGGATAAGACACAAGAAACAAAGGTAGCTTTGGGGTTCCCTGATGATGGGAATGCCACCAGGAGAGATAAGGTTCACAACGTGGTAGGCACATTTCCCAGAAGGTGACGATTTCTGCTTGGGACGGGATGAGTTTGAGATGTCAAAACAGTCAGAGGGAGATGGCCACCAAGCATCTGGCCATGCACGACTAGTGTTTGGAAGACGTGTCAGGGCATTTACAACAGTCCCCCTTTATCCAAGGAGGACGTGTTCCGAGACCCCCAGCGGATGCCTGAAATGGTGGATAGGACCGAACCCTAGATATACTATATTGTTTCCTATACATACACACCGATGATAAAATTTAACTTATAAGTTAGACACAGTTAAGAGATTAACAATAATAACTAATAACAAAATAGGACAATTATAGCAATACACCGTAATAAAAGTTATGTGGATGTGGTCTCTCAAAATGTCTTTTTATACTGTACTCACTCTTGTGATGATTTAAGATGATAAAATGCCAACGTTGTGATGACATGAAATGGGGTCAGTCACATGGGTATCGTGACATAGTTAGGCTCCTATTGACCCAACAGTATGCCAAAGTGAGGATTTGCTGCTTCTGGACCATGGTCGATCACAGGTAACTGAGACCACAGAAATGGGTGCAGGGATGACCGTATTTGGGCTGGGTCTTACAGGTAACAGATTTGTGAGTTGTCTTTTTTTTTTTTTTTTAATGTTTATTCATTTTTGAGAGAGAGTATGTGAGCAGCGGAAGAGCAGAGAGAGAGGGGGATAGAGGAGCCACAGCAGGCTCTCTGCTGACAGCCGCGCGCCCTATGGGGGGCTTGAACTGACGAACCGTGAGATCATGACCTGAACAGAAGTCAGATGCTCAACCGCCTGAGCCACCCAGGCACCTCGAGAGTTGTCATTATTGAGCTGATAGTTAAGGCCATGCAAACAGATGAAATCGCCAAAGAGAACATTAAGAGAAACAATTTTTTTTTTTTCAGAATGTAATTGTTATTCTGTGCATAAGCATTACTTCATTCGTTTCTGAAATAGCGTTGCTTATAATTGTTTTTAGAAGTGCAAAAGCTAGCGGGGCACCTGGGTGGCTCAGTCGGTTAAGCATCCGACTTTGGCTCAGGTCATGATCTCAGGGTTTGTCAGTTCAAGCCCCGAGTCGGGCTCTGTGCTGGCAGCTCAGAGCCTGGAGCCTGTTTTGGATTCTGTGTTTCCCCTCCCTCTCTGCCCCTCCCCCCGCTCATGTTCTGTCCGTCTCCTTCTAAAAGTTAAATAAAAACATTAAAAAAAATTTTTAAGTGCAAAAGCCAGAAGAAGTTCTCACCATGGCATGTTCAGGCTTGATTGAGCCTGAACACATTTAACGTTTTACATTTAACAACACAATGTAAAAAAACAACAACAGCAACACGTTTTGGCGACTACTTAACCCAGGCTCTGAAAATTATGCCAGTTTCACATTCCTTCTCTCTACTTGGAACCTCTTTTGCATTGGTTCCCCTTTAGTTTGTGACTCGCTGGATTTTTTCTTTTTTTTTTCTTTTTTTTTTAGCTCATTGATTTCTTGGGCCTGGCTTGGATTTGTAGCACTGTTCTGGCT
Source organism: Panthera tigris (assembly GCF_018350195.1). Taxonomy (NCBI): domain Eukaryota; kingdom Metazoa; phylum Chordata; class Mammalia; order Carnivora; family Felidae; genus Panthera; species Panthera tigris. The sequence continues at coordinate 50,217,753 of NC_056673.1, read as the reverse complement.
TATCTGGATGCCAATCTGGAAATCACATGGAATTCTGCTTTTGTAACTTACTTCATGGTTTTATTCAGGTGATGATCTTCTGCCCATCTTGCTTGTGTGTGTTTTCCTAGTCTCAAATGGTAACTAATACGATGAATATTTTTAAGTGTTCATTTAGGGCTATTTTCCGGTTACCTCTCCCCACTCCACACCCGCACCTCAATACCACACAAAGGATGGTTTTCTGGAAGTTGAATGACTGGATCAAAGGGTCTGTCTGAACATTGCTATGGACCTAAAATTCGTAAATTGAAGGTCTTAACCCCAGTGTCACAGTATCTGGAGATGAGGCCTTTACAAGGTAATTAAAGTTAAATTAGGCCATAAGAAAGGGGTCTAGGGGCGCCTCTGTGGTTCAGTTGGTAAAGCATCTGACTGGTGGTTTCGGCTCATGTCATAATCTCACAGGCTCTTGAGTTCGAGTCCTGCTTTGGGCTCCACGCTGGTGGTGTGGAGCCTGTTTGGGATTCTCTCTCCCTCTCTCTCTCTCCCCTTCTCTCTCCCTCTCTCTCTGCACCTCCCCCATTCATGCTCTGTCTCTCCCAAAATAAATAAATAAACATTTAAAAAAAGAGTGGGGTCTAATCCCATAGGACTGTGGCTTTATAAGAAAAGGAAGTGAGAGAAATTTCTGTCTCCTGCTCTCTCTCTGTCCCCCTCTACCATGTGAGCACACAGAGACATGACATTCCTCTACAAGCCAGAAGAGAGCTCCCCCCAGAACCAACCATGCTGATGCCTTTGCCCTCGGACTGCCAGCCTCCGGAACTGTAAGAAATAAACTTCCTTTGTTTACATAACCCAGTCAATGGTACTGTGTTATGGCAGCCTGAGCTAATACAAACATTTTGTAAGTTATTGGTACATATTGATAAATTACTTTCCAGAAAGGTGTTACCAATATACACCTTATTACCTGGCACCCGCTCAGCAATACATTCAGATTTTTTACAAAAACTTTATATTCTTAAGATAGATAGAAAGATAGATAGATAGATAGATAGATAGATAGATAGATAGATATTCTTTAAGAATTTTTTAAAGCTCATTCTTTTCAAGTTTCATTTCATCCAAATAGATTTAGCTTCCATGGCATTGCCTCATGGATATTTTGAAGTTCTCAGGGTTAGTAATATTTCACAGAGATAAAAATGTCCACTCAGGAATCCCAAAACAAAGCAAACAAACACGCATAAGAAAAAATTTAAAAATTTCCATCATTTGATCACCCCCCTTTTTGTATGTATGGAAAGGAAAAGCTAAGAACTAAGAACCCAAGACGGTTTCAAGGCCGTGAATTAATAGAATTGACAAAGACTTATCATATAGGCTGTCTTCATTTTAAAGCCTATTTTGCAAAGCAATGCCATTTTTGTAAGAAAGGAATAATACAGAAAGATTGCTATAGAAACAGAAAATATACTCTCTTTCAGTTACTTTTTATCATGCTTTGAAATAAAGAGCTTACTAACAAAACACTCTCTTTTCCCCAGGATGGAACCCTAAACTGTTATGTTTCACGTACAATAGTTTTTTCTCCGTCAGCTGGCAACAGAAATCAGCAGCTTAAGAGGTAGAATGGAATTAGGACCTAAATTCCACTTTCCCATCTACTTTTCAGAACCATTATACTGTGCTGTCCACAGAATGCAAATATTTACAGCACATATTAAATAGTCACAGAAATCTGCCAATGATCACCACTGACAATTATCCTGAGGATAAATTCACAATGCTATGCCTTTATGTCTGACTCTGACTCACTTTTCCATTCTTACTCCATTCTTAAGTCACCTGTTCCATTCAGTATTACTTTACAGCACATAGCGAGCGCACTGTTCTCCTAACTTTGTCCTGAGTTGGCACCCAGTGAGTGGAGATGAAAATATCTTTCACGTCAGTTTGTCTTGCCTCATAACATTCTCAAGCTGTTTTCCCCATTTTAGCCTTTCAAGGGCAATTCTATCCTACTGGGTCGTCTCGAAGTTGAATGGATTTCCATGGAAGAGGGGCCTGCAGAGTTGATAATCGAACAAAGACATGAGAAAATGAAAGTCACCTGTACTGACCAAGTGGGCAAGGGAGGGCAATCCAATGTCAAATAAAGGGTGTTTCCAAAGTCAAGCTTAAGGGACTTTTGTTTTATGGAAACCCCAGCCAGAAATGCCCTCGACACAGAAAGGTTTCCTTATGGGCTTTGAGTTTGCATCTTAATGTTATTTTTGTAGCATCTATGTTGGTTTTTATATACCGTAAATAGAAAAAACAAAACAAAACAAAACAAAGCAAAACCAACAAACCACTGAGTTGAGGAATTGGAAAGATAATTTGAGCAGAGTGATGAGTAGGTAGGGTATGGAATAAAAAGGCCAGTTCTTCATATAGAAAAATGTTCTATTTCAGAAAAAAAAAAGCCTCTTCTGGTTCTAAAAAAAAAATTAATTTAAGTGATTCTTGTTTTGTTCCATTTAGAAGTTCGGTATAGCAATTCCAATTTCTTGAATGCCTAATGCTCTTTAAACTGAACAGAAACGATGCAATTAAGTGTGTATAACTTACTTGAAATTAGGTTCAAATTTAATTTCTACATCGTAGTATGGAAAATGCCAGATTTTTAATAATCTTACGGAAAAAAAATGATGTCTCCTTGTATTAGGATCTAATACAATTGGAAAATAATATTCTCGTAGCTTCAATGGAGACTTTAAGAAAAGGGTGTGTCTAATTCAAAGAACATCTTGATTCCTATAGAAAATCAGGTGGTGTTTCCCCCTCTTTCTGTTGACATGTGAATGGATGTCATGACCTCTGATGGATGAGTTGGCCCAGGGGAGTTACATCAATTCCACATTATGACATGTCAGCCAAGATCTAGAGAATTACATGTCAGCCAAGATCTAGAGAATTAAGTGTATCACTTAATTCTCAGCAGAAAAGGGAGCCTGCTTTTGGAACATACTAGCATGCCATAAAATAGCAACTCACAGCTTTATCAAGACTGCCCCAAATGATATCTTAGACAAATTTCAGACATATTAGATGGTATTAAATCTTGATCTAAACAAAAATGATAACCACATTATGTGATTACTCTGTGGCAGGCTGTATTTAAGCATGTCATTTGTCATGCCATTTAATTCTTTTTTAAAAAAAATTTTTTAATGTTTATTTATTTATTTTTTTGAGAGACAGAGACAGAGCGTGAGTGGGGTAGGGGCAGAGAGAGGGAGACACAGAATCTGAAACAGGCTCCAGGCTCTGAGCTGTCTGCACAGAGCCTGACGCGGGGCTCAAACCCACAAACGGCGAGATCATGACCCGACCTGAAGTTGGACGCTTAACCAACTGAGCCACCCAGGCGCCCCTCACGTCATTTAATTCTTATACCAGCCCTATGAAATAGTTACTAATTATTATTTCCATTTAACAGATGAAGGAACTGAAGCTGAGGGATGTTAATTTATTTCCCCCAAATCACACAGCCAGTATGTGTTGGAACTGTGATGTACATCGTGTGTGTGTGTGTGTGTGTGTGTGTGTGTGTGTGTGTGTGTGTGTGCGTGAGTGAGTGTGAGATCTTCCTCTTGAAAGACACTTTACCCTTGCCTCTGGTCCCACACAAAGTCCTCTAGGCTACTCACAGTATTCTCCTGATAGAGGAGTTGGGATATAATATTTCTGTGATTACCATACTGTTAAATGGCATAGTGTTTTACAAACTAGATAAAAATAAATTTTTAGCCTTCCCTATAAAGCAGCTCAAGGTATAAATTTGGTATATTGAAACCAGAACATTCTTAAGATTTCATCATGCTTGATTTTTTTAATGGGTAGTTGGTCTTGTTTCCCTAATGTAGCTTTGGATGTAGGGTCCAGGCTCCTTGCTGTCTTGGAACTGTTCTTGCAACTCTGGAGGTTTGCCGAAATGTTAAGTGATTCTTGTCTCTAGAAATGCAAATGAATTTTGTCCGGAGGAATACCAACGATCATTGCCCTGTGGACATAGATCAATTTTGCATCCATGAGTAAATTGATTTCAGCATTCCTGATCGTGTGTGTGTTGCATGAATTTCCTGTTGAGCCAGTTGTAACATCTGACTGATCCCCCCACTATATAATGAATTCAATAAAATCTTTGACGTGTGTTCATTTTGTATTTCACCATTAAACAAAATTTTTCCCGGGGCACCTGGGTAGCTCAGTTGGTTGAGCGACTGACTCTTGATTTCAGCTCAGGTCATGATCTTGAGGTCGTGAGATCAAGCCCTGCCTCAGGCTGGACTGAGCATGGAGCCTGCTTAAGAGTCTCTCCCTCTTTCTCTCTCTCTCTCTCTCTCTCTCTCTCTCTTTCTCCCTCTCTCTCTCTCTCTTTCTCTTTCTCTCTCTTTCTCTTTCTCTCTCTCTTTCTCTCTGCCCCTGCCCCACTCATTCTCTCTCTCTGTCTCTTTCTCAAAAAAAATTAAAAACAAATTTTTTAATTGTGGAAATTTGTTTTCTCTCATATATACTTATTTATTTATATTCACATGATATGCACACATATATACAGATACATATATGTGTGTATGTGTAGATATATATACATATATACATATATATATATATATATGTATATGATCTTCAATTTTGTCTCTTAACCTGCAAAGCCTAAAATACATTTCTTTAGCTTTTTCTAGAAAAGTCTGCCTACCTCGTTCGTTCTATAAATGAAGGTACTATTCTAGTCCCTGGGGATATATAACAGGGACCACAAAGAAGTGATTCTCGTCCCAGTGGAACTTATATTCTTACAAGGAAGAGTAAAAGTAGGCAAGTTAATAATTATACAGTTGCTTCTTGAACAGTACAAGGATTAGGGGCGCTGAACCCCTGTGCAGTCGAAAATCCACATGTAACTTTGGACTCCCCCCAAATTTAAATAATGGCCTACTGTTGACCTAAAGCCTTACCGATAACATGAAGAATCAAACACATAGTTCGTATGTTGTGTGTATTATACACTGTATTCTTACATGACATAAGCCAGAGAAATAAATAAATAATAAGGCAAGCAAGAGAAAAAAATACTATTACGAAAGTCATGAGGAAGAGAAAATACATACATGGTACCACGCTGTATTTATCGAAAAAATAATAGCATATAAGCGGACCTACACAGTTCAAACCAGTGTAGCTCAACTGTGTGTGGGTAGGAGACTATTCTTGTTCTTAGATAATACATAACCACAATGTTTAGGGGGAAAGGGCATAATGTGTGCTACTTATTCTCAAGTGGTTCAGACAATAAAAACAACACGTGTGTCCACAAAATGTTGAGGGGAAAGGGCGTTAAGCAAGAATTCTGTGTCCAGCTAAATCATGATTCATGCATCAAGGCAACAGTATTATATTATAAACCTCCAACTAGCTTAATTGTTCCCACCACAAAAAACAAATGATAATTATGTGAAGAGATATAGGTGCTATCTAACGTGACAATGGAACTCCTACTGCAATTGTTTAATGTATCAAATCAACCAGCTGTATACCTTACACTGATGCAGTGTTATATGTCAGACGTATTTCAGTTTTTAAAAAATTTCTCAGATAATCTAGATGCTCAGCTAGATTTAGGATCTACTGACATCATACTCTGTTTTACAGTTGTATATGCGGAGTTCTCCTTCATGGCAATTTAAGTTCTTTAAGGACAGGAACTATGCTTTTCAATTTTGCTTTCTCTTGTCATAGAGTGCCTTGCACATATAACAGTAAGAACTCAGTGGCCATTTGTAGAATTCAATTGCATAGTGGCTGAAATTTCTTGCCAATTATAGGCATATCATTATACCTTCCTTTTTATGTAGTAACTCTCTATATATAAACACACACACATGTGTGTGTATATATATGTGTGTGTGTGTGTGTGTATATGTATACACACACACACACACACACACATATATATATACTTTGTGGTTTTCATGCAGTGGGTGTTGTACATATATGCTTATTTGAGTTAATAGTATACAAATTCACTTTTCTCTTAGGTAAAATCATGAAGTGTAAGAGTATCAGTTGAATAAAAAACACTAAAAGAAAATATAATCGAGTTGGTGAAAGTTCTGGGAATTGGTGGTGATTTTTAAAGCTTAGAAAATCTGGATCAAGAAAGGCAATTGTGGGGGAGGGGGACACATGACTGGCTCAGTTGGTTGGGGATCCAACTTCAGCTCAGGTCATGATCTCATGGTTCACAAGTTCGAGCCCTGTGTGGGGCTGTGCTGACAGCTTGGAGACTGGAGCCTGCTTTGAATTCTGTGTCTCCCTCTCTCTCTGCCCCTCCCTGGCTCGTGCTCTGTCTCCCTCAAAAATAAATAAAAAACATTAAAAAATGTTTTACTAAAAAAAATTTTTTAAGGTAATCTATATGCCCCATGTGGGCCTTGAATTCAAGACCTCAAAGTCAAGCACTGCACACTCTAGTGACTGAGCCAGCCAGTCAGAACCCTTCTTAACCCAGCATTCCACACACCCACTAACAAACTACGTGGGGAAGCATGTGAATAAGAAATTGGCCATCCATTCTTGAAATAAAGGAAAAAGTAATCAAGTTTTTTTTTAAGGTAACTTCTTAAGGTCTTTCAGTAATTTCTTGCCTTTCACTTGAGTGATTTTTTTCTTCCTCTTTTTTCTTCCTTCTTTGCTTATGAGTTTTATGTTTGTCTCTACGTTTTTAGTGGTATGTCAGCGGGAAATTACCTCAATGCCATGGTAGCCTCCAAGTCCACTACCAAGGGGCTAAGCAGAAAGGCTGACAGACCAAATTAAGATGCCGAAATCCCACTACGTGTTGAATTGGTTCAAAGCATCCAGCAAGAGGCAAGGGGAGGCATGTAGGAGATTAATAGTGTAGGTTGGAAAGGGTGCAATTGAGAGGGAAGGACCAAATTACCTGAATCTTGTGTGATGAAATGTTCCCGTGTCCTACCTCCCACTTTTCCACATCAACTTTCCGCATTAAGCTTGTGGTATGAGGACCAGAGTTGAGAGTGAGTTGAGAAGACTCAGCAAATGAAGGTATCTAGAGCCAATTCATATTTTGTCTACCCCACTCAGGGACTAATATGCCCTGCTTGGGGTTCTCTCTCTCCCTCAGCCTCTCTCCCCTGCTTATGCTCTCTCTCTCTCTCTAAAATAAAAATACATATAAAGGGGCATCTAGGTAGCTCAGTTGGTTGAGCATCTGACTTCAGCTCAGGTCATGATCTCGCAATTCATGAGTTCAAGTTCCACATCGGGCTTGCTGTTGTCGGCAAAGAGCCCGCTTCAGATCCTCTGTCCCTTTCTCTCTGCCCTCCCCCACTTACACTTTCTCAAAAATTAATAAAACATTAAAATAATTTTTTAAATATATGTATATATTCGTTAAGAGAACTAATAAATCATTAAAGTCTTATTTTTTCAAATATTTCTATTTTTAATCTTATCTTGTTCTTTCACTTATTTTTATCTCACATTCTTTCTTTTATGTTTTAACTGTTTTATTTTTTGTAGCCATTTTAAGGTTATTTTATTTTATTTTAAGGTTATTAACAGAAGTTATTTGGACACAGATTTCTTTTCAATTTGGGGTATCTGCTGACTCTCCCTTGTGGTGGATTCTTCTCTTGTGCACCATGCACGCATACTGAGAGCTTATCTTCAGTGAAGATAGTTTATTCTGTGGGATTCTTTTGTGCCCTGAATTGTGCAAATATCCTACACATTTTCATATTTGCTCTCCAGGAGGTTGGCACTTTCTGTTTTTAAGCCTCTGCTTCTGTTTTCAAATGCTAATGTAAAACTCGATTTCCATAGACCAAGGACTTCCAATTTTCATGGGGACTCTTGCCCTCCACCTCTACCCAATCTAGGCTACAGGGTAGATAGCTTCTTGGCAACTTCGGCTTCAAGAAGAGAAAACCTCTTTAAGGCCACAATTTATGCGGGAATTTTAGTTCCAGTTCCTCATTAAGTGGCTCTAGGACCTTACCTCTTGGTCCTGCATGAGGCCAAAACCTTAACTCTTGGCTCTTACTACTATGGCTTTGAATTTCTTTGTCATTTCTGGTATCTGAAGCTTTTACTGTCTCAATTTTGAACTCAGCTTTATAGTTTCAAATAGTTATATTCTATCCATTATTTCTTCTTTTTTCAATGTTTATTTATTTTTGAGAGAGAGAGAGAGAGAGAGACAGAGTGTGAGTGGGGGAGGGGCAGAGAGAGAGGGAGACACAGAATCCAAAGCAGGCTCCAGCCCCTGAGCTATCAGCAGAGTCTGAAGCGGGGCCCGAACTCATAAACCATAAGGTCATGACCTAAGCTGAAGTTGGATGCTTAACCAACTGAGCCACCCAGGAGCCCGTCTTTTTTTTTTTTTTTTTTTTTTGAGAGAGAGATAGAGAGAGAAATTGCACAAGTGAGCAAGAGGTAGATAGAGAGGGATAGAATCCCGGGAGGGGCAGAGAGAGAGAGAGAGAGAGAGAGAGAGAGGAGCGATACTCACTAGAAGTGGGGCTCCAACTCACCCAAAGCAGGGCTCGTGCTCACCTGATGTGGGACTTGAACCCATGAACTGTGAGATCATGACCTGAGCCAACGTCAGATGCTTAATGATTGAGCCACCCAGACGTCCTATTCATTATTTCTATACATTTGGAGGAGGTGGGGGTCTCATGCCATGACTGTCATTTCTAGGTGGAAAAATGCTTTGGTTCCCCAGGCCTGGCTAATGAATTTCATCCAAATTATCCAAGAGACTTTCCCTACGAATCATCATCTCATTTTTCATTCTTAGAGTTTTTGGCAGCAATCTTAGGGGGATTAGCATTCAGATCAACTCAATAAGTAATATTGTGCTAAATGCTTTAAGACATATAAAGATGACTCAGGTAGTCTCCACACTCAAAAGGCAAACACTATATAGTAGGGAGATTAAGAAATGTTCATAAATAATCATGAGGCAGAAAGTCTGCAAGTACTAGAGAGATGCATGTAGCTTTAGAATAATGCATATTACATTTATTACCAAATAAACTACTGAGCTTGTTAAGAGAATGAAAAGAGAATCAGAAAAGGCATTTTCTCGTGGTAGTAACAGAAAACAAAATCACAGAAGAGGTGATAATTGAAACGCGTCTTGAAGGAGTGGGATTCCTAAACGTAAAAATGGGGGAGGAAGTATTTGAAGGGAGAGAGTGACTCTTCCAAATTGGGGGAAAATCATAAGCTTAGGTTAGGAGATGGGACAGTGGCGGGAATGTATAGGCAACAACAAGTAGTCCAGTTTGGCCGCTTAGGATGCTAGAATGCAGTATTATTAGAAAGCAAAGGGGCTCCTGGGTGGCTCAGTCTGTTAAGCGTCCGACTTCAGCTCAGGTCACGATCTCACGGTCCGTGAGTTCGAGCCCCGCGTCGGGCTCTGGGCTGATTGCTCAGAGCCTGGAGCCTGCTTCCGATTCTGTGTCTCCCTCTCTCTCTGCCCCTCCCCCGTTCATGCTCTGTCTCTCTCTGTCTCAAAAATAAAATAAACGTTAAAAAAAATTAAAAAAAAAAAAGAAAGCAAAAATAAAAAGAAGTGGAAATAAAGCGTGGCTGGGGATGGGGTGATACAAGATAAGCAGGTAGGTGCAGGTAATTAAATTTTACATCTCTTACCGTCCCATTTATCCGAAAGGAAAAGAAGATGTCGGGTTTATTTTTAAGGATAAATTTAAGAACCAGGATAGCTTAAAATTTAGTCTGGGCAGTTTCTTCTTCCCCCTGTCCCAGCCTTCTGACTGGTTAGTTTCTAGTCCCCAGGATGGGAGAGGCACTGAATCAGCATGTTTGTCTCTCAGGCATACGTGCGTCATCTAGTGGCCGCAGCAGGTAATCACAGGTAATCACAATTCCTCCCTATAGAAACACTTGTTTATTTTTCACTTGTTACTTATGTTATGGGCAGCTAATAAAAGTGCTCCAAGTTATGACTGGAAAAGGAAACAAAGTGTTCTAAAACAGTATTGCTTGATCATTGGACTAAGAGATGTGGGATCGGATACAAATGGATTATAGACAAAGGGCTTATTCAGTATGAAACATTTGAAAATTTCACATCAGAGACTTAACATCAAATTGTATTTTGGAATGAACCATAAAGCAGGATCCACTTGAGTGTGAACAGAGAGTTGGGAATAAGAAATGAGGAAGAGGAAGAGGAAGAGGCCGAAATACTGTAGGACACAGTATTCTACCGGAGTATTGTCCTTCTCATTGCCTAACCCCTACTCAGCCTTCAGACCCTAATGTGAATTTCTGTGGACAATATTCCTTCACCTCTCAGGTCTGTATTAGATGAATCACTTACCTCCTCCTACTGATCGCTGTGCCCATGATGCTACTGACCATATGGTACTGTCACTCCTGCTTTTATCTATAGCCCTTCTTACAATTTAGGCTCCTTAGCAGGGGTGCCTGGGTGCCTCAGGTGGTTAAGTGTCTGACTTCGGCTCAGGTCATGATCTCATGGTTTGTGTGTTCCAGCCCCGTGTCAGGCTCTGAGCTGTCAGCACAGCTAGGATTCTGTGCTTGGGCAGAGTAATGGGCAGAGTAATGAAGAGAGTAACTGTGGAGAGAATGTATACAGAACAAATATTGAGAGTTAATGTAGATACGGCTTAAAGGAAAAAAAAAAAGAACATATTTTCAGGAACATTACTAGTAGAAAGAAAACGTTTTTTCTTCATCGTGTATCGATTCCCTACCTGATGTCCATTTATTTGTAATCTCTGGTGCTTTATAACTTTCAAAATATTTAACTTCTCTCTGCTTTGGTGGGGGAAAAATAGTAGTCCATAGCTTGCATTGTCATTGATGAGATTAAATAAAAGGTGACACATAAGGCGCATACAGCAGCTCGTAGCACATATTATGTGATTGATAGTTGATTTTATTATTTCACACACCGCATCTCAAAAGTTCCTTGAAGCAACCCAGAGGCGCAAAGACGGTAAATACTTTAAAAACATTTTTTTTAATTTTATTTTATTTTAGAGAGAGAGAGAGAGCAAGAGAGCAGGGAAGAGGGGCAGAGGAAGACAGAGAGAGAGAGAGAGAGAGAGAGAGAGAGAGAGAGAGAGAGAGAGAGAGAATCTCAAGCAGGCTCCAAGCTCAATGCAGGGCTCGATCTCACGATCGTGGGATCATGACCTGAGCTGAAATCAAGAGTCAGAAGCTCAGTCAACTGAGTCACCCAGGTATACCTCACACATGATAGACATTTTTCATCCTATCTCACAAGCTGGAAAACTGGTGACTACTCATTGTCCTTTCTATGGCATAATGTTGCTTACATAGAGGGACAGAAGACCGTAAAGGACATTTGGATGCTAAATAATAAAAGGGCTACACTGCAGAGAATGAAACTAAGTTGTAAGAGGCGTGTTACTTTTCTATTGCTGCTGTCACAGATAACCACAACCTTAGTGACTTAAAACGGCATAAATGTATCATCTGAAAGTTCTGTAGGCTAGAACACACAGTTCGCTCTGGGATAAAAATCAAGCTGTGGGCAGGCCTGCATTTCTTTCTGGAGCTTCTCAGGGAGAGTCTGCTTCCTTGTCTTTTCTAGCTTCTAGAGGCCACCTGGCATTCTTTCCTCCAGCCTCAAAGCCGGCCACGGTGGGTTGAATCCTCACTTGGCATCACTCTGACCTCTTCTGCTTTTCTGTCTTCTACTTTTAAAGGGCCTTGTGATTACACGGGGTCCACCTGGATGATCCAGGATGATCTCCCTATTTTAAGGTCAGCTGATTAGCAAACCTGATCTTCTTTTTGCGTGTAAAGTAACACATTCCCAGGTTCCAGGGATTAGTATGTGGGCATCTTTGGGTGGACCGGAGGCCGTGTTCTGCCTATTCCAGAGGGACAGTGAATTCCCAGGGGAATACCGGAAAGGGATCCCCCCAAGGATGAAAGGAAGGGGCAGGTATTTGTGGGCATAGTGTTTTCAGCTGGAAATGTCAGTAGCATGCTGCAGGCTATCGGACATATATTATTAACTTGCAGTGATTTGGGCAGACATTAAGACCTCTTGATGGCTCTCACATGGCTAAACCAGAATTGTATTTTGTTCTTCCTTTGTGCCTTTATTTTTCAATTTAAACCACTGGAGGGACTTTCATATATTTCTGTTAAATTTTATCTTTATATTTTAGTTCAGAGTTCCAAGTTGTTAATAAAATTTTGTTTCCTGGTTCTGTCTTCGGGACAGAACTTTGGCTACAATCATCCAACTGACTCCGAGCTTACCTAATTATATCAAGCCATTATTTTGGAGTCTTACCCACAAATATCATGAAAGACTGGATTAAACGCTGTCCTGAAATTAATTTATATCATGAGTATACAATCATCATCTTAACTCAAAGATAAAAAAAAAAAAAGCGTAGTAGGACTTATCTTTAGTTTGGTTAGTCTGGTTCTCAACGGCCAGCAAACCCTCTTCTACATGTTCACAAAATATATTTAACTATGAACTCTGAATTGTACTTTTCTGTTCTAAATCTTTTAGTGTCTATCTTTAAGCCATTTTTCAAAAGCAGGTGAGCTATTGCCTTTTTCATTTTTTACAGTTTCTCTGCCCTTACCAGTAACGGGTCTCAGATTACCCGTAAACAGCTGTGGGATGGAATTTGTGCCTGGAAACACGAACTTATTTGAAACAGATAGGTGCTTGGTTACTATTTCCTTCCCTCTCTCGAGTTTCAGTTCTTTCTCCACTTGGTTTCGCCTTTACCACCTTGAAGTCCGTGCTCCTTACTGAAGAAGGAAAGAACACACAGACCGAGTCTAATCTCCTTTTTAGCTTTTACACTGTTCTCGTAGGTCAGTTGATAATTTTGTGTTTCTAAAAACCTATGCAGGCTTATTTCCCTGTCCCCTCTATCATATTCTCCATGCTGGTGAAACTCCTCTTCCCACCTTTCTCTCTTGAAGGTACCTGGTAACTTCAGCCCTTGGTTTTCTGTATAGCACTTTCTAGTTAGTGCCAGCCACATCACAGAACAGTGAGGCAAGTATTACCTTCCCTTGGATGCTCTTTATTTATTTTGTTGTCTCTCAGAATAATTGTTCATTTCTTTACATTTTTTTGTTCACCTGCAAAGTTGGGGTTCTTGCTAAGCAAGAACACTAGGCACTCGATATACACTTGTGGGTTGGTGGATTTTGTTTTAAATATCACATTTGGGTAGGTATTCGTCAAATACTCATCTCCTTGACTAATTTTCCTGTTTGTTTGTTTTTTTTATTTTTTTAATGTTTTGTTTTATTTTTGAGACATAGAGAGACAGAGCATGAGCAGGGGAGGGGCAGAGAGAGAGAGGGAGACACAGAATCCAAAGCAGGCTCCAGGCTCTGAGCTGTCAGCACAGAGCCCGACGCGGGGCTTGAACCCACGAACCGGGAGATCATGACCTGAGCCAAAGTCGGACGCCCAACCGACTGAGCCACCCAGGCACCCCCTAATTTTCCTATTTGGAGAAACGCAAAGGAAGTATAATACCTGAAATTCTTTGTAGAGCAATAAAAACAACAGTCATAATAACAGTAGTGGTAGTAATAAAAACCAGACAAACTAAAACTACCTTTAGAAGTCATTCTCTTCTCCAACCTTCCACCCATGATTAATTCATCATTTCCCTAAGCTATGTAATAGCAACCTCAGCCACATTTGAGATGGTGGTTTGGAATTCTATTGCTAAAGAGGCAAGATTCGCTTTCTATTTTGTCACTCAACGCTGCTTCTTTATTTGTCTTGCCTTATTCTAGAAAAAGATTCTAACTTGAAACTCTTCTAAATTATACCTAACTTAAACCCTGAATTTAGAAACCACATCCCTTCTGTTGGCACTGTTTCTTTTTAGCTTGTAGAAATGGTGAATGTTTAAAAACAAGAAATTATAAAGAGTCCTTAATAGTAATAATTTACAAATGGTATATGTAATTTTCACTGTATTGATCATCATGCAAAATAATGTTCTGATGGGACATCGGGAAAAGGGTGACGAGCCTCATTCTCTCTCTCTAGGCTAAATACTGTCAAAATTCTGGTTCATCATTTATTTTGTTCAGCTAGGCAACTTGTTAAATCTCAGTCTCTGACTTCTTTGATCTACGTATTCCCATGTGATTTATTTGTTTAGAAATCTGTTAATGAGATATGGGGATTTGAGTTGCCACTATGACAACCAAGCAATATGGCTTGTTTGCTATTTCCTAGATACAGAAGCTTGGAAAGGAACATCTCTCCTGCAGCTGCTTATTTAGTACTGGGACCTGGTAACCACGGAAATTTAGATTGAGATTATGTGGCTAAATTGTTTACAAGGTACACAACAACTTATAAACAGCTGGCTAAAAGAGACAATAAAATATGTTGTGGCCAATTTGTTTCTTTGTAGCCGTCTTTCTCTCTAATGGTCTTAGTGTTCTCTCCCTATTATTCCCCAAACCATACTATCATCTTAATTTTGTGATCCATTCTATAAGAAAAATTTAGTATCTTCTCTCTTTCTTTTATTAGGTAGATGTTGTTGAGCGAGTGGTGAGATTTTGTGGGGATAATGACAATAATGTTTGCATACTCTCGAACATGTGCTTTTTCATCAGTAGTGTTATCGGTAACAGATACTGCATACGATGATGCGTAAGATCTGGAAATTCAGATGGATACAAGAAAACATTCTTTGGGGCGCCTGGATGGCTCAGTCGGTTAAGCGTCAGACTTTGGCTCGGGACATAATCTCACAGTTCCTGGGTTCAAGCCCCGTGTCAAGCTCTGTGCTGATGGTCCAGAGCCTGAAGCTTGCTTCAGATTCTGTGTCTCCCTCTCTCTCTCTGCCCCTCCCCCACTCACACTTTCTCTCAAAAATAAATAAACATTAACAAAAAAAGAAGGAAGAAAAAACTTTTTTTTAAGGAACGGTCTTTTTTTTTTTAACTTAAAGTTTATTTATTTTGAGAGAGAGAGGGAGAGAGAGTGTGAGCGAGGGAGGGGCAGAGAGAGAAAGGGAGAGAGAGAATCCTAAGCAGGGTCCACAATGTCAGAGAGAAGCCCGATCCCAGGAACTGAACTATGAGATCATGGCCGGAGCTGAAATCAAGTGTCAGACGCTTAACCTTAACCAACTAAGCCATCCAGACAGAGAACCTTGTAAGAATTACAAACTCAGGAAATAAATCCCTAGAATAATGGTAGAAAAATGAGACTTCTGAAGATAGAGCACATTGAGGGTATTAGTGAGAAGTACAATTGCAGAGTTGAGATGAATATACATTTCAACAACACATTTTTACCAAGTTTATCTTTGGTCTTCGTTTACATACTTGTCCACAAATCCTGGGCCACTAGGAATTCATTCTTGTGAATTTGTAATGAAAATGTCTTAGATATTTCAAAGGAGAAAAAATACATGGTTGAATAGTTTTCATTACCTGCCTTCTTCAGTTTTCTTGCATAGTTTCTAGAACATTCTATTTTCCCCTTGCCCCAATCCCACTGCCAGATTTTTAATCATCATAGGTTCTGCTAAAACTCTTTGAATTTCTCATTTAATCCATATTCAGTAGGATAAATAAAGCCTGATTCCTTGATTTTTTTTTTTTTTTTGGTAGAACTCAGCAGTGACTGTAGGAGAGATTTGGTTTAACTTTGAGAAACAGAAAAACAAAGATATGTAAAAATACGCGACGTACACAGGATCAACAGAATTTTTAAAAAGCCTTTATATAGTTAAATCCCCCAGAGTAAGGAACTGTGTAAGAAATGTGACCATACAGAAATCTGTAGAGGAAAATACGTAACGCTGGAGTTGTGAGCTTTTCTTTCCTTTACAGTAACTTTTGACTACCATTTAGGTCACTTCGGGCAGTAAAACTCAAAACATCGGTTTGTACCTTTAGCAAAAATAAGTGCGGCTTACAGTCTCCCCCACAGATGCCCACGTGTCAGGCTGTTTGGAAAATTCAGGATCTGCCGCATTCCCAGACTCTCCTAAGGGCAAGAATCTAAAGGCATCCTCAGTGTCCAGATGTCTCAGGGTGGTGTCCGATAGAGGAACGAGGCAGCAGTTAGGAGAATTGAGGACACTGCAACCCAGACACTGCGGCGGGGAAGAGTGGGAGCTGCAAAGTGAATGGAAATGCAGTCCTGGGAGAGAACCACTCAAAAGCAGGGAAACATACTAGAAAGGGTTCTTAAAACTAGACGCCACCGGGGAAACTGATGGGAGGGCCGCAGGTCAAGGGCACACGCTACTAGGTGTCAGAGTTTGGACTCAAACCCGAGTCCCTGACTTCAGGCTCCTTGTTTTGCCTGTGCCTCCGGGGAGAGCCTGGGGAGTTCTCCCAGGAACGTGCAAAACCCAGGCGACCCGGCCTCGGCTGCTGAGTGATCAAAGCTCTGCGGCTGGGGGCGCGCGCCTGTACGCGCGCGAGCTCGGGCCTCCTCGCGCCCCACTCGCCCCGCCCCCCCCGGAGCCCCGCCCCCAGGTGCGCCGGCCTCGCGGGCGCGACGGAGCCCAGCCTGCGCCGGGGCGCGCCGAGCCGAACGACGGGAACGCGCGCGCCTGCAGATCCCCAACCTCCGGGAGCCCCGCCCCCAGGGGTCTTAGGCAGGAGGCGGAGCCTGGCTTCCGGCGCCGCGCGCTCCCCTCGCAGGCGCGTGGCCCGCCCTGCGGCTCTGGAGGGCACGGGAGGGCGCGCGCGCGCTCGCGCGGGGCCGCGCCCTCCCGCACACGCTCCCGTTTGCAAGCTCCGACACCCGCGCGGTCTCCACAGGCGGAGCGCGTCCCAGCCTCGCCGCGCTGCGGCTCGGCCCTGAGGTGAGGGGGGCCTGAGGCCCGCCGTGGGTGTTGGGGGGGGTTGGTGGATGTCGCCGCCGCCGCGGGAGTGACTGGCCGAGGAGAGGCCGGCGAGGGAGAGGGGCGGCGCGCAGGGGCCGGGGGGCGGGGGGGCGGCGGCCGAGCCGGCGCGCCGAGGGGGACCGCGGGAGCTCCCCGCGGGGAGGAAGCGCGGCTTGCGGCGGGCCGCGTGGGGGCCGCTGTGTCCCCGCCGGGGTGTCTCTCGCCCGGGCGGCGAGGGAGGGAAAATGCAGTGCGGGTTCGTTCCCCTTCCCCGCGCCCGGGCGCTCGGCGCCGCTCCTGACCGCGCGTGTCCCCCGGAGTTTGGGCGAGAGGAGAAGGCGCCGGGCTCAGGACGCGATCCCCGGGACTCGAGGAAGGGCTCCGGCGCCCAAATCGCCCCGCGTCCCCGAAGGCTGGTTAGGCGGGAGGCTTCGGTGCCTCGGCTTGAGTCGCTGGTGGCTGGAAATGTGGGGGGGGGGGGGGGGTGTCTGCCGTGCTCCCGAGGCTTCCCGAGCACACGTTTTTAGACAGATGAGTCCGAAAGAATATGCACAGTCCTGTGCTTTCTGTCGGGGACGTGCTGTCGGAACAGAGGGGGAGGAAAAGATAGGCGGGACTCCCCGCTGGGAGCCAGGCTCCTTGTCATCTCGCTTCATCCTGGCGGCACCCCTAGGAGGTGGGGCACAGGCGGAAAATGGGGCGCAGAGACGTTAAGTGCCTTGTTAAGGTCTCGACTAGCAAAAAGGTGGACGTGAGATTTCAACCCGCGGATGCCTGCCTCTAAATCCTGGGGCTTTATCCACCAGATTTTGTGCCCGCCCAAGAGAGCGATGTGATGGGTTATCTTCAGGGAAGACTCCATACGAGAAAACACTATTAGGGAGGACACTTAAGGCTCTCGGGGTATTTGGGTTAAAATCAAACTACCTAACAAGGCAAACTGTTAAGGCATCAGTATGTGCTGTTCCAGTGTTGTTTCCCTTTAGACAGGGTTGGATGTAAGGAAGTCTTACGGTCGGGGTGAAAGCAAATTTATTAACATTTTACGTGATCATTGGAGTGTCTTTCGTATTCCAGATACTACGTGGGAAGAGTACCAAGGTGAATACGATTTATAAACTCTGCCCTTGAGTCAATTGAGAGGGTGATCATATAAAATAATTTTGTAATATTCTACGAATTCGTAATCTTTACTAGCATGTGAATTAACTGGATTAGAATAGTTGTAAAGCTCAAGCTTTTAGGAACCTGTTACGCGTAAGAAGAGGGATGGGGTAATGCGTTGTGTGGGGACCATTCCGTTGTTTTCAGCAAAAAAATAGTGTCATCAGATTTAGGCTAAATCACGTGGACGGTATTTTGTTTTATTTAAATTACCCTCCCTTCGGTCAGTTTTAAAACATGCGAAGAGAGTATTTATGGCTTATCCCCTGTTAAGTTAAATTTTACCGTGCTTTTATTAGTTGAGAAACCAGTGATGTAATTTGGCAGCAGTTTCTTTCACTTCATCTGCCAAATATGCTCTTAACCTCTCTTTCCAAAAAAAATAAACCCTAAATACCAGATTCTGTTGGAGCTCTTACGGTTCAGATTTTTATTTATTTTTTTTTATTTTTTTATTTTTTATTTTTTATTTTTTTTTTTAACGTTTATTTATTTTTGAGAGAGAGAGAGAGAGAGAGACAGAACATGAACGGGGGAGGAGCAGAGAGAGAGGGAGACACAGAATCGGAAGCAGGCTCCAGGCTCTGAGCCATCAGCCCAGAGCCCGACGCGGGGCTCGAACTCACGGACCGCGAGATCGTGACCTGAGCCGAAGTCGGACGCTTAACCGACTGAGCCACCCAGGCGCCCCTTTTTTTTTTTTTTTTTTTTTTTTCCCGGTTCAGATTTTTAAAGAAAACAAGAGTCCACCAGTTTAGGCCGAAATGGCCCATTGTTGAAATATTTAACATTACCTTAGGCATAGCTGTAGGTAGAAGGAATAGGAGGGATAGTGGGGCGTTTTGGAAATTTGTTCCGATTGCCGTTCAGTTTTTTCAGTGAAGTAGGAGCCAAGGTTTTAATCTGAGGGTGTGGCTGTTGGTAGAAGTGAGTGGAGGTTTGGGGATTGGGAGAACGAATGAACTAGTGAAATATATGATTGCCAGGCAATTAAACAATTATTCTTAGGTATGAAAAACAAAGTAGAGGAAATGTAGGGTCCTATGTACGGGGGCACAAGATAAAGGTGCGTAATTTTGCTTACAAGGTATTTCACGACCCATCTCCATTACCTAGAGCAGACACCTGCCTCTTTGCCCCGGTTCACTGTGCCCATGCCCCCATGTCACGGGAGTCCCTGTTTCTTATACAAGTCATACCCTTTTGGGATTCTAGCTTTTCCATTCTTTTTCTTTGCCTGAAATGTCCATTCCACTCTTTCCCCGATTGGACTTAGTGCATTATAGTAAATTTTACCTATCTGCAAAGTCATTGACAGTGTCTATTTATTTTCCATTTTATTTGATGCATAAATTTCTTAGTAAGTGTTAAGTGAATGTACCACTTTTCTTTTTTTTTTTTCCTCCTTTAATCAATAACAGGCGTCAGCACACTTTCTGTAAAGAGCCGGGTAGTGAATATTTTAGGTTTTGTGGACCATATGGTCTCTGTATCAGTGAACTCTGCCGTTGTAGTACAGAAGGGGTCATTGACAATACAGAAACGAATGGGTATGGCTGTGTTCCATAACACTTTATTTATAGACATGAAATTTGAATTTCATGTAACTTTACATGTCACAGATATTATTCTTCGATTCCCCCCTCCTTGTGTCCCCCTAACCATTTAATAATGTGAAAAACACCCTTAACTCATGGGCTGTACAAAACAGGCTGTGGGCTGGATTCAGCCCCTACCTCCTGCATTGTAGTTTGCAGACCTTAGCTCTATAAGGACTCTTAGCAACCCCTGATAAAGAAATTTGCAGTAAGAAGATATTGGCTATAATATCACTCTTGGTGGTAGAGAAACAAAGATAAATAAGGCAGTCTTTTTTGTCGAGGATCTCAGGGTCAAGTTCAAGATTAAGACTTGTAAACAAATAGTGATGATGGCACAGTGTAGTAAATGCAGTTAATTTATTGGTTATGGATGTGGAAGAAAGGAGTGATAATCAGCACTGCTTGGGTGAGGTAAGAATAATCTCTAACCGTTATCTGTTGGAGATAGGGAACATTTTCAGCAAAGAGCCTTTCCAAAAATCTTTGAAGCTTACTAAAAAGGTGACTGACCACATCTCTTACCAAGATGATTCAGTTTCTTTATTTTATAGGATATAATCTGGATTCATTTCTCTCAGAAATAAAAGTAATACACTCCAAGTTATTTCTCTGTAACAATTATTTCTAAGACTCCTGTGCATTTTTTATTGCTTTGAGAAAGGTAACATACGTTTCATAGCAGGTATAATCAATAGTTGTTGAATAAATTAATAAATAAATATTTGACATTGAATATGGGATTATATAACTTTTAGTCTCTATTTTAAGTTAATACTTTAGAAAAGGAAGATGGGCTTTAGTGGGCTTTGAATTTTCCTGCAAGTTACAGATTTAGGATGAAGTGTTTCTATCCAGGAAAGTTCAATACTTGATTAAACATTTTGTGATATTAGGTGTTTAAAACCTATCTAATTATTATTTAGAAGCTCTACAACAAACAGTGCATTCCCCAGTTATGCTGCAGAACAATGAAAAGTAATATTAAAATGCTTCAGCAGAAGTTTGTGCCCTTATTTCTATGTCTTTGTTATTGTTTTTAGCAGTTAAGAATTGGCTTTTTTGGACAGTTTTAGATACTCTACTGGTAAGGCTTTGAGCTGGAACTATATCAAGTTTGTTTGTTTTTTTAATGTTTATTTATTTTTGAGAGAGAGACAGTATGAACAGGGAAGGGGCAGAGAGAGAGGGAGACACAGAATCCGAAGCAGGCTCCAGGCCCCAAGCTGTCAGCACAGAGCCCGATGTGGGGCTCGAACTCACAGACCATGAGATCATGACCAGAGCCGAAGTTGGATGCTCAATCAACTGAGCCACCCAGGTGCCCCAAGGAACTATATCAAGTTTTATGTTTTCCAAGAAATATGTTTTGTTAAAAATACACCATTAGGAGTTTTATTATATTTCAGTTATTAGCTTGTGCTTTCAAAGATCATTTTCTGGTATATGCTGCAAAAGAGAAAGTCCTATGTGTTGTCTATTCAAAAAGCCGAAGGGGCGCCTGGGTGGCTCAGTGGGTTAAGCGTCTGACTTCGACTTGGGTCATGATCTCATGGTTTGTGAGTTCGAGCCCCGCATCGGGCTCGGTGCTGACTGTTCAGAGCCTGGAGCCTGCTATGGATTCTGTGTCTCCCTCTCTCAGTGTCCCTCCCCCGCTCAAGTTTGTCTCTGTCTCTCTCTCTCTCAAAAATAGGTAAGCATTAAAAAAAAAATTAGAAAAAAAAAAGCTGCCTGTGACGTATGGTCCTCTCCACCATTTCCAACTCTGCCATGACTTTCATGAACTGTGTCACTAGTAAGTGTGCTCCTGGGTATTGTCTGTGTGATTCTGTTCCCACTTACAATATCAAATGTGGGGCTGGCTAAGCATCCTTTCTTGCCTTTTCCCTTTATTCTTTTGAATGCCTTTATAAGGCTATAAAGTCTGGGATAATTAAAAAGAATTATAGCGTAGGAAGAGGACATTTAGAGCTCTGTGCTAAATATGGGTTTTCTTATGGTTCAGGAAAAGGCACCTGAGAAGTTAAAGACTTCACAGATGTCCCCTTGCTGGCCACACCTCATTTCTAACTTTGCAGCCTTGTTTTCAGCTATGCACTTCTGTCAGAAGCATCACTTTCATGTTACCTCCGCGGGATGGATCTCCACCTTTCTTTCAGGAAACCTCATTCCCCCACCCTTACGAGTTGGTTTCATCTCAGAGACCAGCCCTTTATCTTTGGCTTCAGTACAGAAAGCACTGCCTTCCCACATCCTTCCATTCGCAACCCTGCAGAAGAGTGGGGGATGGGAGTGAGAAGAAGGGACTTCTGTGATTACCGTACCAGTGTGAGTTGCAGGCATCCCGTTTTTATTCTTTTTCTTTCTGTCTTTTCCCCAAAGGACGAACATTAATTCTCAGAGCCAGTAGGGTCTCAATATTAAAAGAGGAAGCAAAATATTTTACTAAGCACCCATAATTTGCCAGGAATCTTTTACAGTAGAGTTAGTACTTTGCATTGTTACGCAGGGCAGACCTTGACAGATTTATCCCGATGGCCCCTTTCAGTTGGGCCTACTTAACGCCAGATTGGAGGGGTTAGGATCACAGATATGTCCATCGTTGCGTCTGTTGACAAAAACCTGACTATAGCTTTGAAGTTACTGTTTAGATGAAAGGTTGATGAAGAATTAAACTCAAAGTTATATGAAGAATTAACATTAAGAATATTTCATTTTTTTTCCAGACCGCCAAACCAGGTGTTTCATGTCAGGAAGGAAACAAGCAGCCAATGGCTTTTCTTCTTTAAGATGTTTTAATAACTTTAATAACTTCAAGGTTATTGAAATGTAACATTTTCACATGATTAGACTAGAGCTCATGAATGTAAGAAACGTTACTTTGCGTAGGTCAGGGTCATGAGCACGCTGTCAAGGCGCACACATGAGTTGTGTCTTTCCACAATGTCAGCTTTACTCAGTCATAGAGCAGGAGTGACATAAGCGTAAAGCAGTTTCAGGATTCCAAACTCAGTGACATTTCACCGTGTGACTAACTTGGCGTATACAGCACACAAAGCAAAACCTAAGACAAGTCACACAACAAACAAGATAACACAGAGGGTAGGAAGTTAACGAACCGAACATGAAGTCAGTCAGTGGGCACGTTGTTGAGATAAGGCCTGGGCCTGGTCTGGGTCAGCTCCCGGCACTTACTGCTTACTGTGTCTGAGCAGTGAGGGGTGTCGGTTCTCTTCGCAGATCAGTCGGGCGGAGCCTTCAGCAGCAGCTACTTCTGATCCGTCGGACCTCGAGGAGTCCTGTCTGAAGAGTGACACTTGCTGCAAAAACCCTCCCTTCTTAAAGGGATTTAATCAGTCTTGGGCCCTGCAGACCTCCTCTGCTTCTCCTTGTTATCAGTTCTGGGTGTCGTCAGCTGTCACTGGTCTCGGCGATATCTGGTAGCTGCAGTCAGTACCTTACCTGCTTGCATCACCGTTTGACACAGGCCCCTGCCTGACATGAGTGACTCCATCTTGCTGTCTATAGTCAGTTATACTGATCCATCTTTATAATTTCTTAACAGATTTCTTAATCGTTTTAGTCCCTTTGTCCTTCACCATCCATTCTAGGAGACTTCGTTGACTCAAGTCTTCTTTCTAACTCAGTGATTTGCCTTCAGGTGCTGTTCACCCCATCTATTGAGAATTTTATTTCTATCAGTCTGTTTGATTTCCAGGTTCTGTAAGTAGGTTTTTCTTAATTGCCTTGTTCTTGTTTCATGAATATGATATTCTTTGTTATCCTTTTGAGGATATTAGTTGTACCGATTGTATATACCATAGTCCTCAACACGTATCATTGCTTGCCATGTGGCAGACACCATTTTCATGTATTAATTTTTATTTACATGTATTAATTCTCCTCATCATTTCAATAAGCCAAAGAAGTGGATACTATTGTTATTTCATTTACAGATGAGAAAACTTAGGCACAAAAAAGTTAAGTAACTCGCCCAAAGTCTCAAGGCTAGTAAGTGGTGGAGGCAGGATTCACGTTTAGTTGGTTTGCTTCCAGAGGTCCCACTCTTAACCATTCTACTACATCAGGCATTAATTATTCTTGTGATTGTCATTGTTGACTTTGGAGTGTCTTCTTGGTATCGTTATTATGTGAGTGTTTATACTGATTCCAGTTTCTTTCAGCATGTTTGAAGATAATGCTTGGATTTACTATAGCCTATTGTGTTTTGGTTGTTTTGATATTTGTGCTGGGGGAGGGGAGAATAGTGCCAGGGTGCAGAAAGTCAGTAGTTACGTGAGGGCTCGCACTGCCTCTAAATTTAAATGCATACACTTATGGGGCGCCTGGGTGGCTCAGTTGGTTGAACATCCGACTCTTGGTTTCGGCCCAGGTCATGATCTCACGGTTTGTAGGTTCAAGTCCCACATGGGGCTCCGTGCTGACAGCAAAGAGCCTGCTTGGGATTCTTTCTTCTCTCTCTCTCTCTCTCTCTCTCTCTCTCTCTCTCTCTCTGCCCTTCCTCTGCTTGCTATTGCATTTAAAAGAAGTAAACTTAAAAAAAAATAAGTACGTACATACACTTACTCTTTGAGATGAAAGCAGATGAAGAGGTGACGTTGGGATTTTACCTGATAGGTTAACCTCTTCTTAAAAAGAGGTTATTGAAAATCTCTTAATTCAAAATAGAAATCTTTTTAAAATATCAAAGTCAAATGCAGATGCAGTATCTTCTTTTTATAAATATTAAATAAACTGCTAGCTTAGTTTATGTTTGTGTTGATTTTGAATCTTTTTGGTAGAGAGGGATGACAGATGATGACGGGTCAACAGAGCCTCAGATTGATGAGATTATGTGGCCAATAAGTAGAAAGTATTCCCTGAGAGACCTGGCCACAGTGTCATGCAGGACCATTTGACTAAGGAAAAGGGTGAGGAAAGAAAAACCAACCTAAAGAATAGAGCTCAGGAGCAGAAGGAAAACAACATAAAAGCACCTTTTGCTTATGAAGGGATTTTGTGCTTTGGAGGAAAGGACATAAAACCAAGGATTGACTAGATACCAATGACTTCTTTGAAGTCGCTGTATATTATCTTCTATATTATATTATCTTCTGTATATTATCTTCTATAGAAACATTTCCCTATTAATACTATTTTAAAGCAACTTGAAGACCTTTACATCATTCAGTGGTTCTCAACTTTTTATCTGTCCCTACACATTCCCATTAGTAAGTATCTGTGGAATTCTTCACTTAATAGGAAGGGGAGGTGGGGAAATTTTTAACATTCCCCTTTGTTCAAGCCATGCTTCACTTTGAAAATCAATATTGTCCTTATGAGTACTCTAACCATGGGGTTAAGAACACACACTGTTACATTGGTTAAGTGTTTTTGTTTGTGAGAAATAGAATCTGATTCTGGCTACTTATGTGAAAATAAAATACAGTGGGTGGATAATAGGGCACTTCACATTCTAAGAAAGAAAAACCAAGTCTTAGGCACAGTAGGTTTCATACTTTAGGGGAAAGCTTAGTACTGCCAGTGCATGAACATTCTTTCTCCCTTTTTTTTTTTTTAAAGTATGCTGTATGCCCAATGTGGGGCTAGAACTCAACGACCCCCGGATTAAGAGTCCTGTGCTCTTCCCACTGAACCAACCAGTTGCCCCTGAATTTTCTTTCTTAAATGTTTCCATTAATGTAACTGTTTCCATGACTCCAGTTTTTGGATCTCTTAGTTAACAATTTCATACTTCCAGGAGAAAATTTCATTGATAGAGCTCAGGGGTAGCTGTAGAGTGGTAGTCGTGGTGATGGTGATGTTTGTCTGTCTCTTGGCATGGTGGGTGGGTGAGTGGGAGGTAGAGGTAAGTTTTACTTTAAAAAGCTCTGATTAGTGGTGGGATGGGTGCAGAAGTCCATGGAGTTCAGACAAGCCTATTAAAGACTAAACCCTGAGTTCAGAGAGCACTTCTCAAGGAAGCAAAGCATTTGTGAGTCCATCAGCTGTTTTATGAGAGGCCTGTTTTCTAAAAATGAAGACTTAAGCATGCAGCATTCAATTTGAATGAATAATTCATTGGTGCTCAGTAAATCAATATGTTTTGGCAGAATGTTCTTGTTGTACTGGTTAATGTTTCTGTTTGTGTTGTAGTAAATCATCTTTGAATGAGTGTAGTTTTTCTTTCTTTTTTGTTCGTTTCTTCCTTTTGGCCTAGAGATGATTATCAGTATCTAGAGAATCTGATGTAACATTAATGAGACTGTTGAAAGAATTTATTTTTATGTATCTTCTATTGACTTTAGTTTTGTTGTTTTTATTTTACTTATTTGATGCTTTTTTACAGTACATCTAATCGTGTAATTTTTTAAATGTATAAGTAACATTAATGGAAAAATTGAGAAAATAGAAAAAACACAAACAGGAAAAGTCTATAATCCTGTTAAATTAAAAAAAATCTTCTTTGTGCATGTAAAGAGGACATTTATTTAATCCAAACTTAATTTATATTTACTTTTTTGGGTAAGACAAGCTGCCTCTAAAAAGTTGCCTGTTTTTTTAATGTAGGTGGAAATGGTTAGCCAGCTTGGAATAGATTGTTCTTGTTTTGGAGGGGAGTCACCCCAGTGGCCCCCATCAAATAGGTTTATATACAGCAAGTCAATAATTAATGTTGTAGAAGATGGCCTAACGGGACATTTTTGTTGTGTCTTCCAAGCTGCCCTCTCAACACCCTCTGGTGTGCAGAGACTGGGTTACTGGGATAAGCAAATTGGAGTAAGGACCACGGAGATTGCAGTTGGGTCCCTGGCCACTTCTCTTGAGTTCAGCTTTAATATAACCAACCTCTTTGAAAAACTAAGATACCTCCAACAGAGACCTACTGGCAGAAAGAGCTCCAAGGACCTCCAGAGGGTAAAGTTATGCTGGAAGGGGGATACTGGACTTGTGACAATGAGTTAGGTCATACTGTTAAAAAATAGATAAATTATTAAGATGAAATTTGTTTCCATCACTTCCAAGTAAGATCCATTACTCAGTAAGCAGTTTCTGTCTTTTCTCTTCTTTCCCCAGCCTCTGGCAGCCACTAATCTGCACTTCATTTCTATGGCTTTGTATATTCTGGAAATTTCATATAAATGGAATCACATAATATTTGATCTTTATGTCTGGCTTCTTTCACTTAACATAATGTTTTGGAGGTTCATCCATGTTGTAGCATGTATCAGTGTTTCATTCCTTTTTATGGCTGAATAATATTTAATTGTGTGTATATACCACAACTTGTTTATCCATTCATCTGTTGATGGACATTTGAACTGTTTCAGGCTCCAGGCTCCGAGCCATCAGCCCAGAGCCTGACGCGGGGCTCGAACTCACGGACCGCGAGATCGTGACCTGGCTGAAGTCGGACGCTTAACCGACTGCGCCACCCAGGCGCCCCGTGAACTGTTTCAGTCTTTTGTTGGCAAGAATGAATAGTGTTGCTGTGACCCTGCATGAAACGCACTTGATTGAATACCTGTTTTCCGTTTGTTTGGCATATACGTAGAAGTGTTCTTTTGGGTATATATTTAGAAGTGGAATAGTGAGGTCATATGGCAATTCTCTGTTCACCTTTTTGGGGAGCTGACAAACTGTTTTCCTCAGCAGCTGAACCAGCACTCCCACCAGCAGTGTATGACTATTACAGTTTTGCTATAGAGTTTCTTATGAGAAATCTACTGTCATTCAAATCATTATTCCTCTGTAGGTAATGCATGGTTATTCTCTGACTGCTTTCAAGAGTTTTCACTGTCTTCAATTTTTAGTGGTTTGATTATATGTATGGGTATGGATTTCCTTTGATTTATACTCTTTGGGGTTTACTGAGCTTTTTGGAACCTGCAGGTTTTTATCTCTTGCCAAATTTGGGAAGTTTTCAGCCATTAATTTTTTAAAATATTTTTTCATCATTAACACTCTTCTCTTCTTTCTGGAATGCTGATAATGTGAATGTTAGACCTGTGTTATTGTTCATGGTTCTTTCAGGTACTGTTAATTTTTTTTTAATGTTTTTCTCTGTGATTCAGATTGTATAGCTTCTATTGATCTGTGAAGTTCACTGACTTTCTGTTATCTCCATTATACTATTGAGGCCATTCTCTGGGTTTTATTTATGTTACTATGTTTTTCTCTTCTGAAATTTATATTTGGTGCTACTTTATGTCTTGTTTCTTTGCTGAGATTTTTTTTTTACTGTTTTTCAAGAGTGCTCACTATTGTTTGCTGGAGCACTTTTAAAATACTTTAAAGTTTTTGTCCGATAATTCCAAAACTTGTTATCTTGGCATTGGTATCCGTTGATTTTTCTTTTCTTAATAGAGTTGATATTTTCCACATGCTTTTTTTTTTTTTTTTTTTGGTCGAGTTGTTTTGGATTGTATGAGCCTGGGTTTTGTTTTAAGTGCGTGGAGAGTGTTGATACTTTTGACATGCTGTCAACCTGGTTAGGTTCAGGTCTTATGTTTCATCTGCATTCTTTGAGCTGTGGTTTTAATTTCAGTTTAGTTTTCAGAAGCCCTTGTAGTGTGGTTTGGATCTGTCTTGTGTATGCCTCCCAGTAGTCAGACTGAATCTGGGCAGTAGTCTGTCTTTTATTCCTCAAGTCTTTGGTACACATAATGGGATTAGAGCCCTGTGTGCTCAGCGTGGGGGTCCGTTTAGGTGTTAATAAGCCATTTTTATTCTGTTGCTTTCCTGTGCTCCTCTTTTTATATGCTCTCCCTACTGCTTTCGGATTCCCCATGGTTTCTCTTTGCCATCCTACAACCAGAAAGCTAGGGTTTATTTGTCCCATTGGGCCACACACTTCTGCAACTGCATCTACCACATCCAGGGCCCGGCGGCAGGAGGTAGAACACCTGGGGATTTGGCCCTCCCCTTTTGAAACTATAGCTCCAATTAATGGAGAGGAAGGTTCCCTTGCCTCAGAGTTTGGGCTGCATCAAGCTTTCATTACTGTAGTCTGACACTTCTATCATGCAGTTGCTTGGGGAGAGAGGCATAGGAGAATGTAGGGGGAAAAAAAAGATTGGATATCTCCGCACTCTACCTGAGCAAAAGGCTTCCCTGCTTCTCGAGCCAGAGAGCTTTTGGCTCTTGTTTTCTCTGCACCAGTGCCTGCTTCTGATGCATTCAGTTTGGGGGATACTAAAAGACGAGAAACAGGTGGTGAGCTCACTGTTGGTTGTGGGGATTTTGAATTCTGGTTCCATCTTGGTTCACATTTACTTGGTTCCTATTTACTTTTCAGAGTCTTCAAGTTGCTGTTCCATTCATTTTGTCCAGATAGGAGAGACAGCTTGGAATATGCTTACCTCCAGCTAACCTGAGACTGAAACAAATGTTTGTTTTTGCTGTTAAATGGCATGGGCTTGACTGTGGGGTTCCAGTTTTTTTTGTTTTTGTTTTTTTAATCTACTCTTTTAATAGACTGGTCCAGAAAACATGGCTACCGCAATTAGGGAGGTGGGAGTTTGGAGACAGACCAGAACACTCCTACTGAAGAATTACTTAATTAAATGCAGGACTAAAAAAAGTAGTGTTCAGGTAAGTTAAATGATCCTTTCTTATGCCTTATTGCAGTTTTTGCATTGATATGTTCCATCTTTAAGAGGTGATTTATTTTTCTGGATACATTTCTAGTATAATTTTATATCATTAGGTCCCTTTAATGTGCTTGTGAAGTAAAAACTTGTGTTAACACGGAAAAGTACCTAAATTACCTGTTGTTTTCTGAATGTTAAACATTTTAATAATGGTTCTTAAATATGGTTAACTTCTTTTTTTTTTTAATGTGTTAAATGTTTATTTATTTATTTTGAGGGAGAGCGTGCACTAACAGGGGAGGGGCAGAGAGAATCCCAAGCAGGCTCTGTGTAGGGCTCGACCTCATGAACTATGAGATCATGACCTGAGCTGAAATCAAGAGTTGGACGCTTAACTGACTGAGCCACCAAGGTGCCCCAATTTAGTTAATTGCTAATATCAGTGCTTAAGTTTGAACTTTTAGGCATGCATTTCTCAAGTTTCATGGAATGAAAAAAAAATTGCACGGATGATTTTGTGGCCCATTATTTCACAGTTTATTCCCCATGACTTCCCATCTTTTGGACTCTGGATTGAATTACTTAGGACTACTAAAATTAGGACACATATTTGTTCCCAACAGATACACATTACTTTAAAAGTTAAAAGAAAGTAATGACTCTGCCTAACCAGTTAATAATTCTAAAGGATAAAAGTGCATTGCTTTTCTTCTGAAGCCACCATAACAATTAAACAGCAAAATGAAATAGTAAATAGTTCATCTCTATTAAAGCTCATTATTGAATTTAACAGATAATTAATAGTAGAAATTTAGGTGTAATTAAGGCACGAGTTTTAAATCAGATTTGAAGAAAGACATTTTTATGGTGAGTCCTATTGGGGCTGTTTGCTAAGTTAATTTAAATAATGTTATATATAAGTAAACATATTATATTTTATGCTTAGTAATGTAAGATCTTTAAATATAGCGTTTGTGTCATTTTATTATGTGACTTGAATTTTAAATTATTTCAGTAAAACTGAATGTAAAGGAAAAATTATCTCCTATTTCCTGTTGAGTTAGGGGAGATGCTCAACACAATAGTTTTTTCAGGATAGAATTGCTTTTTGTACGTAAGAAAGGAGACCCAAAGTCCTCGTGTTTTTACCTTAGCATTATATTATTTGCATAGTAATCTTGATGATGTTTGCTACCTTTGGTATATTTTATAATCATTTTGTTTGTCTCCTTTATTGTAGGAAATTCTTTTTCCACTCTTTTTTTTATTTTGGTTAATATTAATTAGCATGATGCATCCAAATAAGAAATATGAAGAAGTTCCTGATATAGAACTTACCCCTATGGACAAATCTGTTCTCTCTAACCTAATTCTTGGATATACTCCAGTGACTAATATTACAAGAAACATCATGCAGAAAGTGTCTACTGATCACCTTCCTGATGGTATTGTGAGCTTGTATTTATGGATGGATTCTACCTATAACAGAAAGCCTCCTCAGTATTTTTTTTGCTTGCTTTCTTGAAAAAATGACATTCTTAACACTTAGGGATATGTCCCCTCACCAAAATTTAGTTTAATAAAAGTTATTAAAATAATGTAATTCTGCTGAAGCATATTATATGTGTCTTCATATTTTAGATTTAATTCCCAGACCATTTATAAAATAAACATATTTGTACAGGATAAAGGATTGGAAGTAATATTTCATTTTGATTCTGACTCCTAGAGTAGTTAAGAAGCTAGAGAGAGAAAGGTTACAAAGCAGTGATCATTTCACACTGTCATGTCTATTTATGGAGGTATATGGTATCAACAGAAGTAGTGCTTAGCTTTGGAGACTATGACTGTGGCTCCCTACCTCAGTCTGTTTCTCTGTGCTGCTCACAGACTGGAACACAGTGTAAGTGAGGCAGTACCAATGAGCCTCAAGTGGCCGTGAGAGAATCCAGGTCGAGAACTAGAGAAAGTGACAGAAATGTTTATAATATGATGATTGATTTAATGAAATGCTGAACTGTTGAAAATAGCAGATTAACATGTTGTCTTATATCAGATAGTTGTGATCAACTTCTGGTATGTATCGTCATAGTTTTGGATAATGCATCACTGAATAGATGATGCTAATACAATCAGGAGCCGGATAATATTTTCCCTACTGATATCTTTCTGACTTATTACTATTTAATAGTTTTGTCAAGCCCATATCTTCTGCTATGTTTGTTGGTTTATCTGAGTACAAGTAGCACAGATCGCCATAAGCATTTAGCCTGCCAGCTCAAAAAACTGATCGGAAAGGTTGAGAATGAAATTCTTTGGTAATTCTGAGTTGGAGTAAAGCATATACACCAAAGAAATCCGAGTCAGTGTGTATTCAACTGAGATGCTAAAATAGTAGAAATATATGTAGCTTTTATTTTAAGTCCTATCTTTTTAACAAGAGAGCTGTCTGAAAGTGGAGTATGCATCCATGGGTGGTAACATGACTGGTAGGATGTTGAACTAACACTATATTTTTTCACATCAATCCGTGTCCACCTTAAAGGTCTGGAAAATCATGACAATTAACATTGAAGTAATACTTTATAACTTACAAAGCATTTTGTTTGTAATTGCTTTTGACCTTAATAACCACTATGATCAGCTCGGTATTGAGGATGCTGAAGTTTAGAGTATCAAATTGCTCGCGGTCAAGCACATAATCCTATGTTCTTCTATTTCACCACATGTTCTGAAGCTTCTATAGTGAAGAAGTTGCTTGTAAATAAAGCTTTAAGAAAATACTTAAAAATTGGCATTATCTGATGTGAAAGGAAGATGAATGGTAATTGGAGTATTTTCTAAGAAAGGAGCAAGCAGTATGGGGTTGAAATGGCAATTTTTATTCAAAGGAGAGTTGTGTCTTAGTTACTAGGATACATATTTGGTTTTTGAGGAGGATTATGTAATTTTCCTCTTCATAAGAAATATTTGAAAATAAAATACCCATTCACTTATCAATGAGTTATTGTATGTTTTACTTTGAAATAGTTAAGTGAACGGCATATACTGTATACTAAAGTATATACTAAACTTCATCATATTAATAACTCACATGTTACACAGACACATAATTTATGTAATCAGATGATAGCTGAGAGAAATAGTGTCTGTGAAATTGTACTGTTCTTTTATTATTATTATTTAGTATAATTTTAGAATGGCTCTGTTCAGGAAGTTAGAGGATAAAACAAAAGTGCTTATCAAATAGTATATTCATTTAATGTAATGTTAAATTTCAGTCTGTTGTATGATAGTAAACTTGTAATTTTTGAACTAACTTTATTCTCATGTTTTACAGTCATAATTACTGAAGAATATACAAGTGAAAAAGAATTGTTAGTATCCAGTCTTTCTAAGCCCAACAACTTTGTAGGTGTGGTTTTCAAAGACTTCATGTCCTATGAACTCCGTTTTTTCCCTGATATGATTCCAGTATCTTCTATTTATATGGATTCAAGGGGTAAATAGCCCTAAATAATCTTGTAAATCAAATAAATGCGTGTCTTCACTGCTCTTAGTTCAAATGCAAAATTTGATGGGGTCCAGCATTGGTGTTTTCAACTCTATTTGTTCAAATAAGAAAAGTGTCAAGTGTAGCATAAATATATGTATGTATACACAAATATCTATCTATAATTATGTGTAATGTGAAATATAATTTATGTAACATCCATTTTAATTTTAATACATTTGTATATTATTATTATATATATATAATTTTAATGATAGTTAACAGAAAGCAAAATTGTATCTTGAATTATATGACTTTCTAAACCAGCATTTTTTTTCCTCTATGTAATTGTTTTTCACATATGGTGTGTTGCATATCTTTAAAATTTCAAGGTCTTCTACCAGTGAACTTTTTTAGTTTTATGTTTATTTACATCATGGAAAACAACCTTCAGTGCTTAAACCTGTGGAGAGATACTATCAAACACAAACATTTATTGAGCAATATTAAAGTCCCTTATGCTAAGTACTGAATTTGTGACTTTATTCCAAAAGGCCTTTACAGAATTTTTTTTTTTTTTCTTTTTTTGGTCCTCTTAACCTGGACTTGTACTGGCATCTGGAAGTCCTTTGACTCTAAGTTACTGTAGAATGACCTTAAAACAGAAAAGGGACTTACTTTATTTTATTTTTTAAAGTTTATTTATTTATTTTGAGAGAGAGAGTGCGAGCATGGGAGGGGCGGGGGGGGGGAGAGAGAGAAAGAGAGAGGGAGAGGGAGGGAGGGAGGGAGGGAGAGTGAGAATCCCAGGCAGGCTTTGTGCTGTCAGCACAGAGCCGGATGCAGAGCTCCATCCCACAAACCGAACCGTGATGTCATAACCTGAGCTCAAACCAAGAGTGGGACGCTTAACTGACTGAGCCACCCAGGAGTCTTGAAAAGTGACTTATTTTAAATAACTATGTTTACAGTCAATTTCTTTCTTCCATTTGTATGCATTTACCATGCAATATCCTAACACATGTAACTCTTTTATTTCAAAAATTTCAAATAAACAATCGGGAATGTGATATTCTTTACCTTCAAAGGGCGATTGCTTATCTTCTTCAGTCCTACGGACATTGATTAATTATATTGCTTTAGTAACCCTCCATATATTATCTTTAAAAGAAAGCACTTACATGTTGTGCAGATTTTTATGTCTCACATTTTGTCCCTATAGCTGGCTGTTCAACATCATGTGAGGCTACTCAGTACTGGTCCTCAGGGTTCACAGTTTTACAAGCATCCATAGATGCTGCTATTATACAGGTAAATATGATGAAGGAAGTAAAATAGAGCCACAGTGTATTTTAAGAATTACGCCTTAAGTCTTTACAGTAGGATTTAGTTTGTCTGCTGTTAAATGTACAAAATACATAACATATTACAACTCCTTTAAGAAAAAAGATGAGTCATATTTTCAGTTTAATTTTTTTAGTTTAATATTTTTCAAACCCCACTGTTACTTGATGGTTTCTAAGCATGTGATTTAGCAATTCCATATATCTGTATTATTCTATGTGTGTTGACCATAGGTAATATTTATGAATGATCTATATTTATAGAGTTTTCCCCTTGAATAAAAATAACTTAGTTTAAAGAAAATGAATGTTTTTGTTATGTTACTCATAGTTGTGGATTTCATTTTTTATTTAATAAATAATTATCACTTATTTGCCAAACATTGTTTCTAAGTTGAATGCTTAGAACATGAATCCATTTAATCTGTAGCAAACATATGGGATTTGTGCTATTATTTTATTTTTTAAATGTTTGTTTATTTTGAGAGAGAGAGAGAGAGAGAGAGAGAGAGAGAAAGAGCGAGTGAGTGCATGC
Organism: Panthera tigris; assembly: GCF_018350195.1. NCBI lineage: Eukaryota > Metazoa > Chordata > Mammalia > Carnivora > Felidae > Panthera > Panthera tigris. The sequence goes on along the minus strand of NC_056673.1, from coordinate 50,183,081 downwards.
TCCAGCAAGGGAGGGACAGAGAGAGAGGGAGAGAATCCCAAGCAGGCTCTGCACTCTCATTGCAGAGCCTAACATGGGTCTTGATCTCACAAGCTATGAGATCATGACCTGAACCAAAATCAAGTCGGATGCATAACCGACTGAGCCACCCAGGCACCTGAGATTTGTGCTATTATTATTTCCATTTTACATATGGAACTGAAGCACAGGGAGATTGACTTTCCAAAATTCAGTTAATTAGTGACAAAGCTAATTCCAACTATGGCTTTTTGGCTCCCAAGTTTGTGTTTTAATACTGTACTGCCATGAGGATCGTGTATAAAGGTTACAGTTATAATCTAAAGACATGCTTAGACCTTATCAGGTGTTTCACATTTTAGTAGAAATGAACAGGAGACCTGGCTCTGTTGTTAGACTGCTATGTAGTAAAATGACAACAGTAATAATGCTTTACTTGACAGGGTTGTTGTAAGAACCAAATGCTATGTGTCAGATTGTCTTATAAACTCTGACAGCATGGTATAAATGTATTATAGAGCTGTAATATTACCCAAATTCAGTAATATAGAAGTTTAAGGTAAAGGCAGTAAAATATAGGATATATCACAGTGATGGTGTTATAGTGCTTACTTGTGTTTTTGGCCGAAGACCTTAGCCATCCACAGCCCAGACCACACTGGATGAACAGGCAGAGCAGATCTTATTTTAGACATTTAATTGAATGTTAGATAGAAGTATCATACAGCATAAAGTTTTATTATTCTGTCTACACATGCTTCATACATAGATTTTAAAACGATAGGACATACTATTTAAAAAAAGATTTTTTAAAGACAGTCTTTCATGGTACTAATAATCGTTCCTTAATTCCTCAATATTACAAGTGCATATTTTTGTTAAGATGTATATAATTGCTTAAGAGAATAATTATTCAGTTTTATTTTCTTTGATAAGCTATTTCATCAAAATTCGTATACTACTCAACTTCAGACTTAAACTTCATGGTATGCTTCCAGAATGAATGAAAGCAATAATGTGTGCTTGTACTTTGACATTGGGGTCTGTCACTTTATTTCAGGTGTGTAGTTTTTGAGTATTGTATTTGTAATAGGTTTGTATAAAATATGGGGGTATAATTGTCACATTTTATTGGGGACCACTAAATTCATTGACTGTATGTATGTTTTCCAATTCTAGCTGAAGACCAATGTTTCTTTTTGGAAGGAGCTGGAGTCCACTAAAGCTGTCATTATGGGAGAAACTGCTATGGTTGAGATAGACACCTTTCCCCGAGGAGTCATTTTAATATACCTAGTGATAGCATTTTCACCTTTTGGTTACTTTTTGGCAATTCATATCGTAGCAGAAAAAGAGAAAAAATTAAAGGAGTTTTTAAAGATAATGGGACTTCATGACACTGCCTTTTGGTATGTTATTAAAAGTTTATTATTTAGTATGATTAATAATTACATTAAATGTACATATCTCCAGAGTTGTAATTTTGTTATTCACTCAACTTGAGGAGGTGCTTTTGTTTTGGAAGTTGAGACTAGGCATCAAACTGCAGCAATAGATTGGCTTTTTTTTTTTTTTTTTTTTTAACATAAGGGAAGTGGGATTTGGGAAACTCATGTTGATATTACATGTTTAAATTTTACTTCACATTTTGTCATAATTGATGAGGTGTGTTCTATGTATTTCAGTGTATAGAACATATGAGATCTTGGAAAGTTAGAAATTAATTGCCTGTTGTAGTCTTCCCTCAATATCATAGGATATATAAGTTATTAAAAATTTAATTAAAATGATTGAACTTTGCATATGTGGCATATGGGGTTCCCTCCTCTCCCCAGGAAAAAAGTTATTTTTGTAAGTTAAGATGAAAATATACAAATAATTTATAGAGAAATTTAGAAAATGTTTTCACAAGTGAGCCATAATATGTCAACATCTTTATACAATGATAATTTTATAGAGGCATGCATTTTTACAAATAATTCTAAATGTATTTTCCTTACTTTTCCCACTGTGTAGTAGGAAAATTTATTTTGAGCTCATTTGGGGGGAAAAGTTAATACTGTGTATGTGAGTTGATATTATAGTCCCTTTTACAAAATTGTATTCCATTTAGCCCAGTTGAATACAGCAGTTAATTATAACACTTTACATAATGGGGTCATTGTGTATAGCATATTTTCTTTGCTTGTTTTTTTCTCCTATCATTTGAGTAGTCATTGGTTTTTAAGATGCACTGAGCTGTTAAAGTGCTTTGTGAGGAAATGGAAGAAGTTAGGCAAATCAGTTTCTTAATGCCTCAGTTTTGCCTCTGTAAAATGATGGGTTCAATTTTGGTAATGTAGGTATCTTAGCCCTGTTTCAGTGCTTTTATGTTTCATGGTAACATACATCAGATAATGATCTAACATTTTTTTAAAAAGCCCTAAATACTGTTGCAGTTCCATTGAACTCTGATTTGGGAAGAAATTTTGAGTAAATACAGTGAGTCTGTTGTCGAACTTCTTGATCTTACATTGTGTAAATGTAGTAAGTACGTTATCGATTAGTGAGATAGTCTTCATTGCTTAAAGTGTCAAAAAGGCAGGCCGTCAGAGGTTTAATTATAGCCTAGGCCATAAAGTTGTCATTAAATTCTTTCATATTTTAAGAAAATTGGAAGTGTTTTTGCATTATTGAACTTTTGAGAATATTGGATTTAAATTAGTCATGAATTGCTATTAATTTGGAGGTTTTTTTTGACTCTTGAAAAGATAATCATTCTATGTCAGACCTTTATCATAACCAATGTTGTATTTTTTTAAAGTTTATTTCTTTTGAGAGAGAGAATGTGAGCAGGGGAGGGACAGAGAGAGAGGGAGAGAAAAAATCCCAAGCAGGCTCCATGATGTCAGCACAGGGCCCGACACAGTGCTCGATCCCATGAACCGTGAGATCATGACCTGAACCGAAATCCAGAGTCAGACACTTAACCGACTAAACCACCCAGGCACCCCATATATTTTTAATTACTATTATAAGAACATTAGTTTTCAGTAAATGAGCATACACAGGAAAGAATAAACTTAATTTTAAGAATAAAATGGCTGAAGTTCTGTTTGAAATGATTTTCTGTGAAAGCCCATGCACTTAATCATAGGTGTATTTGTATTCTCATTTTAGGCTTTCATGGGTTCTTCTGTATACAAGTTTGATTTTCCTTATGTCCCTTCTTATGGCAGTCATTGCAACAGCTTCTTCATTATTCCCTCAAAGTAGCTGCGTTGTGATATTTCTACTTTTTTTCCTGTATGGGTTATCATCTGTGAGTATTTTAACTTGAAATGGGAATAAAGAACTGTCAAAATTGTTGATTAATATAGCAAAGTGCTTATTCTGTGGTTAACTTAGAGTTGATTTGTTACTAGGTTACTCACAAACGACTTATACATAGACAGCATCATTGTACTTCCATATTTTAGAAAAGGTACAAAATAGCCTCATGTTTATTTTTTTTATTTTTATTTTTTATTTTTTAAGTAGGCTCCACGCTGTGCGTGGGCTTGAGGGGCTTGAACTCATGACCCTGAGATCAAGACCTGAGCTGAGGTCAAGAGTCGGATGCTTAACCGACTGAGCCACCCAGGCGCCCTGGTGTAGTCTCACATTTCTATTATAGGGTGATGGGTGATGTGTAAAGGTATGCCTTTGTAAATATAGCTCTTTTTAAGGAACCTACTGAAATCATTGTTGCACTATATGCTAACTAATTTGGATGTAAATTAAAAAAAATAAAATTAATAAAAAAATAAAAGAAAAAAAAGTGTAAATATAGCTCTTGGATAGTATTGATATTCATCTGCTCTATTGGCTAAATGCTTCCTGTTAATGGCCAGCCTTTGTGTTCCTGTGGTTCTAGTTTCTATTATGATTGGCTTATGTGCCCATGCTGTACCATTTATTAAATTTTTTCATGATCACCCTTGCTCTTTCACGTGATAATTTACAAGCAACTCAGACTTCTACATACAGTTACCTGAGTTTGTATCTCATCAAGACATCGAGTTTAAAAGATAGGTTCTCTGTTTAAAAGCTGGTTGATTTATTGTTTTGTTCACATGTACACATCTAACTGCAGACGCATGTGGCTGGTTATGGTTTCTGTCGTGTAGAGGTAGTCATGTTTGCCTATTTACATAGATAAAATGTTTTTAATGTTTATCATCTTAAATTTTTTAATGTATTTATTCCTGTTTCTATGAAAATAAAATCTTACCATAGCATTTAGAAATTATTTTAATGAATGTATTTTCCAATGATTGTTCTTTCACAAGCAAAATTAATTTTGTTTTCATACCAATGTATATGAACAATGCATTAACTTTAATATTTATATTTTGCAGGTATTTTTTGCTTTAATGCTGACACCTCTTTTTAAAAAATCAAAACATGTGGGAATAGTTGAATTTTTAGTCACTGTGGCTTTTGGATTTGTTGGCCTTTTGATAGTCCTCATGGAAAGTTTTCCCAAATCATTAGTGTGGCTTTTCAGTCCTTTCTGTCAATGTACTTTTTTGATTGGTATTGCACAGGTAGGTAATATATTTATCTTGCTTCCACTACTAAGTACTTTTTCTCTCCAGTTCCATGCAGCTTGTTATACTGCAGTGATACTGCCTTTGATTTGCAAAAAAATTATTTTATAATTTCAACATAAGAAAGGAATGCTGTTTGAACACTGGAGTACATTTTATGTGGGTTTCATTTATATTTTCTCCATTTTTAAGTTTTTCATCTGTATGATCTGTTTAGAAGTTTTCTATCTTGTGTATTAGTATATCTCAGTAGTTTATTTTCACTGCAATAACTCAGTTTGTTAAAAGTCATTTTAAGCGCCAGGTATTCTAGATTGCTATATGGCCTGGTTACATTGCTACTTTGGTACATTTATCTCAGATGTGTACCTGGCAGAAAATTGTGGTGTGTGGAGCAAAACAAATTTTCATGACTGTTATCAGTGAAACGAGTAGGCTGGTGGATTTTATTACTTTAGGATTCATGGGATTGTCCTTCGCCTAAATAATATTTATATTTATGTATTTATTTTTAAAGTTTTTATTTGATTTTTATTAGTCTATTTTATAGGGGCAGTCAGGTTCTGAGGGAAGTATTCTTATGAGAAACTGCTTCTATTATAAAACATAAATTCGGTCAATGTATAAAGCAAAAATGTACTTAAAATAAGAGATTATTCATGTTGACTAAATAGAATATTCTGATTTGTGAAACCTTAGATTAATGTTTATGAGTATTGAGTTAAGCAAATTTTAATTACTTTGGACCTAAGAGCTATCGTTTACACATTTTAAGAGTCCACTGAGTTCTTCACTTAGGAAAGTAGATTTATAGATTCATAGGTCTTTGTTGCTTGTGGGAAGGACTTCCCAATGTCATTTAATCATCTTCATTTCACAGATGAGGAGACTGAGATCCAGAATGGTGTAATTAGCATTTATTCCTAATGGCAGATCTGGGGTCTAAATGACACCTCAACCTCTAGTACATGTCTTTCTGCTCTATCACATATATCTATTGTGAATAATGGAAGAGTTGTGTTAATTAATCAGAATACCTTCTCCCTTTTCAGTATTGAAAAGATGCTGATCATAATTTTATCCTCTAATACTTAATTTGTTTGACTTCCATGTGGACCATTTGTTTGCAGCAGTTAGTAGTAGGAACATACTTTATTTTTATTTCCTTTGATAGTCATAACATTAGAATTCAATGCCCTGGGAAGAGATGTATACTAATTTTAAAACATAACATTAAAAAGGATTGAAATGGATTGTTGTGATAAACTTATATTTTGGTAAAGTTTGTTGTTTTCCTTATAAATTCTTACTACTAATTTAGTAGACTGTTAGAAGGCCCAGTTTGGTTACCATCGATCTGGATATAATGAGAAACTCTAGGTAGTGTTAACTTTTGCTTATTTGTATTGTTTTTATATAATAAAGTTGGTGTTTCTGTTTTCCAGGTCATGTACTTAGAAGATTTTAATGAAGGTGCTTTATTTTCTAATTTGACTGAAGGCCCATATCCTCTAATTATTACTCTTGTCATGCTAGCACTTAATAGTATATTCTATGTCCTCTTGGCTGTCTATCTTGATCAAGTCATTCCAGGTATGCAGGTACCTATTGGATTTTACTTTAAAGATTTTAATTTTTTTGCTCACATAGGGTCAACTTAGTTTAAATGTTTTCTTCTAGCTGGAGTACCCTAGTCATATTTGTTGTTTAAACTCTTAGTTTAATTTTAAATAAGTATATTTCGTACCTGTGCCTTAATGACTAGTGAATGTAGGGAGATTCTCTTCAAAAGAGAGCAGTTTGCTTTGAAAACTTAAGTCTGTGACTCAATTTATGTCTGTTGTTAATCTTTGTTGGCTAAAGTATTGTTAATGTTAATCTTTGTTGGCTAAAGTATTTCACTACTTTACCCTCTAAGGTGCAAAACTATGAGGTAATCTTGTAACTCCCACCACTGTCCTTATCCATCATTCATCTATAGCCAACTCCTGTTGATTGAAAATATTATTAAAATAATCTAACACTCCCTTGACTTTCCCCTTTGAGTTCCTCATTACTTTTGTCTGTGTTCTAGACTGGCACTTATATGGTAACTACTAGACAATATGATTTTTAAAATTTGAATTATTTAGAATTAAAGAAATTAACAGCCCATTTCCTCGGTAGCACAAGTCACCTTCCGACTGCTTAGTAAGCCACAAATGGCTGTTAGTTACCATATGGTACAGTATGCATAACAGGACATTTCCACCACTGCGGAAGGCATCTAGACCATACCTCTCATCTAATTACCTGCTTCAAGCCTGTCTAAAACTTAGCCATTGCCTTTAATCAAATTAATCACCTGCTCAGAAATCATCTTGCTGGACATATCCTAGTGAATTAAATAGAAACTCTTTATGTATGAATGTCCTTCACATTACTTTTATAGATTTAAGCTCTCCTTTTCACTCTCTGCCTCCTTACTGTATTTTATATTCATCCAAATAGCCCTATTTACCTATTTAAGCCCAGCTTCAGTGAATCGGTTAGATTGTTTTTAGTTACTCTTAACAGAAGATCGTTTTTAATTGGCTTAAGCAAGAAGGAAACTGATTGTTTTACTTAAAAGGAAGTCCAGAGATAGGATAGGTTCCGAATTGGTTGCCTTATTCAAAGACCCACATTCTCTAGGCTTTTGCCCCCTGTGCCTGTCTTCCTGGCTGCTGTGGGATGCTTCTTTGTTCCTGTCCAATGGAGGAGGGAGGGTGAATCTTTCCCCCACCTAAACCCTTCGCTTCTGATTGGTTACATGCTGACAGCCAGAGCAGTAACAGTCAGCAGAGGATGCCACGTACTGATCAGATGAGTCAGGATCCTCCCCGTAGAGGGGATCAGATCTAGATGTGGCCGTCTAGAAGAGGTTGGATATTTTTTTTTTAATGGGAAGTGTTGGCTTTTTTAGGGAAAGAGGTGAAAATGGGTATATACTGTGTGAGCAACCATCACTGTCTACTGTGTCTAAGTCTTCTTCGCCTGTCCTGTTGCCGTGTTACTCTTCTGATTTTAAAAACCTCCGTGAACTGTGTCCACTTTTCGAAGTAATAAGTACTAGCCGTTTTCAAAGACACGATAAGATGATACCCATTACAGCCCTCAGGATATGTTCCTCATTCAGGCATAAACTTCTCTTCCTTTGAACTCTTACTAGCGCCATGCATGATGTGCTTCATGTCTGCAGCGTGTTCTAGGCGCTCGTTACACATGTGCGCCCGTAAAGATGGGAGCTCCTTCGGGACAGAAAATGCGCTTTATTCACCTTTACATTCTCCTGTGCTCTAAGCATCTCAGATGGTTTGTAGACTAGAATTATTTGTCAGTAAAAACATTTTTCACACAGTGCTGATTTAATACTTTTAATATGAACTTTAGCTCCAGGTCATGTGTTTCACATACTGTCTTTATAATTTCAAATCTAGTTTCTAGAAATAATTTGTGAGGGTAATTCATTTTTTTATTTTTTTTATTTTTCAGGGGAATTTGGCTTACGGAGATCATCTTTATATTTTCTAAAGCCATCATATTGGTCAAAAAGCAAAAGAAATTATAAGGAGTTATCAGAGGGCAATGTTAACGGAAATATTAGTTTTAGTGAAATTGTTGAGCCTGTTTCTTCAGAATTTGTGGGAAAGGAAGCCATAAGGTATGATTTAATCTTTGGCAACTTAGGTATAAGAAGTAGTTAAACACTGCTACATTTAAATCCTATTTTTAAATAATGTCTGTAACTACTGTGTCTTAGATTTTGGTACACAGCTCATGATTTAAAAAAAAATTTTTTTTTTTTTAATGTTTATTTATTTTTGAAAGAGACAGAGACAGAATGCGAGTGGGTTAGGGGCAGAGAGAGAGGGAGACACAGAAACAGAAGCAGGCTCCAGGCTCTGAGCTGTCAGCACAGAGTCCGACGCGGGGCTCGAAGTCAGGAGCTGTGAGAACATGACCTGAGCCGAAGTCGGGCACTCAACCGACTGAGCCATCCAGGCGCCCCCACATCTCATGATTTTTAAAACACAGAATTAATATGAGCAGTTTCTCTTTTAGGTTCTTATTTTCTTTGCAACCATTTAGAATAAGGTTGTGTTAGGTTTGAAATTTTATGTTTCAGTGGAAACTTTTAAAAGTTATAAAACCTAGTATTCATACAATTAAGCCATTTTCAGATTTCCATTAAGTAGATTGAAACAGAATAAATATTAGCTTTATAATTTTATTCCGGCTGCATTGTCTAAGTTATATAACATATTGTCCTCTGTTAATTTCATAGACTTTTAGGTATTGTGACTCAGAGTATCAGTTTAATTTCTATGAACCCAAGAAATTCACTACGATGCCTTTCTAGATCAGTCAAAACCAAATTTAAAAAGTAACAGGAAGAAGAGAAAATAAATAAAAGGCAAAAAATGAAAGAAAAAGTGAAGTATAATATGTGTTTTTCAAGTTTAAGAACATATGAAAAGCAAGGGAGAGTCAGATACTTAGGATGTAATAAGTGGGTTAATGGTCTGCCTTCTCAGGGGCAAAATTGAAAGTGGTTAACAAAACCATTAATTCTTTAAGTTATTTGAGACATTTAAAGTGGAATGAGAGAACCACTTCACGTTTATGGATAGTTTGAAATGCGTGCTGATGTGAAATATAGCATTTGGTTTTTAATCCCCGTTAACTGTTGTAACAAGTATCGATAAATTACAAACAGAAAAGTATCAAAGATGAAGAGACATCTATAAATTGCTGGAGCCGGGGCGCCTGGGTGGCACAGTCGGTTAAGCGTCCGACTTCAGCCAGGTCACGATCTCGCGGTCCGTGAGTTCGAGCCCCGCATCAGGCTCTGGGCTGATGGCTCAGAGCCTGGAGCCTGTTTCTGATTCTGTGTCTCCCTCTCTCTCTGCCCCTCCCCAGTTCATGCTCTGTCTCTCTCTGTCCCAAAAATAAAATAAAAAACGTTGAAAAAAAAAATAAAAAAATAAAATAAAAAAAAAAAATAAATTGCTGGAGCCAAAGGCTTTATTTTCAGAAGTTGGCTTGTCATGAAATGTGAATGAATGACACTTAAAATGGGCAGGAATACTGAATGCTTTTGTGGTTTCTTTAAAATAATTTTATAGTTATTGTCACCTCTCTTAGGTTTATTGTTTTAGTAGGAAGGTACTTTATTATTATTTCTATAAAATATGACAGCTTTGATAACAATACTACACATGGAAACGCACAACCTTATAAATTGCTTTGAATACTTAGAGAATCGTGTTTTTCAGAATCAGTGGTATTCAGAAGACGTACAGAAAGAAAGGTGAAAGTGTGGAGGCTTTGAGAAGTAAGTAGCTTTCGTTGTACCCAGTCCATGATTGTAAAGTACAGATTGGAAAACAATTTGCATAGTTTGTACAAAATTTAAACTTCTTTAGCACAGTTTTCTCTCTTTTAGGGGCACTTTCATTTATTTACGTGATTAATATTCATAATAAAATTAACAACAAATAAAATACTAAGAGTAAAAAATAATCTATTAAAGATGAAAACCATTCAGTTATTTGAACAAGTCTGTGTCCTTTTTCGTTCTATTATTATGCATGTGTCTACATGTTAGTTAATTTTGTTTCCTTTTGACCTAGCACAGGGTTTCTCGACCTTGGCACTACTGACATTTTGAGTCTGATAATTCCTTGCCGTGAGAACTATTGTGAGAATTGTAGAATGTTTAACAATGTGTAAGGATTCTTCAAAATGAATAGAGTATATATATACACACACATACATACACACACTCACATATGCATGCACACACACATCCACATATGTAGAGAGCAGGGTGAGCTGGCGGGGTGGGAGAAGGAGGGAATAAGGAGATTAATTTTAAGAAATTGGTCCACGTGATTGTGAGGCCTGGCGAGTCTGAAATCTACACGGCAGCATGGCAGCTTGGAAACTCAGATAAGAGTTACAGTTGCAGGGTTCAGTCTGAAATTCACAGGGGAGGCTGTCGGGCTGGAGACTCAGGACATCTATGCTACGGTCTTGGGGCAGAATTCTTCCTTCTCAGGGAAAACCATTTTTGCTCAGCAGGCCTTCAACTGACTAGATACGGTTCACCAGTATTATTGAGGGCATCCAAATTGGAAAGGATGCAGTGAAGCTGTTAGCAGTTGATATGAGTATACATTTAAAAAATCTGGTTAGAGCTACAAAAAAGTTAGTGGAACTAAAAAGCGAATTTAGTAAGGGGGCAGAGTATAAGATAAATGTAGAAAAATAAATTGTCCTTCGATATACTACTAACAGATAATTAGAAAGTAAAATTAATGAGGCGCCTAGGTAACTTAGTCAGTTAAGCACCAGACTCTTGATTTTGACTCAGGTCATGATCTCAGTTTGTGAGTTCGAGCTCTGCATCAAGTTCCACACTAACAGTGCGGAGCCTCCCTGGGATTCTCTTCCTCTCTCTCTGTCTCTCTCTCTCTCTCTCTCTCTCTCTCTCTCTCTCTCTCTCTGTCTCTCTCTGCATCTCCCCTGCTTGTGTACTCTCTGTCAAAAATAAATAAACTTAAAAAAAAAAAAAGAAATTAAAATTAAAAATAGCCCATAAGTATCTAAACATATTTATAGATAAATCTGACAAAAGGTGTAACAGATTTGTAACTTGAAAAATTTTAAAAAGTTGCTGAAAGGGGCGCCTGGGTGGCTCAGTCGGTTGAGCGTCCAACTTTGGCTCAGGTCATGATCTCACAGTTCGTGAGTTCGAGCCCCGCGTCAGGCTCTTGTGCTGACAGCTCAGAACCTGGAGCCTGCTTCAGATTCCGTGTCTCCCTCTCTTTCTGCCCCTTCCCTGCTCATGCTCTGTCTCTCAAAAATGAATAAAGTTAAAAAAAAATTTTTTTTTTAAAGTTGCTGAAAGAATAAAGAGTATGTAAATAAGTAGAGATACCATGTTCATGGGTGAGAAGACTCAGGGTCAGATGCCAACTTTACTCAAATTTCAGTAGATTCAGGCACAATAAAAATCCTAATAGGGCTTTTTTTTTTTCTTGTAGCTTTTGACAAACTGATTCTAAACTTTCCAAGAAAATACAAATGACCTAGAATAGTCAAAAACACTTTGAAAAAGAAGACCAAAGTTGAGGAACTAGTATAACTTTGTTACAAGACTTCATATAAATGTTCCAGTCATCAAGACAGTGTAATTTTGGCATAAAAACAACATAAAAATAGATCAGTGAAACAGAACAGAGAGTGTAGAATAGGCCCATATATGTATGAGTAGGTAACTTGCAACAAAGATGCAAAGTTAACTTGCTAGAGAAAGGATGGACTTTTAAACAAATGCTGTTGAAACAATCGGATAAAGTGAGCATTGGTCTGTCGTAGGCACCATATACAAAAACTAACTGAAAATGGATCATACACCTAAATGTAAAACCTAAAACTCTAAAACTTCAAAAAAAACAATCCATAGAAGAAATGCGTTTGCAGTCTGGGGTTACATGAAAATTTCCCAGATATGCACAGAAGCACAACTGTAAATTAATTGATGAATTGGACTGTAAAAATTAAGAAGGCTTCTGTTTGTAAGATACTGTTAATGGAAATGAAAAGCTAAACCATTGGCCTGGGGGAAATATTTGCAAATCATCGATCTGATCAAGAACTTGGATCCAGAATATATAAAGATCTCTCAAAACTCAATAATAAGAAAACAACCCAGTTAATGGGCAGAATATTTGAATATCCTCTTCACCAAAGAAGATAGAAGGATAGCAACTAAGTACATGAGAAGGTGTCCAACACTATTACTCATTAGGGAATTGCAAATTAAAATCACAAGATATCAGTACATACTTAGCAGAATGATTAAAATTATTATTTTCTATTCATTATGCTATGCTCACCACAAGCTTAGCTGCCATCTGTCACCACATAACACTGGAATGACGAAGATTGGAAAGGCTGGTCATACTGAGTGTTGGTGAAGGTGGAAACCTGGAGCTCATGCGCTGCCGGAGGGGATGTGAAAGGGCACAGGTGCTTTGGAAAATAGCTTGACAATTTGTGAAAGAGTTAAATATGCACCTGTTATGTGATCTAGCCATTTCACTTCTAGGCATCTGTCCAGGAGAGGTGAAAATTGTTTTATACTAAGACTTAGAGAGGAATATTCATTGTAAACTTATTTGTTACACAAAAACTGAAAACAGTCTAAAATGCCTATTAATAGGGGAATGCATAGCCAGCTGTGGCATATGCATCCAGTGGAATGCTCGTTGGCATAAAAGGAATGAATTCTTAATACATGCTACAACATGGATGAATCTCTAAATAATGATGTTAAGAAGCTAGAAATAAAACTACGTAGTATAGGATTACATTCATGTAAAATAGAAAAGGCAGAACTAATGTGTAGTGAAAAAGAGCAGATCAGTGGTTACTTGGAGATGGGTGGAATAGGCAAAGGACAAACATTTTAAAGCAGCATTTTTTGTGGAGATGAATATGTTCATCATCTTGATAGTGGTGATGCTTTTATGGTCATAGCTATGCGTCAAACTTAGATTCTAAGTTGCCAAATTGTTTGTTACAGGTTATTCATAATCTTTTACATGTCTGTAGAATCTGTAATGATGTTCCCTGTCTTCATTATATATTTAGTAATTTGTAATTATTTTTTTTCATTTGTTTTGCAGTGGGTTTATCAATTTTATTAATCTTTTCGAGGCATCAACTTTGTTGGTTTTCTTTATCATACATGTGTTTGCTTTGCAGTTAATTGAGTTGTGTTACTCTGTTATTTCTGTATGACTACTTTCTTTGGGTTTAATTAGTTTTGCTTTTCCTAGCTTTAAAAAAAAAAAGTTTATTTATTTTGAGACAGAGAGCAGGAGAGGAGCAGAGAGGGAGAGAGAGAGAGAGAGGGAGAGAGAATGAATCCCAAGCAGGCTCCATGCTGTCAGCATAGAACCTGACACAGGGCTCCATCTCGTGAATCGTGAGATTATGACCTGAGCCGTAATGAAGAGTCAGATGCTTAACGGGCTGAGCCACCCAGGAGCCCCTTCCTAGCTTCTTGATATGGAATCGGTTGTTATTTCTGCCCGAACCGTTCAGCTTTAGCCACTCTAATGCTCAGTGGCTTAAGGCAGTTATTATTTTGCTATGACTGAGGAGTCTCTCGTTTGGTTCTTCAGTCAGTTTGTGGATTATCTGGAATTGGATGGTGGCCTGGTCACATAGTTGGCTAACAGACTAGTTGGTCTAGTGGACTGTAGGCGGGAGAATTTACCTCTTTTATATGGTCTCGCATCCTCCAGTAGGTTAGTTGAACTGGAAGCAATTGAGTATTTTTATTATGCCGTTTCTCATTTTCCTCCTCTTGGCTTCTTGGTCACACGTGCCCTTCTTAGAAACTACTCTAGATATTATAACATGGATCCTTGACTTACAAGTTAGTGGTTTACTAATTTATAGTATTTACAGAATAGTAAAGTGAGAAAAAAAGTCCAGGAACTTACTTTTATCCCTACTTATTTCTTTATGCCTATTCCAACTTATATACTATTGTTTTCATGTAGTTTAATTCTATGTGTATTTTAAACCAAAGATAATGTTATTAGCATTGTTTTTAAAAGACCGTTTCATTTATATTTACTTCTGTATTTACCGTATCATTTATCTTTGTTACTTCCTGCCTTTCTGATCTTCCATCTAGGATAATTTTCCTTGTGTGTGAAAAATAGCTTTTTGCTGTTTTCTTTAATTCGGGTCTGCTGATGGTACAGTCTCTCAGTTTTTGTTTGCAAATATATTTTTTCACCTTTAGCTTTGAAGCATATTTCTCTGAATATTCAATTTCAGCTTGATGGTAATTTTTTTTTTCAGCACTTTAAAGTATAATCTGTCATCTCCCTTTTCCATGGTTCTGGTTGCAGAGATAACTGTTGGTTTTCCTATTTCTCTGTTGTTGGTAGATACTGTTACCCTGGCTGTTTTTAAAGATCTGTTTCTAGGGGCGCCTGGGTGGCTCAGTGGATTGAGCTCAGGTCACGATCTCGCAGTTGGCGGGTTTGAGCCACACATTGGGCTCGCTGCTGTCAACACAGAGCCCACTTTGGATCTTTGGTCCCCCTCTCTCTGCCCCTGCCCCGCTTGCACTCTCTCTCGCTCTCGCTCTCTCTGTCTCTGTCAAAAAATAAACATGAAGAAAACCTTAAAGATCTGTTTTTGGTTTTCAGCAGTTTTACTGCCACATGCCTCGGTGGTGTTTGTTTTACATTTATTCCACTTTGGTTTTACAAGTGCTTCTTGAATCTGTGGCTTGATGTCTTTCTTCTGTTTTAAATTTTTTTCAGCCATTTCTTTTCCAGTACTTTCCAGTATTGCTTCTGTCCTATTTTCTCATCCTTTAGTCTATTATTATTACATGTTACAACTTTTCATTTCATCCCATTTATTTTTTATGCTCTTTTCTGAATTTTTCATTGTTTTTTTCTCTCTCTGTGCTTCAGTCTAGATATTTTCTTATGACTCTTCTTGTCATTTACTAATTTTCTGTAGTTGGGCCTAATGTGGTTAAACAATCCTATTGAAATATTTTTCACTTAACTTTTCCAGTTTTTGTCTTTCCACTTGGTTCTTTTGTATGGCTTTTAGTTCTTTGTCAGCATTCTCTTAGGAGCAGGATAGCATGGTTGTTTTACAATCTTCTCTTCTGGCGTCAATATCTGTATGTCCTCTAGGTCCATTTCTGTCACCTGTCATTTCTGTTGGGTTTTTATCTTCTCTTGCTATTTCCTGTCTGGTTGTTTTTGACTGAGTGCTGTGTATTGCATATGAAAATTGTAGAGATTATTTGATGCTCTGGATGATGTGATCTTCCTCCAGAGAAGATTTATTTTTGCTTCTGGCCTGCAGATCCTTCATCAGGTCAGGGTCTGCAGTGATTCAAAGCTGGGTTTTCAGATCCCTGTCTTTTGTCCTCCTTCAATCATTGACACATCCTCCCTTGATAGTTCTTCATTCCGTTTTTCTTTTATTTAAAAAAACATTTTTTTAACGTTTACTTATTATTGGGAGACAGAGAGAAACAGAGCATGAGCATGGGAAGGGCAGAGAGAAGGGAAGACACAGAATCTGAAGCAGGCTCCAGGCTCCAAGCTGTCAGCACAGAGCCCTTCGTGGTGCTCGAACTCACAAAGCACAAGATCGTGATCTGAGCCGAAGTCGGACACTTAACCGACTGAGCCACCCAGGCGCCCCAATTTTTCTTTTATTTAAATTGAATTTCTCAAGTATTTAGTTAACCACTCCCATGCTGTTGGTTAGTTTCTAGGTTTTTGCTAATATTTTTACCATAGGAACCTTGTTAATACCCTTGGGAACAAATTTTTGTTTGTCTCTGTGTTTCAGTTACCTTAGAAAGTCCCAAAAGTGGGTCCACAGAAACCCTCCCCATAGAAAGTCCCAAAAGTGGGTCCACAGAAACCCTCCCCAATGTTTTGTATATTCTTGAAATCTGTTAATATAGGTTTATTTTTATTACTTTTCTTGTAGCTCATACGATTGACTATAATAAGGAATTATTATCATATAATATTAAGTATTATGCTGTTAAATATGCTAATAACTTTAAATCTGCCATTAAACATTGATTTGTTTCAAGACTGCTCAAGTATTATGTATTATTTTGTATAGCTTAACAGAAATAAAAATCACATTTGAGTCTTCCTTTCTGAACTAGATTTGTCATTCGACATATATGAAGGTCAGATTACTGCATTACTTGGTCACAGTGGAACAGGAAAGAGTACTTTGATGAATATTCTTTGTGGACTATGCCCGCCTTCTGATGGTGAGAGTTTTCTGACTTAAAAAAACAACAACAATTCTTCCGTTTATTAGTGTTATTAACCAAGGTATCACAGTATAGTTATTTATCCTTGAAACATGTACTGATTGAATTTTTTTTTTTTAATGATTTGGGACCAATCTCAGTATAAAGGTGCTTTACTATTACTTTTTGATTACACATTTCTTTCAATAGAAACTAAAAATGATTCAGTCATGTTTAATAAAAGTGATCTGATTTTGTACTCATTTTATAAGATATTTCATGTGTATTTTTCATTTTCAAGGAAGAATAAATCAGTAATTGAAAATTAAATGAGACCTACAGACATTTTAGATTATAGATATAGATATCTAAATGTGCAACAATAATTCAAAAGGAAAGAATGATAGATGTCAAAACCATCTCCTAAAATACAATTATAAGAACAATAATACCTTAAACGTATAATTGTGACATGTGATTGCCCTATAGGTGAGAATTTAATATGGCAGCTCCATATTTCCACAATAACCAAATCTAGTGGCAATATAATAAATATTTTGCTTTAAGAAAGGCTGACTTTCCATGTATGGAATCTGCATTTTTTAAAATGTAGTTTAACTTTTGAAATTGGTTTAATTTTGTTGCTTATCCCTAATTGTGTCACTTTCTGATGACAGTAGTGATATCTTACATTTAATAAAAACTTATGATTTTTCTTCTAATTCTCCATGCATTATCATGGTGATTTAATAGTTCTGAAATTAAGTGGGATATATTGGTATTTAATTTATAGAAGAGAAAAGCTGGAATTCAGATTGATTTTCTCAAGACCACACATCTAGTTAGGGGAAAATTTTTAGTTTCTTTGTTCTCTCCTCTATCGATTAATGCCTGGAAATTAAGGAAAATTGCTACTGGAATAGAAATATAAAAAATGCACCAATATACCCCTGTTCAGCGTTAAGCTCTGGTTCCTTGCTCTTTTCACTATGTAATATCAACTGGAAATGAAGGAAAATGAGGTTAGAATATAAGGTGGAAGCAGGTCACCAATGGAATGGAAATGAAGGTGTGTTATGCCTTCCAAGTTTATATTAATTCATACCTTACATATTATTACGTACAAGTAACTAAGTTGTTAGTATACATTAAAGCATATATACTTCTGAATACTTAATGTAGTTAGTATAAATTTAAATATATATTTTGGTTTCAGGATTTGCATCTATATATGGACACAGAGTCTCAGAAATAGACGAAATGTTTGAAGCAAGAAAAATGATTGGTATTTGTCCACAGTTAGATATACACTTTGATGTGTTGACAGTAGAAGAAAACTTATCCATTTTGGCTTCAATCAAAGGAATCCCAGCCAATAATGTAATACAAGAAGTATGTCATTCATATAGAAATTTTTACTTTATTCCTTGTAAATTAATAACCTTCTGTAATAACTGGTATAAAAAATGCTTGAAAATCTAAATAAAAACCTGTTCTGAGCCCATAAACAGAAATTCATTACAAAGAATTAGATGGACTTTGGAATAAATATTTTATTTTAGCACATATAAAAATGTCCTTGTTTCATCTGGAGGACACCAGCCTCTCAATATAGGTTTTTCTTTTCTTCCATCCTTTCCTTTCACACCTGCCTTTCTTCTTCCACCACACACACACACACACACACACACACACACACACACAGCCTTCAAACTGATCCTTGTACCACTACCCAGGTAGTCACAAAAGTAAAACAGACCTTTCAACCAGGAATCATTGTATATGAATACATGTCAAAATTAAATTCTGTACTCAAAGAACATTTTTAAAGTTGATATTAAAATTAGGACATTTAAAAATTAATATTGATAATTATCTAAATGGTATAATTTTAAAAGTGACATTGTTCTGCCTTTATAGGTACAGAAAGTTCTACTGGATTTAGACATGCAGGCTATCAAAGATAACCAAGCTAAAAAGTTAAGTGGTGGTCAGAAAAGAAAACTGTCTTTAGGAATTGCTGTTCTTGGGAATCCAAAGGTAAATAAGTATTAATGTATTGTACACAAATATAATGTATTGCATGTTTATATATAATAACATGTGTAAAGTGCCAGCCTACATGAAATATTATACATTATTATACATATAATTATAGTAATGAGGTTGTGAAACCAGAGTCATAAAGATAAAACATATTTACTACTGTGGTTACTTGTAGGAAGGGGAATGGAAAGAATGGACTATTTGCAATGTTTTGTATTTTTTAAAAAAGATCCGTAGAGGGGTGCCTGGGTGGCTCAGTGGGTTAAGCATCCATCTTCAGCTCAGGTCATAATCTCACAGTCCATGGATTTGAACCCCGCATTGGGCTTTGTGCTGACAGTTCAGAGCCTATAGTCTGCTTCGGGTTCTGTATCGTCTTCTCTCTCTGCCCCTCCCCTGCTCACGCTGTATCTGTCTCTCTCTCTCGAAAATAAATAAATGTTTAAAAGAAAAAAACTAGAAAATATGGCCAAAAAATGACATTGATTAAATTTCACTGGTGGCTATATAACAGTATTGTTCTAATATTCTTTATAGTTTTCTATATGTTTATAATAGTTCATAATAAAAATTTTAAAGTAGAATAAAACCAAAGGAATTGTTCAGTTTTTCACTGTCCTGCTGATTTTATTTTATTTTTTTATTTAAAAAAAATTTTTTTTTTTAAGTTTATTTTTGAGACCGAGAGAGACAGAGCATGAACGGGGGAGGGCCAGAGAGAGAGGGAGACACAGAATCGGAAGCAGGCTCCAGGCTCTGAGCCATCAGCCCAGAGCCCGACATGGACCGCGAGATCGTGACCTCAGCCGAAGTCAGACGCTCAACCGGCTGAGCCACCCAGGCGCCCCTGATTTTATTTTTGTATGTGTCTGTTCTTGTGCTGTTCTCTGTCCTGTAGAAATAGAACCGTCTGATACAGTGCTTTGCACAGCTTTGCAAGCTGCAGCCAGGAGCCCCATTGGTCCCCACTATCCTGCCACATTTCCCCTTGCTGCTCTATAGCTTGGGAATGACTCTGGGTTCTGGTTTTATGTTAATTTATCTTTCTCCCAACCCCTCACCAATGTTTTGTTTTTTAGTTTATTTATCTTATTGTTATTACACTTACGTCTTGTATCTTACTGATATTAGTTTTTTATATTGAAACAAGGAAAATATTCACTTGCCAAACTAATAATTTAAAAATTTAGCTAACTCATATATGAATGAAAAACCCAGATCTAATATAGTTCTGATTGGAAATAATAATTTGAAATGGGAAAGCTTCTCAATGTCCACATAAATTTATATATTTTAGTTTTTCTGAGGATTCTCTGCCATTCCCTACTCTTTGTCGTACAGATACTATTGCTAGATGAACCAACAGCTGGAATGGATCCCTGTTCTCGTCATATTGTTTGGAATCTCCTGAAATACAGAAAATTTAATCGGGTGACAGTGTTTAGTACCCATTTCATGGATGAAGCTGACATTCTTGCTGGTGAGATTTTTACTTTATTTTTGTAGGATAAGGTCATGGGGCCAAAATAGGAGATGGGCACAGAGATACAAAATCCTGAGGAATAAATAAAGAAGCTGTGTGTTCTTCATAGCTGTGTGTTTTAAACTTTTTAAGAATTACATATTTTTATGCTGGAGAGTCCTGCAGACCATCTGAGATTCAATAATTTGCTAGAAGAACTAATGGGACTCAGCATATAGTTATACTTATGAGTTATCACCCCAAAACTTACAGGATACAGAACAAAATCAGCAAAGTGAAAATGCACATGGGACAAGGAGGAAGCGAGACACAAGCTTCCAAAAATCCTTTCCCGGTGGAGTCACACAGAATATGCTTAATTTCTCTAGCAATGAGTTGTTAACAATTGATGTGAAATGTTGTCTACTAGGAAAGCTCATTAGAGACTCAGTGCCCAAGGTTTTTACCGGGTGCTGGTCATAGAGACCCCCTCCAACTACCATATACCAAAATTCCAGTCTCCCGGAAGGAAGCAGACTGTCCAGCACAGTCTACATTGTAGATTTATTTTTTCACTATTATCTTTGTTTTTTAAAAAATGTTAAAAAACAATCCAACATAGTGACATTTTGTTTTTGTTGTTTTTACATTTGATTGTAAAGGAATTATGAACACACTTGCAGTAGTAAGCCTCTTAGGAAGAGTCTGAGGTGTTTGGAGCAGTTTTAGGAAAGAGTCAGAACTGCCTGGATACAGTTTCTGGCTTTGTCACCTACTGGCTCAGTGAAACATGAACAAACTATGTATTTTCTCATTGCCTCAGTGTTCTCATTTGAAAACCAGGTAATGATAATCTGGTACCTTTCTAATAAGGTTGTTGTGATTATTTAATGATACTTAATGATCTTACTGGTGTTTCATGGTAATTCACAAAATATAAATGCCAATTATTAATGCTGTTACCGACTTAAAATTGAAATGCAGATTTCTGTTTGCAGATAGGAAAGCTGTCATATCACAAGGAATGTTGAAATGTGTTGGTTCTTCGATTTTTCTCAAAAGTAAATGGGGGATTGGCTACCGCCTAAGGTATCATTTATTCTTTATTGACTGTTTTCTATAATATTCTTGATCTACTGTGAATTTATTTCAGGTTTGCCATACTATTAGTACTTTAGCCATTTTTTATGGCACTAGCTTTACTTAAAGCATTCAGAATTTACTTTTGGTTGTTTACTGAGTAATTACTTAGAAAAATTACAATTTTTGGTTTTTTCTAGCATGTACATAGACAGATATTGTGCCACAGAATCTCTTTCATCCCTGGTTAAACAACATATACCTGGAGCTACTTTATTACAACAGAATGATCAACAACTTGTGTATAGCTTGCCTTTTAAGGACATGGACAAATTTGCAGGTATTACTTTCAGTTTCCTGGTTGTTGAACCAGGATCTTGCATTGGGAACTGATTTTCTTTATTTACTTTGTTGTATACTTTTCTGTTTAATAATATTTACATGTTCCCAGGTAACTGAAGTTAATATACCATTTCTGCTTTACTTTGCTTTTGAAAATGAGAAACTACAAGCTAACATGGGATGTTTTTTCATTCTTTGGTTTTTTTTGAACAAACATCATGCGAGAAACTGTAACTAATATGTTAAGTAAATGTGTTTGCTTTGTTGTCAAGAAACAGATCGCTCCATTTGCTTAGAGGCAAATGATATAATTTGGGAATATGTAATTATGTAATTATACACAAACATACATGATTGTTTATATGTGTTCTCAAGTCCTTTTCCAGTTTTATGATTCCATAATGAATTACATGATAATATGGTAAACCCTTGAATTATTTTGATTGTGGCATTATTTTTCCACTTTATAATGAGGAACTCAAACTCAATTTCCTTTATCTGTTTAGGATCTCATAGTAACTAAAAGGATGTTATTGATGCAGATATGTTGTGCAAAATTCCCAAAACATTTACCTCATTTAGACAGAAATTTTCTGTATTAGTTTAGTTTTCTATATTATATTAACTAGAATAAAGTATATATTGCCGACTAAATGTACCCTGCCTATCATTCTGTCTGTGAAATATTTCTTAGGTTTAATTTATAATATGATAAATATCTACTAGATATATCTCTATATAAACAAACATTCCTTGGGGTCCTTAGCAATTTTTAACAACGTTAATGGAGTTCTGAGACCAAAAAGTTTGAGAACCACTATGCTAGTAAATTTAGTCATATCCCATTTTAAAAGGGATATCCTTTTAGGATATCCTTATAGGATATTTTAGAATAATTCATGATGTTATGCTTAACTTCATAACATTCTTTCTTTTTTTTTTTTTTTAGGTTTATTTTCTGCTCTAGACACTCACTCAAATTTGGGTGTTATTTCTTATGGTGTCTCCATGACAACTTTGGAAGATGTGTTCTTAAAGCTAGAAGTTGAAGCAGAAATTGACCAAGCAGGTAGAAACAAAACTATAACAAAAAATTTTTGGCAGTGAACCAGGCAGATGGTGAATAAGACAAATAATCATACAAGCATGTGTAATATGTATTTGGGGGAAGAAAGAGTAGATAAATAAGGTACATAAATAAGTAACAGATATTTACTGATAGTAATCAGAGTTACGAAAGAAATAATTGGGTGGTCTTGAGAGGCAGGTAGCTTAGATCATATCTTCAGGGAGGACTGTGTCAAGATGATAAACTAAGACTTCGATGGAGAGAAAAACCCAAGTACATTTTATTGCAGAGCTTTCCAGGTAAAGGGAACTGCTACCACAGACTGTTAATTAAGGAATGAGTTGGATGATTTTGATGACAGAGGAAAGGCCACTGTGGATGGAGTTTAGAGAGCCAAGCAGATTATAGGGGAGGGCCAGGGGCCAGATCATGTTTAGTCTTTGAATCTTTGAATATCTGGAAAAGAAATTGGTTTGTTTCCTTAGTGTGGTGTGAAGCTATCGAAGTTTTAAAGCAAAGGAGTAACATCTGGTTTGCATATTTAAAAACGCATTTTAAGTTTTAAATGATGAGCAGAAGCAGGAGGACCAGTTAGGAAACCGTTGTCTTCGTTGAAGTAGGATGGTCGTGAAAACAGGGAAGCGCGGATAGACGCGGGTCTCATTCGTGGTGTTGGTGAGTTCTTGCTGATGGGCTAAGTGTCAGGTGTTGGGGAGAGGGAGGGATCAAGAATAATTGCTAAGCTGTTTGCTTGACAACTGGGAATGGAATTGCCATTTCCTGAGAGTGGGGGAGGAGCAGGTTTGTAGAAAGGAGGAATTTCGGCCTGGATTTTGGTTATATTATTAGACATCCAAGTGGAGGTGTAGAGCGGGCAGTTGAATTAACACATTTGGAGCTGAGTGAAGATGCTGGGGCTAAAGATGTAAATTCTGGAGTTAGAAGTAGATAGTGCCATAGGTTTTGCTGAAGTCACCCCGGAGAGAGTGCAGACAAAAAGTGGAAGGGGGGCCCTGAGGTTGGGCAGTGAAGGGCCAAAAAGAGCTGATGAAGAAGGACCCATCCTTGCTCTTTCTCTCTTCACAAAAGGAGACGTTAAAGCCCATACAAAAATCACAAGGAAGTGATCACTTATTTGTTGACTGCTGTGAAGAATAAGATGAGAACAGAAAAGATGGTTTTGGTAACAGAGAAGACAGTGAAGGATTTGATAGTATGGAAGCCAGTGGTGACCTTGACTGTGCCATTTCAGTGGTGGTAAAAGTCAAAGCTGGTTCTTTGCAGTTTAGGGTGAGGGTGTGAATTGAGGAAACTTTCTTACAATTGAAAATTAGCAAGGTGGTTGTGATGGTAGGTCGGGAGGGTGAAGGAAACGGGATGTTTCTCTTACATGTGGAGAAAGGAGAAAAGGCAGGTTTATGATGGGGACATGATATCAGATTGTAGCCGGAGAGAAAAAGTTCACATAGAAGTTTTAGATCTTATGTAGTTGGGGAAAGAACAAGGTCTCAAATTTGGGCATGCGTCCAGTTTGTTGAAATTGAGTAGAGATAAAGGTATGGGAATAGCAGAAATAGAGGAAGTCGGTGATCAGAATATAGAATGCATTATCAGTGAGTATGTTTGTAATACCTTGGATAATGGAAGAGAATTAGATGGAGAAGACACTTATAGCTGTGGGGCTAAATACTTTGAGGTATAGGAGGTAGTGGGTAGAAATGTTTGGGTAGTGGGAATAGAGATGAGAAGGCTGTATGCTGTGTAGGTGTTATTTAGCCTTATTCTGCAGCACTTTTAAGTCCATCATGCAGAATAAATTTACTTCTAATATCGACTTGCATTCAGTTTGGCCAATTTTAATGGTTTTATTTTTTAAAAGGTTAAAAATGCCAAATTCTGGGGGTGCCTGGGTGGTTCAGTTGGTTAAGTGTCCAACTCTTGGTTTAGGCTCAGGCATGATCTTTTGGCTTTGTGGGTTTGAGCCCCTACATTGGGCTCTGTACTGGTAGTGGGGAGCCTTCTTGGAATTCTCTCTCTCCCTGTCTCTGCCCCTCCCCCACTCACACTAGGTCTCTCTCTCTCAAATAAACTTTTAATTAATTTATTTGTTTTCATTTTAAAGTTTATTTATTTTGAGAGAGAGAGAGTACAAGCAGGGGAGGGCCAGAGAGAGAGGGAGAGAGAGAGAATCCCAAGATTCTCTGACAGCACAGAGCCCTATGTGGGGCTTGAACTCGCAAATCATGAGATCCTGACCTGAGCTGAAACCGAGTCGGACGCTTAACTGACTGAGCCACCCAGGGGCCCCTATTATTATTATTATTATTTTAATGTTTATTTATGATTGAGAGACAGAGCACAAGTGGGGGAGGGGCAGAGAGAGAGGGAGATACAGAATCTAAAGCAGGTTTCAGGCTCTGAGCTGTCAGCAAGAACCTGATGTGGGGCTGAAAACCACAAACTGTGAGATCATGACCTGAGCCAAAGTCGGATGCTCAACCAACCGAACCTTCCAGGCATCCCAAGATAAATAAACAAACTTAAAAAATATATGTATCAAATTCTAGGGGTGCCTGGTGGCTCAATTGCTTGGTTGTCCAACTTCAGCTTAGGTCCTGATCTCACGGTTCATGAATTTGAGCCCTGCGTCAGACTCTGCTGACAGCTCAGAGCCTGGAGCCTGCTTCAGATTCTCTTTCTCTCTCTGTCTATTCCTCCCCTGCTTGTACACTCTCTCAAAAGTAAATAAATAACCATAAAAATTTTTTTTTAAAAATACATGTATCAAATTCTGTAGAAGGTAAATTGGTGCTTGCTGAATACCACAATTGTGATGTACAATATTTTAGCCCCAATTTTTAGTTTGATTTAGTCCATTGTATCAGTGAAAGAGAGGGATTAAACTGGGTTATCTTACTAAGTCATTCATCTAAACTGTTGAGTTGCTAAGGTCCCAGGATAACCAGGCTTGGTTCAATATTACTTTATGCATTATTCCATTCCACTCTTAAAGTTTTTAATGTTTACTCATTTTTTATTTTTTAACATAAATCAAATAAATCCTTCCTTGTGGTTCTCATAATACTGAAACCAATTTTCACATCTTCATTTTTTAATTTTTTGAAAATTGCATCACTTATAAAAATACATATATTTTTCCCGTTCTCGTTGATTATTTTTGTCTGTGTTTTGTCTCATGGAATCAGTTATATAGTATGTCTCTTTTGTGTCTGGCCTCTTTTACCTAAATTGTGTTTGTAGGGTTTAAACTATTGTAGGTATATAGTAGTTTATTCAGTTTCATTGTTTTTAGACTATTCTATTACAAGAATATTTCACAACTTATGTATTCATTCTCCTGTTGATAGACATTTGGGTTTTTCCCAGTTTATGACTATTCTGGATAGGTTGCTAGCTAAGAATATTCTTTTTTTTTTTTTTTTTTTAGTTTATTTATTTTGAGAGAGAGTGTGTGCATGTGCATACCACATGCAGGCAGGGGAGGGGCAGAGAGAGAGAGAGAGAGAAAGGGAGAGAGAGAATCCCAGGCAGGCTCAACACTGTCAGCGTGGAGTCTGATGCGGGGCTTGAACTCACAAACCATGAGATCATGACCTGAGCTGGGATCAAGAGTTGGATGCTTAATTGACTGAGCCACCCAGGAGCCCTGGTAAGAATATTTTTGTACATGTGTTTTGGTGGACCTTTGTACATATCTTTGTTGCATTTCTACCTAGTAGAGAATTTTCTGGGTCATAGTTTATGTGTGTGTTCAGCTTTTTTTTTTTTTTTATTACGTTTCTTTATTTTTGAGAGGCAGAGAGAGGGCATGAGTGGGGGAGGGGCAGAGAGAGATGGAGACGTGGAATCCGAAGCAGGCTCCAGGCTCTGAGCTGTCAGCCCAGAGCCTGATGCAAGGCTCAAACCCACAAATGGTGAGATCATGACCTGAGCCGAAGTCGGACGCTCAACCAACTGAGCCACCCAGGCACCCTGCCCCGCCCCGTGTGTGTTCAGTTTTAATAATATTGCCAAAGTATATGAGAGTTCCGTTTGTCTACATCACCACCAGATGTGTGCTTCTTTAAAATTTACATGTATCTGAAAGATTTTCATCCTTTTAAGGAATATACCATAATTTTATGGCTTTCTGTTTTGTTTTGGCAAATAGATTATAGTGTATTTACTCAGCAGCCACCAGAGGAGGAAGTGGATTCAAAATCTTTTGACGAAATGGAGCAGAGCTTACTTATTCTTTCCGAAGCGAAGGCTTCTCTAGTGAGCGCCAGGAGCCTTTGGAAACAGCAGGTGTACACGGTAGCAAAGTTTCATTTGCTTACTTTGAAACGGGAAAGCAAATCAGTGAGATCAGTGTAAGTGCCATCACTTTTCTGCCTGATGAATTGTTTTTTTAAGGATGCAAATTCCATTTGTCGTCTTCATTCTCTAAATGTAGATGTAGGTAAATCTATGTAGCTTCAAAGATTAAGACTGTAACTTCACAATGTCTGAGAAAAGAATTATGCATTTAGTAATTTGTTTGAATACCATTAGAGCTTTTACCCTTTTTTTAAATTAGCATTTTTGGCTCATCTAAATAATGAGGGACTGACATAATATTCTCTAATTGTGTAAATTTTGAATTGTTGTCACTGTATTTAAGTTTTATTTTGCAATTATATTTTTCACAATTGTTCTGTGTCTGTTACTATTATTTATAGCCGCTTTTTATAAACAACAGAAAGAGTAACTTTTATCTCTGTTTATCAGATGAAGAAACAAATATAAAGAAGGCTTTATAGCTTGTAGAACTGTGATCAAAACTTTTCAACTTTGCTTTACCTCTCTCAGGTTCCCATGGGTGCTAGACTTTCAATTATTGGGACATAAATTCAGCACTTTCGTAGAATACACACCTATCTTGTTAGATCTGAAACAGCAGTAGAAATATAATAAGCAAGAATAGAGTGTTGTTATGTGCTTGAGATATGGTGAATTCGTTTGCTTTCTTGACCTGATTTATTCAGTATCAAAGAAATGTCAGTCAGGTGTTTCATTTATTCCAGCCTCAGCGTTACTGAAAGAAAAATACTTATTTAAATCAGCATGTTTCAGTTTATTTCATTGAACACTACCCACCTAAAATACTCCCTGAAAAACAGTAAAAGTCTTAGTTCAGACTGCCATAAGAAAATAATATAGACTAGGTCGCTTCAACAACAGAAATTTATTTTATCATGGTTTTAGAATGTGGAAATCAGATTGGGATACCAAACAGGTCCTGTTTCCTGGTTTGCAAACTCTTCCTGGTTTGCAGAGATGAGCCATTATCTTGCTCTGTGCTCACATGACTTTCTTTGTTAAGCACAGGAGAGAGACAGAGCAAGCTCTCTGCTCTTTCTTCCTACAAGGGCACTAATCCTATCTTGAGGGCCTTAGGCCCATGACCTCATCTAATCCTTATTACCTCCCAAAGGCCTTATCTCGTAAGACCATCATGTTGGGAGTTAGAGAGTTGGGAGTTAGGAATTTGGGGGGAGGGTGACACAAACATTCAATTCCTAACAAATATGCATTTGACCATCTGTACATTTAGGAAATACTGTATCTTGTATTTCCCCCCTTAAAGAGTTATTTATTAGCATATGAAAATGCTGGTATATGAAAAGAGCATATGAAAAGAGGTTCCATGGTAAAGAATTGCTTCAGCTTTAGAGTTTCCAAATGCTGTTTAATCTTGATTTTTTTTTAACTTAAAATACCTATTAAATATTATAGAACTAGGATTCAGTGCAGTATGTTTTTGGAAGTGATGATTTAAGTATACTTACAATAATTTAAGAATGATTTTTTTTTTAATGTTTATTTTTGAAAGAGAGAGAGAGAGACGGAGCTTGAGCAAGGGAGGGGCAGAGAAAGAGGGAGACCACAGAATCTGAAGTAGGCCCTAGGCTGAGCTGTCAGCACAAAGCCCAACGTGGGGCTTGAACTCATGAACTGCAAGATCATCGCCTGAGCTGAAGTTGGACTCTTAACTGACTGAGCCACCCAAGCACCCCAAAGAATTATTTTTTTTTAAAAATTACAGGTTTTCTAACGTACCTGGGTGGCTCAGTTGGTTAAGTGTCTGACTCCTGATTTCTGCTCAGGTCACCATCTCACAGCTCCGTAAGTTTGAGTCCCACACTGGGCTTTGCTGACAGTGTGAGGATTGTGCTTGGGATTCTCTCTCCCTGTATGTCTGCCCCTCCCCTGCTTGCTCTCTCTGTCTTAGAAATAAATAAATAAACATTAAAATAATAGGGCTTCTGAAAATTATAAAATGCTAAAATGTGATAGTTTAAGCAGTCTCTACCCACTTGCTGTGACACCTATCACATATAATATAGCAACATTTTGCAGGATAAGACAGAAGGATATCTGTTTTCCACATAGAAGGTCATTCTGAATAGGGTATAGAATTATGTACTTGACCAGTAGCAAATAATGATCCTTATAACTGTATGGAGTATATCTTGTTTTGCCTGTAGAGGAACAGTGGAAGTTAAAGTGGTATAGACGACATTTCAAAGATGGCAGTCATTCAGAGTTTCACTGTATTTTTGTTTCCTTCCCTGTATCTAAAATATTTTTGTATCGGGGCGCCTGGGTGGCCCAGTCGGTTGAGCGTCCGACTTCAGCTCAGATCATGATCTTGCGGTTCGTGAGTTTGAGCCCCGTGTCGGGCTCTGTGCTGACAGCTCAGAGCCTGGAGCCTGCTTCAGATTCTGTGTCTCCCTCTCTCTCTGCCCCTCCCCACTCATGCTCTGTCTCTCTCTGTCTCTGAAAAATGAATAAACCTTAAAAAAATTTTTAAAAAAATAAAAATAAAAAAATATAAAATATTTTTGTATCATGTTTTCTAAAACATGTGGAGGGTAAATAGTTCAGATGTAGGGCAGGAGCTGTGATAGTCCCTTCAAGACAACAGAGATGTAAATGTGGCATAACGTCTGGTTCTTAAAAAGTTAGAAGCACAAGTTTACATACCCTAGAAAAATTTCAGGATGGCTACAATGTTAGTTTTATAAGTTTTAATTTTGTCATTGAATATTGGCTTTCCATCCAGTATTGTCATGAGATCGTTTTGGAGAGTAGAATTCTCCTGAGTGCTATTTCTTTCAAGTTTTTTCTTTAGTTTTCTTTTTTTTTTTTTTTTTAAACGTGAGTACTTTTAACTGTCATTTGAAGGAAGAGTTTTTAAAAATAGATTTCTCTATTAATGTGCCCTGTGCTTGTTTTGTCTTTGTGCCTTTCAGGTTGCTTCTGCTTTTAATTTTTTTTGCAGTTCAGATTTTTATGTTTTTGGTGCATCGCTCTTTTAAAAATGCTGTGGTTCCCATCAAACTTGTTCCAGACCTGTATTTCCTAAAACCTGGAGATAAACCTCATAAATACAAAACAGCTCTGCTTCTTCAAAATTCTACTGGTGAGAGTGTGTGAAGGTCTGTGAATGTGTGTTGGCTGGGGCCTGGGGTGGTGGGTGATAGGTCAGAGATTGGGATTTTAGCAATAGATGTAAGGTAAAGGCATGGCCTGTCTTAAAACTGAACTAAAAGAAAAAAATCACTGATGCTGAGTAATACATTACAGAAGTGAAATTTTGGTTTAAATGTAGATTACGGTTTTTAAAACTAACCTTGTACTGTTTATGATAATAAAATTTCATTTTTTAATGGTAGCTGCATATTCTCGAGCAATGTGTTTCCTATCATAGTTTATGACAAGCGAAATAAACTTCAGGAATTGAAACATCCTTTTTAGAAAGAGTTAACATTTACGCAGTTCTATATCTAAATAGAAATGCTTAAGCAGTTTTTCAAGGACTATCTGAAAAATCAGTTAGAATTAAGAAAAATTGCCTTAGATACAAATATTTATAATCAAATACATTAAATTGGTTTTGAGTATTTTTGGATTTGCTGATTATTCTTAATTACCTAGTTGTCAAATATGAAAAAACTAAAGAACCATGGCCTTGAGCAAGGCTCAATTCTGCTTTTTCAAAATGTTAAAACCTAGTACAAAATTTCATTCCTACATGATCAGTTGTTCCTACAAAATCTCCCATCTGCATGGGTCGTTTTTAGTCCCAAGGTTCTTGAAGAGTAAATCAAGGTTAGCTAACTGGCAGATTGACAGCAGAATAGAAGGCAGCTTTATTTGCTTATCTTGCTGAAATATGTTAGGAAGTTGCATTTAATGCAATCATTTGCATAACTCACAAACTCTTTGGGGTTTAATATTTTCCAACACATCACCTATATTCTAGTATCTCTCCTTTCTGATTCACTATTAATGGAAGAGCTTTGACCATGTTAAGATAATCATCATAGTTAGGGATGATTATGAATTACTCTTAAAATCATCACTTTTAAAATGTGGCTCTCTTTTTATTATGCAATCTTTATTCCTTTGGAGGAAGAATGACAGAAAACTACTCTTGAATAGAAAATGTGATGTTACTTCTTTCATTAGAATTTTTGTTTTGATTTTAATCTACATTTCATGATGTTAAAGTACAGTACTGCATGGAGGCTTATACTCTGATACACATTTTTTGTGTGTTTGGGAAATTGTGTATTTCAAATTTTTCTGCCTTGTGTTCATTCTCGATCTGTAGAAATTCTAGTACTTTCAAAGTTTTGTCCCTTTTGTTATTTTCTAGTATTTCTAGAGTTGCATACATATGTACCCTATATTTTCCTAGGCTTTGTTGGTTCTAAACAAAGCCATGTTTCCTTTAGGAGTCACTGGCGTCTGTGTCTATATTGGCTTGTATCCATGCTCCTTGCAAAGCTTTTTGTATCACAGGTGATACAGTTCCTTCAGTTATAATGTATCTCTCTTCTCAAGAGTATAGAGCCACAGAGGCAAACTGGAGATGAGAGGTCATTTAAGGCACTAGATAAAGCGTAAATGTTGTATCTAAAAAAGCACCAATGAAAGCACCAAGAGCACCATTTTCTCTGACACTCAAGTTTGGTGCTGAGTCTGATCCACCTGCCATACTGTTTTCAGTTACTGATAGTGCTTTCCTTTGTTTCGTTTTGATTTCCCTCAAAGCCTCATTTGTCCTTTCTGGCTTTTGTGAAGATGTAGAGGAAACTGTTTCCATTCATCAGACCTGTTGGTGTAGATTTAAACCTCAGACAGGATTCACAGTCTTTCCCTTGGCTCCAGGCAATTTAAAGAATATAGATGGAGACCTGATTATGTGTTTTAATATTTTAAGACAGTTAAGGCATGTAAGACACGTATAAGATGTGTCAGCTCAGAGCACACAGAAATCCTCTAAAGAGTGATCTTACCTTACTCCATACCCTGCCTGTCTCTATCTTTCTGAGCCCAGTAGGTTATCTTGTTACATAAGATTGCCAGATAGATTTTAATTCTCAAAACGTAACCAAATTTCATGTATTCTAGATACATTTTCAACGTTAATAGTAGCAGCTTCAGCTAAAATTTGTGCAGTTGCTGTGTGCCAGGTTCTGTTTTTAAGGCCTGTGTATATATTGGTTTGGATTTGAATCCAGGCTGACTGGCTCCAGAGCCATTGTTCTTAATCATGCTTGATCTAATGAAGATGTTTTGTTTTTTTTTTAAAGCTCTTTCCAATGTTATTAAAAGTCTGTGTCTGTTTCTCATTTAAACTGATTCTTTGTTATTTGCTTATTTTCTAACACCAGACTCCGATATCAGCGATGTTATTAGCTTTTTCACAAACCAGAACATAATGGTGACAATGTTTAATGACAGTGACTATGTGTCTGCTGCTCCCCATAGTGCAGCTTTAAATGTGATGTATTCAGAACAGGTAAGAGGAATGTGTGTGAATGAATACCTATTTGAAAGTTATAAAACATTAAGATATTTTCTCTAAAATTAATCATTTGCTTGGGGTGCCTGGGTGGCTCAGTCAGTTAAGTGTCCGACTTCAGCTCAGGTCATGATCTCACGGTTCACGGGTTCGAGCCCCATGTCGGGCTTTGTGCTGACAGCTCAGAGCCTGGAGCCTGCTTTGGATTCTGTGTCTCCCCCTCTCTGCCCCTCCCCCACTCATACTCTGTCTCTTTCTCAAAAATAAATAAAACATTAAGAAAATTTTTTTAAATTAATCATTTGCTGGCTTGACCTCATTAGTTAGAAATTGGAATTTACTTTAGGAAATAGCTAGCTGTGTTTATCATGTGTTTTATGACCTGCTGAATGACCAATTTATAAAACTATAAATAATTTGTTTAAAACAAAAACATCAAAATATTTATAGATTCCAAGCCAGGTTATCTTTACCTCTCTGTCTTTATTGAATATGATTTCTATAATTTGTTGGATCAACTTTAGTTAGTGAGGATTAGCTTAGTCTTTGAGAAAAGCTTGGTAGCAATGTGTTTCATATAAAGTATGTCATAACTCTCTTTTTTTTAAATTGTAGGACTATGTTTTTACAGCTGTTTTCAACAGTACTATGGTTTGTTCTTTACCTGTATTGATGAATATTATTAGTAATTATTATCTTTACCACTTAAATGTGACTGAAAGCATCCAGGTTTGGAATACTCCATTCTTTCAAGTAAGCAAACTTAAAAAATTGGTGTGTGCGTGTGTGTGTGTGTGTGTGTATGTGTAGTAAAAGCCAAGTGTTAATACAAATGAAATCTGTAGATGTTCATCATATGACAGTTCTTAGTCTTATTGAAACTTGGGGATGGTTTACATCTGGGTTTAGGACTGCCCAGTATTGGTTTGCTTCAGGCAAGGAAATTGTGTCTTGGTACTGATATTTTGTAAAGCATAAGTATTTTTTGTATTCATTGTAGAAGAAAAATTAAGATAATTTACAAATGAACATTGTTCATCTAAAATCTCCTCCTGGGGTACTGAAAGAACCTTGAGAAGTCATCCATACAGTCATTTTCCCTCTACATAGGACTGTTGGGTTATGAAAGTGAAAATTAACTTAAGTTTTCAGAAGAATAGTCAACATTGTTCTCTCACCATTATGTTTTATTTTTCACATATTGAAAAATAAATGGACAAATACCTTTCTGTAATGCTTTCTGTAATGGCAGGTTGTTTTTTTTTTTTTGCTTTCTATTGCTATACTTTTTTAAAGTAGCTTTATTGAGATATACTTCATATACTATGAATTAACTCATTTAAGTGTACAATTAAGTGGTTTTTATTATGTTCATAGAGTTCTGCACCCATCACCATGCCAATTCTAGGTTTTATCTTCCTCCCGGCCCCCCAGGAAACTCTTGTTCCTGTTAGTTAATCACCCCCTATCTCCCCCCACCCCCCCCCCAGCCCATCCCTACTCCCAGCCAGCCACTAATCTACCTTGTGCTTCTGTGGCTGTTTAATCTACACCTAAAACTTGTTTAGTTTGCTGTAATGTTTTGCCATCTTGAAATGGCGATCACATTGAAGGTGAGTACTCTTCTTGGTATAGTTTTACTTAAACATCAGATTTGCATTTTTAGAAGATCACTGGCACCAGGGTGGACAGCAGTTTCTCTGGGGTGAATGGTGGTGGCAAAAGGAAGGAAACTTAGATTTGATCAGAGATTGTTTTACTAAATAGTTCAGGTGAGAGGAGATGATGAGTGACTGAGTTAATGCAGTGGCTTAACAATAGCGATAGAATCAAAAAGATGTTAAAAGATCTGTCATACTTCATCATTGTTGCGTTTGTGAGGTGAGGAAAAGAAGAGTCGTGTTTCTTACAGTTTTGGGTAATGTGGTGCATGGTGGTACTGTTCACCAGTTTTGAGAATACAGGCAGGAGAGAGTTTGGTTTTGTTTGGTGAACGGAGACGCTCATTTCAGTCTTGAGCGTACGGAGTTATTGGTGATCCTTGTGGCATTTGCCTGATGGGACATGTAGGAGGCATCTGGATGAATTAACCTGGAGAAATTTCTGGACCGGAAATAAATATTGGGAGTCACCAGTACATAGGTGATACTGAAATCACCAGTTATGGATCATCCTCTGTGATTTTCTTTAATGTGAAATATTCCAGACCTGCAGAAAATAGGCATGTATCTACTACTCAAATGTTCCAAATGTTAATGCCTTGTTACACTTTAATTTAATAAAATTTTAAAGATACAATTGAAACTTCCAGTGTTCTCCTCCCTAATCTTGTTTCCTTCTCTTCTCCGTGAAGTAACCACAGTTCAAAATTTACAATTCCTGTGTATGTTTTTATGATGTTACTACATTTGTATGTATCCATGACTATTAAAAAAGATCTTGCAACTTATATTTTTCATCAAACACAGACATATACCCATACTTTTTTTTTAAAACCAGAAGGAAAGAACTGAGACTTTTAAAAAGCTCACTGTTCATAGACAATAGTCTTACTAATGTTCCACATTTTTTCCCCTTTGTCAGATTCTGTGTGATTGAATACAAGTATATTCTTACTAATCTCCACTTACTGTACCATCTAGTTTATATATTTATTGGTTCTGTCTGGGTCTTCCACTATAAATTACCATAGTTTGGGACAAATTCTACAATGTCATATGACATGAATGAAAGAATTGGCTTTATTGCTAAAAACTGAGAAGGCCAGTGTTGACAAGATGCCTTCTGTTTCCACATCGTCCTGTAGGGAGGTGTGCCAGGGCCGGGGTGTCTACTAGACGTAGTGTGGGTTCTCTCCTAGTGCAGAGAACCTTCCCTGTCCCACAGGTGTATCTTTTACAGAATACGGGTAAGAAAATGGCCTTGTGGAGGGCAGGGTGATACAGTAACTTGGTTCTGGGTGACTTACATTTGGGGCCCCAGCTGTTTACGTAGGTTGTCCGGAGAAGTTTGCCTTCCGTACTTGGCTCTTAGCTAGGAACCATCGGGGCCTGTGGGAATTCTAGTCCTCCCTGCTGGGGAGAAGAAACTCCTGTTTCCAGGAGGCTGAGCTGGTTCCAAAGTACAGCTTTTTCCAACAGAAGAGGGCCCCGAGATCCCAGATGGCTCAGTCCTCACAACCAGTGAGTGCATCAGAAATCACTCTGACGTGGTCCTGTTCATTGCATAAGACTGCTGGTGGACATGTAAACTGCTTTTTCATGCACATTATGATTTTTAATTAAATGGGGAAGCTTAATTTAAATGCTGCATTATTCCCTGTTACAGATAAGAAAATGGAAGTACCATGATTTGCTCAGGATTCTATAGCTGCTTCCTAAGTAGCAAAGTTGGTCCTGTAAGTCACTGCCTGTTAATAACTGCCACTCATTCCCTCACATAGGCTACGCCTAGGGTAGATATCCTAGTGTGTTTCTTCAGAGGTTTTGATAGTCTTTTAGAAAGTGCTAAGATGATGTGAAGTAATTCTCACTTTCATTTCTTGTTCTGTGGTTGTCTTTCAGGAAATTACAGACATCGTTTTTAAAATCGAGCTGTATTTCCAAGCAGCTTTGCTTGGAATCATTGTGACTGCAATGCCACCTTACTTTGCCATGGAAAATGCAGAGAATCATAAGGTAATGATTGAGTTAAAATTACAGGTACAGTTTGCATGAGTGCAAGACCTCATATTTCAGGAATAAGTAGATGGAGCGTCAACATATTTACTACAGTAATAGTAATAACAATCATTTATTACTTGAGTCCTTGTCACATGCTTCAAAAGTTACATCCGTTAATCCTTGCAACATTGTGATGTAAGTTTTATGTGTACCGACCTTTTGTAAGTCAGGAAGTGATGGGAGTCCTGTGCCATGTTCCGTGTTGTCTCATCTCCTCTTAGTAGCGGGTCCTTAAGTTCTTATTAGTTCACTAAACTCCCTCTCCCCCCTTAACCTTTAATGGAATGTACTGAATGTCCAAGATACTTAACTTCTGTTAAATGAAAAAAATAGGTAGTGATTGTGACCACCAGAGCCTGGGGAAAATTGCTGTGTGTACAGAGGTGGTTTGGTATCCTTTCCTTTTCTCTCCTATCCTCAGGCAAGTGGTGCCCTGTGCAGTCTCTATCCTTGCACCCTCCCGAGGTTGTCCCTCTTACCCCTGTAATCAAAATTCTCGTTCTCTCCATGTCTGCTCTTAGTTCGGTGGAGACAGGTTTGTCTTAATTTACCCAGTGTGACAAGTAATGAAGTTAAGCCTCATAGCAGACAGTTACATCTTTTAATAATTTTCTGTAGTGGAAAAGTAATACATGAGTCTCAGGAGATATTTTAAAAACATACTCATTTTTTCTGTTATATATATTCATTGTGCTAATTTAGAAAATGTAGGAGGGTTTAAGAAAATTTAAAAAATCCATAACCCCACACCACCCACATACAAAACTTCCTAGACAATTGCATTTTTCTCTTTTTTGTTTCAACTTAAAATGTTTTTTTTTATTCAAATATTTATTTAGAGGTAATTGTAGATTCGTATTAGGTGGTAAGAAATAATAAAACGAGATCCTGTGTACCCTACTCTCTTCACCTCAGTAATAATAGCATCTTGTGAGACTGTCGTATAATAGTAAAATCCCAGGACGTTGACATTGATACGGTCACGGTACAGAACAGTGCTGTCACCACAGAGATCCCTCCTATTGCCCTTTTCAAGCCCCCACACCCACCCCTTCCCTGACCTCTGGCAGCCACCAGTCTGTTCTCCCTTTCTGTAATTTCAGTATTTCAAGAATGTATATGTAGCATCACAACATGTTTTTGGGAGGGACTGGCCTTTTGACTCAGCATGATTCCCTGGAGATTTACTCAGTTTGTATGTACCAACAGTCCATTCTTTTTTATTTTTTGGTAGTATTCCATGGTGTGAATCTGAATTGTTGCCAGTTTTTTCCTATTGTGAATAAAACCGCTGTGAACATTTACGTACAGGTTTTTGTGTGAATGTGAGTTTTCATTTCTCTGGGGTAAATGCCCTAGAGTGTCATACGGTGATTCTGTGTTCAGTTTTGTAAGAAATTGCCCAACTGTTTTCCAGAGGGGATATACTGTTTTACATTCCCACCTGCATTATTTGAATGACAAAAAGCATGCATTATCCAAATAACTCTACTTGACTTGTTTATGTTTTCATACTTATTTTGGAGTTTATATTTTTGTTCTTATAGTTCTTTGAACACAAAAGTTGTCCATTTGTTTTTATCATTCCTCCTCTTCGTCTTTTTTTTTTTTTTATGTTTATTTATTTTGAGAGAGAGAGAGAGAGAGAGAGCAGGAGCAGGGGAGGGGTGAAGAGAGAGGGAGAGAGAGTCGCAAGCAGGCTCTGCACTCATACTCACAAATCATGAGATCATGACCTGAGCTGAAGGTAAGAGTCGGACGCTCAACCACCTGAGCCACCCAGGTGCCCCGGCTCCTCCTCTCCGTCTTAACTAAACTTTATATTCTGTGCTTCTGTTATCTCTAAGACCAGCCCTTTCATATAATACATTGTTATGAGTGTAAGCATTTACAGATGTCAAAAATTAACTGAATAAAATTGTTAGGTATTTGGATTTATAAAAGGTTTTCAAAATTTCAAATTAAATAATGAGAGGATGAGAGAGTTAGGGAAACTCAAGTCATTTAAGTTTACTGTTTGTATATGTGAAAATGTAGTAATAACACCTTACTTTTTGCACTACATGGGAGTTTATAAAAGGCTTAAGTGCATTATCAATACAAAGCTTCCCACTAAAGCTGAAAGCCTTCTGTAAATCCAGAAGACACTTGGCAGTTTACTAGTGTTATCATGAAAGGTAATACTAAAAAATGAGAATCTGGGGCCCCTGGGTGACTGAGTCGGTTAAGTGTCTGACTTCAGCTCAGGTCGTGATCTCATGGTTCGTGGGTTCAAGCCCCGGGTCGGGCTCTCTGTTGTCAGCATGGAGCCTGCTTTGGATCCTCTGTCTGCATCCCTCTCTTCCCCTGCCCTGCTTGTGCTCTCTCTCTGTCTCTCTCAAAATAAACAAATAAACTTAAAAAAAATTTTAAAAAGTAAATAAGAGAATCCATTTTCTGTTTAAACATATCTTTCCATCTATTTCCACAGATTTTTAAAAGCAACAGTGTTTTGGCTACTTACTGTTTGCACAGCTATAATCCCCATGACATCATTTGCTTTATTTTAGTTTTGTGTTACTGTATTCTGATTCTGAATGTCGAAATTGCTACATCTGAGAAATAATGGACCAGATTAAAGACTATAAAGGAATTTATATTTAGTTGTAGGAAGGCTTTTATTACCTAGAGACCTGGAATGTGACTTGTTTTGTTGATGTAAAATTAAGAGTTCCACAATAATTTGCTAGAGTTTTTTGTTTGTAACATGTTTATAATTATAATCAGTTTTCCCTCTCCCCTCTTTTTTTTTTTTTGTAGATCAAAGCTTATACTCAACTTAAACTTTCAGGGCTTTTACCGTCTGCATATTGGATTGGACAAGCTATTGTTGATATCCCCATATTTTTTCTTGTTCTTATTTTGATGCTAGGAAGTTTATTCGCATTTCATTATGGATTATATTTTTATGCTATAAAGTTCCTTTCTGTGGTAAGTTAACATCAGTTATACTCATGCTATTTATAAATGAAACGTTATTTTAAGAAACTTAAGTCTTTATAAACATGACAGGTGGTTAGTTGAGTAATTTGGATATTCATTTTTTATAGAAAATAGAACCAGTATTTGTTTTAATTATTGTGTATGATACTGATGATGCAATTTATATTACTATAAGTGATTTTTGAAAACCACAACTTACTATTATTATAAAATAATTCCTTGAAACTAAGGTGGTCTTTTCTGTGGACTCCCTGCTAGGTGTGTAATCAGGAATAGTTAAACGGTCCGTCTTTCAAATGCCCTCCTTGTCTCTCTGCTTGAATATAATTTCACAAAGAAACTCTTTTATTCCACAATTTAAAATTCAGCTTAGGGGTGCCTGGGTGGCTCAGTCGGTTGAGCATCCGACTTCGGCTCAGGTCATGATCTCACAGTTCATGAGTTCGAGCCTCGCGTTGGACTCTGTGCTGACAGCTCAGAGCCCCGAGCCCGCTTCGGATTCTGTGTCTCCCTCTTTCTGTGCCCCTCCTCCTCTCGCTCTCTCTCTCTCTCTCTCTCTCTCAAAAATAAATAAACATTAAAAAAATTTATAAATACAGCTTAAAATACTAAGGAAGAATATAGCTTGCATTCGTGTTCACATGTTCATGACTGATGCTCGACCCTTTTGTATGAGTGATTAGGAAAAAGGGAAAACAGAAGTAAGGTTGGGGTTGCTGAATGTAAATTTATCAATTTTGCCAGAGGCTATAGTGACTTTACATATTAAATTGTGCCTTATAAATTAATGATTTTTTTACACATTTACAAAGTATTGAATGTTGTATATTGAAATGGTAGTTCATAGTTGATTGAGAAGGATAAAGTAGTAACCAGCTATTATACTTGTTTTTATAATAAAATGATTAGAGATAGCATTTTTCTTGGCATAAAAAAGAACTACAAATAGTGTTTGGTGTGAATTACTTATTCAGGATTGTGTTACAATTAGTTAAAAGTATGAGTTTTATTGATTTAGGAGAAGTGTGCATGGTAATTTCTCAGGTAACCACAGTTTCAGTTTTTGGAGTGATTTGTTGAGAATAAAACTTGAAGAATAATCATTCCTTAATATTTGAGATGACTGGGGCACCTGGGTGGCTCAGTTGGTTGGGCTCCGACTTCAGGTCGGGTCATGATCTCGTGGTTCGTGAGTTCAAGCCCCACGTCTCGCTCTATGCAGACAGCTCGGAGCCTGGAATCTGCTTCAGATTCTGTGTCTGCCTCTCTCTCTGCCGCCCCCCCTGCTCACGTTCTGTCTCTCTCTCACTCAAAAATAAATAAAACATTAAAAAAAAATTTTTTTTAACTATTTGATATGACTGGTGTTTGAGATCATATGGACTGTTAGCTTTTCACATGTTTACATAAAAATACACATTTCTGTTTTACAGGTTTTTTGCCTTATTGGTTATGTTCCATCAGTCATTCTGTTTACCTATGTTACTTCTTTCACTTTCAAAAAAATTTTGAATACCAAAGAGTTTTGGTCATTCATTTATTCTGTGGTAAGTCATGTTTTGTATTATTTCACTTATTTGTATGACTGCACTTGTTTGAAAGTTGTGAACTGTTTCAAGATTTTACTCATAATGTTGCTGTGTCAGAATTTCCTGAGTACGGACTTAGCTAGCTAGCCGCCGGCATCTTTTCGCATATTTGTCTTGTGCGTCATCCATTCCACGAAGGGACGGGACCGAAAGCATGTAAGAGCTGTGTGGCAAGGATCCCAGTGCACAGAGCTAGTCCCTGTGTACTGACGCCTCCTGGCCAAGTATCCTCTCAGGTTCCGTGTCTTATTAGAGGATTAAAGACATAGTAAATGCTGAGGCACACACTTCCAACTGAGTTTGTATGAAATTGCTAAACATTTTTTCACTTGTTTTCTCATTGTCTTTCTTTAGACAGCATTGGCTTGCATTGCAGTCACCGAAATCACGTTCTTTATGGGATACACAGTTACGGCTGTTCTCCATTATACCTTTTGTATGGCCATTCCAATCTATCCACTTCTAGGTTGTCTGATTTGTTTCATAAAGGTAGGTCTGTTAGGTGTTTTAATAATTGAAAAGCATAAATACTGCCTAATCTTTGAGATCTTAGTTCTTGTGCTGAATATTGTAACAACAAAAAAAATCAGTTTAGCTGCTATTTACTTGATTTGAATATTATTAAGCAGCAGTTTAAGTTTACTGTGAAATCTTTTCAAGCATGTCTTTAAGCTGTAAGTCTCAAAGGACAAGGAGTATGGTGTCCATTCCCTGTTCTTTGATTCCCAAAAAGATGTACATAAATTCTAAGTGTGACCTGACTTCAGTCAGTAAGTTTTGGGGGAGTTTGTCAAGGATTAAATAATGTATTGTACTATAAAGGGATGAGAGAAAATAAAGTGTAAGAGACTTTTTTTTCAAAGAAAAAAATAAAAATTACTTTTATTAAACCTGGATAATTGGAAAAATTCCATGTGATTAGAAAAAAATTAATTGACAAATTACCGATTTAGGGATGATTGCTGACTAATTCTACTCACTAACCCCGCCCCACTTTCTTTTTTGCTTCAGTTTAATATGTTTAATTTATACATCCCCAGATAGAAATATTTTTGGCATGGGGAGGGTTGTAATCTAAGTAGAAAGCATAGCTGATAATACTAATAACTAACACAGAGAATACACGTCACCGAACAAAACACATTTTAATCTAAATATTCCTACATGTTGCAGCTAAAAGAAAACTTACAACACTTCTAACGCCAAATGCGTGAGTTTTTCCCACATAAAGCAGTTCTAACACTTAACCACCTGGAGGTAATGCAGACTCGGGGCTGTGTTCAGGGTTAAGGACTCAGCCCCACAAGCTTGCCCCCCGTTTTTCACACGCCAGATCCGAGTAGTGGGTCTGCACGTTCTGATGTGGCTGCAAATCCAGTGTTCCTGTGACCCCTTCACAGGTTCAGTAATTTGCCATAATGGTTTATAGAATTTAGGGAAACACTTTCTGTACTATTATCAGTTTATTATAGTGAATATACAAATGAATAATTAAGAGGTATGGGGGGCATCGTCCAGAAGGGTCCCAAGTATTGAAGCTTTAGTCCCCATGGAGTTTGGAGCTTGCCGCCCTCCAAGGGTGTGGATGCATTCACCAGCCTGGAAGCTCTCCCAGCCCTGTGTTTATGGAGATTTTTATGGAGGTTTCATTACTGAGGCACAGTGAGTTGATCAGTCTTCAAGCCCCTCTCCCCTTTTGATCAGTGGATGAGTCTGAAAGTTCCCACCTTGTAATCACTTGGTTGGTTTCCCTGGAAACCAGCACCATCCTCCAAGTCACCTGAGTAGCAGAGACTCAGCTTGGGTTGAAAGGGGCTTATTTTAGATAACAAAAGATGCTCCCTTCACCTCTGTAAACCAGAAAATTCCCAGGGGGTTAAAAGCTCTGTCCTGGAACCAGGTCAAAGACCAAATACCATTATATCATCCTATCACAGCAGCATAAAAATTTTCAAAACTTTTTGTCTTAGATTTCTTGGAAGAATATTCGAAAAAATGAGGACACGTATAATCCATGGGATAGACTTTTGGTGGCAGTTATATCGGTAAGAAATACCAAAAATGTTGGGTTAACATGTTACCTTAAGAGCAGTTTGGTTGTATGTGTGTAACTCTCTTTTTAGTTTCTATCCCTTTGCATAACAGTGAAGGTACATCAGAGAGTCAACTGTGTCAGTTAACGGTAGTCAATGTACATTTCAGTGGTAATAGATTTACTGACTATGTCCATTTTAGTTTTTTGAAGGTTTATTTTTGAGAGAGAGAGAGTGCGCGCGTGAGCGTGAGGGGGGGAGGGGCAGAGAGACAGAGGGAGACACAGAATCCGAAGCAGGCTCCAGGCTCCGAGCCGTCAGCACAGAGTCCGACGCGGGGCTCCAGCCCATGGACCACGAGACCGTGACTTGAGCCAAAGTCGGACACTTAACCGACTGAGCTACCCAGGCGCCCCTGAAAGTGTCCGTTGTAATATACTTGTCTCTTTCATGTTATTAATTTTATTTAATTATAATTCTGGCTTCTTCAGAAATGAAACCAACCTCTTTTCCTTTGATTATATTTTATGAAGCTGACAGCCAGTGAACTTCACAGAGGCAGAAAAATATGTGAAGGATTATTTTGCTAAAACTCTGCCTTGAAATCTTAAAGTTTATTCTTAACTCATATGACATGTGAAGAACATAGTGATTAATTATTGTGGTGATGGTAAGGAACCTGATGTGTGTGGTCTTTGTTCTATTGATCCAGGGAAACGAAAAGATTCAGTCACGAGCTGTTATGTGTTCTCCTTTCAGCCTTACCTGCAGTGCGTACTGTGGATTTTCCTCTTACGGTACTACGAGAAAAAATACGGAGGCAGGTCGATACGGAAGGATCCCTTTTTCAGGTCGGTGATTTTTTTTTTAAGTTGTTTTAATGGTTTTTAGGGTATTTACATAGTATATGATCTAGTTTTAGGTAATTTCCTTCACTCCCCCCAAAATCCTTATAGTCCTCACTGGCCCGTCTCCCACATGCCACCCAGCCACGTATAACCACAGTCCACTAATCTAGTTGTTGCAGATTTGCCAGTGCTCAGCGCTCGTATGAATGGAATTGTACGGGATCGTCTTTTTGTCTGGCTTTTTTTACTCCTACCGTAATGTTTTGAAGGTTCATCCAAGTTGAAGCGTGTAGCAGTACTTTGTTACAGTTTTCTTTTCTTAGTATTACATTGTATGGAGATACCGCTCTTTACTTCTCTATTCGTCAGTTGATGGACGTTTGAGTTGTCTCCACCTCTTGGCCATCATGAACAGTGCTGCTGTGAATGTCCTTGTTAACCACTGGCTACTCCCCACATCCACTGAGGACTTAGCATCTGGCTCTTCTTTCTCTTTGTTCTTACTCCTTCTGTCGTCTTGGGGGAGAATCAGCATCCGCAGAGAGAACCTTTGTAACATCCTCAGTTTCTGACTTTCTCTACGCTGGTGACTTTGCGTGTCCCATGTTGATTTGGGTCGGAGCCCTGCCATCACCGTGCTTCACCTCCTCTGTGTCCCATGCTTCCAGGAACACTTCATCTTCCCGGCCTTTTTGTTTTGTTAGTCTCACTGGACTTTTCTGCTGTGGTCTCTGCCCCTGAGTTTTTTTCTGTTCCTCAAATGTTTCCACTAATTGCCTTTTTCACCTTTTCTCTGTTCAGCTTCATCCCTCTCACCCTCTTTCACCCTTTTTCAGCAC
The DNA here is from genome assembly GCF_018350195.1 of Panthera tigris. Taxonomy (NCBI): domain Eukaryota; kingdom Metazoa; phylum Chordata; class Mammalia; order Carnivora; family Felidae; genus Panthera; species Panthera tigris. Next base: position 50,138,761 of record NC_056673.1, on the reverse strand, counting down.
CCTGTATTCCACTTCTGTATCCCTTTTACCCATCCGCGAAAAATCATAACTTCTGGTAAGTCTAATTACAGGCTAGAGAAAATTGACATGAAAGTGCAGCTTGCCAACACCACGTTTATCCCATGTAGACTCAGCTTTGTTTTAACACGAGTTGTCTCATTTTCTTCCTACCACTTTTCGATCGTTAGCCCAAGCCTTCTTTGTAGTCCTCAAATTCTCCAGTCCTTCTCGCTTCATTTTCTGCTTCTCAGTGGATGATCTTGCCGTCTCTGAACACAGAAGCACTTAATTATAAATTATAAATTTTTACACACTTATATCACCTTTGCCTTTTCCTGGTCCCAGAGAGAGAAGTACCTCTCCTGTTATTCATGCCTTTGTTATTGTGTCTACTTAAAGATGTTGCTCTGTCCAGTTTATTTTCTCTTTCTGTCTTTCCCTTTTGGATCTAAATAGGGTTTTTGGGGGGAGGGGGCCAGTCACCTTTCTCCCATAAAACAAAGTAATAGAAATCAGAACTCACAAATCTCATTTCAACCTGTATCCCTCTAGCTCTTGTCCCCTGTCTGTTAACTTTCATAGCTGAGAAACTTCCACCTCCAGCTCCTCACCTCCCTTTCACTTCTTAACTCCTGTAATCTGGTTCTGCGCTTGATCCTCTGCTGATTCTGTTTTCAGCAAGGTGACTAATGACTTCCTCTGTGTATCATCAAGTAGGCTCCACTTACTCAGCTAATCTGCTGCTTTAGTATGATTGACTTCTTCCTCCTTATGCTTTTCTCTTGTTCCTCTGTTTTCCATAATGTCAACTCCTGTTTCCCTCTTTACCTCTCTTATTCTTCAAAACTTCCTTGGAAGCACTTTTTTCTCTGCCTACCTTTCTGATGTTTCTATGAGTTCTGAATTCAGCCCTCCACGTCTGCTCTGCCCGGGTCATGTCATTTGCAGCCAGGCTGTAAAATCTTCGAGGCATGGATACATCCTTTTTTTAGTTTCTTTGTCTTTGTGTGAAATAGTGCCTGACACATACTGATCATAAATAATATTGTTGAAGGAATGAATGAGTTTAGACGACATCATCCAGACGGTTTCAGTGAGTGAAACTAGTTCTGTGACTCCACCTTTCAGAGAGAACCACTCATCTCATGTTGGTATATTTTTTCAGTCTTTTCTCCATGGAGTGCTGGAATGTCTTGCTATTTTAATTATTTGAAAAACCACTGTCTTTATGTGTTTAGGACCCTTTCAACAAAGTCCAAAAATAGGAAGTCTCCAGAACCACCAAACAATGAGGATGAAGATGAAGATGTCAAAGCTGAAAGACTGAAGGTCAAAGAGCTAATGAGCTGCCAGTGTTGTGAGGAGGTAATTCAGTCTGTATCGCCAAGTCTTACTAAATGTGCAGTGATCAGTTTCTCTTGTGTAGGAATTAACCTGAAGAATACTTTTCATATGAATCTATATGAAAAAAAGTCTTTGCTTTGAAAAAATACTTTTGTCTACTTACTTTTGAATAAGTCCATATTTTAGTCACAAATGGGTATTTACTTATATAATATGCCCCTTATTAGCAACTATAGTTCTTATGATACGTGGACATGAATTGTGGACAGCTTGTCATTTCTTGATAGGTATCTGATACGTTATTCTTTTTTTAAATCCTATTTTCCTTATTAGAAACCAGCCATTATGGTCAGCTGTTTGTATAAAGAATATGATGACAAGAAAGATTTTCTTCTTACAAGAAAAGTAAAGAAAGTAGCAACTAAATATGTCTCTTTCTGTGTGAAAAAAGGTTGGTATTTGTTTTTTCTTTAGTAATTTTTCCAGAAGAGTAATTTTGATTTTTAGTCTGACTTACATACAATGATTTTTCTTTCAATTTCTTTAGGAGAGATCTTGGGGCTACTGGGTCCAAACGGTGCGGGCAAAAGCACAATTATCAATATTCTGGTTGGTGACATTGAACCAACTTCAGGCCAGGTACGGTATATGAGGGTGTGGGAGATGCTATGATTTACGTTTTTAATTACAGTAAGTTTCTTAATGACAGACTAGGATCTAATGTTTTCAGTAGTAATTTTTTAGTATAACTTGATCAAATTATAATATTTTTGGTTATCTTTGAAAATAACGTAAAATTTTCACACATGCAGATACACGCACAGACGTTATTTTTGCTTTTATGATTATTACTTGCGTGGGGGATTTGTCCACCAATTTAGTGGAAAGCCATCTTACTAACTTCAGGAGATTTGGAGCTAATATTGACCCTGCCATCAGTTAGCCTTTGATTGTAGCCTATCACCACTTTGTGGAAACCACAACACTGTCTGATCCTGTCTTCTGCTCTGGCCCATTGATTTTCTGGAAAATGCCAAGCATACTCTTTTCTTTGGGTTTTTGCTCTAGCGGTTCCTTATATTGGGTATCCCTTACCCAGAAGAAATCCAAACAGTGAAATTTGCTTACCTGCATGGCTCAGAGGTCACCTTCCAGTGAGGTCCCTTGATCATCCTAGTTACAATTGGAGTTTACCTTTTCAATCAAGCCGCATTCCTGCTTCTTTTTAATTTTTTTTTTACATTTATTTATTTTTGCGAGAGAGAGACAGAGCACAAGTGGGAGAGGGTCAGAGAGAAAAGGAGACATAGAATCTGAAGCAGGGTCCAGGCTCTGAGCTCTCAGCACAGAGCCTGATGCGGGGCTCGAACTCACAAACTGTGAAATCATGACCTGAGCCGAAGTCGGACGCATAACTGACTGAGTCACCCAGGTGCCCCATCAGTCAAGCTAATCGCCCCATTGGGCCATGTCACTGAACTCTGACTTAGCTATGTATGTCCTTTCGCCATCGGAAGGAATAAAAATTTGACTTACTATTACCTTGATTCTAGGAAGGAGTTTGAATTAATTCACCTACCAATTCCTTTACAATGTAAATTAAGCAAAAAGTTATTTAAAATTGGTTTGTATTTCTGTAGGTATTTCTAGGAGATTATTCTTCAGACCCAACTGAAGATGATGATTCCATTAAGTATATGGGATACTGTCCTCAGATAAACCCACTGTGGCCAGACATTACATTGCAGGAACATTTTGAAATTTACGGAGCTGTAAAAGGAATGAGCACGAGTGACGTGAAAGAAATCATAAATCGGTAAAATTGGAACCTTTTTATTACCCAGAGAAAGGTGTACAGTTCACATTTTAAAAGTTTAATTTTTAAAGACATTTTTGTGGATCACACTTTTCATTGAAAATGGTCATTACTTTTTCATATATTCTTTACAGAATTATGATAGTTACGAAAATAAAAAGGTAATTTTTCTGTTTCTCATTACAGAATGAATGTGCCTATAAATGTCATGAAATTTATTTTAATTAGATTTTTTTAATGTTTATCTTGAGAGAAAGCACATTCGTGCACAAATGGGGGAAGGCAGAGAGAGGGGGACAGAGGATCCAAGCGGGCTCTGTGCTGATAGCAGAAAGCTTGATGCGGGGCTTAAATTCACAAACTGTGAGATCGTGACCTGAGCCAAAGTTAGATGTTTAAGCAACTGAGCTACCCAGATGCCCCGAAACTTATTTTAAAGTGAACCTTTTTGTCAAGATAGTAATTTGTTTAAAATGATGTAAATTAGAGGTCTAATTATATAGTAAGCTTCAGCTGAGTGTTCTTTTTGTTTGTTTGTTTTTAATGTTTATCTGTGTTTGAGAGAGAGAACACGTGTGTGTGTGTGCATGCACAGGAGTGGGGGAGGGGCAGAGAGCTAAGGAGAGAAAGAATCCCAAGCAGAGCCGGATGTGGGGCTTGATCCCACAAACTCTGAAATCATCACTTGAATCAAGAGCCAGATGCTCAACCTCCTGAGCCACTCAGGCACCCCTTCAACAGAGTGTTCTAGAAAAAAGACTGTGAATGATCACAAACAATGACTGATAATACACTCATTTTGTATTACCTATTTTGCAGGATAACGAATGCACTTGATTTAAAAGAACATCTTCAGAAAACTGTAAAGAAACTACCTGCAGGAATCAAGCGAAAGGTACTTTTATTGAACAACAGATATGTGTATGTTTTATGGATCAGTTTAGAGCCTGATACTGTCTTGATCAAATTTCTTATGTGAAGGCTTATTAGTCCCCCTCCGCCTCTTTCCTTTCTATCTAGTTGTGTTTTGCCCTGAGTATGCTGGGGAACCCTCCCATTACTCTGCTAGATGAACCATCTACGGGTATGGACCCTAAAGCCAAACAGCACATGTGGTGAGTATGACATTAGAGACACTTGGGACAGGGGCGTCTGGGTGGCTCGGTTGGTTGAGCATCCGACTTCAGCTCAGGTCATGATCTCACGGTTTGTGAGTTTGGCCCCGAGTTGGGCTCTGTGCTCAGAGCCTGGAGGCTGCTTCAGATTCTGTGTCTCCCTCTCTCTCTGCCCCTCCCCCACTCATGCTCTGTCTCTCTCTCTGCCTCTCAAAAATAAAGAAAACTAATAAAGACACTGGGGGCGCATTAAACTGTATCATACTTTGGAGTAAAAGAATACTTTATTATAATTAATGGTTTTGTGTTATTTATATATTCATATTCACACTGAGTTAAAATCCTATGCAAATGGCAAAATGATAATTAAAAATTGAATATTTTGATTTCTGGAGAATCCCATGAACTTTTAAACTTTATCATACTTCATACTTTCATGAAATATTAGTAATATTTTATTTATTCCAGAACAAAAATGAGTATATGGGTAATTATTCAAATAAAGAGTACTGCTTTCTGAATAGCCTTTAAAAGATTTTTTTCCTAGTCATTTAACATATAAATTATAATTCTCATAATAACATTGGCTTGAATTTATGTTGGAACTCTTAGGAATTCATGGTGCTAATTAGTTGGCCAACTTTTTGAGCCTAGATTTCCATGTCTATAAAATGTGAGGTTTGGTGTAGAGATGCATATTAAGTTTTCCTTATGATTCTATGGCAATTTTTGTTAAAATGTGAAAAAGCATCAAATTTTATAATTTATTTTTTAATGCAGAGAAATATTTGAAATCATGGAGTTTCTGTTTATTTGACAAACTTTCCAAAATAAAGGAAAATAAATTAGAAGAATCATAGTTGGGCAGTGTATATTCACTACAGCAGTTGATATTTGATAAATTTTAATTAACCAGAGAGTTGGATTTTCATTAGCATTCGTTTGCTTTTCTCTGTTTATTTTACTTATGTTTTATAGGCGAGCAATTCGAACTGCATTTAAAAACAAAAAGCGGGCTGCTATTCTGACGACTCATTATATGGAAGAAGCAGAGGCTGTCTGTGACCGAGTGGCTATCATGGTATCTGGGCAGTTACGGTAAATGTCTGAAGGGCATGCCATTTGGGTGGGGGGTAGATTTTGAATAACCGTTTCAAAAACTTACAATAATAAATGTAAATGCTAAAAAAAGTATCCTTATTTGAGTTTTTGAATCAGTTAGCTTTCTATAGAATTACTTGAAAATATGTTGGTTTATTTCCAAAAAATGACTACTTTGCATTTGTAATTGGCTTAATGATTCAGCAACTTGGAATGTTATTTTTCATGCATGATATCTGTTATTTTAAAAGATTGCTAGGCATTGTATGGGGTTGTAACCCAAAGTATAAATAAATACACTTATAAAAAATATTAAATAAATAAATACATTTATAATTCATGTTGATACTCCTATAAATAAGTGGCTGAATAAATAAATTAATGTGGAAGGAGAGCAAATTTTCCTTACAGAAAGATTCTAAACAGTATATGGAAATACTGCCTCCTCCAGGAAGCGGATCTCAGTCTTCCACCTCCCGAAAGTAGTGTGATTTAACCAGTCTCTTCTAACGTATGGGAAGGGGACAGTGGTAACCACACAGTAGAGCAGTGTCACGTGGCTATCATGTACCCCTGATACGATGTGATAAGAAAGGTACTCTTGCTCCACGGCATTTTCTCCAAAAACCCGTAACTCCTGTCTAATTCTGAGAAAAATAATCAGACTATTCCCAGTTGAAACACTTGACCAATTCTCAAAACTGTCAAAGGTGAAAAAGAAGGAAAGATTAAGAAAGTCACAGACCAGTGGGGTCTAAGGAGACATGATAACTAAGTGCACTGTGTATCCTGGATAGATCCTAGAACAGAAAAAAGGACATGAGTGGAAAAACGGGTGCAATCCAAATAAAATCAAATATAAAGTTAATAGTAATATTAACCAATATTGGTTTCTTAATTTTGACAAATGTGCCATGGTAATATAAGATCATAATATTAAGGAAGTTGAAACTGGTTGAGGGGTGTATGGAGACTGTATTATATTTGCAACTTGTCTATAAATCTAAAAGTATTCCATTATAAACATTTAATTTAAATCATCCTTTAAGTGAGAAATCATACTTTGAAACTGTCAAGTCATCTTAAGTCTGAGTTTTCTTTTAAAAATAACTATAGGTGTATTGGGACCGTCCAGCATCTGAAGAGTAAATTTGGAAAAGGCTACTTTTTGGAAATTAAGTTAAAGGAATGGGTGGAAAACCTAGAAGTAGACCGCCTTCAAAGAGAAATTCAGTATATTTTCCCAAATGCAAGCCGTCAGGAGAGGTAAAGATTTTTAAAATTTGTTTGTTTTGTAGAGCAATAAATAATCATTAAAACTTGGCTATTGTATTAAGGATTAGGAAAAAAAAAGTCTGTTATTATCACCAGTAGTGAACTAATGCAGTGTGATGACTGCAGTTTTATATCTATTTAGTATTAGATCTTGCAATTTTCAATAATATTTAAACTTTTTAAATTTCTCATATCAGTGGTAATAAAAGAGTTGTTTTGCATGGAAATATTTTAAGATTTAAAACAGTGTTTATCTAAATATGCATCAAAATAAATCATTGGAGTTTGATTTTAAACTTTAAAGAGCTTGAACTTTAGAACATATTAGTCGTCATTTTTAAATTTTTCTATATTTTATCTGTTTTCAGTTTTTCTTCTATTTTGGCTTATAAGATTCCTAAGGAAGATGTTCCATCCCTTGCACAGTCTTTTTCTAAGCTGGAAGAAGGTAAGATTTGAAAAACATGGCAAGGTAGCTTTCAAATCATAAAAGAATTTTACTTACAAAGTTTGAAAATTGGGACTGCTTATTATAGAAGCCATTGTAAATAAAGAGATAACCCTTTATTAGTTTAATCTAAGATGTAGGTAAATGCTAACGTTGTAGAGGTTTGGTACATCAGCTATATCGTAGTGTAAATCTTTTACTGTTTTAGTCGACATCACTACAGTTTTTCACATTGCATCTGTGAGAAAGTTTAGCTTAATTAGCACTCAGTGGTTCATTCCAGAACACTGAATTCTCACTTTGTATCAGGCCTTAGAAGTAGCAATGGTAGCAAGACTCCAGTGGCAACAGGAGACAGGAGAGGAAAATTCATAGCGTAGGAATGTGGACATTCCTAAAAGCTTTAATGAAGCTTGTTGAAACTTGGCATTTTTAAAAATAAGTTGTTGGTAGGAAGAAGCTATCCTGGTAGCAAGTGGAGAGAGGTGAACTCCTGGATGGGGCAGGTATTCGTGTACAGGTTGTTTTATGGAATGTATAAACTATGAAACCACCTCCGTACTGCTTGGGGAGAATTCCACGACAGGAATGAATAAGAAAACCAGAAAATTTGGTAGTAGATCAGATTGCAAGAGGATCTGAAATAAATATTAGAAAGTATATGGACATAGGAACAGTGACCGGGGTCTAGTTCACGAAGTTCAGAACAGGCTGTGATGGAAATTGGGGAACGAAAGGTAGAGAGCAGGGCGCCAGAGCAGGCCTGAGAAAAGGCATAGTGAGGGAGAAGGCGGGGTAAACCGGAGGGAGCTGCTTAGAAGAGGCAGGTGAGCGAGGCAGGTGAGCGAGGCAGGTGAGCGAGGCAGGTCACCTCGCAGGTGTGGTGCTTCGGGCTGCGGGCCAGCTGGGGGCCTGAGACCAGAGAGAAGAGGAACGTGTTTTGGCAGCTTCAAATTTAAATGAGTTGATGACAGAAAAAAAATTTTTTTAAACGGGTGGTTAACCACTTAGTAGTAACTGCCGTTTTTATTTTAAAATGTTAATCAGTAAAATATTTTCATATTTTAATAGCTAAACATACTTTCGCCATTGAAGAATATAGCTTTTCTCAAGCAACACTGGAACAGGTACTATAAAGTTAAATTTTTAAAAATTCTTTTATAGAAGAAAGTGTCTAATATCTAATTGTTTAGATTTATATTGGAGAGGGGGAGGGTGCGTGTGAACCAGAGACAAAATTATTACACGGTCGACCTAAACTGTATAATTTCAAAAAACTCCAGGTTCTCCATCTGCTTATTTTGAACAGCTCAATATTTTTTCTTCAGTAAAGAAAATGAGTGTTGTTGATGGTATTTCCTATATCTATAGTTACATTGCTTAAATATTTATAAATTATTTTTCATGACAGTGCCGTTTCCATATATTAATCAAAAATATCTATTAGTCCTCATAGCATTCATCTCTTTAGGTGATTAATGGAGGTTATTCTGCTTAAGTAATATACCAATATATCTCTTGATCTTGAATGGTTAATGTATTTGGATGTAGCCTTATACTGTTTCTGATTTAATTAAAAAATTCTTTGAGATGATTGTGATACAGAATACCATATTCATTTATTTACTTTCGTTTAGGTTTTTGTAGAACTCACTAAAGAACAAGAGGAAGAAGATAATAGTTGTGGAACTTTAAACAGCACACTGTGGTGGGAAAGAACACAGGAAGACAGAGTAGTATTTTGAATATGTATTGTTCAGTCTGCTTACTGAATTTATTTCTTGTTTACTTTATTTTTAACTTTGGTTTAAGGGTGTATTATTTGAACGGTGACTGAAGAACCATGGAAGCACTTGAGATTTTCCTGAGTTCCTTAATTGAAATGCTGTGGTTGTGTGTTTCGCTTTTCTTCAAATAAAACTTGTGTATAAATTATTGAAACTGCATGTTTGTACACGAAGTCTGTTGAACTGCAGTCTGTATGTGAGGTTGGATATTTACTTTTTTACCTTTCAAAAAACAGTGCTTCTAAATTTATGATTTAAAGAAATAGTGATAGAATAATTTTGTTTGTAAGTTATCTTTATTTTTAAATTTATACCCTCTTTTTCTGTAAGTATATAGTATCCCAGTCTAAGTAAAAAACTAATGCATAAATGATTTACAAAAAAGAAGATACAAAGCAGAAGTTCCTTGCTTCTCCTTTTTAATTTCTAAAGAAACTGAGTGGAAGTTGGCATCCCTGGAAGCTAAGTAAACATTGGGCAGTCTCCACGCAGATAGAGGGGCCTTCCACTAGGTGGCACTCATCCACCATCTGAAGGAAATGAGACCTCGTTCTATTAGGTGATGTTAGACATCGGGCTTCAGGTATTTGAATGCTTACAATAAAATTCCCAGTGGTTTTCGTTGTAATTAAAAGAAGGCTGTGTCTAGAATTTTATTATGTAATAGACTGATGCCAGTTAGAAACGACATCATCTGTACAGTTGGAAGAATCAGCCATACCTTTTCCTGCACCCCTCATGGCATATATAAATTTTTTGGTCCGCTTTCTCTCAAAGGGCACATTTTATTTTATTATAGAATAAAATAATTTGTTGGGTAATCATTTTTGTTGGTAAACTTTATTATTTGAACCTTTATAGAGTTTTAAAGTGTATCTGTATAGATTTATTTAGTACCTCACCTCAGATTCTCCCACTTTGGTGGGAGATAAATAAACTTTGGGGGATTAAGTTAAGGATTAGAAGCAAACTATACATAATTTACTTTAATGAGAAACCAGAATTTCACTCTATCAGTTGAAGTAAGGTTATTGTCGATATAATCTTGGAAATACTTCTTTGTAGAACTCATGTGTGGACTCTAGGTATAATATAGTATAAATAATACTAGCTGATATTCTGTTTCAACCAGATGAATGAAAGTATTAACTTAAATACATTTAAAAAATGTATTGGGAGTATGATTATTGCATTACAGAGAATCTTAAAAATCAACAGCCATGACAGAAGAATTTGGTACTGAGTTACTTTAAATAGCCAGACCCTTTAATGAAATAATATTAATTATTTACTTAGGTAAACTTAATCAACTTTTCACACTCCTGTGTCATAAGACATCTGTGGTTTTAGGTTCTAGCAGCTGATTTAAAATAGTGTTCCTTTCTCAGCACAAGGTGCGTGACTGATACTTTACCTACTGTTTGGCTGTACACATTCCTAAAGATGCCTGCGTTTCAAGCTATCTCTGAGGTCTTGTCCCTGATCTCAATGGGCTGTCTCACGATCTCTGCTTGGATTTTACAACCCACGACGAAGTTATCTCTCCGCGTAAGATTTAGTCGGCACCAGCTTCTAATGTTCTATCAGGAACTGACAGCCACTTGCCTCATAATACCAAGCGTTTGGATTCTTCACCTGAGGATCTCACTTTTGCATCTTTAGTAAAAGTTGTAACTTTTACTGAACTTTAGTCCTGCATGATGAATACAGCTCAACACACATTGGAAAGAAGATCTTTATTTTTGTGGATAATAAATAGCACGTTACATTTTCTCAGCAAGTCATCGCTAAATGGTGCCGTAAATTTGGGGAGATACCTTTCAGTATCTAGTGTTGATATAAATACGCAGGGTCTTCTTTATTGGGGGTATGTTTTTGTAGCTACGTGTTGCCTGGAGCACTGCAACTCCGTGCAAGAGACAGAACAATCTGCAGTTTGCCAGGACAGTCGCTGAAAAGGTAGTTTCTTAGAACCTGACCCTACTGAGGAAAGTGTGTAATTTTAAGGAGTGTGGCCAACATAGAGCATTACCTCCTTCTGCACACTGATTTCGTCATGTTTGCTTTGCATCTGTGAATATGTGACTGATGGAAAGGAAAATGAGAGGTGAGGTTACGCTGAGTAGTTGTAATCAAGTTCTTACCTGTTACGTTTGTTCGGTTACTTTACTGTTGTGCGCTTGTAAGCATTTTCTCGAAAAGACACGAATTAATTTTTTACTTTTTACACAGAGTGAATATATTTTGGTTATGAATTAAATTATTTGTAGGAGTGTTTTCCCTTTTTCACAGTAGTAAAATCTTCCCTATTCAAAAGTATAATTTTTTAAAAGTTTTTATTTAAATTCCAGAAGTAGAATTTAACTAATATTTAGGAAAGCCAGGGCAAGTGGGGTGAAGAAAAGGAGACAGAAAGTTAAATAGGAAGTCTGTTTTTCTTTCTAGTGTACCGTTTGTGTTTTTGAACATTCTTAAATTACTGATCTAAATTTTTTTCCCATACCAATAACACATGTGCATAAATACATACATTAGGCAAAATTTGGGTAAAACAGCATCACCTAGTTTATACTTTCCATCTACAATAAAATGTTAAAGTAAACCCTGGACTTCACTGAGTGACTCCGTTTACTGACTAATAAGGCAAACCTCTGTGTGCAGCTGTTAGGGACTAAACAGATGGTAGCAGTGAAAACATTACAATGAGTGTATTTTATGTTTCACTTTGTGGGCTCTTGATTTTTCTTTTTTTTCCAGTTTTCAGTAGAGAACAACAAAAGCCGTAGGTTTTCTTTAACATTTTTCTTTTAAATGGGCACAGACTGCCTTAAGTCAGTAATTAAATTTTAATCATTAAAATATTTTTAGAGTAATTTAATTCAACAGACATTTTAGTGACTGTCTTTCAAGCCAGTGGGTTCTTTGGATGCAAGGATGACCATCCATTTTGGCCCTGTAAGGTCATACAGTCCAGTAGAGGAAGATCAATACCCATATAATATAATAGCACAAATGCTTTGCTAGTGGTACTGACACTTTTATCGGAGCACAATTAAGTCTACTTAGGGTCAGTGTTGTCCTTGTTTTTATTGTTGTTCTGTTGGTCATACATTTTATTCTGATTGTACTATGAATTTGATGAAACACTATACTGTATTTTCATATAATACCTAAGTAGGCATTAATTTTTGCAAAATAGGAATGCTTATCCTTAATGTATTTTTAATGTTGCTAATACCAACTTTTCATTTTCTCTCCTGAAAGAACGTGTTACGTACAGTGAAAGAATTTATTCTCAGGTGAATAATTTTTATATCAGCTATTCTTATAAGGTAAAAGTTTACTTATTTTTTATTCATGATGTGATACATGTAATTCTCAGTGCTACTCTTTAAGAAAAATAAATACTATCAATAATAAGCTTTAAGAACTGAAAATTTAAGATAACCTTTCATTTTGTATACTAAAATGGGTTTTTTGTCATTACGTGTTGATAAATGAATGAGCGACTCATTAAAAATGAAGGAAAAAAACTGGCACTAAAGTTGTTAGCAATTATTTTTTGAGTATCTGTTGGGAGTTTTCAAGTACAGAAGGAAGATTGACAGTTACTTGTGTTTTAATTCACATTCCTATATTTTTTTAATGTTTGAGAGAGAGAGTGTGTATGTGAGCTGGGGAGGGGCAGAGAGAGAGAGAGAGGAAGAGAGAATCCCAAGCAGGCTCTGTGCTGTTAGTACAGAGCCTGACAGGCTCGAACTCACAAAACCTTGAGATCATGACCTGAGCTGAGATTAAGAGTTGGACGCTTGACCAATTGAGCCACCCAGGCGCCTCAGTTCACATTCATATTTTAAGTGTAAACTAGGTATTCTTGTAGATCTTTTTGTCTCAAACCTATTTTGTAAAAATACAAGGCAATCACTTTCACTTATGTTTTATTACATTGAACAGACTGAGTTATTCCCACATACTTGACACTGCTTATATATTTATCAGTTTCCTAAGAATTTTTGAATAACTTTGGTTCTCCCAAACACAGACAAGATTTTAAATGTAATGGACAACTTCTTCCCAAGAACCTAAGCTTGCAAATCGAATTAATCGCCTTTTTTAAAATTAAGCAAATAAACTTAATTTCAAGCATCTTAAAAATGGACAATATACACAAAACTACATGATTAGGTTTGTTCCCCCACGTACATAAATAAATGCAGGATTCCAAAAAGTATCAACACAATAACTTGTAATTTTTTTTTTTTTTTCACCATCTCTACACATGTCTGCCCAGGGTTACACATTTACCAGCAAAAGGGTTGTCTCAGGGCACCAAAGTTCACCTTGATAACTTGAAATTAAGATGTGGATGCTGGTTAGGTTGCTCATTTAATGATTGGAACAGATAACGGGCTATCCATTTAGAAGTCAACTAAATGCTAGTATGAACATAAAATCTGGATCTACCTTCAAAGAGTAAGCCGGCAACTGTCCAGGTGGCCCTTCGTTTATGTTCAAGCTTTGACCTTGAGCTTTCAGCTGTGCCCTAAGTTTCAGGTTTTTGCAACCCAATATTTTTCTCTAAGACAAGATGTCACTTAAGTTTTATCGTTAGTTTTCCCTGAAATTCATAATAGGATTTTTCAAGTTCCCTGTTGTGACTGTACTGTGCCCTTCCCAGAGACCAGCTAAATGAATCCCTCACTCGGGTTGCCATTTTATTTTCCCTTTTGGTTTGTAATTCTCTACTAACAGGATGACATCATTATTTTGGATCCGTTTATCCAATTCTTACCTATTAATATGAAGTCTTTCACATAGTTGTAAGAGAAGATACTGAATGCTAATTCTCTTGTTTATGTATTGGCTAGTAATGTTTTTTCACCAAACTGTTCTTCCTGTGTAATTATTATGTAGTTGATATTTTCTTTTTGTTGACTACAACCGACAAGGTGAAGTCATAAAATTACTTGGCCAGATTGTGCTGGGCTTGCTGAGAGGAGAAAGGGGCAGTGCCACACGGGAGCCGTAGTACTTGGCCACACACACCCACAGGAGCTAGGAGAGCGTACATTGGATTGGATTCTGAGGATACTTGATGGAGTGGTGCTGAACATAAAGTTAGATAAGAAAGACTACTTGGGAGCACTGTTCGGGCATGCAGCGTTTTTGACTCCCTGGCAAGAACCCCAGGCAGGGTGAACATGCTGCTAAGATAGCTCCTAGAAACGTTAAAAAAAGCAGTGGCCCATACGATGTCACATATCAATGTTAAGAAGCCATGGTACGTGATGGAAAAGGAGTGAAAAGATTCAGAAAACTGGGCATGCTTGAGTAGGTTTACGAGACTGAAGACCATGGTAGAGGGTGCAACTGAAAGCAACAGGGAATGTGCTGGTGAGGGGCACACCAACGTTGTTCTGAAGTTAGCGGAGGCTGTCCCGGGAGCTGATGGTCGGCCAGCAGTCACGACACTACTGGGCACCCAGGTGGCAATATCATGGCAAGTGTACATGGTATCTATCCCCCTAGATCTCCAGAGGGATCTGTGGCCATTAATCCAGGTAACTACACTGGAAAAAGGGGAATGCTCAAATATTTTAGGGTGTATTGGCCACAGGATAGAAGTTGACACAGAGACCGAAAGCATCACGGCACCTGTGGCATAGTTGGGAGGCAGTGGAGGGCCAAGTAATGAATAAAATCCTGGCCTAGATCCAGTTCATAGTCTACTAATCTGTAGGTCCGTCTGGTGTTGATGTCTCTAGTCTCTGAATATATAATTGGAATAGGAGAGCTGGCATAACTCACACATTACCTTGGCTTGGATAAGAACTATTCTAATGCGTAGTATTTGTTTCCTAAGGCTACCATGACAAAGTGCCACAAATTGAGATGTTTAAAACAACGGAAATTTGTTCTCAACAGTTCTGGAGGCCAGAAGTCCACATTCCAGGTGTTGGTGGGGTTGATTCTCACTCTCCCTCTCTCTCTGCCCCTCGCTCACTCGCACTCTCTCTCAAAAATAAGTAAAAAGTGAAATAAGCATTCAGAATTTGATACACTATCTGCAGACTTATTCTTAAGGTCTTTGTGCATATATGAAGTTTTCACTCCGTGCTATTTTGAGTTAATCTTTGATTTTGATTATTTTGTGATTTTTCTTAGTACGTGTTAAGGTGTTTATCTGCTATTCTTAGCCTACTTCTTAATAAGTTCCCAGTTTAGGACTTTATTTTAGGGGGCCATCCCTATTTTCAGGCCTACATTATGAATATTAGGAATGGGTACCAGAGATGAACATAGAAATCGATGAAGACAGAATGACAGATCCTCATGTCAGTATAGCTTTGCTTACATTTTCAACTACAAGGTTAGAACTGTTAAAGTTCTGTTTGACTTATGGCCATTAGAATCATATATATTGTTATATGTTGTCTATATAAGATGCAAACCCAGGGTCTGGTCTTGGCCCTCATGCAGTTGAAGATAAAAAGCCTATCCAGCAGAGCACTGAGAGAAAAAAGATGAGAACTGAGTTGTATAAAAAGCCACCGAAAGTTTCTTGGTCATTTTAGTCTAACGGAAAGTGAATTTAGGTAACAATTTACAATTTAAACGCAGAGCTCTGAGCTGGGGAAGAATGAATCTCACGTTGGAAATGTGGCAATGCTGAGGGTTTTTTTAATTCAAAACCATTTTATCTCAAACTTTACAATTCAGGTCCAGTCCCCCACCCACTCCCTCCCTCCAAAGGCCATGAAACACAGTTTCTAATCCTGCCAGGTGTGCCTGCTGAGACCAGCACAAAACAAGCTGCGAAATCCTGAACTGCTGAACCCCTCTGGCCGCCAGATGGCAGCAGGGGGCTGTGCCGAAGGGGAGTTTCCCCAGACCCAGGGCAATGGCCAAAGGAGAGTCCAAGTTGGAGCCAGCAAGGCACTGGGAAGTCTGAGGCTGGACTCTACTGAGGCCAGTGGTCATCCCTGTGCTGGTTCATTTGGGAAATAGTGAGGAGACAGCAGGACTCAAGATGTCTGAACAAAGAACAAGAAGTGAAAGGTGAGCTAGAGGACAGTCCTGGCCATTCGTCAAATGGAAGAAGGCAGAGCAGCCAAAGGTTAGAAAGGACAGGAAGTGTGTGCTAGACAGAGACTGAGGCTGGATTGTAAAATCCCTCCTTTTGTTCCTTTTAAGGAGCCACAAAATACGAAATTTTTCAGGTACTCTCCAGAAGGTGGACAAGGAATCCCATGTTATCTCTTCTCTTGGAAGTAGATGTTATGAATAATTGGGAGGGAGATGGGCAGAGATGGTAAAAAGAAACTGCCAGAAAAGGTGTTTGGGGGTGTCATTGTTAATAAAGATACCCAGCCTCTAATCTGATTTTTACCTCTAATTTTGTTTCAAATAGTAAAATTCACGATAGTCACCTATTTGAAAAAATTAAGCTTATTTTTCCCCCCATATAAACAATTAAGAATTTCAATGATGATTCTCAGGTGGGAGAAAGCATCAACATGTGTCAAGACTAAAGTGTCATTTTGTATAGGAGTATTTTAAAAGTAAAACAACTCCTAGGGCATCTGGGTGGCTCAGTCGGTTAAGCGTCCGACTCTTGATTTCGGCTCAGGTCATGATCTCACGGTCCGTGGGTTCCAGCCCCACATCAGTCTCTGTGCTAGTGGCAGATCCTGCTTGGGATTCTCTCCCTCCCTCGCTCTCTACCCCTCCCCCACTCATGTTCTCTTTCTCTCTCTCTCTCTCTCTTTCTCTCCCCCCCCCCAGAATAAATAAATAAACTTTAAAAAAAAAGCAAAACAACTCTTGCTGTTAGAAGAGACTTGATAGGTTAAGAACTAAGCTTTAGAATTACTAATTGCTAACACGTATCGTGGGCTTACTGTGCAGGGCACCGTTCGGTTGTTCTATGCATTTTTTATAGACCACTGGTTTTCTGATCAGCCATGCCAGAATCTGCTGGGCAGCGCAAATTCTCAGGTCATCCCAGATCTACCGGATCAGAAACAACAAGAGTGGGGTCCAGCCATCTGTGCATTAATTGCACAGAGTTTGCATTAATTGCAAACTCTCCAGGTGATCCTGACACTTGCAAAAGTTTGAGTGTGTATTCACGGGTATTGGATATTGTATTTAATCCTTGCAGCAACCCTAAGAAATAAGGATCTTTATTTTCACCCTCCACTCTATAGCTGGAGAATCTGAGGCCAGAGGTGTTAAATGATTTTCTCAACAACACTGAGTTTCTAAGTAGCACAGATGGGATTTGAATCCAGGCCGTGTGACTTCAGAAGTTGTGTTCCTGATGTCTTCCTTTCAGAGAGAATGGCGCTAAGCCTTTTGTAGGATCTGGCTTCTGCTCTAAGGCACTTACTTATATTGAATGCACTGGTTAAAAGCAATGTCTGTAGAGGGACACCTGGATGGCTCAGTTGGTTAAGTGTCGGACACTTGATTGCGGCTCAGGTCACGATCTCATGATCGTGAGATCAAGCCCCGCATCTAGCTCAGCACGGGGTGTGGAACCTGCTTGGGATTCTCTCTCTCTTCCTCTTTCTCTCTCTGTCCCTCCCCTGCTTGCCCACTCTCTCTCTCTTTCAAAGTAAAGAAATAAACAAAAATAAGTAAAGGCAATGTGTGTAATAGGTAGATCTCTCTGGATGTGCACACACCCCCCACACGCATGTGAGGGTGTGTGTTGCCGAAGGTGGCCGGTAGTGACTGAAGGTTTATTATTTGTCTTGTCTTCCTGCCAAGTCACTGGAGGATAACCTGTCAAAAGTGGTCAGTTGTGAAAAAAGCATAGAGACATGGGATTTTGCCTTAGCTAAACAGTGGTTTTTCAAACTTAAATGGGTATCAGAATCACCTGATTTGAGAAGATCCTGAACTCAGTGAAGCCTGAGGGGTCTGCACAAAAGTTGTGAGTGGTCTAAGGAAGGAGGCAGTTCAGGAACAGACTTTGGAGGGTTGAGCACCTTTCCCTGAGGGGCTTCTGAAAATTAACCCTACCTGATTTCCACTGTAAAGCTATTTAGTCATTTACACTAGAAAAGACAAATAGGTGAAGAGTGCATCATTAGAAGATTGACTTCTTGTGGCAAAGGAGTTTTACATTCTGAGATGTGTGTTATGTTGGGAGAAGGAGGCTGCTACATAGCAGAATGCCCCCGGACTGCCCTGATATTCAGCCGCACACTTAGTGGTCAGTGATTAAAGTCAACATCTTCATTTCTTTTTAAATTCCTGCGTTGGCCCAAACACTAGGTTAGGAGTGTGGGTCCAAGGTAAACAATAAAGTCTTGACTTAAAAGGGCTTCTAGTATATTAGAAGATAACAGAGAAATAGATGGGTTGTATTGGTTATCTATTGCCGTGTAACAAATCACCCCAAAACTTAGCATCTTAAAATGTCATACATTCAACGACTCACAGTGTCTGTAGGCCAGGAATCTGAGTGTAGCTTAGCTGTGTGCTTTTAAAATTAACGGCCAAACAGACAGGACAATAGGCAATTTGGAGGAAAGGGAGACTGTATAAGGAAATACGAGCTACAAAAGACTTAATTCAGCACCAGAAAAAAGAAGCAGGGTGCTATAAAAGAGAGCAGTCAGAGGATGAGCTTATATTACAAACAAGTGGGTTTTATGCCAGGAATTCAACTTCAGAGAGTTGTAAAGATGGTTACAAAACCGATATTGTAAAACTCATTAGTAGCAGATAAATGTGTTGTTTAGAAAATTTTTTAAATTTATAGTTAGAATAAATAATAGTTCAGCAAAGTTCAAATTAACAGGCAGAATTTATAGTGCTTCTGTATACAAGCAACAATTAAGTAGAAAATATATTTAAAAATAGATCCTATTAAGTTAGTAATGGAAATTCTATGCCATGGCCAAAAAAAAATTTTTTTTTACAAAAGACATGAAACACATTTAAGGTAAAACATACACATTTTACTGAAGGATGTAGAAGGGACCCAGATAAACAGCTTCATCATGTTGGGGAGGGGGGAATTCAACATGATGAAGAAATTCTTTCTCTTAAAATTAAGCTACAAATGCAAAAATCAGATATTCTTGGTGGAGGAGGTCATCGGAAGGATGTGATGACCAGTTGACCTGCTGGCTGACCTCAGGCAATCAGAGGCTCTGCACACCCTCCTCCGTCCTTTGTATGTTCCTCCTCAAAC
This sequence comes from Panthera tigris, assembly GCF_018350195.1. NCBI lineage: Eukaryota > Metazoa > Chordata > Mammalia > Carnivora > Felidae > Panthera > Panthera tigris. Next base: position 50,119,665 of record NC_056673.1, on the reverse strand, counting down.
TTTGTATGTTCCATCAGCTGCCCCCCTGCCCGAGCGGTCTTCCAGGATGCAGCCTTGAGAAAGCTATGTGTTGAGACCCTCTGGAGGGTGTCCACGTCAGAACCTCGTTAAGGCCTCTATATGAACGTTCAAGATTCCGGTAGCGGGTTCAGAGATCTGGTCTTGAGGCGCCCAGAACAAGCCTGGTAAGTAAGCTCTCTTCTTAATACTGCCTCCTGCCCATCTGGAGTGGCCTGCCTCTGTCTTCAGTTTCTCCTTGCCTTCCTTCTGTCCACCACACCAGTTTCAAATTTCACCTGGGAAGCTCCCGAGTTTGCAAACCAACAATTATTTCACATACGATTTTTCAGAATTTTAATAATTCATCTACTGGAAGGTGTCCGAGGAGTTAGGGAAATGGGAACTTTCATATGGTGTCGGTTAAAAGCTGTATTTAAAAACTTTTGGATGGCAGGTTGATGATATGAATAAAGATAAAGTTGTACACACGTCATGACCAAGAAATCCCACATCCAGAGCAGTGTTCCTACATCTGAGAATTTTACTTCTTTTTTTTTCTTAAGTAGGCCCATGCCCAATGTGGGGCTTGAACTCACAATCCTCGGATCAAGAGTCTGATGCCCTACCAGCTGAAACAGCCAGGTGCCCTCAGGACCTTATACTCTATTAGTAAAATGACTTTGTATCATGTGCTCTTAATGTATGTGTTTCAATTTAATTTTTTAAAGCCTTTTAAAAAAATGTTTTAAGTTTATTTTTAAGAGAGAGAGAGAGTGAGTGGGGCAGGGGCAGAGAGAGCGGGGAAAGAGCATCTGAAGCAGGCTCTGTGCTGACAGCAGAGAGCCCGATGTGAGGCTCGAACTCACAAACTGTGAGATGATGACCTGAGCTGAAGGCAGATGCTTAACCAGCGGAGCCACCCAGGCGCTCTGTAAATTTAATTTTTTAAACTATCAACACTGTGTACGTATTTTATTGTGTTAATATTATTCAAACGTTCACAACAATGAACTACAAACTCGATAGGGTTAGATAAAGATGAAAGCATTCTCGTCAATTACGAATATGTGGTCACACTTTTTACCTTGTAACATGGTATCTAAGAAACTCATACTTGAAGTGCAATGTTCCTATTTTTCACCTGTTTGTGCATTATTAAAAAATTTTGCAATACACGTTTTATGGCTTTTTGTTTTGTTTTTGCAGAAATCCTTTTAAGTCCTGTTGAGGCTAAATTGAGATAGTATAACGTGTAAAGCTATGTAATCGCCCAACCTTATGCGATTCAAATGCTGAGAAATGAAGAGATAAATGGATCACCATCAATGCCTCAGCCTTGTAGGGCTTCCGCTCATATTTCAGAAACTTCGTGTAGGCTCCACGAGACATTTCCGATTTACAGGTATACTGATTAAAAGCACCATTTTCAATCCATATATCAAATAGTAGTAAGTCAATATTTTTGGTGAAAAATAAATGCAAACAAGTTCTAATATTTTCTTACTTCACATTAATGCATCTCTGGGATGTGCTCTCTGTACTCTGTTGACCATCACAGAAGGAGGCAGGTGCCAGGAAGTCACAACAGCCTGTTTATAAGAATGAAAAACTATGCAGCCTCAATGACCAACAATAGGTAAGTTTTATTTGAAAAAAATTTTTAATGTTTGTTTATCTTTAAGAGAGTGAGACAGTGAGAAAGAGAGAGCACACAAGCATGAGTAGGAGGGGCAGAGAGAGAGAGAGAGAGAGAGAGAGAGAGAGAAAATCCCAAGCAGGCTCTGTGCTGTCAGCACAGAACCTGATGTGGGGCTTTGAACTCACAAACCGTGAGATCATGATCTGAGCTGAAATCAAGAGTCAGATACTTAACCAACTGAGCCACCCAGGTGCCCCACTAGGTAAGTTTTAAATTATTGTATTTTATTCATTTTTTTTTAAATTTAAAAAATTAATTAGATCATCATGGATCAACATGGACGTATAAAATAAAAGTAAAATCAAGTAAAAAGGCAAGTTGCGGAATGACGTATACAGCATTATATTATTTTTGTAATTTAAACACCCATAAAATAATGGCATATTCTGTTTAGAAATTCATATATAACTCGTAAAGCAAAAATGAGTGGGAAAAGATGTGCTGGGCTGAAGGAACAGATTAAGATTAGGGAGTTTACTTTTTTTTTTTTTTACAAAGGATACTTTAAATGTACATGTAATTCTTTTTCTTTAACTTAAACAGTTTTATTTTTTATTTTGTTTTAAAAAATAAATAAATAGGAGCGCCTGGATGGCTTAGTCAGTTAAGTGCCTGCCTCTTGATTTTGGCTCAGGTCATGATTTCAAAGTTCGTGGAATAGGCCCCTTGTTGGACTCTGTACTGACAGCGTGGAGCCTGCTTGGGATTGATTCTCTCTCTCTCCATCTCTCTCTGCTCCTCCCTCCTCAAAAATAAATAAATAAACTTAAAAATCAATCAATCAATCAAGTAAACCAAATGTGACAAAATACTATTTAAGTTTGAGGAACATATATATGTATCTGGGATTTTGTTACATTCTGCTGTGTTATCCTATATGTTTAAGATATTTCATAATAAAGTAGAGGAGATAATAATGATGAAAGTAAAAACAAATGAGTGAAAATAAAATAACAGTTTCGATCATTAAAACTAAAGCTGTTCTTTTTGAAAAGATCAAACAAGACGGGGGGAAGATGGCGGCGTAGGAGGACGCTGGGCTCACCGCGTCCCGCGGATCACTTAGATTCCACCTACACCTGCCTAAATAACCCAGAAAACTGCCAGAAGACTAGCAGAATGGAGTCTCCAGAGCCAAGTGCAGACGAGAGGCCCACAGAAGAGGGTAGGAAGGGCGGCGAGGTGGAGTGCACTCCACAGACTGGCGGGAGGGAGCCGGGGCGGAGGGGTGGCCCGCCGGCCAAGTAGAGACCCCGAGTCTGGCTGGCAAAAGTGGAGGGGCCTGATGGAGTGTGTTCTGACAGTGAGCGGGACTTACCATCTGGAAAGTTATAAGCTAACAGCTCTGCTCAGAGAACGGGAGGGCTGGAGGACAACGGGAGGCAGAGTTGTTGAGCCCCGGATGACAGAGCGCAGCTTGGCGGGGAACAAAGGCACTCGCCAGCGCCATCTCCCTCACCCATCCCCAGCCAAGATCCCAAAGGGAACCAGTTCCTGCCAGGGAACTTGCTCGCACTGTGCAAACACCCAACGCTGTGCTTCTGTGGATCCATCCCTCCGGCGGTGGGTCTGACTCCCTCCTGGTGCCGCAGGGCCCCTCCCGAAGCGGATCTCCGAAGGAAAAGGGGGCTGAGCCTGCCCCTCCCGCCCCTGTGCATCTTGCCGATCCACTCCAGCTAATACGCCAGATCCCCAGCACCACAAGCCTGGCAGTGTGCAAGTAGCCCAGACGGGCCACGCCACCCCACAGTGAATCGCACCCCTAGGAGAGGGGAAGAGAAGGCACACACCAGTATGACTGTGGCCCCAGCGGTGGGTTGGGGGCAGACATCAGATCTGACTGCAACCCTGCCCACCAACGCAAGTTATTCATGACAGCACAGGGGAAGTGCCCCGCAGTTCCGCACCACTCCAGGGACTATCCAAAATGATGAAACAGAAGAATTCCCCTCAAAAAAACCTCCAGGAAATAACGACAGCTAACGAACTGATCAAAAACAATTTAAACAATATAACAGAAAGTGAATTTAGAATAATAGTCATAAAATTAATCACTGGGCTTGAAAACTGTAAAGGACAGCAGAGAATCTATTGCTACAGAGATCAAGGGACTAAGGAACAGCCAGGAGGAGCTAAAAAATGCTATTAATGAGCTGCAAAATAAAATGGAGACGACCATGGCTCCGATTGAAGATGCAGAGGAGAGAATAGGTGAACTAGAAGATAAAATTATGGAAAAAGAAGCAGCTGAGAAAAAGAGAGATAAAAAAAATCCAGGAGTATGAGGGGAAAATTAGAGAACTAAGTGATGCACTAAAGAGAAATAATCTATGCATAATTGGTATTCCAGAGGAGGAGGAGAGAGGGAAAGGTGCTGAAGGTGTACTTGAAGAAATAATAGCTGAGAACTTCCCTGATCTGGGGAAGGAAAAAGGCATTGAAATACAAGAGGCACAGAGAACTCCCTTCAGACATAACTTGAATTGATCTTCTGCACGACATATCATAGTGAAACTGGCAAAATACAAGGATAAAGAGAAAATTCTGAAAGCAGCTAGGGATAAACATGCTCTAACATATAAAGGGAGACCTATAAGACTCGTGACCAATCTCTCTACTGAAACTTGGCAAGCCAGAAAGGAATGGCAGGAGATCTTCAATGTGATGAACAGAAAAAATATGCAGCCGAGAATCCTTTATCCAGCAAGTCTGTCACTTAGAATAGAAGGAGAGATAAAGGTCTTCCCAAACAAACAAAAACTGAAGGAATTCGTCACCACTAAACCAGCCATACAAGAGATCCTAAGGGGGATCCTGTGAGACAAAGTACCAGAGACATCGCTACAAGCATGAAACCTACAGACATCACAATGACTCTAAACCCATATCTTTCTATAATAACACTGAATGTAAATGGACTAAATGCACCAACCAAAAGACATAGAGTATCAGAATGGATTAAAAAACAAGACCCATCTATTTGCTGTTTACAAGAGACTCATTTTAGATCTGAGGACACCTTCAGATTGAGAGTGAGGGGATGGAGAACTATTTATCATGCCACTGGAAGTCAAAAGAAAGCTGGAGTAGCCATACTTATATCAGACAAACTAGACTTTAAATTAAAGGCTGTAACAAGAAATGAAGAAGGGCATTATATAATAATCACAGGGTCTATCCATCAGGAAGAGCTAACAATTATAAATGTCTATGCGCCGAATACAGGAGCCCCCAAATATATAAAACAATTACTCACAAGCATAAGCAACCTTATTGATAAGAATGTGGTAATTGCAGGGGACTTTAACACTCCACTTACAGAAATGGATAGATCATCTAGACACATGGTCAGTAAAGAAACAAGGGCCCTGAATGATACATTGGATCAGATGGACTTGACAGATATATTTAGAACTCTGCATCCCAAAGCAACAGAATATACTTTCTTCTCGAGTGCGCATGGAACATTCTCCAAGATAGATCACATACTGGGTCACAAAACAGCTCTTCATAAGTATACAAGAATTGAGGTCATACCATGCATACTTTCAGACCACGATGCTATGAAGCTTGAAATCAACCACAGGAAAAAGTCTGGAAAACCTCCAAAAGCATGAAGGTTAAATACTAAAGAAGAGTGGGTCAACCAGGCAATTAGAGAAGAAATTTAAAAATATATGGAAACAAACGAAAATGAAAATACAACAATCCAAACGCTTTGGGATGCAGCGAAGGCAGTCCTGAGAGGAAAATACATTGCAATCCAGGCCTATCTCAAGAAACAAGAAAAATCCCAAATACAAAATCTAACAGCACACCTAAAGGAAATAGAAGCAGAACAGCAAAGGCAGCCTAAACCCAGCAGAAGAAGAGAAGTAATAAAGATCAGAGCAGAAATAAACAATATAGAATCTAAAAAAACTGTAGAGCAGATCAACGAAACCAAGAGTTGGTTGTTTGAAAAAATAAACAAAATTGACAAACCTCTAGCCAGGCTTCTCAAAAAGAAAAGGGAGATGACCCAAATAGATAAAATCATGAATGAAAATGGAATGATTACAACCAATCCCTCAGAGATACAAACAATTATCAGGGAATACTATGAAAAATTATATGCCAACAAACTGGACAACCTGGAAGAAATGGACAAATTCCTAAACACCCACACTCTTCCAAAACTCAATCAGGAGGAAGTAGAAAGTTTGAACAGACCCATAACCAGCGAAGAAATTGAATCGGTTATCAAAAATCTCCCAACAAATAAGAGTCCAGGACCAGATGGCTTCCCAGGGGAGTTCTACCAGACGTTTAAAGCAGAGATAATACCTATCCTTCTCAAGCTATTCCAAAAAATAGAAAGGGAAGGAAAACTTCCAGACTCATTCTATGAAGCCAGTATTACTTTGATTCCTAAACCAGACAGAGACCCAGTAAAAAAAGAGACCTACGGGCCAATATCCCTGATGAATATGGATGCACAAATTCTCAATAAGATACTAGCAAATCGAATTCAACGGCATATAAAAAGAATTATTCACCATGATCAAGTGGGATTCATTCCTGGGATGCAGGGCTGGTTCAACATTCGCAAATCAATCAGTGTGATACATCACATTAAGAAAAGAAAAGATAAGAACCATATGATCCTGTCAATCGATGCAGAAAAGGCATTTGACAAAATTCAGCAACCTTTCTTAATAAAAACCCTCAAGAAAGTCGGGATAGAAGGAACATACTTAAAGATCATAAAAGCCATTTATAAAAAGCCCACAGCTAATATCATCCTCAATGGGGAAAAACTGAGAGCTTTCCCCCTGAGATCAGGAACACGACAGGGATGTCCACTCTCACCGCTGTTGTTTAACATAGTGTTGGAAGTGCTAGCATCAGCAATCAGACAACAAAAGGAAATCAAAGGCATCAAAATTGGCAAAGACGAAGTTAAGCTTTCACTTTTTGCAGATGACATGATATTATACATGGAAAATCCAATAGACTCCACCAAAAGTCTGCTAGAACTGATACACGAATTTAGCAAAGTTGCAGGATACAAAATCAATGTACAGAAATCAGTTGCATTCTTATACACTAATAATGAAGCAACAGAAAGACAAATAAAGAAACTGATCTCATTCACAATTGCACCAAGAAGCATAAAATACCTGGGGATAAATCTAACCAAAGATGTAAAAGATCTGTATGCTGAAAACTATAGAAAGCTTATGAAGGAAATTGAAGAAGATATAAAGAAATGGAAAAACATTCCGTGCTCATGGATTGGAAGAATAAATATTGTCAAAAGTCAATACTACCCAAAGCCATCTACACATTCAATGCAATCCCAATCAAAATTGCACCAGCATTCTTCTCAAAACTAGAACAAGCAATTCTAAAATTCATATGGAACCACAAAAGGCCCCGAATAGCCAAAGTGATTTTGAAGAAGAAGACCGAAGCAGGAGGCATCACAATCCCAGACTTTAGCCTCTACTACAAAGCTGTAATCATCAAGACAGCATGGTATTGGCACAAAAACAGACACATAGACCAATGGAATAGAATAGAAACCCCAGAACTAGACCCACAAACGTATGGCCAACTAATCTTTGACAAAGCAGGAAAGAACATCCAATGGAAAAAAGACAGTCTCTTTAACAAATGGTGCTGGGAGAACTGGACAGCAACATGCAGAAGGTTGAAACTAGACCACTTTCTCAACCATTCACAAAAATAAACTCAAAATGGATAAAGGACCTGAATGTGACAGGAAACCATCAAAACCCTACAGGAGAAAGCAGGAAAAGACCTCTCTGACCTCAGCCGTAGCAATTTCTTACTCGACACATCCCCAAAGGAAACGGAATTAAAAGCAAAAATGAACTACTGGGACCTTATGAAGATAAAAAGCTTCTGCACAGCAAAGGAAACAACCAACAAAACTAAAAGGCAACCAATGGAATGGGAAAAGATATTTGCAAATGACATATCGGACAAAGGGCTAGTATCCAAAATCTATAAAGAGCTCACCAAACTCCACACCCGAAAAACAAATAAGCCAGTGAAGAAATGGGCAGAAAACAGGAATAGACACTTCTCTAAAGAAGACATCCGGATGGCCAACAGGCACATGAAAAGATGCTCAACGTCGTTCCTCATCAGGGAAATACAAATCAAAACCACACTCAGATACCACCTCACGCCAGTCAGAGTGGCCAAAATGAACAAATCAGGAGACTATAGATCTGGAGAGGTTGTGGAGAAACGGGAACCCTCTTGCACTGTTGGTGGGAATGCAAATTGGTGCAGCCACTCTGGAAAACAGTGTGGAGGTTCCTCAAAAAATTGAAAACAGATCTACCCTATGACCCAGCAGTAGCACTGCTAGGAATTTACCCAAAGGATACAGGAGTACTGATGCATAGGGGCACTTGTACCCCAATGTTTATAGCAGCACTCTCAACAATAGCCAGATTATGGAAAGAGCCTAAATGTCCATCAACTGATGAATGGATAAAGAAATTGTGGTTTATATACACAATGGAGTACTACGTGGCAATGAGAAAGAATGAAATATGGCCCTTTGTAGCAACGTGGATGGAACTGGAGAGTGTTATGCTAAGTGAAATAAGCCATACAGAGAAAGACAGATACCATATGTTTTCACTCTTATGTGGATCCTGAGAAACTTAACAGAAACCCATGGGGGAGGGGAAGGAAAAAAAAAAAAGAGGTTAGAGTGGGAGACAGCCAAAGCATAAGAGACTCTTAAAAACTGAAAACAAACTGAGGGTTAATGGGGGGTGGGAGGGAGGGGAGGGTGGGTGATGGGTATTGAAGAGGGCACCTTTTGGGATGAGCACTGGGTGTTGTATGGAAACCAATCTGACAATAAATTTCATATATTGAAAAAAAAAAGAAAAGATCAAACAATAACAAGTCATATAATCCATATTAGGGAACAAGAGAGAAGGGAAATGAATTTTTTAAAATATAGGTACTTTTCTAAAGAAATTTGAATGACTCTTCCTTATGCAAGAAATAACCCTGGGATGCACAATGGAAATTAAAAACCTAAACATTGACCAACCCACAAAAGAAGACAATTCAAGAAGCTAACTTTTGGTGTAACCATAAAAGATGAATCTGAGAAGACAGCCAGTTCATCTCTCCAGCTCTACAGTTCAGGAAAAGAACTAAATTCAAGACAAAAATAATGCCCTTCCTAGAGATATACATAAGCCCCTAATTGCCAGTAGGGCTGGGTGATTAAATTGATACTGATGGGGAAGGAGTGAGAGAGATACCACAACAAATGTTAAAGTCTGGACTGTGTATCTAGTGAGAGATGAGAAGATCAAGGGAGCCAAGTATGTTAGGAAGATAAATAGATAGACTTGAGTTTCGACGCGTTGAAATGAAATAGATCAAGTACAAGGAGGTCGTGGGTAGAAACATAGATCTAAGATAAAGCTGAAAGGGTGGATATGTTTATTAAAGGAAAGGCCAAAACTTGAAGTACAAAGTGCCAAGGGACATAAATATATTGGGGACTGTTGGAAAAAGAGCAGTCAGCGAAGAAAACAGTACATTGTCTCACAGAGTTCCTAGCACAGAGTCAACAGTGCCAAATGCTGCAGAAAAGTTAAAAAAAAACAAAAAAAAAAACAAAAAAAAACAAAAAAAAAAACCAAAAACAACAATGAGAGATTGTTATTGAATATAGTGATGTCAAGATGTCAGAAGCCATTGGCAAGAGCTGATTTGAGAGCTGTTTCGTGGGAATGAATAGATGGCAAGGAAAACCGTAGAATGGCCCTGAGATGTAAACATTGAGGGGCTGACTGTATCGCAACCGTGGTTGTTATGGGTTAAATTGTATGCCTCCAAAAGATGTGTTGAAGTCCCAACCCCTGTGAATATGATTGCATTTGGAAAATAGGGTCTTTGAGGGTGTAATTAATATCATGATGGAGTAGGGTGGGCACTTAATCCAGTATGACCGGACGCCGTGTGTAAGAAATGGGAACAAAACAGACACAGGAAACCCCACGCGATGATGGAGGCAGGGAAGGTGTTAAATAGCAAAGCCAAGGGAACCACCAGGAGCTAGGAAGACGACACCTGATTTCAGACGTCCAGCCTCTGGAACTGTGAAAGAATAAATTTCTGTTGTTTTAACGCACCCAGTTTCTGATACCTTGTTACAGCGCCCCGAGAAACTAATATCATGGGGATTTGGGCAGTGAATGTGAGATGAGCTAGTTTATGAAGTTTATATGATTAGGTAGCTTAAGAAAGGAGGCAGTGGAAAATATTTCCCTGTATTTAATTATCAGGGGTGTCTTAAAAAAGGAGGGAGGAGAGGGGTGCCTGGGTGGCTCAGTCGGTTAAGTGGCCGACTTCGGCTCAGGTCATGATCTCACGGTCTGTGAGTTCGAGCCCCGCGTCGGGCTCTGTGCTGACAGCTCAGAGCGTGGAGCCTGTTTCAGATTCTGTCTCCCTCTCTCTCTGCCCCTCCCCTGTTCACGCTCTGTCTCTCTCTGTCTCAAAAATAAATAAACATTAAAAAAAAAAAAAGAGGGAGGAGAGAAGATAACTATGTTAGAAGTCATAAAATAAAGAGGGGGCTGGATTTTAGAGTAGGTTGTAAGACTAGGTTGAGAGACTGTGCGGTGGGATTGAGTTTAGCAAAGACTGGCCCACTTTCCTCTGGGACGTTCACAGGCAGTAGAGACAGTGAGAGGGAAGCTAGTATCCTGTGGTCTCTGAGTTTTCAGCAAAACGGTTAAGTTTACGTACTGAAAAGGCTAAAGTGCAGAAGTAGGGCTGAGGACCCCAGGAGAGCAGGAAGACAAAGAAGTAGATGAAAAGATCCGTGAAGTGTGTGAAGAGGGCCGGGTTGATGTGTGGGCACTTGCAAATCCAAGTTTGGAGGAATTGGGAGCTCAAAGAGGTACTACCCAAGCACGTATCAAGTGCAGAGGTTTGGAACAGAAAAGGTCCAGCCCCCATAATAATGAAATCCCAGACCCAGGGATTTCATGTCACCTGCCAAGCTGATGAGTGACAGATTTGGAATGTAGGTCTCAGACTCCTAACCTTGTAAACACTTCACTGCACCATATTTTAGATTAAAATCCCTAAAACTGTGGAAATAAATTATCTTTTAAACGGAGTTACTAAGAAGGTGTATGATAGTCTCAGCTTCACTGTTTTCTCTGTCCTTATTTTACATTTTTTTTAATGTTTATTTATTTTTGAGAGAGAGAGAGAGAGGCACAGTGTGAGTGGGGGAGGGGCAGAGAGGGAGGGAGACACAGAATCTGGAACAGGCTCCAGGCTCTGAGCTGTCAGCACAGAGCCTGACGTGGGGGCCCGAACTCACAAACTGTGAGATCATGACCTGAGCCGAAGTCAGAGGCTTAACCAAATGAGCCGCCCAGGTGCCCCCTCTGTCCTTGTCTCTCATGAATGGTTATTAACTCCTGTATACATCCCAGGAAATGCATCGATGACAGTAAAAAATCATGGAATGAGATTTTCAGGATTGATAAACAAGGATTATTTACAATCTGAGAATGTCCAATTTATGTGCAGCTGGAAAAAAAAAGTAACTCAATCATTCAAGGTCCACCATCTTGCCTAAACTATTAAATTATGAAAACAGGTATTCGATATTTCGATTAACATAATTTTCATAGTGGTAGTTGAGAGTGAGGGGCTGGGATCCAAACCCTGCTGTAGACTCACGTGTTGGCTCTGCCTGTATTTGAACATCTGCAAATAACTTCCACCCTTAAGCCCCACTTTTCAAATCTGTAAAAGGGTTGTAAATATAATACTTCATATTTCATAGGTTTACTTTCAATAGTAAATAAGGAAATTTACTATTCACATACTTTCTAGCACATAGGAAACCAGTCAGTACAAGGAGCCATTTAGCTGAAGTGCAAAAGTTAAGTTTTAGGTGAAGACTCATCATGTGAATTATGCCGATTTCTGAGATGATCGTCCCTCGTCTACCCTCTATCTGCCCAACTTCTATTCTTTTTTGACTTGGGTGTCTAATTTTCAATCCTTAAAAGCTCATAGAGACTAACTCAGCACCGTGGGTTTTTCTTCCTTTTAGAATCTGATCACTTTTTTTTTTTTGTGAATGCCAGAAAGAACAATAAACAAATACCACGTGCCATGCTTAGCCAACCATCCATAACTACATACTCCCCACTGAGTAATTGGGCAAGAAACACATGGGAGGAAAAAAAAAACCAACAACTTATCAAGTAAAAAACATTTGGCAGGATTTTTCCACATAGGCTGTGACCTGTTTTCAGAGGCCAAATGGAATAAAAACAGTTTTAAAACAGGCAAACATTTGCAGAAGAGCTTTTGAAGGATTCTTAGCTGTTCTTCTAGACAAAAAGAGAACAGTGAATCAGAGGTGCTTCTAAGCTCCTCACTCATTGTCCTGACAGTAAGTCAGATTACATTCCACTTTGCATAAGGTAAGTAAGGCGTAAAGTGTACATATAGCCAATGCCAAACATTTTGATTGACATTGTTAAAATTATTTTATTGTTCTGATATTTCTAAATTATTGTATGTTTTATATGGTAGACCTGATGAGTGATTTAATTTTTTAAACTCAGTTATATAGTGTTTTAGTATGATAGTAAAATGGAAGAGAGACTCAGAAGTGTGTACGAATATAATTAATTTTCAGGGGGGCAGCTTCATATGTCTCTGGTTAGCCTTTTGAGAATTTGCTGAGTTTTACTTCTTGGGAGTGTGTTGGCATTAGGACAGGTTATTTTTTCCCGTGGCTTCTTTTTTCTTTTAAAATGTCCTTGTGGGTAGCTTATTGAGCTATTCAAACAGACCTCGAAGTAAATGTTTTGACTTAGAAACTTTCTCAAGTTAGAATTTATAGATTATTTTGATATTTATAGCTTTACCTTTTCTTTCATCAAAAAAAAAAAAAAGAAAGAAAGAAACAGAGGAGGTTCTCTGAACACTGTTATTATGTATAACATCAACATTTATTCAAATTAATTTAAACGACCAGAGTTCTGATACTGGCCAAATTCCAATCTCTGGAATTTCACATTGAAAATACAGAAGGATCCCTATTATACATCATGGTGATCTACAAATCAATTACTTCAATAATATCCACTGACATGTTTTTGGTTTCCCTTTGTATTTGTCTTACATTCTTACTACATAAAAGAGGACTCATGAATTTAAGAGGAGAAATTAGCTCTTTGGGTTCTAAGAATGACTATCATTGTTACTCGACTTTGCTTTACTCAGTGGTTACCTAGATATTAAATAAGCATGCAAAAGTGTGCCATTCGATGTGCAGACTGCTGGTGGGCAATTCTCTGACCAAAAAAAAGAAAAGAAACGCACCCCCCCCCAAAAAAAAAACCACCAAAACTGGATATGGTTTTATTTATTCTTTTTTTTCTTTAAGTAAAGAGCAAAGTGGTTTTTGGATTCTAAACATCTCTAACATCCTATTCCCTGATATACTTTAGATTGTTGTAATGTTGAGATTTGGCAGAAAAAAGTTACTTTTGAGACAAGAGAGGAAAGACCTCCTATACTGCCACCATCATCACTCATTGCCATGAGAGCCTGGAGAGAAATACTTAACCGCTGACAAGATAATTTACGTTTGTTAATACTTAATACTTAAAAACAAACCAAAAACCTACTGAATGTTTTTCTGCAGTCAAATAAGGCATCAAGTTAATGCACTTGAAGCTATGTTTTCAAAGTGGTCAGAAGCTTTTCTGTAATTGGGGTTATTTTGTCTTTTTTTTTTCCTTCTAGTTACTGCTGTGCAATATTTACTTCACCCTCTCTTTCCATGAACAGAAGAAAATGATTAAAAAAAAGATAAGCGTGTATCAACAAACTCAGGCCCTTTTATACAAGAATTTCCTTAAAAAATGGAGAATGAAAAAAGAGAGCTTATCGGTATGGGTCACAATGTCTATTTTCCCGTATTTAGTGAATGAAAACCATCATTTAGTATTATGCTGTTTGTGTTGTTTTTTTATGTTCACATTCCACAGGCTAGTTGATTTGGAATTCTAAATAAAACATTTTGCAAATATTGCAGAATAAGATATAAGATATATTGCAGAAAAGGGTAATACTTATGGTGAATTGATGAGATTTAACTGAAGGACTCAGATGATAGCTCCTGAAAAACAAAGTAACGTTTCATTTACTTTGATTTACTTCATTACTTTGATTTATGTTTCTGATTTACTTTGAGCCAACTTCAGTTTTGGGGGGAAAAAATGAAACAAGTTAGGCAAAATGAGATAGATTTTAAATGAGTAAACCATTGTACTCTACGGGGATGTTTGGATTAAGATTCTATTAATTAGGAGGGCTGAGCGAAAAAAATCTATGAGGAAAAATTAGGGAACTCTTTTGGGATCTTTTCAAGACTATGCTTTTTGTAAACACAGAGTGGTTTCAGGGAGCAGCCAGATCGATCTCTGTTAGTATCTTTGCATTCTGTTGAGTTCCTCGCATAAGGGCATAGACATTAGGGTGAAGACATTTGCTAAATGTTACCTTGAGATGTATCTGGGGCTGCCTTGGCCACGTTGAGGCTGTATTCTGTTTAAAAATAGCAAATAACATTTCACCGGGAGTTGGCAGAGTTCAGATCGTTGTTTGCTTTCTCTGTGAGTGCTCTTGAAACAATTCAGTTCTAATATTTCAGCTGCTGTATCGATGAGGGGTACATTTTTGGTAATCGCGTCACCAGAATTTTAAAGGCAACTTATCAAAAATGTTTTAAATTTCAAAATGTAGAAATAAAGCCACATCCTATCCTATTGACCCACAACCCAGAGTTGACGAGGGTTGACCTCTTGGCAACTTTGCCTTCTTTATCTTTGTGTCTCTCCTCTTCAAGATATGGGGCGCCTGGATGGCTCAGTGGTTTGGGCTTCTGACTTCGGCTCAGGTCATATACTCTTACGGTCTGTGAGTTCGGGCCCTGCATTGAGCTCTGTGCTGACAGCTCGGAGCCTGGAGCCTGCTTCCAATTCTGTGTCTCCCTCTCTCTCTGTCCCTCCCCAGCTTGTGCGCTCTCTCTCTCTCTCTCTCTCTCTCTCTCTCTCAAAAAATAATAAATAAACATTTAAAAAATCCTTCAGCTAGAACCTACAAGAATTAAAAACCTATTCTACATAACTACTAATACACTTCACAAAATTAGCCAAAATTGCATACGATCATCTCAAGTTCAATTTTCTAAAATTTCCTGAAAAATTCTTATATAGTTAGTTTCGATAAGCCAGGAATCAATGAGACCATCTCATACCTTGTTGAATATTCATGTTCTGCATCTATCTGATTGCCACTCATGCTGTCATTTAATTCATTCCTTTGCCTTCTACGTTTCTTTAAACAGAAAATTAGGTTGAAAGATGGGATTAGCTTCAGGCTGAGCATTTTTGGCAGGAATATCTCATATGTGATGCTACGCACTTATATTGCATCACGTATGAGGGCATACACTCAATAGTGGCTCACTACTGGGGATGCTGTGTTAGTGGGTTAAGATCAGTGTGCGTGTTTGATATGATTTCAAAGTTGTGTATTTTTGAAATTGGTATTTGGGGATGGCAAAAGTCGGAGAGAGAAATGAAACTCAATGCTCAATGATAGTACTTTCTGTCCTCAAATGTGTTTGCATGTTTCTTGGTATCTGGACCACATCATAACTTGACTCGTTTTTTCTTTTGTGTACTGGAGGAATGGACAATAACATTGCTTCTTGGGCTATATTTTTGCATCTTTTCGGAATTCTTCAGAGCGACCCATCTTCCTGAACAGCCTCCTCGTGTCCTGGGACGTGTGGATGAATTTAATGACTCTGATCTGGTGGTGGCATATACCCCAGTCACTAATATGACACAGAGGATAATCGATAAGATGTCTTCAGCTTCGTTTATGAAAGGTGTGTTGCCCAATGACCAGTGTTTCATTATTATGCAATCTGCACATGTTTAACTTGAAGTTTATTGTGCAAATTGAGTTTATTTGCCTAGCCTATGGGTCAGTATTTCTCAACTGGGGCGAGGACCTTTATTCTATATGCCATGTGGGGGTTGGTGTAGGGTTACAGGTGAGGGTAGGTGGGTGAGAAGTGAAATCGGCTTAACCTGGGGTTTTTCAAATCACGCACACTCCCTTCAGCCCTCTCATCCTTGAAATCTGTGCTGTTGTGGGTCATCATTAGTGTATGTTCTGTACTCCAAAAAGTAAGGTGGGAATAGGAAAACAAGTTTGAAGCATATTCTAGATGATTTCACTTTTTATCCCCGACCACTTTCTTCCGTTTTTTTGTGATTCTTCATGGCAGCTTCTGGATCTCTGACTTCTGCCTGTCTCCCTTACCCACATCGGCCATGTGCTCTGACTGAACAGGGTTCATTCTACCCTGATCTGGTTTTCCACGCCTCCCCTATTTGGTCATTTACCACATCTCTTTTTAACTTGGGAAGCATTTCCAAAAGCCACAGGGATTAGTCTCCCCGCCTGCACAGTGTAGGCTCTTTGCTGCCTTTTTAAAAAATGTTTATTTACTTATTTTGAGACAGAGTGTGTGAGTTAGGAGGGGCAAAGAGAGAGGGAGAGAGAGAGAATCCCAAGCAGGCTCCCCACTGTCACGGGCTCGATCTCACAGACTGCAAGATCATGACCTGAACCAAAATTCAGAGTCAGGCACTTAACTGACTGAGCCACCCAGGCGCCCCAGCTCTCTGCTGCTTTTAGTCCTTGGAGTCTCATGGCCCACTGGGTCCATCTATCCTTTTCTAATAGAAGCCCGCAACTCAGCTGTCGTGCCAGCCTGTTCTGGTCATAGCTCCTCTCATGACACCTCATTCTACATTTGTCTGACTCGTGCTGTTCAGCCCGAATACTCATGTTTGGACCTTGGCATTATTTGTATACCTCTAGAGAAAAGCAGTGAAATTAGCATTGTTCTCATAAAAATTCCACAGCCTTGAGGTACCTGCCTGGGTGGCTCAGTCAGTTAAGTGATGACCTCGGCTCAGGTCATGATCTCATGGCTCATGAGTTCAAGCCTCACGTTGAGCTCTGTGCCAACAGCTCAGAGCCTGGAACGTGTTTTGGATTCTGTGTCTCCCTCTCTCTCTGCCCCTCCCCTGCTCTCACTCTTTCTCTCTCTCTCAAAGGTAAATAAACATTAAAAAAAATTTTTTTTTAATTTCACAACCTTGCTTCATGTTTGGAAAGATGAGTAGTTTTGAAAGATATAGCTACACTATGAAATTGAGTATGTTCTCCTCTTCATGCAGACATCATCCTGAGTGAGCTCTAAGTACTGTGTTAAAATTAGAGAAAATTTTAGAACATAATACATGAAAGTATAAAAAAGTATTTAAATAGGAGATCATAAATTGGACATCAGAGGTTTCCAAATCTTCCACTAGTAATGGATTAATTATCCACTTATTGGATGGATTACTTCTACAGATTATAAACTCATCCCTTATGAACGTTCTGAGCTTAATTCTTACAAACGGTTCTTAACTCCAAAGAACCTGTAGGTGGACTGTAACTACTGGTTTTGAAAAGACATTATGTCATTTACCTCTTTTCACATATTTACGGAGCGTAAAACAATAGGAAAGACTTTCAGTAGGTACTTTGCACCTACTCAGGGATGGTATGTGACGCCTAATAAACAATTACAACTTGGTTTTGTGTTCTCTAGTGACGAGCTGATATGATCCTTTATATTTTTTCATGTGCGGCAGGAAGAAAAACCATTGGGGTTGCTGATAAAGAAATGATGGATACAGTACTTTTAGAAAGCCATCATGAAATGGTGGGAGTTGTGTTTAACGATACTTTTTCATATCAGCTGAAGTTGAATTGGGCATATGGATTTTCAATTGCAGAAGAACACTCTGAATACTCAGGTAACTATAGAAGAATTATACAATCTGTTTTGCAACTTCATCAAATCCCCAGTTGGTAACGAATGATAGAAACATTGATCAAATAAAAAAAAAAAAGTAATGTACTTTTTATTCCTGCACTTAGTGATCAGTCTTTCCTGTAGGAGGAGTCCAATGATTGTGGCCACCGTGCACTAATACGCTTCTTTCTGCCAGTTTTGCAGAAATGCTTTAAACATGCTCTAGACTGTATATCCATGGGCTCTGAGCGGGCCTGTAGATATTTCACTCTAGAGCCAAAGTGAAAGGTCTTAATCCCCATGTATTGATGGCATTGCACAACGACGGCATGTTTTTGTCTTTCCTTCAAGAACACTGTTGGGATATGCATGATGACATTTTTTGTTACGTGGTGAGATACTGGCAAAATGGATTTGTGGCTTTTCAAACTGCGATTAATGCTGCAATTATAGAAGTAAGTGTCAAACTTAAGCGATCTGCTTTATATCTTCGGTATTTTCTATCTGCTTTATATCTTCAGTATATCTTCAGTATTTCCCTATCTTCTTCTGCCTCGCCCCCACACTCTTAAGGGATTGTTCTCTGCTTCTTATTCCCAGAGAAAAAGAAGCTGACGGATGGGAATATCCCCAACTTCCCGACGCAAAGCCTGTTCAACTACAGACCCGCTACTCACAACACCCATCCTTTTCCTTCTACCTCCTCTCTAATGTCTTTCCTCAATTCACAGGCTAAATCCTGTTCCTTCCAACATTATCAGGAAGGTTGCTCAATGGCTTTTCCCTTCTGTCTCCTCTTTCTTCAACTTCCCCCTTTCCTCTAGAGTCTTCTCTTTGGGATCTAAAATTATTAATTTCTCCACGTATCATCAGGACCTTTCCTTATTTCCTCCTCAGGCAAGTACTCTCTAGCTCCCTCCTCTTAACAGCTAAGTTTCTTGAAAGAGTTGTTTTCACGTAGGCCCGACTCAACTCAGAATGACTTCTGTCTCACACCATACCACCCAAATGGCATTTTCTTAGGTTGGTAACAACTCCCATGTTGATTAATGGCTGACATTTTTCATCCCTTATCTTAATTGATCTTTTAACTAAATAACATAGCCTTTACCTGGTCTTCGTGTACTTTTCTAGCCCTTCCTTTTCAGTCTTCTTGCCAGTGTATCCAACTTCATACTCATGCTTCTTTATATCTGTAGTTCCACACGGTTCTAACCTAGGCCATCTTTCTCCAACCTCTGTCCTTTCTCTAAACAATGTTATTCATTTCCATAACTTTAATTACAGTTTACATGCTGATTAAGTCGACTTGCAAACCAACAAACTTGTTCTAAATTTTTTTTAATGTTTATTTATTTTTGAGAGAGAGAGAGAGAGAGAGAGAAACACAGAGAGAGAGAGGGAGACACAGAATCCGAAGCAGGCTCCAGACTCTGAGCTGTCAGCACAGAGCCCGACGCGGGGCTCAAACCCACGAACCGTGAGATCATGACCTGAGCTGAAGTCAGACACTTAACTGACTGAGCCACGCAGGTGCCCCATAAACTTGTTCTGTAAGGGGCCAGATCATAAATACTGTAGGCTCTGGGGCCCAACGTTTACTATGGCACGTATTGAACTCAGCTGTTGTAATGTGAAAGCAGCCATAGACAATAGGGAAATGAGCATGGCTCCGTTCCAATAAAACTTTATTTACAAAAACAAGTGGTGGACCAGATTTGGTCCATGGACCATAGTTGGCTAACCTCTGCTCTCGTTCTGTGTATCTGCTTGCAGAATATCTCTACTTTGATGCTTCCTAAACAATTCAGACTAGTATGTTCAAAGCTGAATATGAGTGTTTTTCTCTTAATGTGGCCGAGCCTTTCAAAAGTTTTCCTATCTCAGTGAATGCCAAAGCTACCCACCTGGGTGACCAACTAGAAACTGGGCAATTAGAGAAAATTTCCTCTGCCTCACCCATTACATCCAATCTGCCATCTAGCCCTGTTCATTCTAAGCTGAAATCCATGTACTTAACTGCACCACCAGCACTAGTCGAAGCCATGTTTTGGCTTTCGCCGTCTTTTATCTTTTATCACCTTTTGCCTGCCCTATGGGAGTAGTTTATTTCTTTGGCCCCATCTTCTTTCTCTCTCCCTCTTTCTCTCTCCCTCCCTCCCTCTCTCTTGCCATCAGCTTTGCTTCAAGGACCTGTCTCCTGTGCCTCTGACATTCTACACTCCTTTCCTTTGCACATGCTGTTTCCTCTGCCCAGATTTTCTTCTCTATCTTCAACTCTCCCCACGCCCCCCAGCTTTATTTAGGTAAGATCATTATATACATAAATGTCATTTGTTTAGGGAAGCCTTGCCTGTGTTTCATCTCACGGCACACTCTGCTTCTCTGTTAAGGCAATTGCTCAAGTATCATCAAACAATTGATTGTGCAGTGAGTTATCTGATATCTCCCCTTCCTTCCTGCCCCCCCCCCATGAAATATAAAGCTTCATGACAGTGAGGAGTGTTCCTGTGGATCCCTGCTATCACTCCATCACCGATCATAGTATACTATCATAGCATGATAGACATCCAAGCAACTTCTAAAACAGCTCTTAGAAGTAATGTCAACTAATCCCAAAAGTCATCAAGACCGTTCTCATGATATTCATAGTTCACCATATCTTAAACAATGGAAATATGCAAATACTGAAGATGGAAAGAAGGAAAATGTGTCTGGTTTTCTAAGATATTTTTCTTTTTTGCTAATGTATCTTTCTATAGTTAAGGTAATGCATCTGTTTAACATCCCAATTTAGCTCACGACAAATCATTCTGTGATGGAGACGCTGACATCAGTTACTGGAATAAATATGAGGATGCCATCTTTCGTTTCTAAGGGAGAAGTTATAAATACGTGGTTTATTTTTATTTGTATAGTTTATTTCTCCCCTTTTGTATACTCTACATCATTAAACGTTACAAAGGAAAGAAAGAAGCATAAGAAGCTAATGGCAGTGATGGGTCTCCGGGAGTCAGCATTCTGGTGAGTTATGTTGCTTCTTTGCCTGTGTATCACCCCTTAAAAAAAACAGAGAAACCCATTAGGTTATAAAAGAAAGTTAGATGCAGTCAGGAATTTTTGTTGTGTGCATTCAATTAAGCAATTCGCTCAGTTCTATTGCATTTTAAGATGCTGGCAGTTGAAAATAAGTAAGGACTGTGCTTATGTTTCCCAGAGTTGAAGAATAGGAAATAGGGTGCTTGTTATCAATTAGCTATTGCCAGAAAAATGCCGTATAACGAAACACCCTAAGGGGCGCCTGGGTGGCTCAGTCGGTTAAGTGTCCAACTTCAGCTCAGGTCGCGATCTTGCATTTTGTGGGTTCAAGCCCCACCTCAGACTCCGTAAGTGCAGAGCCTGCCTGGGATACTCTCTCCTTCTCTCTCTGCCCCTCCCCAGGACACGCATGTGCACTCTCTGTCAACGTAAATACATAAACTAAAAAAAAGCACTCCAAAACCCAGTAACCTCAAACACCAATCATTCATTCCTTCTCATTTGTCTGTGGCATGGCTGGAGGCTGGCAGATCTCGTCTGGGCCTGGCTGGGTGTGGATCCACATTTAGGTCTCACCCAAGTCTTCCCACGTGCCTCTCAACCTCCATGGGTCAGCAGTACAGCGACATATTCTCCTCTAATCGCAAAAGTGCAAGAGAGCAAATCTCACTGCACACGCACATTTCAGGCTCCTGCTCGAGTCATATTTGATAAGATTCCATCCATCAAAGCAAGTCATGTGGACAAATCCAAAGTCAAGAGGCAAAGAAGTATATTCTGCCCACTCCAAAACCAAAACAGGCCAAATAGCCAAGCCCAAGATCAGTGATACAGGTAATATATCCCTTCATGGAAGTGAAACAGGGAAGAAGGGAGTGAAAAATTTGAACAGCAAACTAATTTACCACAATGTTATTAAAACCAATTCATATAGGTGGTCAATAAAGATATTCTTTGGGTGGGACAAAGGATTAGATGAGACAATATGTTTAAAGTACTTAGCACAGGAGCACCTGGGTGGCTCAGTCGGTTAAGTGTTTGACTTCGGCTCAGGTAGTGATAGCACAGTTTGTCAGTTCGAGCCCCGTGTCAGGCTCTGTGCTGATAGCTCACAGCCTGGAGCTTCAGATTCTGTGTCTCCCTCTCTCTCTGTCCCTCCCCCCATTCATGCCCTCTCTCTCCCTCTCTCTCTCTCTCTCTCTCTCCCCAAAATAAACATTAGAAAAAACTTTAAAAGGGGCGCCTGGGTGGCTCAGCTGGTTGAGCGTCCGACTTTGGCTCAGGTCATGATCTCCCAGTTTGGGAGTTTAAGCCCCGCGTCAGGCTCTGTGCTATCAGCACAGAACCTGCTTTGGATCCTCTGTCCCACTCTCTCTCTCTGCCCCTACCCCACTTGCACTCTCTCTCTGTCTCGCTCCTTCTCAAAAAATGAATAGACATTAAAAAAGTTTAAAAAATAATTAAGTACCTAGCACAGACAGTGTTGGTGCTTATAAGGCACAAGGCACATAGTAAAATGACTCTCTCTGTCTCCATTTATCTATTGACCCTTTTCCCATACACCTTGAGATAGCGTATAATACAAACAGTCATAGCAGCAAACATTGAACTTAACATATTCCAGGGATCACTCACAGTTCATAGTGCTATGATCCTTATTCACAAGTAAGAAGACCAAGACACAGAAAGGTAAGATTTTTACCTAAGAAAAATCCCTTCTTTTAGCCACTATGCTACATAAGTCAAAAAGATTAATAAAAGGAAATTAGTGACAAGGTGATATTTTTCCCTTGATAGAAAAAGCTGTTAGTGAAATGTGCCAACAGAAATGCATATCATATTGTCTTTAGTGTTTTTGAAAAAAGAAAAAGAAAAACGTTACGTATGGATCCAACTTTCTAAGTGCCTCAAATGGAGAAAAAACACAGCAGAAGGTTTTCCTGATATAGAACTGTCCAGGTTAGCAGGATTTACATTGGCTAGAGATTTTTAAAAATTGGCTACTCTTGTGTGCTATTGGGGAGAATGTTTGTGAATATGCTCTTCACCCTGGTTCTCATCAAAGATAAGGAAAAGAGATTTTTAAAATGAAATATTATGAATTAAAAAGTATGGCTTTGACAATCTAACTTCCAAGAGAATACCATTACCAAATGCAGGCATCCCAGTTATTGGAGTAAAACTGATTTATTTCTTATAAAGTCCCCACATTCTTGTATATTTTACACTCTTACGTTTTCTCCCTGATTACACACAAAATTTGCTATAATCTACTTAACCCAAATAAGGCTCAAGAATGCAGATTTTTCAAAATATGTGCAGAAATTTCAAAGGATCTCCAGAGTAATTTCTTCTATAAAACACTGTGAATAGATCATGAGAATTATTTACAGCACTCTCTTTATAACCATACATATCTGTTATATGAAATTCTAGCAATTTCAGTTCTATGAGCCATAATTATCTTAACAATTAAGAGAATTTGGTTTAAATAATACATGAATTATGATTAGCTCCTATTGGGACTAATTTTTTTTAAGAGGGTAGAACAGGGAAACAAAGGGATAAAACAAATGATTGAAAACAGAATTTTTTGCTTGATTTTTTTCCTTTATTAGATAATAATTAGCTGTTCCCCTAAAATTCTTCAAAGATGACTGATTTTTTAAATACCATTAAAAACTCATGGATCTGAATATGCCTAATAGGATTCAAGCCACTATAATTATTATTCTTATTGAACCCTAAATTGTCCCATCTTTGGCCAAAGAGAGTCAAAGGTTAGTTTCAGATTCTTTTTGACAAGATTCCAAGTGGATTTTTTAAAAAATAAATTTCTTGCTACTTTGTGTGGCAAGATTTCTTTTAGTTGGCAAAAGTATGTCAAGAACGTTGCATACTGGGAGCGCCTGGGTGGCTCAGTCAGTTAAGCGGCCGACTTCGGCTCAGGTCATGATCTCACGGTCCGTGAGATCGAGCCCCGCGTCGGGCTCTGTCCTGACAGCTCAGAGCCTGGAGCCTGTTTCAGAATCTGTGTCTCCCTCTCTCTGATCCTCCCCCGTTCATGCTCTGTTTCTCTCTGTCTCAAAAATAAACGTTAAAAAAAAAAAAAAAAGAACATTGCATACTAGAAATATTTTTTGGATATTTATTGGATTGGTCATTGTTTCTAGCCTTTGTCAACAGAAGAGATAGAATAATGATATGTATTCTACATTTTCATATAGAATAACACACACACAATTAAAGATAAGTGTCTTATGAATTCATACTGATAATTACAAGTCAAATATAGTTGAAAAGCATTTACTTAACCTCTCCCGTATTTCTACTAGGTCTCCTTTCCTTTGCACTGAGACATACAGAGAAGGTGAGAATTAGAATATCCCTAATTATTCATTTGTTTTATCCAGAAATATATGTATATAATGGGTCTAACCATACGAATAGTATTACTTCAATACACTAACTGAAAACAAAGTACTGTTTTCCAACAGTCTCTCCCAATCCCCCCCCAATTGTTTATAGTTTATGCATCTATACTGACAGAATACAAAACACACTTTCTCCTTTTAAAACATCGTGTAGGGGTGCCTGGGTGGCTCAGTCGGTTGAGCGTCTGACTTTAGCTCAGGTCATGATCTCGCGGTCTGTGAGTTCGAGCCCCGCGTCGGGCTCTGTGCTGACAGCTCAGAGCTTGGAGCCTGCTTCGGATTCTGTGTCTCCCTCTCTCTCTGCCCCTCCCCTGGTCATGCTCTGTCTCTCTCTGTCTCAAAAATAAATAAAAACATTAAAAAATAAATAAAACATCGTGTAGTCTTAGTTCTACAAGTAACTACAATTTTTTCTAATTAAACATTTCATTTGGAGTGGATTCATACTCAGTTTTTTCCAATTTTATTGTAGAGAGAGAGAGAGAGAGTGAGCAGGAGAGAAGGAGAGAGAGAGAGAGAGAGAGAGAGAGAGAGAGAATCTTAAGCAGTCTCCATGCTCAGCTCAGAGCCTGTTGGGAGGCTCAGTCCCATGACCCTGAGATCATGACCTGAGCAGAAATCAAGAGTCAGACACTCAATTGACTGAGTCACCCAGGTGCCCCGATTCATACAAAGTTTTAAAGAAATTTGTAATGTATATTTATTTTTGAGAGAGGGGGAGAGGGGCAGAGAGAGACAGAAACACAGAATCTGAAGCAGGCTCCAGGCTGTGAGCTGTCAGCACAGAGCCCGACACAGGGCTCAAACTCATAAACCGTGAGATCATGACCTGAGCTGAAGTCAGACACTTAACCAACTGAGCCACGCAAGTGCCCCCATACTCAGTTTTAAGAAACACATTGCATGTCCTCTTTACCCAGTTTCCCCTAAGGATAACATCTTGCAAAACTATCGTATCATATCATAATACAGTTAAATTATGGACATTGATATAGTTAAGATACAGAACAGTTCCATTGTTCCATTATTATAGCCACATTCAACTCTCTTCTTTATCCCCCAACCCCTAACCCCTGCCAACCACTAATCTGTTCACCATTTCTATAATTTTGACATTTCAAGAATGCTGCATAAATGGAATCACATGGTTCATCACCTTTTGGGGCCTTTTTTCCACCCACTAAGTCCAATTTCCAAGTACAATTTCCAAGCACTTCATCCAAGTTTGTATTTATCAATGGTTCACTCCTTTTTCTTGCCGAGGACTATTCCATTGTAGCAATATCTCTGTTTGTTTGGCCATACCTCTGTGTAGCTGTTCAACCTTTGAAAAAGAGAGGAGTTGTTTCCGGTTTGGGAGTATTACAAATAAAGCTGCTATGAACCTTGATGTCCAGCTATTTATATGAACATAAGTTTTCATTTCTCTGAGGTAAATGCCCGGTGGTATGATTTCTGGCTTGCATGGTAATTTAGTTTTATAAGAAACTGCCGAACTGGTTTCCAGAGTGGCTATACTATGTTATATTCCCACTCGCGATTTATAAATGACAAAAGCATGTATTATAGGAAATAATTGTATTTGAGTTGGTTCATGCTTTTATACATGTATTGGAATTTACATACGTCTAATATTCTTATTAACTCATTGAACGTAATATTGTCCATTGTCTCTCATTTCTTTCCTTTTTAACTAATTGTCATGTTTCACGTTCTCTTTACCCCAATCTATGACCAGCTCTTTAAAAAAAAAAAATACTCTTAAGTATTAGGAGTAGATGTTTCCATGTATGAAGATTTACCCTGTCTTCAAAACTTAATTGAATAAGATTGTTAGGTGTTTAGTATTATAAAAGATTTTTAAAATTTCAAAGCAAGTAATGAGAGCATGAGAGGAAGACTATGATCTTGTTTATTGAGATATAATTGATATTTGATATTATATTAGTTTCATGTGCAAAACATAATGATTCAATGTTTGTATATATTGGGAAATGATCACACAGTATGTCTAGTTACCATCTATCCCCCACACAGGTTTACAATCTCTTTCTTGTGATGAGAACTTTAAAGATCCACTCACTTAGCAACTTTCAAGTAGATAATAGCATGTTATTAACTATAGTCACTAAGCTGTGTATTACAGTCCCATGACTTACTTTATAACTTGTCCGTCCTTTTTGGTCACCTTCACCCATCTCGCCTGCTCCCCACCCCCACCTCTGGCAACCACCAATCTCTTCTCTCTGTATCTATGAGTTTGTTTTTTGTTATGTGTGTGTTTTTTCTTTTAGATTCTACATATAAGCGAGACTATGTAAGATTTCTCTTTCTCTGTCTGACTTACTTTACTTAACATAATGCCCTCAAGATCCATCCATGCTGTCGCAAATGGCAAGATTTCCTTCTTCTTTCTGGCTGAATAATATTCTGTTGTGCGTATCTCTGTATGCCTGTATAGATATCTCTCTTACCTATCACATTTTTTTGTCCTTTCATCCATTGATGGACAGTTAGGCTTCCACAGCTTGGCTATTGTAAATAATGCTGCAATAAATGGGGGTGCAGATCTCTTTTTGAGTTAGGGTTTTAATTTCCTTCAGATAAGTATCCAGAACTAGAATTGCTAGATCATTTGGTAGTTCTGTTGTTAGTTTTCTGAGGAACTTCCTTGCCGGGAAAGCTATAATCATTTTTTTCCCTCAGATGGTATTTAATATTAAGTCATGTTCTTTATATGTTGTGGATATTTTTTTTAAATATAAGTTATTATCAAGTTGGCTGACATACAGTATATAGAGTGTGCTCTTGGTTTGGGGGGTAGATTCCCGTGATTCATCACTTACATACAACACCCAATGCTCATCCCAACAAGCACCCTCCTCAATGCCCATCGCCCATTTTCCCCTCTCCCTCACCACCCATCAACCCTTAGTTTGTTCTCTGTATTTAAGAGTCTCTTATGGTTTGCCTTCCTCTCTGTTTGAAGCTATTTTTTCCCCTTCCCTTTACCCATGGTCTTCTGTTAAGTTTCTCAAGTTCCACATATGAGTGAAAACATGATATCTGTCTTTCTCTGACTGACATATTCACTCAGCATAATACCTTCAGTTCCATCCACGTTGTTGCAAATGGCAGGATTTCATTCTTTCTCATTGCCAAATAGTATTCCATTGTATACATAAACCACATCTTCTTTATCCATTCATCCGTTGATGGACATTTGAGCTCTTTCCATAATTTGGCTATTGTTGAAAGCACTGCTATAAACATTGGGGTCCATGTGCCCCTATGGATTAGCACTCCTGTATCCTTTGGATAAAAGTCTATAATCATTCAAGCTTACCTTTCGTATACATGAAAATGCTATTCACCAGTGATAGTAACAACTTAATTTATGTACTACACAAGATTATAAAAAAGGATTTCAAATACATTATTTATACAAAGTGCTGAAAGGTCTATGTAAATATAAAAGGTACTTGGCAGTTTATTAGTATTTCATGAAAGGCCAGTTTTCAAAAGCGAGAGCTATTTTCGTGTTTAAACATACCTTTCCATTTTTTTCCACAAATTTTCACAAACAACCATGCTTTGGCTACGGTGATATAGGATCACCATTGTACAGCGCTAATGCCCGTGAGACCTTTTGCCTTATTTTAGTTCTGTGCTTCCTAGGTGCACTGTGGTCTTCTAATTCGTAAAAGCAATGTGCTGACTGGTTAATGTCAAAAGTCGCAGGAGGACAAAAGAAAATGATTAAAAAATGAGCTTTACTTAAATATGAGAGATTTCAATTAAACATTAAGAAAAGTTTTATACCAAAAGGAAGTTTAGTATAAGGAAGTTTAAGTGTGAGATTAATGTATTTCCATTTCATATTTCTTTAGTCACTTGACTGCAAGAATCAGATTATACATCGTTATATGAATGTTTCAATTCGTTCAACAGTTGGGAAGTAATTATAATAACAGCGAAGCTTAAGCGTTCATGCGCAGTATCTTGTTTAATCCTCGAACTGCCCTTATGAGGCAGCTTCCATGTTTCACTCCCTTTCATAGATGAGGATGAGAAAGGAAAAGTCACTTGCCCATAATCACATGGTTAGAGAGTGCACAACCACAGTTTTGGAGTGAATTTGACCTTGGTGTGTTTGCTCTCAGAACTTGAACTCACAACCACTGTGCATGTTCTATTGCCTCTTCAAACATTTGTATGTGCGTGATATTCTGAATTAACAACTTGTTTCTACCGTAGGCTCTCCTGGGGATTAATGTATGCAGGCTTCGTATTTATCCTGTCCATTGCTATGGCTCTGATCATAACGCTGAGCAAAACTGTAGTGATTGTTGGCTTCCTGGTGATCGTCACACTCTTTGTCCTATATGGCCTGTCCTTGGTGAGTGGACAACACGTATCTCTTTACCTGCTTCGCGTCTCAGATATGTGAACAAATGACGTTTCTTCAGGATGTTGGTATGGCATAGTCACTAATTTGATATCATGTTTTCTATATGTTTTGAGAGAGTTTGTTGACAATGGGAGCAACTGATTAATCGAAATGATTCCCAAAGGGAAAAAAAATACCAATTGGCACTCTTCTTTCTTCCTTCAGATAGCATTGGCTTTCCTCCTGAGCGTGTTGATAAAGAAACCTGTCCTTACCAGTTTGGTCGGGTTTCTCTTCACTACATTTTGGGGATGTCTGGGATTCACTGTATTGTACAGACAACTTCCTTCATCTCTGGGATGGATCTTAAGTCTTTTTAGCCCCTTTGCCTTCACTGCCGGAATGGCTCAGGTAAAGAACACAATGATTTTACGGTTTTACTTATTAGATTTTCAAAATGGAAGAGTTTGGTACTTCATGAAACTTAGTGACCAGTCACCCTCTATTTCAAGAAGTTCTGCTGTATTCTGTTGTCAGTTCTCATCAAAGTAATAAACAAGGCACATGGATCATTTGTAAAATCCTAGAAAATATAAAGTAGAAAAATAATTGCCTGGTATCCGACCACGCAGTTTTACTGATGTGTGTCCCCATTTAAATTTTTTTAAATGTTTTTATTTATTTTTGAGAGAGAGAGCTAGTGAGGGAGGGGCAGAGAGAGAGGGAGACAGAGAATCCCGAGCAGGCTCCGCACTGTCAGCACAGAGCCCGTCGCGGGGCTCAAACTCACCAACTGTGAGATCATGACCTGAGCCGAAGTCAGGCGCTCAACTGACTAAGCCACGCAGACGCCCCTGATTTGTGTGCCCGTTTTAAGGAGGCAGTTAAGTGTGGAGGTTATGAGTAATAATGAGTAATAAGTGGAGACCGAGTGCAGGAATCAGGCTCAGCTCTGCCCACGTACCAGCTGGGTAACCTTGCTTTCCGTAGCTTCCCTTTCTTCATCTGTAGAATGGGGATGTGAGTAGAAGGCACCTCGATCTGTAGAATGGGGATGTGGGTAGAAGTCACCTTTATACATGGGGGTAAACGTGAGGGCTGAGCGTGTTATTGTACTCGCATAATGCTAGAGCAGTCCCTGACACATGCTGTGGGAATGCGAGCTATTATCTTTATTATCTTTAAAATTAGTCTCTTCGAGTCTTCAATATTTGTTTGATCCTATAATGTTTCCACAATATCTTATCCTCAG
The DNA here is from genome assembly GCF_018350195.1 of Panthera tigris. Lineage (NCBI taxonomy): Eukaryota > Metazoa > Chordata > Mammalia > Carnivora > Felidae > Panthera > Panthera tigris. The sequence continues at coordinate 50,089,866 of NC_056673.1, read as the reverse complement.
CATTTTTATATTTCCTTTAAATGTCTTCTAATTTCACTGCCCACTCTGAGTTTCTCTTCCTAGAATATGTTAGTTTTGTCCACTTCTCTAAATCTCCTTCTTCAAACCTTCTGTGATAATCAGTTAGTCCGTCAAGTTTCTATTCTTCGGTTGTTTGACTTTCTTCTATAGCATTTCCCACTCTTGTGACAATTTTATTTGTAAAAAGCAACACTACTAACAAGTTCACTGTGCGTGTTTGAAAAAAAGGCTATTAAGATATGAATTATATTTGTCTAGGCAGCACCATTTAATTAAAAAAACCTTTAGCTTTATGGGTTCATCTAACTGTTATTTTATTCTTTTTAATGTCAGATTTCACACATGGATTATTACCTGATGGGCATTACTTTTCCTGATCCGTCTGGAGAGTCACACGTAATGATGGTTACTTTCTTCATTTTGGCACTTGATACTCTTCTCTATCTGATACTAATGTTATATTTTGAGCGAGCTTTGCCTGGTAAGTAATATTGTGGTTAAAGCTGAATTTAGAGCAATTTTGCTTCTTGTAAGGCAATGTCTTAATATTTGTCTACTTGTGATTTAAGAAGCCTTTCTGATGGCAGAGAAAAGGAAAAAGTTTCAAAAGAATAACATCTCCTCGCTTTCATCCCACTACTTAATGGTCTGACCAGAATTAGTTGGTTAAAACATTTTGGTTAAAAATAACTTGTATTTGTTTTGGGTTTTAATTTTTATAAAGGTAGGGGGTGTGTGTGTGTGTGTGTGTGTGTGTGTGTTGTAGGTGGGAAAGAGAAAGAAATAACTATAACAGCTATTGATTATGATGATGCTTTTTAGTGCCTGAATTGAACTAATGGACGATAAGATAGTTCATTAAACAACTCTTGCTAATATTTGGCTCTAGGAAACGTGTTCTTCTGCATCTCAAGAATATGAAGGAAAAAACACAGTTAAATAAAGTTAATGGATGACCTCTTCTTTTCCTTCTTTTCATGACCTTTTTAATGTTTATTTTTAATGTTTCTTTATTCTCGAGAGAAAAACAGAGCATGAGCAGGGGAGAGCCAGAGAGAGAGAGGGAGACACAGAATCTTCAGGCTCCAGGCTCTGAGCTGTCCAGCGCAGAGCCTGACATGAGGCTTGAACTCATGAACTATGAGATCATGACCTGAGCTGAAGTTGGACACTTAACCGACTGAGCCACCCAGTTTGATTTTGTTTTAATGTTTATTTATTTTTGAAAGAGAGAGAGAGAGAGCATGAGCAGGGGAGGGGCAGAGAGAGAGACACACACAGAATCTGAAGCAGGCTCCAGGCTCTGAGCTGTCAGCACAGAGCCTGATGTGGGGCTTGAACTCACTGAAGCTGGAGATGATGACCTGAGCTGAAGTCAGATACTCAACTGACTGAACCACCCAGGCACACCTCTTTTTATGATCTTTTACAATCAGGCTAATGAGAATGCTTTTAATGGTGTTACAAAAATTAGTAAAATAAACTCTACAAATGACTTTTAAATTATTATCAAATTATTACCAAATTCCTACATAGAATGCATATATAATCCCAGGAACTAATATACTTCTATTCCCTTTTGCCCACATAAAATCTATAAACTGTAGTCATCCATAATTCCTTCTCATGTGTCAGAGTATGAATAGGTCTGTCCTTTTCAAACCCTATTATTATTTTTTTTAAGTTTATTTATTCATTTATTTAGGGAGAGAGAGAGAGTGCCCAAGCAGGGGAGGGGCAGAGAGAGAGGAAGAGAGAATCCCAAGCAGGCTCCACACTGTCAGCGCTGAGCCTGATGTGGGGCTCGAACTCACCAACTGTGAGATCATGACCTGAGACGAAACCAAGAGCCAGAGCCTTAACTGACTGAGCCACCCAGGTGCCCCTCAAACCCTATTATTTTGGTGTCTTTCTTTACCTCGTTTCTAATCCAGGTATTCTATTTTTAAAATATTTATAGTTTCCTTTCAGACTTTTATTTTTCCTGTTCTTCACCTCTATTGCACTATTATTTTAGGATTTTATCCCCTATGCCTTTTATTCGTGCCATTAGTATAATTTCATTTTAAAATTTCATCATCTATCATTTTGAAATACTGTATTTCTTATGCATTCAGCAAATTGCCTTTGAAATTATTTGGCAAAATTATCCTTGTAAATAAACAAGTTCTTAAAATTAAATGAGATTTCTTCTTTGAACTAAAAGTAGCATATAGCATATGGAACCCCTGAAAACCAAGGTAATATGTGCCCTTGCCTTGTGCAGGTCACAGTCAAAAATTGGCTGATTCTAGTGTCAAAATAATTGGAGGGGCACCTGGTTGGCTCAGTCGGTTAAGCATCCGACTTCAGCTCCGGTCATGATCTCATGGTTCCTGGGTTTGAGCCCCGTGTGGGGCTCTGTGCTGATAGCTTGGAGCCTGCTTCGATTCTGGGTCTCCCTCTCTCTCTGCTCCTTTCCTGCTCATACTGTCTCTCTCTCTCTCTCAAAAATAAACAAACATTTAAAGAAAAGAGTAATTAGAAAAATTTACTGTCATTTCAAGCCTGCAAAATGGACCTTAAACTCCCAGATCTGCTCTCCTGATGTCTGCACTCATGACAGTGGTTTTAAAAATTCCTTTCTGCGGAACTCTTCAAAGCCCCAGCTAAACTGGGGCTAGGCTCTTCTCCATTTTCTCATCATCTTTTCTCCTTTGGAATTTCTTATTTTCTCCTTTACCCATTGTTTATCGAGTCAATTTGTTTTTAGCCTGCCAGGCCCAGGAGCCTCGTAGATAAAGTCGGAACTCTGTCTTGTGAATCCAGGGAGACATCGTTGTTAATGCTCTGAAGTTAATTATCCCCTGTCACAACTCTGTGCCGTATTACCTATTTGTCCTCAATTTTTGTGTTTTTTCTACATTTAAAATAATTTTGGGGGTGCCTGGGTGGTTCAGTTGGTTAAGCATCTGACTCTTCGGCTCAGGTCAGGATCTCAAGGTTCGTGGGCTCGAGGCCTTCCTAGGGCTCTGTGCTGACAGTGTGGAGCCTGCTTGAGATTCTCTCTCTCCCTCTCTCTCTCTGCCCCTCTCCTGTTCATGCTCTCTCTCTCTCTCTGTCTCTGAAAATAAATAAACTTAAAAAAATACTTTTTTCTCTGATATTTCCATCTAGAATTTAATTTGTATTTTAATAGGTAAATATCTACTTTTTTCTTATTAAGTTCTCTATGCATTCATAATTAGCTTACTTTTTCTTTTCAGGTACTCCCCTAGCCTCCATCTTCCACTACGGGAAGGCACAATAAGTAGGATTTATGTCCAGGAAAATGGAATTCAATTTTTTCCCTTTCCTATGTATTAACATAACCAGAAATTTTTAGCAGTCAGTATTTAGTTCAGCATTTGGAACAGGCCTCACATCTTAGAGAATGCCAGAACAGTGGTCGGGAGAGGTTCTATGACTGGTCCAAGAACAGAGTTAGCAGGACTTGGATTAAAACTTTGAAATTGACTGAACACCCCCCTTTGATTTTTTGGTTTTGCTTGGTGTTTGGTTTTGTTTTACCAAAATTCAATATTCATTATGTTTATTGTTTACTTCCTGTCTTTTGTGTCTAGAATGTAAGTCCTCTGAGGAAAAAAAAATGTTTGCTTTTCATTACACTGGTATCTCCAAGCGTCTAGAGTAGTCTTTGTCACATAGTAGGTACTCAATAAATTTCTGGTGAAATAAATAAATGCATATGTTTGTCTTCCTATTTTAACTTTCTTCAGGATAAACAATGTGTTTTTCCTTCTAGAGACCAGCTCGTGCATAAGAAGTTCTCAATAAACATAAGATGAAGGAATACGGGAATGTCCTCTTTTTTTTTCCTTCAGCTTCCAATGAAAAACCTATTTCCTCTTTTCCTTCTTCTCCTTCTCCCCACCCCCCCATCCGCTTCTCCTCAGCCTCTTCCTCTACCTCCTCCTTCTCTTCCTCCTTTTTTTGCCCCATAAATTTGATTCAATCTCACTTCCCTTTATTTGGGTACTCTATGTTTCCTTTACTCCAAATTTCTATCAACATCTTCCAAACCCACACTTTGAGAGGAGGTTATATTTAAATGTTTTTACACTTATACTTCTTTTCCTATGCCCAAATATCCCATGAAATCGAAACGAATGAGATATCAGGTTTCATCTGTGTACCTGTTTAGCACATAACTGCTTATTAAAATTTATGTGGGTCAGCAGTCTTTCACAGTTAGCGCTGGAAACGCTTCTGTAAATTAGTAAGTAAATGTAGCGTAGGAAGCGTGATAGGAGAGGATAACACAAGGTTCTCTGATGGGGTAAGTTCTAAGGTTGGTGGGTCACGAAAAGGTTGGAGGAAAGAATTTCAGTTGCGCTTCAAGGATAAGAAAGTTTACCTGGTGGACAAGAGCGCACAAAATTTTGTGGAGCCTAAAGGAATAGTATGTGTGCCCGGCAATGGGAGACAGCCGTAGTGGAGGGGAAATTAAAAATCGTTAGGTAGAGCCAGTGCATAGATTGGCTGTGAGATGTGGTTTTAGGGTAGGGATTAATAGCCAGCTAACAAGAAATTGGAAGGGGAGATTTTCTCCAAATACACATGTCTGTGCACAGCTATACACAGGGCGATATGACACGTAAAGATCCCGAAGATGCTGAGGGTAACCTCCGAGGAAGTCCCTCTGTAGGTGTCTGTTCCTGCCACCTCGAGAGGTCCTGTGCAGAATTTGGGATTTGGTTCTCCAGAGCAGTTCCGGTATTGGTGGTCATGCCTGACCATGTTTTCTCTTGTTTTTGTTGAAATGAGAAATCATGCGAAACTTATTTTTGTCCCTTAATTCTTCCTTTGGAAGTTGTCTTCCGCGTGGTGAGATTATAGCCTTTAAATATCCATATTTTTGCAGTGAAAATAGGTTTTTCTCTTTTGCAGTGGCGATCATAGCAAGATAGAAGGTTTGTAACTGTCCTTAATGAATGCAATATATTTACTTAAAAAATATTATTTGCCCAGGAAATCCAAGAGCCTTAGAACCTCTGGTGCAGGCAATAGATTGATCTAATTTCTATAGGACCTTTCACTGGTAAGATTTGTGTTTTAGGAAGATCACTCTGGAAGCTGTGTGGAGAATGGGCTCAAAGCAGGTGGACATCGTAATAATCTGTGTTAGAGAGAGAAGGGGACCAAAAGGGAGACCAGTGTAATATAGAGGGGAGGACAGATTCAGGAGATGCTTAGGAGAGAGAAACAATCTGATGTGGTAGTTAATCCTGTATGAGCTGGAGGAAGTGAGAAAGGGAGGAGATCAGGGTGGCTCTTGTTTCTGGTCTTGGCTACTGGGGGAGTGGAGAGAATGCCACTTAATTAGGACAGCAAAGCAGGAGTACCCAAAATTCATGCAACTACGGACGTATTCCTTTTAAATGCCATGATTTCTATGAATAACATGAACTTATTTCTCAGTTTTGGTTCCCCGCATCTTAAAAATGTTTCCTTTGCTTTTCCACAGTATAATTTCCCTTTCTGGCTACTTCTGCTCTAGATGTTTCCACATATTTTCACTCTTGAGCATTTCTGCTTTCCCACATTATATCTCTAGAACCACAGCATGTGATTCTTTTCATTTCTCTTTTTGAGGACGTTCAAGTTTCTAGAGGTACCTTCCCCATGTATTTTTCTGTATGTCTCCAACATTGTCTGTTTTCACACTTCTAGAAGTTGTGTCTCGTATCTCCTCCCCCCTAGCTTTTCTTTCCAGTGGTAGGTGCTCAAGTTTATCCCCTTACATTTGCCTCTAGTAATAGCTTGTCGTGTAACATGATGTGAAGATTCTCTGCTGTTTAAATTATCCTGTAGTCTCTGAGAAATCAATTACATTTCCTCCTTCTATCACGAATAAGTTCCCATCTTGTGGCGACATCATTAAAATGCCATCTCATTTTATTTACTTCGAATCTTTAGATCCAGAGCTGAAATTCCTATTAATTATTGCTCTATTCTTCTTTCTTACCATTAAAATGTAAGTCCATTTGAATGTCCAACAATTTTTAGTCAATTATACATAAAATCCATTTTGCCTTGGAATGATATGAACCGCCTTGATGAAAATCCTTGTGTAATTTCATGAGGCCATTAAAAACTTTAAGGATTCTCTTTCTGGTTGCAAAAAGATTTTTTTCTATAAAATCAAATAAATGAAACATGTTGCTTTGTATTTCTTTCATTTTCCTCATAGGTTTTTAATATTTCCCATCTTTCCACTTCTTATCCCTTAATTTTAATTTTCTTCCTCTTTACCATTTTCCTATATGCCAGCAAATATCCAGCCTTTTGTCTACCTCTCTGTTCTTAATAACTATTTTTTCTGTTTTGTTTTATTCTTCAGGCTTTGAAAAGATTGGCTTTGGATTTATAGTGACTAATATACTCATTATTTTCAATGTTCATTTTTCTATGTTATAAAAATACTTCTTCATATACTATGGCAGGAATCAGTTTACACAACTTCTCTTTATAAACATCCAAGTGTCTGGAAATCCTGAGAATGAGGAAGTCCTTGATGTTTCATACGATTTCCAACAGCTACCACTTTATCTTCTTTGACAAGCTTTTTTATTTTGATGAACCAGAGCTGAGACTTCATCAAAAGCCAAGACACTGTCGTAACTTAAAATCCTTATAACACTTTAGGGGTGCCTGGGTGGCTCAGTTGGTTAAGCAGCCAACTTTGGCTCAGGTCATGATCTCACTGTTCATGGGTTCAAGCCCCGTGTTGGACTATGTGCTGACAGCCCAGAGCCTGGAGCCTGCTTCGGATTCTGTCTCCCTCTCTCTCTGCCCCTCCTCTGCTTGTGCTCTGTCTCTCTCTGCCTCTCAAAAATGAATAAATGTTTTAAAAAAAAATTTTTTTTTAAGCCCGGAAAAAATAAATCATTAATGTATAGAAAAAACTGGCATCAGGCTTCACTAGGACAAATGTCTTTCTTTACTGATGTAGATGATTGATTCAGTGTATAACAATATGTGCCTTGATTGATCAGATGAAGGTGGCCACCCGTGTTCACCACTGTTTTTCCTAAAGTCTTCATTTTGGTCCCAACATCGAAACACTCATCATGAAGTCTTTGAGGACGAAATCAATCCCGAGCATTACCCTGATGACTCTTTTGAACCGGTGCCTCTGGAGTTCCATGGAAAAGAAGCCATAAGGTAACTAACCAATTATGTACACTTATAGGTAAAATTGTAATGAACTAAGGTAGAAGGGACCAACCACAGGTCAAATGTTAAAGATGATGTGCTTTTGAAAGTTCCATTCTTTCAGGTATTTCTGCCATCATTCTAAATTTCTTTCATTCATCATTTTAAAAGGAAGTACTGGGGCTCCTGGGTGGCTCAGTTGGCTGAGCGTCTGACTCTTGATTTTAGCTCAGGTCATGATCTCACTGTGGTGAGATCGAGCCCCGTGTCGGGTTCTGCACTGGGCGTGGGGCCTGCTTGGGATTTCTCCCTCCCTTTCTCTCTGCCCCTCTCCTGTTCTCTCTCTCTCTCCTTCTCTCTCTCTCTCTCTCTCTCATTCTCTTTCTCTAAATAAATAAATAGTTAAATAAAAATAGAATTTTGCTGCTGAGAGTGCCAGCAGCAAAATTCAGCAGCCCTAGTTATTTTCTTATTTGCTGCAGAGGGAAACATTAGTAAAGGTTTTCAGGGAAACCCAGGAAGATGCACAGACGATGACTTCCTGATTCCTAATTTCATCATGTTTTAGTGCCTGCTTTTCTAGGTGTTTGCTTCTTCTACTAAAAGAGGTTACTGAGAAATCCTCCTAAAAGACATTCCATTCTTGTGAGGTTATTTCTTTAAAAGTGTTTTCTGAGAAGAAAATGGAGCATAATGATTACAATGTGGCCCGTGGATTTAAACCACCCAATTTGAATCCTGGCTTTGCTGCTTGCTAACTGTGTGATCCCAGCTAAATGACTTAACTGCTCTGTGCCTCAGTTTCTGTATCTTAAAAATGGGCATAACACTGGTAGAAAGTTTGCTCTGAAGAGTAAATGAGCTACCATGTGTAAAGATTTTAGAATAGTGCCTGGCCCAAAATAGGCATTCAATGACTGTTTGCAATTAGGAATATCCAAAAGAAATTCAGTCAGATATGCTTACATCAGTTCACTTATTCTGAAACAGTTAGGTCAACGGTGACTGGCAAATATATCTTGGAGAAGGGGACATGAGCAGGGAGACGACAGAGAAAGGAGAAAACTAAACCTGACATGGAAACATCAGGAAGAAAACCCTCTACTTCCTGGAGCTGGAACTTCTCAAATTCTGCCGTTGCTAGTCATCTTTTCAGCCCGTGCACCTGTGTGAAAACGTATATAGCCATTTCAGGTTATCATGTTCCTTACCATGAGCTTCCAGTAGCTGTGTTGACACGAGAAATTTTACCTGGATTAACAAGTTAAATTAGGGCTGAGTTCCATCAGTCAGGCCAGAAGCTCATCTTTCAGCAACGTGGTTCAGTAAATGCTCAGAACCCTAACCCTGACTTATATTCATCCAGGGGGCAAAGAAGATGGGTATGGCTGTGTGGTCCATTCACTTCTCCTAAGTGGATGCCGCCAGCAATTCTGTCCCGTGGTCTGAGATCCAGTTTGGCATTAATACTCTGACATGAACTGAACTCCGGGGGACATACGAGAGCTCTAGCCTGTCTAAACCTGCACTCTCCTGTCTTCTACCTTGACAGCTCCTCCTTCTATACTTGGTAGCCCAACGTGCCTCAAACCAGCCCCTCTGATCGTTCGGGGTCAGACTATTGCTGCTGGCAAATTAGTTACTTCATTCATTTGCTCACCATCCGTTAAGCCCTCTGCCAGATCTAGGATTCAAAGAGTAATGACGGCCGTCAACCTCAGGACAGGCACAGCCCAGGGGAAAGCAGGCAGTTATATAGATAATTAGTAAAAAGATTGGTAGAGATGACTGCAGAGAATAACCCATCAGAGAGAAGGATCATTCAGCCCAGCCTAAGGGTGGTGGGAAAGGTCAGAAGGAGATGACTATTGAGGTGAGCCTTACGGAAGGAAAAGGTCTTGGTCACAGAAATTGTGGTGGGGCATGTGAAGGTTCTTCCAACCAGGGAGTATGATGTGAGCAACATAGCACAGCAAGAAACAATGTGTGTGTGTGTGTGTGTGTGTGTGTGTGTGTGTGTGTGTGTGAAGAATGACAAGAAAATGACATTTCAGAGCTCAAAGCACAAGGCTAGAAGAAGGAGGAGTAAATCGTGAGCGGTATGGGCCAAATCAGATCACATAGGGTTTTGTCTGCCAAATTAAGAAGGACAGGCTGTCCTGTGTAGTGTGGGAAATCACCAAGTAATTTTAGGGAGGCAAATTGGACAACCAGACCTTTGTTCGACAGCTTTATGGATTGGATTTGAAGGCAACACAGCTGGAGAAATGGAAACAGGTCAGAGGTTGTCAGTCTGGGGTTGGTCAGGAAAAGGAGTTGCTGGAAATACCGTGTAAGTAAAGGGATTTGGTATGGGGATGAAGAATTCATAAAAGTACTAAAGATAGAAGAGGAAGATGCAGGAGAGTTGTAGCCAGAAAGTCAGGGGCATAGCCGCTGAGGACCTTATCCTGATGTGTGGAAATGGGTGGGTTTCGACAAGTTTGCTGGTAAACCACTGTGAATGGGGGGATTCTCTGGACAAATGCCCACCAGTTTTCTTAACCTGCGGCAGCAAAACGTGGTTTGTCAAGAAGTCTGAGCAGCTGCTACAAATCTGGAGTCTGCCCATGTGTCTGCCCCCATGACCTTCAGGGAACAATGGCCTGTCTTCACTTGCCCAAGGTCTCTTAAGTCCAATACAGAGAAGGATTTCTGAGAAATGTAGTCCCTGGTGTGCCCTCTGCATTGGAGACAAAGGTCTAGGCTGAGGCGAATGGATAACTGACCATCAAGTTCAGAGGTCGAGGTGAGAGACGGCAAAAATCTGGACTGGAAGGTCACGGACAAGTGACAAAGGGATAAATTCAAATAAAGTCATAAAGTTACATTCATAAATCCATAAGGTTAAATTATAATAATTGTGTGGGCCACAGGTGGAGGTAAGAAAGAGGTAAAGAAAGAATCGTGGACGTTCCTTAGGCATTTAGTTCATATTCCTGGGTAGATGCTGAAAACACCAAAGGACATAGAGAACTGAAGTCGGGGTGGTTTAGAGGGAAAAAATAATATACGCTGTGTGGTTTTGAGGTGAGGAGATACAGCAAAAAACTGTACCTTTGAGGGGCGCCTGGGTGGCTCAGTCGGTTAAGCGGCCGACTTCGGCTCAGGTCATGATCTTGTGGTTCATGAGTTCGAGCCCCGCGTCGGGTTCTGTGCTGACTGCTCAGAGCCTGGAGCCTGTTTCAGATTCTGTGCCTCCCTCTCTCTCTGCCCGTCCCGTGTTCATGCTCTGTCTCTCTCTGTCTCAAAAATAAATAAGTGTTAAAAATTTTTTTTTAAATAAAAAAAAAAGCTGTACCTTTGTGACTTTGAAGACAGGCATAACGACACAAATCTTGGAATCATTAGAATCTAAGTAAGAGTTGAAGCAGTGAGAGTGGGTAATATTGTATAGCAGAGATTTGAGAATAAGAAAAATAGTGGAATAGTGTGGAATCCAGTTTAAGGAATCCATAAAGTATGCTGAGCAGAAAAGTAAGAGAATGATATGAAAATCAAGAAGGTAGAAGCCAAAGAAATAAAGCCTTGAAAGAAGAAAAGAGCAAGTAGATATTTAATACAGCATCTATTTTTTTTTAACGTTTATTTTATTTTTGAGAGAGAGCATGTGAGAGCAGGGTAGGGGCAGAGAGAGGGAGACAGAGGATCCGATCCAAAGCAGGCTCCATGCTGTAGCTCAGAGCCCCACGCGGGGCTCGAACTCATGAACCGTGAGATCATGACCTGAGCCAAAGTCAGATGTTTAATTGACTGAGCCACCCAGGTGCTCCATTAATACGGCATGCATTCAACAATGACTGGAAAATGTCCATTGGATTGAGTAGAATGTCACTGGTGTCTTTGCTGAGGATAGTTTCAATGGAGTTGTAGGGTCAGAAGCTATGTTGCTTTAGGTTGGGAGTAAATGTGAGATACAGAAATGGAAATAGAGAGTAGAGACTATATTTTGATAAATGTGCCCGTGAAGGAGATGAACAGTTAACTAATAGCTGGAGAGGGGTGCAGGACTGAGGGAAAGTCTCTCCCCCCTCCTCCCTTCTTATTCCTCTTCTTTCCTTCCTTTCTAACAATAGTGGCTTTTTCTTCATTTGCAAACTGAGGACAACACCTGGAGTACATGAAATGCCCAGTTTGATAAGGGTATGAGCAGGTCCGGGCAAAGCTTTTGGGGGGCGGTATGAGCTTTTACCACTGCCCTCCTTGGATCCCATTACGCAGGCAACACCCTACCTTGTGAGGTTCAGGTGCAATTGCAAACTGTATTATTGGCAGTTAACATAATCTATGTTATCCAAAAATGTACTTACTTCAAAGTTGCTTAATCTTCTTTCAGAATCAGAAATATTAGAAAAGAATACGATGGAAAGCCTGAAAAAGTAGCATTGCAAGGTAAAGAGAAAAACTTCATTGTTTTGATGACGTTTTTTTTAAATTTTTTTTTTTTTTACATTTATTTATTTTTGAGAAACAGAGTGAGACAAAGCGTGAGCGGGGCAGGGGCAGAGAGAGAAAGAGACACAGAATCTGAAGCAGGCTCCAGGCTCTGAGCAAGCGGTCAGCACAGAGCCTGATGCGGGGCTCGAACCTGTAGACTGTGAGATCATGACCTGAGCCGAAGTCGGACGCTCAACCAACTGAGCCACCCAGGCGCCCGATGATGTTTTTAATGAAAATAATTTTTTTGTTTGCTTCCTGAAAATACAAATAGTCATAGTGCAAAATCAGAGGATGAATATAGATAAAAAGAAAAATTTTTAAAAACCACATTTCTGCTATGAGGGATAGTCCTCGATAATATATTTACATATAGTATTTAAAAAAACAAGACTGTACTAATTATGCTGGGTTTTTTTCATTTTATTTAAATTCAAGTTAGTTAACATATAGTGTAATAATGATGTCAGGAGTAGAATTTAGTGGCTCATCAGTTACATATAACACCCTGTGCTCATCCCAACAGGTGCCCTCCTTAATGCCCATCACCCATTTAGCCCATATCCCCAGCCCCCTCCCCTCCAGCAACCCTCAGTTTGTTCTCTGTATTTAAGAGTCTCTTACGGTTTGTCTCCCTCTGTTTTTACATTATTTTTCCTGCCCTTCCCCATGTTCATCTGTTTTGTTTCTTAAATTCCACATATGAGTGAAATCATATGATATTTATCTTTCTCTGATTGACTTATTTTGCTTAGCATAATACCCTCCAGTTCCATCCACATAGTTGCAAATGGCAAGATTTCATTCTTTTTGACTGCCGAGTAATACTCCATTGTGTGTGTGTGTGTGTGTGTGTGTGTGTATGTATGTGTGTGTATATATATATATATATATATATATATATATACCACATCTTTATCCATTCATCCATCGATGGACATTTGGGCTCTTTCCATAATTTGGCTATTGTCGATGGTGCTGCTCTAAACATTGGGGTGCATGTGCCCCTTTGAATCAACATTCTTGCATCCTTTGGATAAATACCTAGTAGTACAATTGCTGGGTCTTAGGGTAGTTCTCTTGTTAACTTTTTGAGGAACCTCCACACTGTTCTCGAGCGGCTGCGCCCGTTTGCGTTCCCACCACTTAGGCAAGTTTATAATCTGTGACTTAGATTTGTCAAACGGAGCTTGAAGTATCACCAGCATTGTTTTTACTTTCAGAGAACTTTCCATCATCTGTTTTGGGCAGCGGTTTGCCTGGTTTTTATATTCTCTGACAATAGAATTCCATCTGTTGTCAATCTTTAGAGAATGTCTAAAAGTTCTAGGATGCTAATGGACCTCTATTGTTTCTCCATGGAGTCAGATAATTTTTCAAATATTAAAGAAAAACACGATCAAGTCCTAAGCACTCATATAAAAAAAAAATGCCTGTGACATGTCCTGGGTCCCAGCAGACCCCCTCTAGAGGCCACGTCCATACTTTTGTCATACGGAACAGAACAGTGACCAGTGCCTGGGGAAACTTTACGATCCTCTCCTCAACTGGTCCACCCTCCCTCTAAATATCGAATAAATACCCCTTCCCTCTATATCTGGCCCTTCTGTCTCCGCTCTGGGAGCCTCTGTGGAATGTTCTTCCACACCGCTTTCCTTTACCCAGGAAGCAAATACTCTCTTTACTCTGCTTTATTCCTGGTAGCAAAGGCTATTCTTTAACATCAAATTGATATATTCATTGACACTCAAAGGATTTGGGCAGGGAGAAAGGCAGACATTTATTTCTCAGTCTTGATCCAATTTCTCCAGAGAAATTAAGGTTTTTTTTCTTCATAGACACAACTAAATACGTCATCTTACAGGGGACATCTCCGAATACCAGTGAAATGAAGTGCTAAGATATATTTGACTCTTGTGACTTTTTTAAGGTCCATTCCATCTGAATATGGTCCAAAGGCTACTTTTCACCTTTTATCCTAAAACAGGCATATTTCTTGACATATATGAAGGACAAGTGACCGCAATCCTTGGACATAACGGTGCTGGTAAATCGACACTGCTGAACATTCTTAGTGGGTTGTCTGTTCCTACGAAAGGTAAGGAAATAGTTTCACAAGCGGCTGATTAAGCAGGCTGTTTACACAGTTGCATAATTTAGAATAGGAAATATTTATTTCATATCTATATAAATTCATGAGAAAGCTTGTATCTCCGCTTTGCTATTGTTTGCCGTTCCCTGTATTCTTGGCATTGCCATAGACCCTGATATTTGTGTTGAGAATAATCTGAATTTCTGAAATTAAATAATCTGAAATTAAATGTATTAATTATACAATTATAAAATGTGAGGTTTCTTCAACTAGTATCCCATATTATCACTCTTCACAGAGTTACTATCCTGGTGGTGAATAAAATTTCTAGGGGTGCCTGGGTGGCTCAGTTAAGCGTTTGACTTCAGCTCAGGTCGTGATCTCACGGTTCATGAGTTCAAGCCCCACATCGGGCTCTGTGCTGACATCTCAGAGCCTGGAGCCTGCTTTGGATTCTGTGTCTTCCTCTCTCTCTGCCCCGCCCCCACTCACTCTCTGTCTCTGTCTCTCTCTCTCTCTGTCTCTCAAAATAAACATTAAAATAAAATGAAATAAAATAAAATTTCTATTTTAGGATCAGCCACTATTTATAATACCCAACTCTCTGAAATAACGAACATGGAAGAAACTAGAATGAACATTGGATTTTGTCCACAATTCAATATTCAATTTGACTTTCTGACTGTGAGAGAAAACCTCAGGCTATTTGCTAAAATAAAAGGGATTCAGTCCAAGGAAGTGGAACAAGAGGTAGGTGAACATATTCAAATTGGTGGCTTTGAAAATACTTTACTTTGCTCTTGACCATATTTTTAGAATTTTTTTATGTTTATTTATTTTTGAGAGAGACAGAGATAGCACGAGTGGGGTTGGAACAGAGAGAGAGGGAGACACAGAATCCGAAGCAAGCTCCAGGCTCTGAGCCATCAGCACAGAGCCCGACGCGGGGCTCGAACCCACAAACTGTGATATCATGACCTGAGCCGAAGTCGGTCGCTCAACTGGCTGAGCCACGCAGGCGTCCCTCGTGACCATATTTTTTTTAACTATTACTTTATTTTTTCATAAATAAAGTTGATGAAGTTCTTAGAATAGATTTCTCCTGATTATTAGAAAAACTGATTGAAGTAAAATATTTTGTATTATGTAGATGGGTTTTTTTTGATAGGTGAAAAGAGTCATAATGGAATTGGACATACAAAACACTCAAGACGTTATTGCTAAAAAATTGACTGGTGGACAAAAGAGAAAACTGACACTTGGGATTGCCCTTTTAGGAGATCCTCAGGTAAGAGGGAAAAAAATTTTTTTGAAATTAATTTGTACTGAAGGATATCAAGGTATCATTAAAGTCTAAACTCTGCCAAATATGAGAGGAAATTTGTGATAGGGGGCCATACAAGCCTCTGGGGAATCCCGTGGAAGGATGTATTTGAATCTAGGAATTATATGGGTTTCCATGCAACTTACTGAAGGTCCTCACTTGGAACTGAAAGATACTTTCATACTCTTCCTCGTCTGTAGGTTTTGCTGCTGGATGAGCCAACTACTGGACTGGATCCTTTTTCAAAGCACCAAGTTTGGAACCTCCTCAAGGAGCGGAAAACAAACCGTGTGATCCTTTTTAGTACCCAGATTATGGATGAGGCTGACATCTTGGCTGGTAATTCTTGGCTTCTTTCTTCTAACTAGTTATTTAAGGACTTAACATGAGAGATATTGTCTATAGTCTTTTTTTTTTTAAAGAGAATCTTGCTTAAAGTCCATTTGAGTAACGACATTCTTTTTTTTTTTTTTAATTTTTTTTTTCAACGTTTTTTATTTATTTTGGGGACAGAGAGAGACAGAGCATGAACGGGGGAGGGGCAGAGAGAGAGGGAGACACAGAATCGGAAACAGGCTCCAGGCTCCCAGCCATCAGCCCAGAGCCTGACGCGGGGCTCGAACTCACGGACCGCGAGATCGTGACCTGGCTGAAGTCGGACGCTTAACCGACTGCGCCACCCAGGCGCCCCGAGTAACGACATTCTAAAGATGCACTTTGCTTCAGAGGGATGCTGAGCTCCCCCATGAGTTCTTAGCATATGTGTCGCCGAAGCAAGCACTCCCCCTGAGTTCTTAGACCTGTGTTTGATGTATCTTCTTGTCTGTAACTTTTTTCACTGTCTACATTAATCACAAGTACATTTAAGATTTTTTGAAACTCCAATATTAACTTTCATATAGTTTTTTGTTATTGAGTAGAAAAAACTTTTCTCTGGGAAATCTTTTTAAATTTACAAGCCTTCGTTGCCTTCTTAAGAGGATCTTTGTTTCACTAATCGAGGGTACAAAGATGCAATATTGGAGAATGTTCTGCCTAAGACATAGTGGCAGGTGGAGGACTAGTTTCAGTGAGTCAGAAAAAGGTATGGAAGAATCTGGAACAAATTAAGTCAGAAACGGACACCGTGAAAAGAAGAGAAAGTTTACTGTCTGATGTGCAGTACGATCCTATACTAAGTTTCCTTAAAATATACTTGACTTCCGTGTCCACTACTTCCTGCCTCAATAAAGTTATGAAACAAGCCATCCCCAAACATAGTGTCTTGAGTCAATAAGCATTTATTTAGTGCATAAGTTGGAGAGTTGGCAATTTAGGGTGGGCTCACTTAGAGAGATTTTCCCATCTTTGGGTTCACTTATGTCTGGTAGTTGAATGGCCATTGGCAAGGCCCGTTGGATAACCTAAGGTGACTTAGGTGACAGCCCCACTCTAGATGTATTTCATCTTCCAGCAGACTACCCCAGGCATTCTCATGGCAGGAACTAAGGCTCTAGAGACCAAGTCCCAATGCATAAGCCCATTTCAAGCCTCTATTGGCCAAAGTAGGCAACATGGCATTGACCAAAGAAAATCGCATGGTGGAGGCAGATATCAAGGGGTAGAGCAGATCTCCTTGATCATGGTGAGAGAACACTGCAAAGTTACATAGTAAAGTATGTGCACGAAGGGAGAGTTGAAGATTGGGCCTCCTTGTAATGTTTTATGCCATTGGATAACCCGTGAGGGACGCAGTGAATTTCTGAGTCCTGCTTCAAAGTAGACATGGGGATGAGAAATGGTGCTGTACCCAGAAGCTCAGTCATATGAGACTACATTCATACTGAAAAACCCATTCAGTGTGTTGGTCTCCAGAGCAGAGAATATACCCATATAAGGAATTCACATAATTTATTCTTTCTTTCTTTCTACTCAGATAGGAAAGTGTTTCTGTCTAATGGGAAGTTGAAATGTGCAGGGTCATCTTTGTTTCTGAAGCAAAAATGGGGTATTGGATATCATTTAAGGTAATGTATTCTGGGAGTAACTTTAAAAAAATTTTTTTAATGTTTATTTATCTTTGAGTGACAAAGAGACAGAGTGCAAGCAGGGGAAGGGCAGAGAGAGAGGGAGACATAGAATCCAAAGCAGGCTCTAGGCTCTGAGCTGTCAGTACAGAGCCTGACGCGGGGCTCCAACTCATGAACCGTGAGATCATGATCTGAGTCAGTCGGACACTTAACTGACTGAGTCACCCAGTCGCCCATGGGAGTAGCTCTTTAATATGACTGTCGATACAAGGGGTGGCATTTCATGTAATCCTCTAGAGGTATAAGAAAACCAACCTAATATTTGGTGGAAATTGATTTACAATAAACAGTACAATGTATCTCCCTCATTGACATGTTCCTTGTTGGTTGTTTCTTGGTTTAAAACATGTAGATTTCCAAATGCTTATATATCTTTCAATAAAACATTTCTTGGCTAATATATAAAAATTTATAATTATGTTTTCAAAAAGCAAGTAATTTAAAAAAAATTTTAGTTTATTTATTTTTTTTTTGAGAGAGAGAGAGAGAGTGGGAGAGACATAATGTGGGAGGAGTGGGGGGCAGAGGAGGAGGTGTGGAGAGAGAATCCCATACAGGCTCTGCACTCTCAGTGCAAAGCTCTACGTGGGGCTCAAACTCACAAACCATGAGATCATTACCTGAGCAAAAATCAAGAATCGGATGCATAACCAACTGAGCCACCCAGGCGCCGCCCCCCCAACCCCCCCACCGCCCAGAAAAAGCAAGTGATTTTTAATGAAACAATTGGCCCCGAAGGTCTGAAATTGTGTTCCAAGTCATCTTTATGCGTCAGAATCAACTTTGATGTCAGAATATCACGTGGGATAATTTAGAAAGCACAGCATATCAACAAGCAAGTTATTAGCATGAATAGAAGCCATTTGCTACAAAAAAAAACAATTATTTATTAAAGACCCTATTAATTTTTTAATGATCCAGAAGTAATGTTTCATGTACTTTACATCCTATCATGATTTTATATATACATATCTCAATATATATTTTATTTATTTATATATAATATGTAAATACATATATATATGTATATATATGTATTTACATACCAGCCTGCTGTCTGTCTATCCATATCATATGTATACTGAAATTTCAACTTACTTTGGCTACATTTCAGGAAGTTGGCTGGGGGTTTGGAATTGACATGTAATATTTGTATTTTTTCCCATTTAAAATAATTCAAACGAGGCTACTATTTAGCACTTGGAGGTAGAATATCTGATTTCTGGGAACCTGATTCCTGAAGTTAGCAGGAGACGCCTGTAATATATTCAAATTATTTAATGGAAAACTGTCTTGTGATGAGCCATGGTGTTGGAGAAGAATTCAAAAGACTTCTGCTTCTTTTGTAACCTTAGTTTACACAGGAATGAAATGTGTAATCTGGAGAGAATCACATCCCTCATTAAGCGGCACGTCCCTGATGCCAAGTTAAGAGCAGAAAGTGAAGAAAAACTTGTGTATCTTTTGCCCTTGGAAAGAACAAACAAGTTTCCAGGTAACTTACTATATGGTCGCAGAGACTACAGCTAAGTGTCCATGCATTCTGTCTTCTGTCAGTTGGATTTGAAAGCTTATACCCATGAAAATATTTATTCCTAAGAGCTCTGCCTCCTGTTTTCAACATAATGAAGTGTGTTATCAGATACATGGTTTTCATGTGAGATCAACTAAAATTTCCATGAATGTATTTCACTGAAAAACCCAGATTTGCTCTCTTTGTCAGCATTCAATGAAGCTTTGAAATATCTCTTTTCTGAAAGAGCAAAAACTTTTAACTTCTGTTAGAGACACAGGTTAAATAAAACCTTATTATTTTTTTTATTTAAAAAAAATTTTTTTAACCTTTATTAATTTTTGGCAGACAAAAAGAGACAGTGTGAGTGGGGGAGAAGCAGAGAGAGAGAGAGGGAGACAGAATCTGAAGCAGGCTCCAGGCTCTGAGCTGTCAGCACAGAGCCCAGCTCGGGGCTTGAACTCACGAATCACAAGATCGTGACCTGAGCCAAAGTCAGATGCCTAACCGACGAGGCCACCCAGGAGCCGCTTGATGGCTTTTTAAGTAGACATACATACTCACACATGGCCATGGTGATACAAGAAATGTTAAAGCTTCTGAAATAAAAAAGATTTAAAATAATAAAATTGATTTGAAGGACCAGAGAACGTGGGGATGTTTTTATTGGATTATTGTGGCAGCTTTAATTTGAAAATGCTTTTAGATTTATCTATTCTGAGTGATCTTTGGGATTTCAGTGTATTTATCAGCAATTTTAATTGCGTTAATTTATTACCTTCTTCTTTTTAGATCTTTACAGGGATCTTGAAAAGTGTTCTAATCAGGGCATAATGAATTATGATGTTTCCATGACAACTCTGAATGAAGTCTTCTTGAATCTAGAAGGCAAATCAGCAATTGATGAGCCAGGTATAATAATGCATGTCTAGCAGAAAATTAAGAAAGAAAAAAAACAGAAAATGACCACGTAGTGTCATATTTGTAGATCTTTATGTGGAATTCTGCCTAGAATGTCTATTAGGTATAAAATAGGGTTGCCTGCTTTTAAAAGAATCATAGTTATTTTATTTTTATTTAAATTTTCGTAGTGTTTATTTATTTTTGAGACAGAGAGAGAGAGAGCACATTCGAGCAAGTGGGGGAGGAGCAGAGAGAGAAGGGGACAGAGGATCCAAAGCGGGCTCCACACTGACAGCAGAGAGCCCGATGCAGGGCTCGAACTCATGAACCACGCGATCATGACCTGAGCCAAAGTCAGACGCTTAACTGACTAAGCCACCCAGGCGCCCCTAAAAGTATTGTAATTATTTTATATCTAACATTATCAGACCTGGTGCTGGGTACTTACTTTGTAACATTTGTCTCCCTCTTATGGCAGTAACACGTCCCTTTGCAATGCCCACTTGTCCTTTATCATCAATAGCTTCCTGCTAATGTCATGAGTCCTGGCTTTGTCTCTTACCTGCCATTCTCTATAAAAATGTACTCTTCCTTGAGCCAAAGCATTAGAGACTGTTAAAAACTGAGAACAAACTGAGGGTTGATGGGGGGTGGGAGGGAGGGCAGGGTGGGTGATGGGTATTGAGGAGGGCACCTTTTGGGATGAGCACTGGGTGTTGTATGGAAACCAATTTGACAGTAAATTTCATATATTAAAAAATAAAAAAAAATAAAAAAAAAATAAATAAAAAAAAAAATGTACTCTTCCTTAGCTCGTAAATTAATTCTCATTAATGTATTAACAACAGGTAACTCGATAAGATGATATGTTCCCTTAGTTCGGTTTGTAATAATAATCATTAGAGGCATTTCGGGGCTAACTATGTGCCAGCCATTGTGCTCAGCTGTTGGATTACGTTGTTCTTCATTCCCATCATAACTGTGTTATGCAGGGAGAACACTAAGATTTGGAGAAGTTGAGTGATTAGCCAAGACATAACAGCTGCCACGAGGCATATGTGGGATTTGAACAAGAGGTCTTTCATGGACTTTCTATTCCTTAAAACCAGTGTCTTGAAATAGTCACTGGGGTGTCAGTCATCAGTAATTCTGTGGAGGAGCTCCAAATGACAGAGCAGACCTTTTAAAAACTCCGTTACATACATTTATCCTCGTGTTTTCGCATAAAACTCGCTCTGCAAAAATCCCTTGGTAATACGCTGCTATTGGTTTGAAAGAATAAATGCTTCCCAAGAAGCCTAACCCAGTCTCAAAAGTTAATTTACTCACTCATTGTAATCCATTATATTTGTCTGAAGGACACATTTTCAAGGTACGAGTTATGGATATCAGTAGCTTAACTTGTTAAAAGTACTGTTTCAAAATATTCTGGTGTCGTTTTCAAAGCTTCTAAAGAGAAAGTACAAATAGTGTAGCCCGTTATAATGGTTTACTACATGGCTACAGATGTTGGCATTTGGAAACAGGAGAAAGTCAATGAGACAAGGGATGCTGGAACTGAGTCTGAAATGCAAGAGGCTCCTTGCTCTCTTCCTGGATTGAGAAAGGCCATCAGTACCAGAACTCTCTGGAGACGACAGATGTGTGCAATGGCAAGGCTTCGCTTCTTAAAGTTAAGGCACGAGAGGAAACTTCTTTTGTCCTTGTAAGTATCAGATGGCTTTCTTTTCATTGAGTCTACTTTATTTATTTATTGTGAGAGCGAGAGAGAGCAAACAGGGAAGGGACAGAGACCGAGGAAGAGAGAGAATCCCAAGCAGGCTCTATCTACACTGTTAGCACAGAGCCTGATGTGGGGCTCAAACTCACAAACCATGAGATCATGACCTGAGCCGAAATCAAGAGTTGGACACTGAACCAACTGAGCCACCCAGGCTCCCCAGTATCAGCCTACTTTAAATCTCTCAATATGAGCCAATATGAGTCAATATGAGCCGAAAAGTTCAAACGTGAAGAAAACAAGTCTATTAATTTCTTCATGTGTTTAATAAATGTCTTTCCAGTGCCTATAGTACTATCCTACAGAAGTGAGTACAACTAAAAAGGCCTTTAGACTTATATCGTGTGGGGGAGAAAAATACTAATTAAATAATTACCCGATAAATATGTTAATCATTTATTATGTCACAAATCCTTATTGAGGCTTGTTATGTGCTAGGCATTGTTGTAGGTGCTATGGTGTTTACCTTCTGGCTGGGAGGAAAAGATAACAAATAACAAATATAGAAACTAAATAAATTATATGGTAGGTGACACAAAATAGAGTAAAGGGATGGGAAGGGCTGGTGGGAGTTAGGGGTTTGTTATAGTTCTAAATAAGGTGATCAGTGTTGGCCTCTTTGAAATGGTCACATTTGAGCCAAGACTGGAAAACGTGAAGGGATTAGTAAATAGGAGGGAGAGAACCCCAGTTTAGAGCAGAAAGCATCAATTGTATTTGGCAAAAAGGGAAGTCATGAAAGGTTTTAAGACGAGAAGATCTGAAAATAGATAACTCTTTCGAGGTGCTTGGCCATGGAGGGAAGTAGAAAGATAGGTAATAGCTGAAGAGAGATTGAAGTCGGGAAGTTTCTTTTTTTTTTCTTTGTTGTTGCCTCCCCCCCCCCCCTTAATCAATGGGAGACATTAGAAAATGCTTCAGCCATGGTAAGAATATGCCAGTAGGATGAAAACAATGAAAGATGAGCTAACAAAGCAAGGTGTCAGGGTGGGTGGCAAAGGTCTGGGTTCAGAGCAGTATTGAGAAGAACTGAGCTTTGGTAGTGAGCAGAGATAACATCAAGTACAGCAGAAGGACAGACTGAGGGGATGGAAATGTTTTCTGTCCTTGGAGGGGAGGTGATAAGATCAGCGAGAGTTTGGACTTCATTTTTCCCCTGTGAAGGGAGAAGGTGGTAGAGCCTGAGGTCTGATGCGAAAGAAGTCGTTGCAAAGAGTGGACTCACCAACTTTAACTAGAGAAACAAAAGGATTACTTGAGAGATTTCCAACTGGTAGTTTGACTGGAAGAATGCATTCTAGGACCTGAAAACTGTGCATTAAATATGGCCTCTAGTTTCATGAAAATTAAAGTATACACAAAACAACAGCTGATGCAAGTTAAAATGGTACTTGAAATTGTACACATTGCAAGTTTGAGGGCAGTGTGAAATAAGGCTTCTTTCCCTTTAAAACTATGTAGATAGGCTGTTAGAGGCTCCTGATATCCCATCCAATGTTTTCCCTGTTGTCCTGATCAACCAGCACACCCACCAGAGGAACCCACTTGGATTTCACCTTCTCTTTTGATGCTCTTATTATCCTTGGAAATCTCGCAGTGTGATATGATTTATGAAAAATTTTGAGCCCTCTTTCAGATTAACGCCATTGTCATTTTATGTAACTAACCGCCATATTTGTATGTTGAATTTCCAAAAGTTGGCATTTCTATGGCATGTTTTGTGACTTAAATAGTTGGAGGGAAGATGTTTTAGACTTGCATTTTAATTTTCTTTTACTTAGGTTACTGTTACTTGGTATTCCTTTAATCCCCACCGTTGTTGTGAAGATAGTGGTTGCGTTATCTCATTCCACTCATTGTCGGGAGCTCTCATCCAGTATGTATTTTCTTTCTCTGGAACAACCCTCACAGACTCCTCTTACCAGTCTATTGGTCATCAACAATACAGGTGAGAAATAGGGATTAAATCTACTCTTGGTTTTTATCATCAAAGATCTTTTGAAACACAAACCCGAGCAGCAAAAAAGACCTATATTAAAAATAGTTTGAGCGGCAAGGGGGAGAAGCGGTGTGTGTGTCCAGAGCTTGCTTTGTTTTCAAATTAAGGAAATTGATAACATGTTTTCAAACCAAGAAAAGTAATGGACATAACGGATAATATCCAGTTACCTTCATCTCATGAAGATGTCTTGAACGGGTCCCTCGGACAGTAAATATCACTGCAGAGTTGGCCACATACAACAGGTTAGATAATGAGTAGGACCGATTTGTATCATCAGTAGAACGAGCCTAGCTTAGGAGGTATGTATTTTGTATATAGTATTTGTAGCTACAAACATTACAGACATCTGGCAGAGTTTATAAAAATCGCTAATAAAAAGTTTTCTTTCTGTAAGAATTGCAAATCTAGCCCTCAGGAATAAATCCTTTTCCCTTCATAAGAAGTACAAAATCCACGAACATATTTCTGAAAGGAGTCTGTTGCACTCAAGATAGTAGACCACATTTCATTGTCCCAGCATCGGAATTAATCTCAGGATATTCTCAGAGAGTGAAGGTCCTTACCATGTTATCCTGGGCATTCCTTAACGTGAGGAGACATCTTTGCTATTTTAAAGCTTAGACGTTGGTTTCCTTGATGTTATTCTGTCTTCCTTCGTTGATTACATTAGGATCAAATATTGAAGACTTTATGCAGGCACTGAAGCGTCAGGATATACTTCTGGAAGTAGATGATTTTAGAAATAGAAATGGCTCTGATGATCCTTCCTACAATGGAGCCATCATAGTGTCCGGTGACCGGAAGGTATGTTTGCATCCACGTACTGTTGAATCATGAATGGGGTCTTGCCACCTTCTAATACTTGAGATCTATAGAGAAGCAACTCAACTCTTGAGTCCTTGTTGAGTTAAAGTATGAAACTGTAATCCTTTAAAAAGCACACGTTTCTATCTCTTAAAGGGATCATCTTTTATTCGTGATTTGTTTTTTATTTTTTAAAGTTTATTTATTTTGAGAGGATGGGGGGAGGGCCACAGAGAGGGAGAGCAAGAAAATTCCCACGTAGTCTCCGCGTTGTCCGCACAGAGTCCTATGTGGGGCTTGAACTCATTCACTGCGGGATCATGACCTGAGCCAAAACCAAGAGTCAGAAGCTTAACCAGCTGAGCTACCCAGGCACCATTATTAATGATTTGATTTGTTATAAAAGCAATGCATGTTTTGCAACAGCATGGATAGATCTTGAGGGCATTAGGCTAAGTGAAACAAAACAGACAGAGAAAGGCCAATACTACGTGGTATCACTTATAAGTAGAAAACAAAAGTCAAACTCCTAGAAGCAGAAAGTAGAAAAGTGGTTGCCAGGGGCTAAGGGTGGGGAAAACAGGGATAGGCTGGTAAAAGCATGTAAGCTTTCAGCTATAAGATAAATAAGGCTTGGGGCGCTTCAGTGGCGCAGTCAGTTGGGCGTCCGACTTCGACTTCAGCTCAGGTCATGATCTCACGTTTCGTGGGTTCGAGCCCCGCGTCAGGCTCTGTGCTGACAGTTCAGAGCCTGGAGCCTGCTTCAGATTCTGTGTCTCCCTCTCTCTCTGCCCCTCTCCCACTTGCACTCTGTCTCTCTCTCTCTCTCTCTCAGAAATAAATAAACATTAAAAAAAAGATAAATAAGGTTTGAAGACCTAATGTGTAATGTGGAAACTATAGTTGGTAACACTGTATGGTATAATTGTAATTTGCTGAGTGGAACTTAAATGTTCATATATATTATATATAAGTGTTCATACATATAATATATATGCACACACATATACATTTGAGGTGATGGAAATGTTAACTAGATGGGAAGAATCTTTTCACAATATATATGTATGTCAAATCATTATGAACTACATTTTAAGTAGATTAAAATGTTGTTTGTCAATTACACCTCCATAAAGCAGAAAAAAAGCAACGCATTTTTTTAATGTTTATTTATTTATTTATTTATTATTATTTTTTTTAATATATAAAATTTATTGTCAGATTGGTTTCCATACAACACCCAGTGCTCATCCCAAAAGGTGCCCTCCTCAATACCCATCACCCACCCTCCCCTCCCTCCCACCCCCCATCAGCCCTCAGTTTGTTCTCAGTTTTTAAGAGTCTCTTATGCTTTGGCTCTCTCCCACTCTAACCTCTTTTTTTTTTCCTTCCCCTCCCCCATAGTCTTCTGTTAAGTTTCTCAGGATCCACATAAGAGTGAAACCATATGGTATCTGTCTTTCTCTGTATGGCTTATTTCACTTAGCATCACACTCTCCAGTTCCATCAGCAAAGCAACCCATTTTTAATAGGGAAATTAAAACGTTACTGGGATATGTAATACAGAAGGGAAAATTCTTTAAATAATTTTATTTCTTTATTTTCCCATATTATATTTCTGTTGTTTGCTAAATGTCTTCTACACAGTTTTCCTTTATAAAAATACATTATTTATAGAACAATCTCATATTCTAAGACATGTTTCCTAAATTGGAATTGTATTAGAGGGCCCTGAAACTCTTTCTGTCACATAAAATATAAATCTTTGACATCCTTTCATGTTAGTGAATGTTCATCTATTTCATTTACAGAATAAGTCATTTGGATTACCAAAATAATGCATTCTTACGACAATTCAAAAAGATTGAAGTGTCAAAGAAAAACTAATAGTCTCCTTCTCACCCTAATTCCACCCTGGTCCTTTATAAGTTGTACAGAAAGTATGATTGCTTTAAGAATTTAAAACTTATATTTGTGTGTCTTTTTTTTTTTTTAAGGATTACAGATTTTCAGTTGTGTGTAATACCAAGAGAATTACTTGTTTTCCTGTTCTTATGGGAATTGTTAGCAATGCCCTTCTTGGAATTTTTAACTTTACCGAACTTATTAAAACAGAGAGAAGCACATTTCCTTTTGTAAGTACAGTATTGACTTATATAAGAGACTATTTAATGAGGGATAAAGGGGGAGAACTCTATAGCTTACCACCTGAGGTTGAGTCCTGTTTCTGCTATTTATTAGGAACTTTCTTAGCCATTCCTTGCTTTACTGTCTTCGTCTATAAAATGGGGAATATAATTGTATCTACTATATACAGTTATTGTGAGGATTAAATCCGTTTCCTCAGTGCCTAGAACAGAGCCTGACCTTTTTCATTCATTCTACAAATATTTCTTGAGTGTCTACCTGATACTTAGACTCGTTTTATCACTGGCCTCATCCTTCCAGTCTAACATCTTATCTAATCGGGGCGTTTGGGTGGCTCAGGTGTTTGAGCGTCCGACTCTTGATTTCTGCCCAGGTCATGATCTCATGGTTCGTGGGGTCAAACCTGCATCGTGCTGTCGGCACGAAGCCTGCTTGGGATGCTCTGTCTCCCTCTGTCTCTGCTGCTCCCCTGCTTGCATGAGTGCTCTCTCAAACTAAATAAATGCATTGAAAAAAATAAAATAAAATCTTGTCTATTCAAAAGTATCCACAGCTCCCCAAGACATAGAACATTAAAAGAGCCAAGATCCGAAGGACACTGAAAACTGTAAAATAATAGAGAAAAATAATAGGTCTGTTAAAGAATCTGTCTTGAATAACTCTTCACACTTAACTAGGTACCTAATACATAGTTTCTAAAATCAGTGAATGAATGGACTTGCTTAGAAATCTAGAACACTTACAAAGCTTCAAATGCAAATCCTTAATCTTACATCACTTCTCCCTAGGGGAGTTTATTGAGTATGTGATATACATTGATTAAAGCAAGTGTAGAAAGTATACACCACATCCACCCTCAGCCCCCAATCCTGTGGTATCTCATTGGGGTCCAGGCTTCCTCCACCAGGCATGCTTCCTCCTGGGTCCTCCCTCCCCCCAACACCACAGTGCTGCCTCCTAGAATGCTTCCACCTGGGATACCCCCCAGCCATGCCCCCACCACCTGTGTCTCCTGGAGCTGGAGGACTTGGCCCACCATCAGCAGGAAGCCCACGGGCTGGACATCCTGGGCATGGACACTCACGTCCTCACCCATTCCCACCAGGTGGGATGCCCCATCCAAGGGTGTCTCAGATGCAGCCAGCCCACCATGGTCTTTATGGCTTAGGACACCCCCATGCTGGGCCCCCAGGCTCTGGGGGCGGGGGACAGCCACCATTCCGATGGCCATCTGGAGTGCCTCATCCCGGACCTATTCCAAAGGGCATGCCCCCTCGAGGGCCTCCGTTTGGATCTCCCATGGGTCACCCAGGTCCTATGCCTCCACCTGGGATGCGTGGACCTACTCCAGTGATACCTCCTCGTGGATATACTGAGCCTCCGCAACCCCCACCCAGTGGCTACCAGCGGGGGCCCCTCCCTCCATCCAGACCCACCCCCCGGCCTCCAGTTCCCCCTGGTGGCCCACCTCAAGGCCCTCTTCCTCAGTGATTTCTCATTCTCTTGCCTCCTGTTCTATTTTCCCGATATTTTTTCAATTCCTTGGACCAGTCACAGTTGCTGTAGCTCCCTAGGGCTAAGGCACTAATCCCTCTTAGGCCTTTTTTTTTAATGTAATTTTTTTTTCACAGGAGGTTTTATTTTTTTTTTAAGTGTATTTATTTATTTCGGGGGTGGGGCAGGGAGAGCAAGAACAAGTGGGGGAGGGGCAGAGAGAGAATCCCAAGCAAGCTCCTCGCTGCCAGCACAGAGCCCAATGTGGGGCTTGAACTCACCAAGCGTTGGTCCTAAGTGTTTTGCAAATGCACAGAGAAAATAAAACTAAACTCCTTGTTTAAGGGGGAAAAATGTGGAGAGTAAATAGACAGATCACACTGAAATTTATGAGAATATACAATCCAACTCTAAAATTATGATTATTTAACAGTTCTGTGGTGTTTTCTCTATCATTTTATTTTACTTATTTTTTTGAAGTTTACTTACTTATTTTAAGAGAGAGAGAGAGCACAAGCACAGCCCGTGATTCCTGGCTTGAACTCATGAACCATGAGATCATGACCTGAGCCACATCAAGAGTTGGATGCTCAACTGACTGAGCCACCCAGGCGCCCCATTTTTTCTCTTTCGTTTTAAATTCTGAAGTGTCCTTTTGGGTCTTGGCTCTTTTCTGTTTTGTGTCGTATGAGATACAGTGCAGTTTTTGATTATATACGATTTTAATAACTGTCCTCAGCCTTCAAGTAATTCCTAACAGGTGTGTTTAATTATTGTAGATAAAAAAGGGGAAAATGGTGGAAATTGGGTGAATGTTTGCAAGTATATGCATAGTGGTTGTAGAGAATGAAATTTTTATAGTAAGAAATTAATATAATGGCACCTCTAGTTTTTTTTTGCCTATGAAATAAGGCCATTTCTGTACTCTTTTTTTCTTTTTTCCCAGTCCATTCTTATAACTGTAATACATTACCCTGTCTGGAAAACAACTTAGATTTATAGTAAGACCCTTCCAGGCCTTAAAGATTAATTTAAATATTTCTAGATGTCCAGAAGTGTTTTATGCAGGAAAGATTTGCTCTCCTCTAATTATATTTCACAGGTAGGGACAAGAACAGCTTCAAGTTCAAGAGTTTTAGAGGCTATTATCTATAATTCATCTACTTGGAAGTAGGGAACCGGAATAAGCAGTCTGTCTGCTTCAGAGACTATCAGTGCAGCTCCAAAGAGTATATGTCTTTGCTTAACAATTACTAGATGTAAATATGAAAAAGAACCTGCTCACGATCTCTCCATACATGCCTATGAATTCAGATTTTGAATTTCTGTTGATATCGTGCAGTTCCTGGGAATGGAGCCTGCTATTTAGGGTAGCAAAACATGGCCACTTCTGCCTGTGTTTGCTTTTTTTTTTTTTTTTTTAATGTTTATTTAGTTTTGAGAGAGAGCACGAATGAGGGAGAGGCAGAGAGAGAGGAGGACAGAGGATCGGAAAAAGCGGGCTCTGCGCTGACAGCAGACAGCCCAACAGTCACAAACTGTGAGATCATGACCCGAGCCAAAGTCAGACACTTAACTGACTGAGCCACCCAGGCACCCCTGTCTGTGTTTGCTTCTTAAATTAGGTATATGCTTCCATTCTGAAGGTCTCACTATCTCATATCTTACGACTATGTTTGATTGCATGATATGTAACAATTTCAATAGCTTACAGGTGTGTTTTGAACTTCCAGAATGGCGTCTTAGTGGAATTTGGTTTTGTGAATGGGCCTTTATTTTTGTTGGTCCTTGCAAACTGCCTTTCTCCTTACATTGGCATGAGCAGCTTCAGCGATCGCAAAGTAAGAGGGGCTGTGGGAGGGGAGGAGGACAAAGATGATTTTCTCTGACTTCAAAAATTAGAATTTCACTGCTATATACACACGGGATAGTTCTTCAAGAAAAATGTGTCTACACGTAAATTATGTCGTTGTTCTAGTCTCATTATAGATTCTGTCAAATGGTTAATCACAATGTCAAAGGAGTCAGAAAATTCACTATTCAACACCATGAAATTGTCTCACCTTTAAGGGAATCCTACTAAATCAACTCTAGAAGTGCAAGTGTGGTGCTTCTTGACCGTGTGTTGTTATTTCACAGTTCCAAACGGAATGTGTGTGTGTTTTTTTTAAATAGAGCATCAAATATAAGACATACCATGTTTCTGAACTTTTAACAACACTTTTGTAAATCAAGCTTTAAAATTTTATGTTATCGTCATTTTCATTTATCTACATCAAAGAGTAAATCAACTCTACAAATAATCCAGACTTTTCCTGTTGAGCCAATGGCTGTATATTCCCATATTGGACATCAGATACTTAGAGACATGCCCTTCTCCAGTCACAGTGACACGGTGTTTCTCTGGGACGGTATTAGTTGCCTGAGGCCTGATTACCTAGACCTGGGTTAGAAAGTTACTGAAGCTCAGATTCACTATATAAAATAATACAGACCAAAAAAATTACAACATGGTATTTCTAAAATGTATTAAAAGTTTGTATTTTCGCATAAACAAAATACCTTTTCGACCCAACATTTCAAACCCTTCTGTATCCCTTCTGTTTCTTTATCAGCAAAAAACTCAGTCTCAGTTATGGATTTCAGGCCTGTGTCCTTCGGCATACTGGATCGGACAGGCTCTGGTGGACATTCCATTATACTGCTCGATTCTTCTTTCAGTGTATTTAATGAACTGCTTCATGGTTTTGGAAGTCAGATTCCCACTGGTGCTCATGTTTGCTCTTGTAAGTGATCATTTTTTTCACCAGGCCAAAATATAATAGAAACAAACATTCACTTTCATTAGCGTTGTATCGTTAACGAAAGGCGTGTGTGAGAAAATGGCCTTACACAGCCTTATGGTCTCATCATCTCCCTGTTCCCCGTCCCATACGTGACCTGCATCTCTAATCTTGCCACTAAATATATTGTTTGCAGGTGGTTTGCATAGTTGGTTGTGCAGCTTCTCTTATATTCTTCACGTATGTGATTTCATTCATCTTTCGCAAGAGAAGAAAAAATAATGGCCTTTGGTGTCTCGGGTTTCTTATTGTAAGTATCTATGCATACATATGCACATTTATATTAAATTTTTTTAAAGCTTATTTTTAAGAATTCAAAGTTAAGTATAAATGCTTAAAAATTTTTAAATGTTTATTTACTTTTGACTGAGAGAGAGAGAGAGAGAATGACTGGGGGAGGGGCAGACAGAGAGGGAGACACAGAATGTGAAGCAGGCTCCAGGCTCTGAGCTGTCAGCACAGAGCCCAATGCGGGGCTCGAACTCACAAACCATGAGATCATGACCTGAGCCAAAGTCAGGTGCCCAACCAACTGAGCCATGCAGGCACCCCTAAATACGTTACTTAGAAGAGAATGGAATCACTTCTTTTGTACCTCTTTTGTACCTCCATGGACTGTGTTCATGGTTTCAGTATTTCTTGTTCATTTTCTCTCTCCTATTTCCATCTGTTCTTTGAGGTTTCTCTTTTATATCTCTGTTTCTTTGGAGAGAAACAAAATATCTGTAGAAACCCTGGCAGGGCTCACCTGAAAGACTAGATCACTTGGGACAGTCCCCTCATTTTACAGAGTGGGAAGAACTTAAAAGAATCACACCTGAACCCAAGCTTCTCAACTCAGTGTAGTTTTTCTCCTGAATAATTCTACTTATTAAAAAAAAAAAGTGCGATAGGTGACCATATTGACTAGTAATGTAATCAAACAAATAAACATGGAAAAGTTTGATTAATAAAAACATTTATTACATTAGGCACTCTCTGCTGTATTCTCTTCCCTATGCCTTGTTGGCATCTTGAGCAGATATCATAGCTTTCTGACCATTTCAGATAGTAAAATAGCTCATTAAGATTCACTTAAAAGGCCAGCCAAGTCCAAATCATAGCTTTAATCTCAAAAGCTCCATCCCCAACCCCACTTCAGGCATGCCCTTAGTTTGGGGACCAGTGGTGAGAAAGGGAGCAGGGTCTACCCTTTTAATTTTTCTATTTGTTCTGTTTTTCCCCTTCTCCTGTATGTGGGGACAGGGCAGAGGGTTTAGGGTAAAGAGAGCCAACATCTTACTTCTTTGGGGCTGGTACAGTCACAGTGGCTGGTCTTTGTGGGTAATATCCAAAGGTTTGGATTTAGTGTGGATGGGAATGTCACAAATACAGCCAGTTGGAGAATTCAGTATGCCGGCAGAGATCGTAAAGGCTATTAAATTGCTTCTTAGTCTCTAAGTATCCTCCTTGCAGTACCCAATCATATCATTCGTTGGGTTGATTTTATAAGTGGTTGTGCTACAATAGTCAAATGCCATAACGAGGTAACGCCTCCTTAACTATTGGAATTAGTCCTTGATCTGTTTGGTTTTTCTCCCCTTACTCATCCCAATATAAAGGTAGTTTTGTCTGTTTCATCCTCTCATTTAATCAGTTTTTGCTTTATATATTTTGAGACTACAGGTGACCCTTGAACAACATGGGAGTTAGGGGAACCAGCCCTCTGCATGGTCGCGATTATGCGTGTAACTTTTGACTTCCCCCAGATGTATACTGTTGACTGGAAGGCTTACCGATAACATAAGCAGTCGATTAACACATATTATTAAGTTATCTGTATTACATACTGTATTCTCACAACAAAGTAACCTAGAGAAAAAAATATTATTAAGAAAATCATAAGGAAGAGAAAATACATTTCCAGGACTGCATTTATTGAACAAAAAGTGCATGTATACATGGGCCTGCACAGGTCAAACCCATGTTGTTCAAACCCATATTTTATTTGATCATTCAAGTCTGGAATCATTAGGTAGTGGCCCTATTTATTCTCATAATGGCTTTTGGTCATAAAGTCGATATGTCAGATATTAATATAGGTATACCAGATTTCTTTTATTTAGCTTTTGCCTGGTAAATCGTTTTGCCACGGGTTTACTTTCAACCTTTGGGTGTCATGCTTTTGTGTCTGTTTGTTGCCAACTGAATATAGTTGGATTTTATTTGTTGTCATTTTTAAATTCAATCTGACAATCTGTGCGTTTAATTTAATGAATTTCTTGTGATTGTTTATACACTTCAATTTGGTGATATCATTTTTTACTTCATGGCTTTGTATTTGTGATGTGCATTATGTGGTGGCTTATAGATGGGCATCATCTCTCAGAGACTTCCTGTGATCTTGTGTGTGTGTGTGTGTGTGTGTGTGTGTGTGTGTGTGTCTGTCTGTCTAAATTTCCTCTTATTAGGACAATAGTTACATTGGATTAGGGCCCACCTCCATGACGTCTTTAATCTTAATGACCTCTTCAAGGACCCCATCTCCAAATACAATCATGTTCTACCGGGCTTAGAACTTCAATATGTGAATTTCAGGGGACAAAACTCAGCCCATAATATCCTTGATTTTCTTTTCCCCATGCCAAACTTAATGGAGCCTAAAGTTAATATCCTAATTACTTCCAACACTGTATTTTGGAGACTTTATGATCAATAATTGCCCACCCTACTTACATGATATTCTCTAGTGTTTGGTTCTCTCATTTTTAATCTCATAAATAAACATTATTATTTTAAGAAGTTAAAAAATATTTGTAGACACTTTTTGTTGACCGTTTGTCCACTATTCACACATGTAACTTTGTCTTTTTATTCTCATTAGGGCCATTTTTCAGTCTCATTCTTAAAAGTTAATTTTACTGCATATAAATTTCTTGGCTGACAATTATTTTCTCTTATCACCTAAATTCACTAACCTCTTGCTGACCTTTTTGCTATTGAGATGTATTGCTGTCTGCCATTCCTTTGTAGAGGATTCGTCTTCGACTACTTTTAAGGTCTTTGACTTTCGCACCTTTAATTTCATTACATTGTTTCTAGGTGTGGATTTCTTTGTATTTATCATTTTTTTCAAATGAATTTTGCCATCTGAATCTGTGAATTCATTTGTCAGTTCCAGGAATTTCGCTGCCAGTACCTCTTTAAATATTACCTCTCTTATGAAAGTGCGAATAAAATATTTATTTTTTGCTCCCTGGACTCTACTGAGATAGTATTAGTGTTATTCTCAGTCTGTTCTCCACATCTCTTAGCATTTTGCTCCAACTTTCTATGTCCTTGTCCTTGCTGCATTCTGGGAAATGCTTCAGACTGTCCTTCCAATTCACTTATTTTTTGATTCAGCTATTTCTGAGTTACGCTTAATCTTTGATCAACTTTTTAAAATTTCAACTTTGTTTTCTAAAACGATTTGGCTCTATTTCAGATATGTCCAGCGGTTTCTCGTGATCTCTTGTTACTTGCTTTTGTGTTCTTTATTCCACACTTGATTTACTTATACATTTAATTAAAATAATATTTGTACTTGTTCTTTGACAATGATAACAGTCTTCAAATAGTTATAATCTGTTGTTGGTTGTCCCCCCCCAAACTCCAACCCTCCCCCCAGCCACTTGTTGTGGCTGGTTGCTTTGTATATTTGAATGTATGTTTGTTTGTTTGTTTGTTTGTTTGTTTATTTTAGCTGGGTGCACATATTCAAGATCTTACACTGGGGATATTTTCATCCTAGAAGAATTTTCAATTATTTTTGCAAGAAGTACAGTGTAGAGCCCATGTAGGGCATTCACCATCTTAGAGCGTCATGCCTTAATGTGGGGGTTGCAAGGAATACCCCTAAAGAGGGTTATTTATTCTATACTTATTCTATCGAGGGTATTTGGAGGGAAGGACCTCTCAATCCCTGAACTGGAATGCACATTTGTTCCCTGGTTGCTCAGATTTAGTGTTTACTTAATAGTCCAAGTTAGGTTTCAGACTTTGTGTTTCCTGTCAAAGAATTCTCTCACTTTTTCCCCCGAGACTAGCAGTGTATTTAAAGGACATGTGTTTTAGATGGCACGGGTAAGGTCTTTCAGGATATCTATTCTTCTATATTTCTACAGGTAGAAGTCCACAGCTAACTTTTAAAACTTCAGTTTTTGGGGTGCCTGGGTGGGCTCAGTTGGTTAAGCGGCCGACTTCGGCTCAGGTCATGATCTCGCGGTCTGTGAGTTCAAGCCCTGCATCTGGCTCTGTGCTGACAGCTCAGAGCCTGGAGCCTGTTTCAGATTCTGTGTCTCCCTCTCACTGACCCTCCCCTGTTCATGCTCTATCTCTCTCTGTCTCAAAAATAAATAAAAACATTAAAAAAATTTTTTTAAAAACTTCAGTTTTTTACAGCAGTGAATATAGAATCCAGTTTATAGCAGATGGAAGAATAAATATAGAATGGGGAAGTAGAAATAGGAAGTGTTTTACAACTCCTTTAAATGTAATGTTGTTGGTATTGTTTGCCAGAGGAAAGATCTAATGGAAGGATTCTTTTTATTTTTCTGATGTTTGGGACAAGATAGATGAGGTAATTAGTGCATTAAGGGAATAAGAGAAGAGAGGTAGGGTTGTCAAAGATAAGTTATTTAATTGCATTCTTAGAATTAGAAGGTTTAACTTCAGTTTTTTATAACTGAAGATATATTGCTGCATACTTTGTTACAGCAGAACCTTTATTACTTATAAATGGCATGAACAGTAAATCTTCAAGGAGATTCTGATACAAGGTTATAAAATAAACTAGTGAACCTGTTTCTGTTTATATTGCTTTTTCCTCCAGAAAATGTTTCTGGTGCTTGTGGAGGAAACATTATTTATATGCGTTTTTGTTCTATCATCTGTTTCATATGTATCATGGCAGCCGACTTCATGTCCACTGACTTGATGTATGGCCGGTTATCTTCCTATAAAAGTATAGCGGTTAAGAGTTTGGGCTCTAGAGCCAGACAGCCCCCGGTTTGAATCCTTGACCTAGCACTGAACAGCTGTAAGACACTGGGCAAGTCAATTCATTTATCTGACCCTCGGAAAATATATATAATAACCATAATACTTTAAAGGGTTAGGACTGACTTTTTCAAAGCACATTGACCATCACAGTGCTAGTCAACTGCTCATCAAAGTCCTTGGTAAACAGTAAATGCTCAGTAACAGCTTCTAGCCTTTTCTTGTCTTTCACCCGTTTTTATTCCTACAACTGTAGTAACTATAATACCACTCCACAAAGTGATTTGCATAAATTGAACCCTTAATATGTATCTTTTTTGGGACCCCTGGGTGGCCCAGGTGGTTGAGCGTCCGACTTCGGCTCAGGTCACATCTTGCTCACATATCTTGTGCTGACAGCTCGGAGCCTGGAACCTATTTCGGATTCTGTGTCTCCCTCTCTCTCTGCCCTTCCCCTGCTTGGGTTCTGTCTCTCTCTCTCTCTCTCAAAAATAAACAAACATTTAAAAAAATTTTAAATATGTATCTTTTTTGATTA
Organism: Panthera tigris; assembly: GCF_018350195.1. Taxonomy (NCBI): domain Eukaryota; kingdom Metazoa; phylum Chordata; class Mammalia; order Carnivora; family Felidae; genus Panthera; species Panthera tigris. The sequence goes on along the minus strand of NC_056673.1, from coordinate 50,053,643 downwards.
TTTGATGAATAAAAACATAAAGATAGAAATCCTCCTGCCTTTCCAATATTCACTCACTCAGTCATTCATTGATATTTATTGCATTTCTCTGTTACAAAGTGCCAGACACTTTGCTCGAGCAAAACAATCTTTGCAATCAGAGGACTTATATGGATTATGTAAAAGAAAGTGATTCTTATTCAAACCAAACCAAATCCTTCTTCAGAATGCCCCATGGATCTGTGGCGAAAGGAGAACTGGATCCAGGGAGCCCACTTAGAAAACCACCAAAGTAGTCTGACTTGGGAATATGGGCTGCCATGTATGGTGCTGTCCATATTATTTTTCTCTGAGGATTTTGTTTTGAGTATACTTGACACAAGACGTCACATTGGTTTCAGGTGAACAACATAGTGAGTCCACAAGTTAACGCGTTATGCTATGCTCACAAGGGTAGCTACCCTCTGTCACCATACATCGTTATTACCTTACCATTGACTATATTTCTTCTGCTGTGCCTTTTATCCCCTTGACTTATTCATTCCTCCCAGGATGTTTTCAACCTTTCACTATTCCTACCTTAGTGTCAAATTGGATAATTCTCATATCTTTCCTATTGCTTAAATACGGCAATAAATACCTCAACGTTTATTTTGTCCTTTTGTCTTTTAAGATTCCAAGTCATATCATTAGTTAATTGTAAATTATACGCTGGTGCTAAAAGTATATGAGGATTTTGGGTGATGAAAAGGGTAAATAATGTAATATCCCTTTCTTTTATTGTTACTCTCTATCCATATCAGATAGTGCGAAATCTTCTAGATATTTAAAAGATATTTATCTTTTAGATATTATAAACTTGTGTTTCAGTTGTAATGATAGTTTCTTGCTTCCTAAAGAGGAAAACCTAGCAATATTGCTATATATAAAGTGAAAATGAGAATATCTCCTAGGAAAACAGATTATTCGTTTAAAAAGCTTACAATATTATATCCGACTGAGAAAATTAAAATACCTATGGATATTTTTCTTCTAGATTTCAATATTTTTACTCATCATCCAATCATCAGCCAAACCTGAAGACCCCAGTTCAATTCTATGCATGATTTCAATACCTTTCTACACTTTAATTAGATTTTTCATACTTTTTATGGAGGTAAGCAATATTACCTACTGTGTGACTGACCTTAACCATGTAGCCCATTAATGAAATCTTTGCCCAGTGTTGAAACAAGTATAAAATTTAGGAGTTATTCGATGCTGGTAAGTTCTGAAACTAAGATTGCAAAACTGAATAAAGTTGATGACTGTGCTTGAGTCCCTTTTCCTAAATATCAGATCACATGGGAGATGTGACATATTGTGCTCTTTGATTGCATGCCACTTAGTGTCAATAAATTGCTTTGGAGATGTGATTGGTAAGGGAAGGAAATCATGTTGCTGCAAAGCACTTCTGGGGGAAACCAAGTGCTGCTGAGAATTTGGGGGCAACTGTTGATAAATGTCATCTACATCACAGTTCTGGACTTTATCACTCCCACTATAAAGAAATTTGCAAGTGCACTCCTTTTGTTTTTAATGTTTGTTTATTCTGAGAGAGAGAGAGAGAGAAAGCACATGCACACATGAATGGGGGAGGGGCAGAGAGAGAGGGGGAGAGAGAGAATCCCAAGCAGGCTCCCAACATGGGGCTCAATCCCACCAACCATAAGATCGTGACCTGAGCCGAAATCAAGAGTCAAACACTTAACCGACTGAAACACCCAGGCGCCCTGTGCAAGCACACTTAATGAGCACCATGTGATGTATGAAACTATTGAATCACTGCATTGTACTCCTGAAACTAATATAACACTGTCTGTTAACTAACTCAAATTAAAATAAAAACTTAGGGGCACCTGGGTGGCTCAGTTGGTTAAGTGCCCAGCTCTTGATTTCAGCTCAGGTCATGATCTCACACTTCATGAGATGGACCCCACATTAGGCTCTGTGCTGGCAGCGTGGATCCTGCTTGGGATTCTCTCTCCCTCTCTCTCTACCCCTCCACCATGGTACACGTGTATGCTCTCTCTCTCTCTAAATAAATAAATATACATAAACATTTAATAAAATAGAATAAAATAAAAACTTAAATAAAAAATTTAAAAATCATTAATGCTAAATACTTCTTTTTTTTAACATTTATTTATGTTTTTGAGACAGACAGAGACAGAGCATGAACGGGGGAGGGTCAGAGAGAGAGGGAGACACAGAATCTGAAACAGGCTCCAGGCTCTGAGCTGTGGGCACAGAGCCCGATGTGGGGCTCGAACTCACAGACCGTGAGATCATGACCTGAGCCGGAGTGGGATGTGCAACCGACTGAGCCACCCAGGCGCCCCATTAAGTAGTATTTTTAATAGGAGGCAGCTAAAAAATATTCATCTGAAGAACGAATCAGAATTGCAAAACTATAGTCAAGGGTATTTTATTATAAAATATCTATTATAAAAAGATTGAAATAATGTTTGCTCTTAGAAGGTAATATATGTATTCTGCCAAGCCCAGGATCTCACATAGTGTGGACACTCACTAAATGGTAGTCATTTTTAAAATATCCCTTTTAGCATTTATTGGCAGAAAAAATATTAGATTCTTCTGAGAACATTCACTTTTAGTAAAATGAATAATGAGCATTATATACTCCCTCTCGTTTACCTATCTTATGGAACTGAGGGAAATGCAAAACTAAATGCAGTGCTTAACTTCAATAATTATCTTATTCTAAGACTTAACACGTCTATTTCTAGGTATTTTACAATTGTGAAAAAAATACCTATTTCTAGGTATTTGACAATTGTGAAAAGTCATATTCTAAGACTTAACACGTCTATTTCTAGGTATTTTACAATTGTGAAAAAAAATACCTATTTCTAGGTATTTTACAATTGTGTAAAGTCGTATTCTAAGACTTAACATGTCTATTTCTAGCTATTTTACAATTGTGAAAAAAATACCTATTTCTAGGTATTTGACAATTGTGAAAAGTCATATTCTAAGACTTAACACGTCTATTTCTAGCTATTTTACAATTGTGAAAAAAATACCCATTTCTAGGTATTTTACAATTGTGAAAAGTCGTATTCTAAGACTTAACACGTCTATTTCTAGCTATTTTACAAAATAGCTCCCGCTATTTGGGGTTTAGCATTCTGATCAGTGTCGGCTGGCTTTTAGAAGGAGGTGAGGATAATGATGACAGAACTGTAACCAGAAAGAACACTGCAAGGCCTCTCAGTACTGAGAATGTTCATAGATGTTAGCATACATCGAACAAAATATGTAATATTTATGTGTCAAAAATAAAATCAGTCTAGATGAAAAAAATAGAAGAAGAAATCTGCCAATCCCTACCACATACAATTGGAAGGCAGAAGGTGTTGGAGATTACAACCAAGGAAGGATGTCAGCTCATCAACAGACTTTAGTAACAGAGAACAAATTCAAGTTCAATGTTTGCATATTTAGTGCACAAATTTTATATGCATCAAGCAGAGGAAACTTCATTTAACTCTTGTGTTTCTTCAACAGGTATTTTATGTGTATGTGAGAAACTCGGAAAGTGTGAATGATGAAATAAAGGAAGGCAATCAGAGCATTCTCTTAACAATCTTAATAGTAAGAAAAATTTTCTACCTGAATGTGTATTGCCTAGGATTCGTAACTGTGTAATACACTTAGTCTTATTTAAATAACGGCAAATTTAAGTATCCTAAAAATACTCACTCTTACTATATTCTATGATATTCTACATTCAAATATAATGACAGTAAAACATAAGGATATTTTTCAACGTTTATTTTTTTTATTTTTTTTATTTTTGGGACAGAGAGAGACAGAGCATGAACGGGGGAGGGGCAGAGAGAGAGGGAGACACAGAATCAGAAACAGGCTCCAGGCTCCGAGCCATCAGCCCAGAGCCTGACGCGGGGCTCGAACTCACGGACCGCGAGATCATGACCTGGCTGAAGTCGGACGCTTAACCGACTGCGCCACCCAGGCGCCCCCATAAGGATATTTTTCTATATGGAATCAATGACAGTATAATATACACCAGAAATACTAAAGGCTTGGTTGCTGTTTTTTTTTTTTTAATTTTTTTTAAGTGTTTATTTATTTTTGAGAGAGAGAGAGAGCGAGAGAGCGCACACAAGTGGGGGAGGGGCAGAAAAGGAGGGATACAAAGAATCTGAAGCAGGCTCCAGGCTCTGAGCTGTCAGCACAAAGCCCAACCCGAGGCTCAGACTCACGAACCGTGAGATCATGGCCTGAGCCGAAGCTGGACTGTTAACCAACTGAGCCACCCAGGCGCCCCAGCTGGGTTGCTATTCTTATACATTATTGACATGATGTGTATCCAAAGACAATTTGGATTGCCTGTGGTGATTTATAAAGAATGCTATATGGCCAAAAATCATTTAAGTATGGATGAAAAAATAAACTAATTTGAATAATGAAAAAGAAAGGTGAAAAATTAAGTGGAATTTTATACTGGGAAAAGACACTGAGATAGAATATAAATGTTATTTCTGTGCATATGGTAACTGAGGCAGAAAAGGGAAACAAAATGGATTACAGACCTCTTTTTTCTCTTTAATGGCAGAAGAATAGTTTCTTGAGGGAGAAAGTTTCCCAAGTTTTTATAAATTTATAAAATTATATCCATTTCCACATGAGTCTTTGTATATTGAACGTGTATCTTTCCTATTTTCTAAATATATGCAGAGATGTTATTCAATTATTTTTTATTGATCACTAACAAATCCTAAAGTTATACAGTTGTTTGGTTAAGACATATATTCATTAAAATGTGCAGCTCTGAGTGACACAACACAGAAACCCTGGGACCTAATGCTGTTACTGGCAGGCATCCTTCCATTGTTTATGATTTTACTTGGAAACATCTTAGTACTTAACGATGAAGCATTCTACTAACTGTGTAAAGTATTACGCGATCCCTAGTTTACTAGAGGTTTTAGTCTTCGTTTGCTTATGTATTTATCAAGAATGAATCTTGAATCTTATCAAAGATTGTGTGTATCAAGAATAATCAAATAGTTTTACTAAATCTATTAAGATAATTAATGAATTTTATTTCATATTTCATATTTAAGAAATCTGTCCCTCTCTCAGGTCATTTAAAATTCTTTGATGTTGTCCTCTAAAAGACTTATATTTTCTTACCCATTTATGTCTTCAGTCACCTGCACTTGATTTTATTTCTGTGTTGTGAGGGAAGGGTCCTATTTCACTTCTGTCTTTAAAGATACTCGGTTGTCCAGAACTATTTATTGAAAAGCCTGTGCCATTCCATTGATATTCAGGGATGCCTCTGTTCATATATAAAATGCCCGTGTATACAGGGTCTGTTTCTGGGATATCTATTCAATTTGTATGCTTCTGCCAAATTCTTCGGATAGCTACTAGTTTGGTAGTGCTTTTAACTAAATTCCAGGCTTGGGGGCCTGAGTGGCTCAGTTGGTTGCGCATCTGATTCTTGATTTCGGCTCAGGTCATGATCCCAGGGTCGTGGGATCGAGCCCTGCATTGAGCCCTGCATCAGGTTCCACACGGAGCAGGGAGCCTGCTTAAGAGTCTCTCTCTCCCTCTGCCCCTCTCCCCGGCTCATGCTCTTGCTCTCTAAAGTAAATAAAAATAAATATTAATTAATTAGTTAATTAATTCCAGGCTTGAGGTGTTTTGGACCATTCAGATGATGTGAATTTGGGCTACAGATATGTGCAAAAGCTGGCTTCTCATTCTGTTTCACTCCCCGTGGTTGACACTCAAGGCAATTATCTTACAAACCTTCTGGGTGTTCTTCATGTCCTTCCCTAAGAGTAAAACCCTTTGAGGCCCGTGCTTTATTAGTGAAAAGACCACCTATTCTACTCCCTGCTTGGAAGAAAACTCTAGAGTTGTGTACTTTCTCCTGTCTTCTTCTCCTGGACGTGCCATGAAATCTGAAGTTTGAAAACTAACTCCAGGAGCAGAGATACTTTGATGTCAAGCCTACCCCCTACATCCACTGAGATCGGGCTTAAAAAGCCCTTACTATCTTTTTTCTTTTTAATTGATTATTTTTGAGAGAGATGGTGAGCTGGGGAGGGGCAGAGAGAGGGGGAATCCCAAGCAGGCTCTGCAGTGTCGATGCAGAGCCCAACGTGGGGCTTGAACTCATGAAACCCTGAGATCATGACCTGAGCCAAAACCAAGAGTCTGATGCTTCACAGACTGAGCCACCCAGGGAGCCCAAAAGTTCTTACTATCTTTTAAAAAAGTCCCTACTATCTTGTCAGCTTGTGTGTGTGTGTGTGTGTGTGTGTGTGTGTGTGTGTGTGTGTTTTAATTTAATGCAGGACTTTTAGGGTTTTTCCTGCTCCCCTATTGGAAGGGTTGGTTTGGATAAACTCCTGTCTGAAGTATTTTGTAATATTTTTGTCAAATTTGTAAGAAAATGATCAAATATTCCATAAGGAAAGGCAAATATTGTTCACTGAATCTGAATCCCATGATGATGCTAATTCTAATTTTCCTTCTTTACTTTTTAGCCATACCTTCAGAGTATCATTTTCCTTTTTGTCATAAGGTGTCTAGAAATGAAGTATGGACAAAAAACAATGAGGAAAGACCCAATCTTCAGGTCAGGAGAACATTTCTTAACATCTGAGTATAATTTCAATATTTAATGTTGGTGACAGTACATTTAACATCAATTTATTATGATAGATTTACTAGTCAGTTCTTAGCAGGGCAAACTGGACATCGTTATTCTGGGGAAAAAATAAAAACCAAACCAACCCCAAACCGCATTAGATTGAATGCAGGCATGCATAATTTCTAAGTCCTGGGTCTTAACAGATTTTAGGCAAGTTGAGTTTTGTTTGTTCCGTGCCTCTCTCTTAGCAGTGGGGAAGCACCAAAGTTTGTTTTTCTCCTGCTGAGAGCAAGTATTAGTCCCCGAAGAGGAGACATGAGAATGAGCTGGTGCGTTCAGTATGTGGGTGGACCGTTTTGGAAAGGGAAGAGAAGCCAGTTCTGGCGATCACTGATGATGTAATGTGAGCACAATGTGGATGAGGCAGACGGGAAACACTGATGAGTGTGCATCTGAGGGAATTTAGAGAGCCCGTTGACAGATGGAATAGAAGGTCTTAAAGACAATAATCAAAGAAAATATTTCAAGGGACTTGGCTACCTACAGAAGGAATCTTGTCGGTAGTAAATTACTTTTTTTTCTCTTAAAGCCAAGGATAGTCATTTAAGTATAGAGGCTTACGTACGTTCTCTTGATAAGGTGGTACAGCTAGAATCGAATGGTATGTTATTTCATTTTCTCTGTAGGATCTCCTCAAGAAGTAGGGAAAATCATCCAAACCCAGAAGAGCCAGAAGAAGAAGATGAGAATGTCCAAGCTGAAAGAGCGAGAACAGCAAATGCACTCACTACTCTGAACCCGGATGAGGTGACAAGTGTCTTGACCCTTCACAAAACTCTGAGCTCGGTAGCTTATCCTGGAGAGCTGAACTCCTGGTTTTTCTTTTCACAACTTGGTTTTGTTTCTGTGACATTGCATGTGTATGTCATATTTAAATCGCATCTTTTGCAGTACGTATCTTATCATGACTCCTCTAGTTTTCTCTTCTTCGGTTTTTTGTGGGTCTTCACCGGCCACGTCTTCATGCGTCACTGCAATTCAACACATTCTCCGATATTTTTATCAACCTTAACAAAAGTTCGCGTCTTCTGCAAGACTTGCAGTTTATTTTGCCTCATCTCGAATTGTGACGTTAGTAACGGTAATCAGCAGGTGAATTTACACCTAGTTCATTTCAATAAGAAATGAACCAGAGGGGCGCCTGGGTGGCTCAGTCCGTTAAGCGACCGACTTCAGCTCAGGTCCTGATCTCACAGCTTGTGAGTTCAAACCCCGCATAGGGCTCTGTGCTGACAGCTCAGAGCCTGGAGCCTGCTTCCGTTTCTGTGCCTCCCTCTCTCTCTGCCCCTCCCCTGCTCACGCTCTGTCTTTCTCTGTCTCAAAAATAAATAAACAAAAAAAAATTTTTTTAAAGAAATCAACTAGAAATTAGTGCTAAGGGCATAACGCAAACACAATGAATTTGATTACGAATTGGTTTTCTCCGTGGTTGATAAAGTAATCTTCATTCATGAATGTACATTTAGGCATTTCATTTGAAAGAAAGAGGCTGAATTATCACTGTCACAAAATCTGGTTAGACTCATAGCCTAGGACATGAAAGATAAAACATGCATGCACAAAATATCTGAAATTTAATGGGAAAATCATGCTTTGTCATGTTTTCCAGAAACCACTCATAGTGGCAAGCTGTTTACACAAGGAATATAAAGAGAAAAAGGAACATTGCTTTTCAACAAGAAAGAAGAAAATAGCTATTAGAAACATCTCATTCTGCGTTAACAAAGGTTTGGATAACGTTCCCTTGATTAGAATGTTCCTTATTATTTAGGTTTGGGACTATGAAAAGGGGGAAAATTTCCATTCTTTGAGACTGTTCACCTATCTTGGTTAACAGATAATTATAAAAATACTTGACATGTTGGCAGAGAAACAATTTCGGTTTCAAAATCATGTCCCAGTTCAAATGGTGAGAAACCCCATCTTGGATCAGGAAGACCAAACCATTCTACTATAAATCCAAAGTCTTTCCATTCACACTGTAATATAGAAAATTACAAAGGGGTTATTGGAAGATGTTCTTTTGTTTCGAAATATTACTAAGCTAAGTGAATTTAGGCTGGTCAAACTTTGAAGTACAAATCATATCGTCAATGACGACTCTGTCTTCCAGGTGAAGTGTTGGGGCTGCTGGGACACAATGGAGCCGGTAAAAGCACTTCTATTAAAATGGTAACAGGAGACACAAAGCCAACTGCAGGAACGGTACGTGACAAGCTCATTGCCAGGGGAAACTTCATTTGCAGTGTCAATATCGTCCTCATATTGTTCTTTCAGCAGATCAAATGATTTTTGAGAAAATGAATAAATAGATGAAACATTTTACAAAATATCTCTGCATGCTCAAAAAATAGTGAAGCTCGGGGCGCCTGGGTGGCTCAGTCGGTTGAGCGTCCGACTTCAGCTCAGGTCACTATCTCACGGTCCGTGGGTTCGAGCCCCGCGTCGGGCCCCTGTGCTGACAGCTCAGAGCCCGGAGCCTGTTTCGGATTCTGAGTCTCCCTCTCTCTGCCCCTTCCCTGTTCATGCTCTGTCTCTCTCTGTCTCAAAAATAAATAAACGTTTAAAAAAAAAATTTTTTTTTAAATAGTGAAACTCAATGGCCCCTTTCTTTATTCAAGTATAATTAACATACAGCATTATATTAGTTTCAGGTATACAATATAATTATTCAGCAATTCTATATGTCACCCAATGCTCATCACGCTAAGTGTCCTCTTAATTGCCTTCACCTATTTCTTCGGTCTGCACCTCCCTTCTGGCAATCACCAGTTTGTTTTCTGTATGTAACAGTGTTTTTTTTGTTGTTTTCTCTCTTTTTCTTTGTTTTGTTTCTTAAATTCCACATATGAGTAAAATCATATGGTACTTGCCTTTCTCTGACTGACTTATTTCACTTAGCGTGATACTCTCCAGGTCCATCCACATTGTCACAGGGGCAAGCTGTCATTCTTTTCTGTGGCTGAATAATATTCCATTATATATATATATAATATATATATATATAATATATATTATATATAATGTAATGTATATGTAATATATATTATATATTATTAATATATTAATTAATATATAACTAATTATTTTAATGTAATGTATATATAATATAATATATAATATTAATATATGCAATATATATTTAATATAATATATTAAGTCATATATTATATATATTAATATTTATAATATTTAATATAATATAATATAATATAATATAATATAATATATATTCCATTATATATAATATATAAGGCTATAATATATATAATATATAATGGAATGTATATTTAATATAATATATATGTAATATAATATAATATATATTCCTTTATTTATAATATATATAATATATAATGGAATATATATTTAATATAATATATGTAATATAATATATATTATAGAATATATAATTTATTATATATAATACACAATGTAATATATAATATGATATATAATATACATAATGTAATATATAATATAATATATACGTAATATAATATATCATATAATATATAATTTATTATATATAATATACAATGTAATATATAGTATATAATGTAGCATATATACCTAATATAATATGATATATATTCCATTATATATAATATATAATGCTATAATATATATTATATAATGCATTATATATGTAATATAATATATGTAATATAATATATATTACATTATATATATTATAGCATTATATATTATATATAATGGAATATATATAATGGAATATGTATCTAATCTAATCTAATATAATATATATTCCATTATATATAATACATATAATGATACAATATATATAATGATATACATATATATAAAATTCATCTGTCCTTTCTTCTTTACGCATTCACCTATCAATGGATACTTGGAATGCTTCCGCATCTTGGCTATTGTCAATAATGCTGCAATAAACATGGAGGGAGGTGTATATCTTTTTGAATTAGTATTATTGTTTTCTTTGGTTAAATACCCAGTAGTGGAATTACTGGATCATATGATAATTCTATTTTTCATTTTTTTTTTTTAACGTTTATTTTTGAGACAGAGAGAGACAGAGCATGAACGGGGGAGGGTCAGAGAGAGAGGGAGGCACAGAATCTGAAACAGGCTCCAGGCTCCGAGCAGTCAGCACAGAGCCCGACGCGGGGCTCGAACTCACGGACCGCGAGATCATGACCTGGGCAAAGCCGGCCACTTAACCGACTGAGCCACCCAGGCGCCCCTCTATTTTTCATTTTTCAAGGAGCCACTTTTATCTCCTTCAGTAGAGGGAGGATTGGAGCCAAAGCTGGATGCGGATCTGACTTTCCTTGTTCGATGCAGGTGGTTTTAGAAGGCTACAGAACATCTCCAAGGCAACCGGAAGATGACACCGTCAAGTTCTTGGGGTACTGTCCTCAGGAGAACTCACTGTGGCCCAGTCTTACGGGGAAGGACCACGTGGAGCTGTACGCAGCAGTGAAAGGAATGAGCAAACAGGAGGCTGCTCTGAGTACTTCTCGGTACAGAAGGAAGCTTTGTGGAGGGAAGACAGGAGGAACATGTCATTTCCTGATTAAATATGGAAAGGAGATCATAAACAAGATCTTTTAATTTTCATGCAAATTAAAATGACTGAAAATCTGAATAAGAACCAAATCATAAGTTTATGCATTTGTGATGATGTTAATGGTCCTTCAATCTACTGTTTTCAGGTGGATGGTGCTAAGGTTTTCTATATCGTTGGTGTAGGTAGGAACATGTGCCTTGTGTATAAATCAGTGTCGGGTTTTTTTTGTCAGATTGGTGGAAGCTTTCAAGCTCCAGGAACAACTTAAAGTGCCCGTGAAGGACTTAGCCCAAGAAGTAAAGAGGAAGGTAGGTGGGGGGCTGAGTGTTACTCTACGCACCCCACAGGTCGGTGCCAGACACGCTGTTCCTCTCCTTCTCGTTCCAGCTGTGCTTTGCACTGAGCGTCCTGGGAGACCCATCGGTGGTGCTTCTGGATGAGCCATCCACAGGGGTGGACCCCGAGGGGCAACAGCAAATGTGGTGAGGGACATCAGATTACATAGTATGAGTCTGGAGTTAATATTTTTTCTACATTTGCTCTATTTATCTTTGATGCTCACATCGTCTATTATTTAATTCAGTGAAACTTAATGTAGTATTCAAAATTCCCCAAGGAAGGAAAAATAGACACGTTAAGAATCGATTAGAATCTTGAATGTCTTCGCTTGGATTTTCTTTTTCTTACTCTTCTTCCTCTGCCTCTTTTTTCTTTTATTTTTCAGTTGTTGAAAATCCTACAATGTGATGTTTCTCTGTACTCCAGCTTTTTTATTTTTATTTTTTTTATTTTTTATTTTTTAATATATGAAATTTACTGTCAAATTGGTTTCCATACAACACCCAGTGCTCATCCCAAAAGGTGCCCTCCTCAATACCCATCACCCACCCTGCCCTCCCTCCCACCCCCCATCAACCCTCAGTTTGTTCTCAGTTTTTAACAGTCTCTTATGCTTTGGCTCTCTCCTACTCTAACCTCTTTTTTTTTTTTTCCTTCCCCTCCCCCATGGGTTTCTGTTACGTTTCTCAGGATCCACATAAGAGTGAAACCATATGGTATCTGTCTTTCTCTGTATGGCTTATTTCACTTAGCATCACACTCTCCAGTTCCATCCACGTTGCTACAAAAGGCCATATTTCATTTTTTCTCATTGCCACGTAGTATTCCATTGTGTATATAAACCACAATTTCTTTATCCATTCATCAGTTGATGGACATTTAGGCTCTTTCCATAATTTGGCTATTGTTGAGAGTGCTGCTATAAACATTGGGGTACAAGTGCCCCTATGCATCAGTACTCCTGTATCCCTTGGATAAATTCCTAGCAGTGCTATTGCTGGGTCATAGGGTAGGTCTATTTTTAATTTTCTGAGGAACCTCCACACTGCTTTCCAGAGCGACTGCACCAATTTGCATTCCCACCAACAGTGCAAGAGGGTTCCCGTTTCTCCACATCCTCTCCAGCATCTATAGTCTCCTGATTTGTTCATTTTGGCCACTCTGACTGGCGTGAGGTGATATCTGAGTGTGGTTTTGATTTGTATTTCCCTGATAAGGAGCGACGTTGAACATCTTTTCATGTGCCTGTTGGCCATCCGGATGTCTTCTTTAGAGAAGTGTCTATTCATGTTTTCTGCCCATTTCTTCACTGGGTTATTTGTTTTTCGGGTGTGGAGTTTGGTGAGCTCTTTATAGATTTTGGATACTAGCCCTTTGTCCGATGTGTCATTTGCAAATATCTTTTCCCATTCCGTTGGTTGCCTTTTAGTTTTGTTGGTTGTTTCCTTTGCTGTGCAGAAGCTTTTTATCTTCATAAGGTCCCAGTAATTCACTTTTGCTTTTAATTCCCTTGCCTTTGGGGATGTGTCGAGTAAGAGATTGCTACGGCTGAGGTCAGAGAGGTCTTTTCCTGCTTTCTCCTCTAAGGTTTTGATGGTTTCCTGTCTCACATTCAGGTCCTTTATCCATTTTGAGTTTATTTTTGTGAATGGTGTGAGAAAGTGGTCTAGTTTCAACCTTCTGCATGTTGCTGTCCAGTTCTCCCAGCACCATTTGTTAAAGAGACTGTCTTTTTTCCATTGGATGTTCTTTCCTGCTTTGTCAAAGATGAGTTGGCCATACGTTTGTGGGTCTAGTTCTGGGGTTTCTATTCTATTCCATTGGTCTATGTGTCTGTTTTTATGCCAATACCATGCTGTCTTGATGATGACAGCTTTGTAGTAGAGGCTAAAGTCTGGGATTGTGATGCCTCCTGCTTTGGTCTTCTTCTTCAAAATTACTTTGGCTATTCGGGGCCTTTTGTGGTTCCATATGAATTTTAGGATTGCTTGTTCTAGTTTCGAGAAGAATGCTGGTGCGATTTTGATTGGGATTGCATTGAATGTGTAGATAGCTTTGGGTAGTATTGACATTTTGACAATATTTATTCTTCCAATCCATGAGCAGGGAATGTCTTTCCATTTCTTTATATCTTCTTCAATTACCTGCATAAGCTTTCTATAGTTTTCAGCATACAGATCTTTTACATCTTTGGTTAGATTTATTCCTAGGTATTTTATGCTTCTTGGTGCAATTGTGAATGGGATCAGTTTCTTTATTTGTCTTTCTGTTGCTTCATTGTTAGTGTATAAGAATGCAACTGATTTCTGTACATTGATTTTGTATCCTGCAACTTTGCTAAATTCGTGTATCAGTTCTAGCAGACTTTTGGTGGAGTCTATCGGATTTTCCATGTATAATATCATGTCATCTGCAAAAAGCGAAAGTTTGACTTCATCTTTGCCAATTTTGATGCCTTTGATTTCCTTTTGTTGTCTAATTGCTGACGCTAGAACTTCCAGCACTATGTTAAACAACAGCGGTGAGAGTGGGCATCCCTGTCGTGTTCCTGATCTCAGGGAAAAAGCTCTCAGTTTTTCCCCGTTGAGGATGATGTTAGCTGTGGGCTTTTCATAAATAGCTTTTATGATCTTTAAGTATGTTCCTTCTATCCCGACTTTCTCAAGGGTTTTTATTAAGAAAGGGTGCTGGATTTTGTCAAAGGCCTTTTCTGCATCGATTGACAGGATCATATGGTTCTTCTCTTTTTTTTTTGTTAATGTGACGTATCACGTTGATCGATTTGCGAATGTTGAACCAGCCCTGCATCCCAGGAATGAATCCCACTTGATCATGGTGAATAATTCTTTTTATATGCCATTGAATTCGATTTGCTAGTATCTTATTGAGAATTTGTGCATCCATATTCATCAGGGATATTGGCCTGTAGTTCTCTTTTTTTACTGGGTCTCTGTCTGGTTTAGGAATCAAAGTAATACTGGCTTCATAGAATGAGTCTGGAAGTTTTCCTTCCCTTTCTATTTCTTGGAATAGCTTGAGAAGGATAGGTATTATCTCTGCTTTAAACGTCTGGTAGAACTCCCCTAGGAAGCCATCTGGTCCTGGACTCTTATTTGTTGGGAGATTTTTGATAACCGATTCAATTTCTTCGCTGGTTATGGGTCTGTTCAAGCTTTGTATTTCCTCCTGATTGAGTTTTGGAAGAGTGTGGGTGTTTAGGAATTTGTCCATTTCTTCCAGGTTGTCCAATTTGTTGGCATATAATTTTTCATAGTATTCCCTGATAATTGTTTGTATCTCTGAGGGATTGGTTGTAATCATTCCATTTTCATTCATGATTTTATCTATTTGGGTCATCTCCCTTTTCTTTTTGAGAAGCCTGGCTAGAGGTTTGTCAATTTTGTTTATTTTTTCAAAAAACCAACTCTTGGTTTCGTTGATCTGCTCTACCGTTTTTTTAGATTCTATATTGTTTATTTCTGCTCTGATCTTTATTATTTCTCTTCTTCTGCTGGGTTTAGGCTGCCTTTGCTGTTCTGCTTCTATTTCCTTTAGGTGTGCTGTTAGATTTTGTATTTGGGATTTTTCTTGTTTCTTGAGATAGGCCTCGATTGCAATGTATTTTCCTCTCAGGACTGCCTTCGCTGCATCCCAAAGCATTTGGATTGTTGTATTTTCATTTTCGTTTGTTTCCATATATTTTTTAATTTCTTCTCTAATTGCCTGGTTGACCCACTCATTCGATAGTAGGGTGTTCTTTAACCTCCATGCTTTTGGAGGCTTTCCAGACTTTTTCCTGTGGTTGATTTCAAGCTTCATAGCATTGTGGTCTGAAAGTATGCATGGTATAATTTCAATTCTTGTAAACTTATGAAGGGCTGTTTTGTGACCCAGTATATGATCTATCTTGGAGAATGTTCCATGTGCACTCGAGAAGAAAGTATATTCTGTTGCTTTGGGATGCAGAGTTCTAAATAGATCTGTCAAGTCCATCTGATCCAATGTATCATTCAGGGCCCTTGTTTCTTTATTGACTGTGTGTCTAGATGATCTATCCATTTCTGTAAGTGGGGTGTTAAAGTCCCCTGCAATGACCACATTCTTATCAATAAGGTTGCTTATGTTTATGAGTAATTGTTTTATATATCTGGGGGCTCCGGTATTCGGTGCATAGACATTTATAATTGTTAGCTCTTCCTGATGGATAGACCCTGTAATTATTATATAATGCCCTTCTTCATCTCTTGTTACAGCCTTTAATTTAAAGTCTAGTTTGTCTGATATAAGTATGGCTACTCCAGCTTTCTTTTGGCTTCCAGGAGCATGATAAATAGTTCTCCATCCCCTCACTCTCAATCTGAAGGTGTCCTCAGATCTAAAATGAGTCTCTTGTAGACAGCAAATAGATGGGTCTTGTTTTTTTTATCCATTCTGATAGCCTATGTCTTTTGGTTGGCGCATTTAATCCATTTACATTCAGTGTTATTATAGAAAGATACGGGTTTAGAGTCATTGTGATGTCTGTATGTTTTATGCTTGTAGCGATGTCTCTGGTACTTTGTCTCACAGGATCCCCCTTAGGATCTCTTGTAGGGCTGGTTTAGTGGTGATGAATTCCTTCAGTTTTTGTTTGTTTGGGAAGACCTTTATCTCTCCTTCTATTCTAAATGACAGACTTGCTGGATAAAGGATTCTCGGCTGCATATTTTTTCTGTTTAGCACACTGAAGATATTGTGCCAAGCCTTTCTGGCCTGCCAAGTTTCAAAGGAGAGATCAGTCACGAGTCTTATAGGTCTCCCTTTATATGTGAGGGCACGTTTATCCCTTGCTGCTTTCAGAATTTTCTCTTTATCCTTGTATTTTGCCAGTTTCACTATGATATGTCGTGCAGAAGATCGATTCAAGTTACGTCTGAAGGGAGTTCTCTGTGCCTCTTGGATTTCAATGCCTTTTTCCTTCCCCAGTTCAGGGAAGTTGTCAGCTATAATTTCTTCAAGTACCCCTTCGGCACCTTTCCCTCTCTCTTCCTCCTCTGGGATACCAATTATGCGTATATTATTTCTTTTTAGTGTATCACTTAGTTCTCTAATTTTTCCCTCATACTCCTGGATTTTTTTATCTCTCTTTCTCTCAGCTTCCTCTTTTTCCATAACTTTATCTTCTAGTTCACCTATTCTCTCCTCTGCCTCTTCAATCCGAGCTGTCGTCGTTTCCATTTTGTTTTGCATTTCATTTAAAGCGCTTTTCAGCTCCTCGTGACTGTTCCTTAGTCCCTTGATCTCTGTGGCAAGAGATTCTCTGCTGTCCTGTATACTGTTTTCAAGCCCAGTGATTAATTTTATGACTATTATTCTAAATTCACTGTCTGTTATATTATTTAAATCCTTTTTGATCAGTTCATTAGCTGTTGTTATTTCCTGGAGATTCTTCTGAGGGGAATTCTTCCGTTTGGTCATTTTGGATAGTCCCTGGAGTGGTGAGGACCTGCAGGGAACTTCCCCTGTGCTGTGGTGTGTAACTGGAGTTGGTGGGCGGGGCCGCAGTCCGACCTGATGTCTGCCCCCAGCCCACCACTGGGTCCACAGTCAGACTAGTGTGTGCCTTCTCTTCCCCTCTCCTAGGGGCGGGATTCACTGTGGGGTGGCGTGGCCCATCTGGGCTACTTGCACACTGCCAGGCTTGTGGTGCTGGGGATCTGGCGTATTAGCTGGGGTGGGTAGGCAAGGTGCATGGGGGTAGGAGGGGCAGGCTTAGCTCGCTTCTCCTTAGGTGATCCACTTCAGGAGGGGCCCTGTGGCAGCGGGAGGGTGTACTCCAGCTTTTTTAAACAAACATTGTTTTACTCACTATTTCCCAACTTTTCATGCTATGAAGCCAATGAATGTTGTAATATAATTACATAATGCAGTACAATTTTTATTCTTTCTCTCTAGAGCAAAGATTTTTTTTTTCTTGTGGCTGAATACGGAATTTTCTTTTTAGTCTTCCTATTTCTTTCTGTTCATCTACTTTCCCAAATTACTTTTTCTTTTTTTAAAATTTATTTATTTATTTGCTTACTTATTTATATTTATTTATTTATTTATTTATTCATTTATTTATTTATTTATTTAAATTTAAATCCAAGTTAGTTAATATGCTGTGTAGTAATCTTGGCTGCAGGAGTAGAACCCAGTGATTCGTCTCTTACATATCCAAGTTACTTCCTAAATGTGAACAATCCCATCCTTTATCTGTAGGCAGGCAATTCAGACCATTGTTAAAAACACAGAGAAGGGTGTTCTCCTGACCACCCACTCCATGGCGGAGGCTGAGGCTGTGTGTGACCGCGTGGCCATCATGGTGTCCGGAAAACTGAGGTGGGTGCCCATCCTTGACCACACTCGGCCCCCAAGTTCCTCAGGGAGAATTGCAGTTCACTGTGACAGCTTGTATTCTTCAGCGCCTTGATCTATGATCGAATATCTTTTGATCTATGATCGAATATCTACCTCTGCATTTGCAGTTGAGGAAGAAATTAAAAGATAAGTGTTTTGGTTTTTTTTTTCCTTCAACTCTTTTTTTGTCTTCCCTGGATTAGGTGTATTGGTTCCATTCAAAATCTGAAAAGCAAGTTTGGTAAAGATTATATTCTAGAAGTAAAAATAAAGGACCCCACTCAGGTGGAACCTGTCCACATGGAGATTCTGAAGCTTTTTCCGCAGGCTGCTCGGCAGGAAAGGTAAAGGACGTTTTTGGCTCGGGTGGCAAGTGTATAGGTTTTCCACTACACATAATTTAGTCTAGGATGAGTCTGGAGAGGAAGAGAAAGGTGGAACTGGCTTATTTATTACAAAACAAGTTGTTTGGAGGTCACTTGGATATATAGAAAAAAGAGCAATTGAAAAGCTATTTTCAGTGGATGCTTCATATCTCAGAAAAGGTGGGTGGGTGTGTGTGTGCGTGTGTGTGTGTGTGCATATGCATGGATGTATAAATTATGCAGTGGTTTGAAAAATAGGAACAGAGAATGAACTAAACCATGAATTTAATTTTTAATAGACAATAAAAATTATGTGTCAACCTATGTAGCATTTTACCGAATATAAAATTGCATCTAGAGCTCCAATAACACACACATACATATTCTTGAGAAAGATTGACTCAATTCTAAATTAATTGATTATAGGACATTTAATCCTCTCTATGGTTCTTTGAAATTTGTGTGTGGTGAGCTATGAGTTACAAGCACGGATAACCAAACCCACGTGAATAGCAGAATGAAGCTGAGTTGAATTGAAATTTGTACAGGGTTGGGGTGCCTGGGTGGCTCAGTCAGTTGAGCATCTGACTCTTGATTTCAGCTCAGGTCATGATCCCAGGGTTCGTAGGATAGAGCCCTGCAGTGGGCCCTGCACTGACAGCCAGAGGTCTGTTTAGGATTCTATCTCTCCCTCTCTCTGCCCCTCTCCTCCTGGCACTCTCTCCTTATCTCTCAAGATAAATAAATAAGCATTAAAAAAAGAAAGAGTTACAGGGTTTTTTTAATATATTTATTCTATTAATTTCTTAAAAATAATACTTACTGAATACCTACTATATGCTGGAGACCATGTATCGAGTAGTCAATAAATAGAGAAGATTCTTATGGTGCTTACCATCTTTGGGGGATGAGGATATTAAGCAAATGAAGATACAAAGAAATAAGGAAATGACATTAAGGTAGGACTTTAAAACTGAGCAGAGTTTGGCTGCTGAAGAATGGGAAGAAGAGAACACAGAATGTGTAAAGAACTTAAGTCAAGAATGAACTTTATACCTGCAGAGTGGGGGAAAAAGCTCATATCGTTGATGTGTAAAGGGTGGCATCTCCAAGTGGAGATGCCAAAATACTGAGATGTAGCCCTGTGGCTCAGAAGAAAAGTGAAAGGTCATTGAGAGATTTGGTCTGGCAATCATCAATGATGGGCATTTTTACTATATAGAAGACCATTAAGTTAGGAGAATGGGTGAAGTCAACAGGGGACATAGAAAAGAGAGAAGGTCTAGGATGAAATACCAGGAACTCTCTGTGTTGAGATTGGATTGAGGAAGAAAAGCTGGTGGGGAAACTACCACCACCACCACAACAGCCATTATGACAAATTATTAAAGTGTGTCTAAAACAGCACTATCTTGGGGTGCCTGGGTGGCTTGGTCGGTTAAGCGTCTGACTTCAGCTCAGGTCGTGATCTCATGGTCTGTGAGTTCGAGCCCCGCGTCGGGCTCTGTGCTGACAGCTCAGAGCCTGGAGCCTGTTTCCGATTCTGTGTCTCCCTCTCTCTCTGCCCCTCCTCTGTTCATGCTCTGTCTCTCTCTGTCTCAAAAATAAATAAACGTTAAAAAAAATTTTTTTTTAATTAATTAAAAAAATAAATAAATAAATAAAACAGCACTATCTTACCAAATTTCTGCAATGATGGAAATGCCCCATATCTGTGCTGTCCAAAATGGTAGCCAATACCCATATGTGGCTATGGAGCACTTCACACATGGCTAGTGTGACCAAGGGATTGAATTTTACACTTTATTTATTTTAACTAATTTAAATTTAAAAAATCCTTGATGTTTATTTATTTTTGAGAGAGAGAGAGAGACAGAGTGTGAGCAGGGGAGGGGCAGAGAGAGAGAGAGAGAGGGAGACAGAGAATCTGAAGCAGGCTCCAGGCTCTGAACCGTCAGCACAGAGCCCGATGTGGGGCTCATGAACTGTGAGATCACAACCTGATCTGAAATCAGAGGTTCAACCAACTGAGCCACCCAGGCACCTCAATTTAAATTTAAATACTACATGTGGCTAGTAGCTAAGATATTAAATAGAACAGGTCTAGAAAGTTAGAAAGAAAGTCACAGATATTGGTTGTTTAAGAAGCTGAAAGAGAGTGTGTGTTAGTTTTAAGGAGGATGTCTACAACTGCATTTAATGCTTTTGAGAAGTCTAAAAAATAAGAACTAAAGAATGTTCACTGGATTGTACAACATGGAGGTCATGGACGAACTTATTTGGGAAAAGGGAAGCTGGAGGTCAAGAAAAAAAGTTTTTTAATAGGAGATAGTTTGGCGGGTTTTAATATTATAAGAGAGATTGGAAATTAAATGCAGGGGGGAAAGTTTTATGAAAAGGTTCCAGGGAGCATGTTCAGGTATTGGCATTAATACGGTAAGAAAGACGGCACAGGCTGAGTATGAAAGATTCTTTATCAGAGACATTTTTCAGTATTTATCTTGAACATTAAATTTAGAGCAACCAGATTTTGGTTGTGACCAGATTTTTATGACTAAAGATAAGTTATTCGGCTCAGATTCATGCACTATCAAATTAAACTACTTAGACTTCTACTCAAAGAAAACTTTGAAAATTTATTTTGGCCATCAATTTCTCCCTCCCTCCCTCCCACAGTTATAACACTGTGATAAGTGGGACTCTTTCCTTCCCCCAGATATTCCTCCATGATGGCATATAAACTACCTGTGGAAGCCGTTCGCCCTCTGTCTCAGGCCTTTTTCAAATTAGAGGCAGGTAAGTTTAGACATACTTAGACTTTATCGTGCATAGTTTTACATGGAATGTATACTATATGAGTTCAAGTGGAAAGATTGTATAATCAGCCAAAACTTAGACAACCTCCACTGGACTAGTCTTACAAACCCTGACGGAAATTCAGTGGTGGCTCTAGAATCAGGTTTACTCCCCTTGATTTTTCCTCTGCTAACAAGGTAACTCAGCTGCCAGGAAGCCAGAATGTTCTCTCCTGGTTCCATTGCATAGTATTGGAGGATAATTATCAACATGTCCCAGAGAATACTGAGGGAACCTTCTTGCATCTCCATGTTTATCATAGTCAGAGGGGTAGGGAGCAAGAATGTGGAGACAACGAGAGGAGGCTCAAATGAAGGTCAGAGAAGGATAGTACACAGGGCTGCAATGTGACAAGTTAGGATCAGTTTGGGGGGGGGGGGGTTGAACTGGTTCTAGAGACACTGACTAGAGGTCACACTGGCTATTGATGAGGCCTTGATGTGTAGAAATATGGGATTGACTCAAATGGTACCTGCATGCAGGGTACTCCTCCGTAGGTTCTTATAAATATAGAGACCCAACAATACCCAACAGTCGATTTGGAGTCCAATAATACATATGTAGGAATCAAAAGGCGAAATACTGAAATAGGACGCGAGGAGCTCTTCGAAGAAAAAGTCTGTGGCAATTTATGTATTCATGCGTTACTCTTCTTTGTTGGGCCATATCGACATTTTTCTTTAAGTTAACCTTCCAAAAAATTTAATGACTTGGCCTGTATCTTCAAGTGTCTCATGGACCTGAGGTTACTGCTTATATTGTGTACTTTGAAAACACTTTTGGTGAAAAACATGTAAGCCACTGATGTCAGTCCCTTTGAAATGCAGTGAAACAGACCTTTGACCTGGAAGAATACAGCCTCTCTCAGTCTACCTTGGAACAGGTGAGCTTTCTTTAAACCAGGGAGCATCATCTGGGAGCCTTTGTGTGAAACTCTGTGTGTATCCATCTTTCAGAAACACCCTGACATGTGTTTCCTTATTTATTTTCTCCCACTTAGGTATTCTTAGAACTCTCTAAAGAACAGGAGCTGGGAAATCTTGATGATGAAGTTGATACAACAGTTAGATGGAAACTCCTCCCACAAGAAGAGCCTTAAAACCCCGAGGCTCCTAATGTTAGGTTTTAGGTCCTACTACATTATTAGTTTCCAGAATTCTAGAACGATCTGCCATATTACCACAGGTAACAAACAAACAAACAAAAACATTCAGTAGTTTAAACAACCAATAATGATTAAGAATTTAAATGGCTTCCAACATTCTAGAATGGAGGGGAGAAGCAAAGATAGGGAAAGATAGTGTAACATAATCAGACATTACACTAATCACTAGTAAGACCTATTTTGTGCTCAGTATTAATTCAAAAATCATAATGTTAGTCCACTTTTTTATTATTTCCAATAAGGCTGGATGCTGAACACATTTTATGAATAAAACATTGTATTTTTTAACCTGAACTTTAAATATATCAGCTCTTTTTAAAGCATTATTTACTCAAATACCAACTTAATGTAATATTGACCATAAGATGATCTAATAAGTTGGTGGATAAAATGACACAGTATAACCTTTAGATATAATTAAATTTTCTGATTATAACATAAGGATATGTTCATGTAAGGATTTATAGAAATTATATCGACGAAGATAATAGTAATCTATAGTAAAACACCAGCATAAATATTTTAGCTACCTATCATCAATGCTCTTTTTATGAGTACCTTCTCAAAGTTGACATCAGTGGGCATGGTGATTTCCTATGTTTTTCCACTTCACGGTTCATGAACATTTCCCATATCATTGTAATGCCTTTGGGTTACGAAATGGCTGCATTGGATTCCTTTGATGTACTATCATGGTTTTACTTAACTTTTTTTACTATTATCTGACATTTTCGGTTACATGCTAGTTTATCTCTTATAAATAAAGCTGTGACGAACTTCTCTCTAGTCTTCTCTTATTACAGTCTTGGGTAAGTAGTTCCAATATCAACAAATAGCTCTCTGCTCTATGAAATCTGGGTAACTTTGTTCTCTGACCAACAGAAAAGTTCAGTACCTATCTTAAGCTTCTGAAACCCCCACAGGACCTTTTAATGTCATGCTCATCCCTGACTCTGACTTCCTTCATCTGCTGAATTCCTGTTGTCTGGTCTGTGGTTTGTGTCAGTTCCTTAACCTTCACCTTGGCCTTGACTTAAAGATAGAACTTGGCCCCTTACCTTGATTCCTACAAACAGCCATTCCACGGGTCATTTATAAAAGAGGCACATCCTCCTACCTCGTAGGAGTGCCTAAAATTAAATTAAAATGCATAAAGATTTGGCATTTTTTCTGTAATGTTCTAGTTTTCTTAAAACGGAAATTCCATTCAATTAATTGCATCATTAAAACCAACAAAGAAATATATTTATGATTTCAGTAGATGAGACATTTTCTATCCCTAGATTACCACACCTCTTCAGTTGCTTTAGTTCAATGGTTCTCAACTGGGGGCAGTCACCCCTGTCCCCCCCGCCACACACACACACACACAGGGGACAACTGGCATTATTTGGAGTTGTTTTTGATTATCTCAACAGGCGGTTGCTACTGGCATCCAGGGGGTAGAGGCTAGGGATGCTGCTAAACATCCTACAGTCCACAGGACGACTTTCCACGAAAAAGAATTATCCAGCTCAAAATGTCAATAGTGCCCATACTGAGACACTAATTCCGGTTAACCCTGTGAGCTCATCCTCTAGGCTTGATTATTCACCACCCAGCATCTGAGACTGTCTCACGACCCTATGTCATCTGTGATCCTCCAGGGACTTTTTTTTTTTTGTATGAGTCTTTTCTTCCAGGTCCTAATGGCTCATCCAGAGAAAAAGGTGGTACTTTCTGGCTTGCTTCATATCTGGGATGGATTATCACAATTGGTCAAAAAGAGAAGCTTGGTAAAAAAATAACACCTTCCACTTTCTACCCATGTCCTTACTCTGGTCAAACAGTGATTTGCTTTGACCAAAAAGGATACAGCAAGGTTCTGTGATGTCTTCTGATGCACCTGTTTGGCAATGGGTGCTGCTGGCTATTAGATGAAAATACTTCCTCTAACAAATTTTCTTTAGCTGCTTTGAATAGGCAGGCATTCTGGACTTTAACTTTGTAAATTTCCTGCTTCTATAGGTGAAAATCATTCAAGTGTAGTATGTTTCATTCCTTAAAGTTTTGCTTTGCAGTCATTGCTCGTAACTTCAACTTCTCTGGCCACATGCTGTGACTACCAGGAAAACATAGTTTTGGAATGGGTAGGACCTCTCAATGCTTTCCAGCCATAGTGTCTTAACTAATCACAAAAGGTCCACATTGTTGGTGATTTCCTATTTCACAAAGCCTCATTCCTGGTAGTGATTTCTGTATTCCTTGGATTTTCCAGCTTGTAAGAAATGGAATCATAGGGGCGCCTGGGTGGCGCAGTCGGTTAAGCGTCCGACTTCAGCTCAGGTCACGATCTCACGGTCTGTGAGTTCGAACCCCACATCGGGCTCTGGGCTGATGGCTCAGAGCCTGGAGCCTGCTTCCGATTCTGTGTCTCCCTCTCTCTCTGCCCCTCCCCCATTCATGCTCTGTCTCTCTCTGTCTCAAAAATAAATAAACGTTAAAAAAAAAAAATTAAAAAAAAAAAAAAAAAAGAAATGGAATCATGTACCTTAATCCAGGTAATGAGGGGCTTGTTGTAATCCCGGCCTATCCAAGAAGAAAGAGAGTTCTGAAAGAGACAGCTTGAAGGTTACTGTGGATTCAAGACAACCACAGGACTCTTTAGAAGAGTGTATTGTATTAGCTAAGCCAGAAAAATACATAGAAGAGTGGAGACTGTGGATTTTACTCTACCCATGATACTCAGCTTCTTATTCAGCTCTGCCTTTCCTGAAATATGGGCTTCTTCCCCTAGTTAGTTTTCTCAACTACTTCTGCGTACTTAAAGCTGTGACTTACCTGTATCTTTAACTTATCCCATGGCCTCCATTGTCCTTCCTACCTCATTGCCTTTCTCTGTGCATCTGTTTAACTTCGCCTGTATTGCCCGGCTCCATTTCTGGAGAATCAAAGCTTGTGATTGGCTTTGTCTCTATTTGAGCTGAGCTGTTTATAACCAACAAAACATAGGCTGAATGTGCTATCGTCTGGCACCCATGATACAAATTATGGTCAACTTTACATTAAGAACAGCCTGGGCCCTCATCCCTCAGGAAGGCAGTTTCCAAGAAGCAGCAAGAAGCTGGTAAGTACGATGCTTGGCACATTCCATAAAACCGATAGAGTTTAACCCATACATAGAATTCATGTCTTTTTTTTTTTTTTAACGTTTTGTTTATTTTTGAGACAGAGAGAGACAGAGCATGAACGGGGGAGGGGCAGAGAGAGAGGGAGACACAGAACCGGAAGCAGGCTCCAGGCTCTGAGCCATCAGCCCAGAGCCTGACGCGGGGCTCGAACTCACAGACCGTGAGATCGTGACCTGAGCTGAAGTCGGACGCTCAACCGACTGAGCCACCCAGGCGCCCCGAATTCATGTCTTTTAACACAGATTCTCCTCACATTGAAAATGCCTTGGAAGATCTGGCAGGATTACTCTGGATTAGGTTAAAAATACCAATGGTTACTGGACACCTGGGTGGCTCAGTCAGTTGAGCGCCAGACTCCTGATTTTGGCTCAGGTCATGATCCCAGGGTTGTGGGATCAAGCCCTGTGTTGGGCTCTGCACTGAGTGTGGAGTCTGCTTAAGATTCTCTCTCTCTCCCTCCCCCCCTACCCCCTCCCCCACTTGGGCATTCTCTCTCAAATAATAATAATTTAAAAAATACCAATGATTGCAAGTAACACAAATGGGCATTTATTGCCCAGAAATTTTCCATGTCTCCATTCACTTGATCTTTTAAAAATATGGTAAAATAGGGGCCCCTGGGTGGCTCAGCTGGCTAAGCATTTGACTCCTGACTTTGGCTCAGATCATGATCTCACACTTTGTGAGTTCAAGCCCTGCATTGGACTCTGCACTGACAATGCAGAGCCTACTTGGGATTCTCTCTCTCTCTCTCTCTCTGCCCCTCCTGCACACTCTCTCTCCCCCTCTCAAAGTAAATAAACTTTAAAAAAAAATGCTGTAAAGTAAATATATATAAACACATGTATAACATAAAATTTGCTTGAAATAAACTAGATACAAATATTGTATGAATATGAACACTTATATGAAATATCTACAGTAGGAAAATTCATGGAAACCAAAAGTAGATTAGAGGTCATCAGGAGCTGAGAGAGTGGGTGAATGAAGGATATTGTATAATAGTTTTAAATTCCTGTTTAGGGTAATCAAAAAGTTTCAGAATTAGATAGTAATGATGGTTGCAAAGTATTATGAATGCAATTAATGTCACTGAATTTTATATTTCAAAATGGTTAAAATGGCAAGTTTAATCCATTTAATTTTTAAAAGTATAATTTAAGGGGTGCCTGGGTGGCTCAGTCAGTTAAGCGTCCGACTTCAGCTCAGTTCATGATCTTGCAGTCCGTGAGTTCGAGCCCCGCCTCGGGCCCTGTGCTGACAGTTCAGAGCCTGGAGCCTGGAGCCTGGAGCCTACTTCGGATTCTGTGTCTCCCTCTCTCTCTGCCCCTCCCCCGCTCATGTTCTGTCTCTCTCACTCTGAAAAATGAATAAATGTTAAAAAATTTTGTTTAAGTATAATTTAAAGTAATTTTCACATAGTACCTGTTATTTGAAAGAAAATCATACTATGTTTACATGTCTAGAATATAAAAGATTTTTCCGGCTAGGCTAATACATTCTTGTATCATTCACGCATATTCACACCACAGGAAATATTATACCTACTGTTTCATATTTGTCTTATTTAATAACATACTATGAGCATCAGACTTTCCCAGTTTATTATATATCTATGTCATTTGTTTGCAATCTATGTATTATTTTAATGTTTGAATGTACCAAAAAAGTTATAGTTGAAAAATCAATAGAGAGATACATAGATGGGGGCACCTGGGTGGTTCAGTCAGTTAAGCATCTGACTTCGGCTCAGGTTACGATCTCACAGTTCGCGGGTTCGAGCCCCGGTTCGGGCTCTGTGCTGATAGTTCACAGCTGGAGCCGGCTTCAGATTCTCTCTCTCTCTTTCTGTGTCCCTCCCCTGCTCGCGCTCTGTCTCTGCCTGTCTCTTAAAAATAAATAAACTTAGAAAAAAAAAAGTAACTTTGGACTTTGCCCCTGGACTGGTGCAAGAGGCATACAGGCTGGCCTTTTCAGATCTAGAATAATTGTGCTGTCATATTAATGAAAAGATTAAGAATAAACTCCATCATTAAGAAACTGTGGCCAAGAACCTACCTTGAAGACGATGTTAAATGAAATAGGAGAGGAGATCATTGTAACAAATGGGCTAATAAATAACTTGGAATTGGAAACTCCATGTCAAGAACAAACCGACAGTTCGCGGAAGGGGCTCTGTGAATCCCCTGAAGAAGATTATAAAGATATGGAACATCTCAAAAAAAAAAAAAAAAAAAAACAGGCGTCCCCATTTGCCTCAAGTAACATACCTAGAGCTGTATTAAGAGATCAAATCTTGACCATGAAGAAACAAAGTTGAGACACCTACAGCCACAAAGAAGCCCCCGAATGAACAAAGGAACGAAAACAGGAAGATTAAAGAAATGCCATGAATAACTCCTGATGAGTTCAGTGGTACTCCTAAGTATATGAAATCTCACTTAACTGACTGTAAAATGCATGATGTTACTAAAGAAATCAACAAGGCAGCTGCCAGTAAACACAAGATGCTACACCAACCCCCAAAATCTATGAGTTCTGAGGCCATAAATCGACCACAGATTTATTGACGAAGAAACAAAAGATACCAAAGGTCATTATTTTATAGCGGAAGCTGACATAAAGGAGTCCATAACTTTGAAAGCTTACCCAAGGGTTAATGTGATACTGAATATTTGACAAAATTGCCAGAGGCTATCGGAGATTGAAGGGGCGACTTTACCCATTATGTTATAACCTAAGACCCTTGTGAACTTTGGAATGGGCCAACAGTAGGTTTTCTGTTGAGACGCTATTCCTATAATTTTTTTTTTAAGTTTATTTATTTATTTTTGGGAGAGAGAGAGAGAGAGAGAGAGAGAGAGAGAGAGAGAGAGAGAGGGAAGGGCAGAGAGAGCGAGTGAGAGGGAGAATCCTGAACAATCCCGATCTGGTAGCACAGAGCCCGACGTGGGGTTCTCTATAATTTCTTTATATAAATATTCTCTTGAGCGGTTTAATTTTCTTTTTTCTTGTTTCTTCTCAAAATAAAACATTTTGGAATGAAATATGTACATTTAAACATTTACTTCATTTCGGAAAATATTTAACCACCTACCATATGAGCCTTTGCGGTAAATACAGAATGCAACTAAAAAAAAACCGTTCATGTCTAGCTTTTGTGTTTAGCGGACAATGCTGCAGACCCCATAAGGGAGGTACAGACGTAGTAACGGAAGGAAAAGGTCAAGAAAATAAGGTCAAGGATACTCAGGCCCTTTGGAATTAAAGGTCACTAGTGTCTAAATTCCATCAACGGCATTTCGGTCTACAGGCAAACTTCCTAGAAACTGGAATTGGGGCCAGTTTATTCATCTAATTATTGTACATTCCCTTTTGACATTAGGGTAGACCTTACATGAAATGCATTCAGTGTAAACGAGTCGGTAAACCTCTATCTATAATGAAATTGTACTAAAAGTGTCCTGAGACGGAAAAAGATAACATGTGTGAGCAGGATGGTAGTGGTGGTGGGCATGGAAAATGAGTGCTTGGATTATAAGAATTCAACCATGTTTCTCCTCTGCATGTGGGGACACTGGTCCATGTCGGCACCATCTACTCTGCAGGTTTATCTCAAGAGCAGAGAGGGGAAAAAAAAAAAAAAGCGTCTCACCAGGCCCCGTGGCCTGGTTAACACTGTCAATGTGACGATCACACAGTACGTTAGGGGCACCACACCACAAAAGGTTACAAAAAAGGTAACATTGACCAAATCAGTTGCCACGAGGGTCCACCAACAACCCACCACTGTGCTATGTGATCTAGACCCCTACAATATGCGCCATTAGTGGAAAACATCATCAGTCAGATGAGAAGAATTGGACTTCGGAACAGACTGAACCTTAGTAGAATCATCAGTGAAGTTTTCTAAAGACAGAAACACAGAGAACTTCAGAAACAGGAAGACCTTAAAATACTATTTCGGATTTTGCTTTAGTTACATTTGGGAGTGCTTGCTGAGCTTCTGACTTTCCTTTTTCTAAGGACAGCTTTGTCTCTTTTTGGCAGCTCCTGAGGAGATGGGGGTGCCTCTAGCAGCTGCAGCTACATCATGGGATTCCAAACTAGCGATTACAACAGATGAGCCAGAGCAATACCAAATCCAGCCAGGGACCATTTGAGTTCCGTCCCAGAGGTCTGAGCAAGAACAGACATGGCTGGCGCCTGGCGCCTCTCTATGGAGAGGTCCACAAACTCTTGGTGCTGAGATTTTGTTCTAGAGTAATGCTGGTCTCATCCCAATAGTGGATTCTAGCCACTCTGCCCACAAAATGGGTATTTGTATGTGTATTGGGTACACATACACAATGGGTACTTTTGTGTACACAATGGTTATTTCTTCACAAAGCAAATGATCAACATAGAGAAACTAATAAGAAGAAAACATGCAAAAGGAGAAGAAATGGAAAGCTAAAATTACTGGGGTACCTGGGTGGCTCACTCGCTTAAGTGTCTGACTCTTGATCTCAGCTCAGGTCATGATCTCATGCTTCATGAGTTTGAGCTCCGCATTGGGCTCTGTCCTGATAGGGCAGAGCCTGCTTGGGACTCTCTGTCTCCCCCTCTCTCTGCCTTTCCCTCTAGTTCTCTCTCCCTCTCTCTCTCTCTCTCTCTCTCTCTCTCTCTCTGTCTCAAAAATCAATAAATAAACTTAAAAAAAAAAAGAAACCTGAAAGTACTGCTGTAGCTAAAATTCCAGAGAACTTGTAGTTCAAGTTTACTTGAAAGTTTTCTTTACTTAGAAAATGAATCATGAACTACATCTGTTTCTGTTTTGTTTTGTGTGTGTGTGTGTGTGTTTACCTCAATAAAGCTTTGTTATCATCTTAGACAGCCAAGCTTCCCCAAGTTCACAACCTTTCAGGACACACTGATTCAGCTCTCTGCCATCGATTTGAAAGTATAATCTGGGAGCTAATGGACCAAATACAGTTGGCAAGAAAGAAGAGGCATCTGCCATCTCCTCTTAGGAAGCTAGAGCCTTTCAAGAGAAAGGCTTACCTTGGCCAATAGCCACTCCCATATATACACCATCAAGGCCTGATCCTCTCACTCTTCATCATAATTGCCTGGAAAAACCCCAATCTTGGTTTTAAACCTGTATTAGGGAGACGAACATTGGTGGAGAGTGCACAGGAACAAAATAACTAGTCTCACTTTAAATGAATGGCTACAACCTGTCTTCGAGCGGAGCCTTAGTTATACCTGGCAACTGCACTTCATCCCCCTAATCTGTTCACTCTTGAACTGGGTTGGAGGACTAATTAACCTACTTGTCATGTCTTCTTGCTTCTCAGACTCTGACATCTCCCTCTCTCTCTCCCCGCTCTTACTTTCAGCAGAAGACCTTGCTTCCCACTTGACTATTGACGTGTAAGCTATTAGAAGAGTGTTTTCATGAGCTTTCACAATTTCAGCAACCAACCAGGTTTCAATGTACCCCATATACTCTAACTTTCTTCTCATTACTATGAATGAACAACATTCCTACATAAGGCCAGTATTCGCACCTGTCCACGTGATGCCATCGTCATCCCCCTCCCCTGCTTATGAACACACTGTCAAATGCCTGCCCCTTACCTGCATTATCTGTAAGATCATGGCCCATAAGGACTGCTTCTTAAATGAAATGGGAGGATTTCTTGTGACCAAGAGTTGAGAAGGACAGTAATCCCGATAACTTTAGGCTCCCACAGCAAACTCTGAGAAAACCAATGGCATAGTACCCATGTGAAAGTCACCAGCATTCTCTGCTCCTGTGCCAATCTGTCTCTGTTCTTAACTAGCAATTAAAGCTCTGCAACATTATAGACACCTCTAAGATTCCATTAACAGAGACTGAAGAAATGTATAGGTTGGTGGGAGGTTCTGCCTCTTCTTCCACAAAATATTGTGTACAGTCAGTAGATAATTAGTACTGGCAACTTATTTATAAACACTTCTGAGACTCAACACTTGCTGTTTTCTTAAAATTGTCTTATTTTTTTAATGTTTATTTTGTTTATTTTTAAGAGAGAGAAGGAGAGTGAGTGGGACAGGGGCAGAGAGAGAGGGAGAGACGGAGAGAGAATGCCAAACAGACTCTGTGCTGACACCAATGTAGGGCTGGATCTCAAGATCATGAGATCATGACCTGAGATGACATCAAGAGTTGGACACTTAAACAACTGAGCTACCCAGGCGCCCCCAAATCATCTTATTTTTAATGGAAGTACATCTTCTAGTTCAGCCAATTCTCACTGAGATCTTTATTCCATGCACATTTAGCTGAGTATAGAATTTGAGGTTGACCGTTCATTTTCTCTCAGCATTTTGACATTATTCCATTGTTTTATGGCATCCTTTGGCTAACTGTTGATCTTTAACTGATAACTTGTCTTTTCTACTTTATTGTTTTTGAGTATTTCTTTCTCTCCATTTTCTTTCATGTTTTGAAAGCTCACTGCAAAATAGTTAGTTGTTGGATTTTTGTTTTTAACTCTTCACAGGACACATTATGGTTTTTTTAAATCTGAGGGCTCATATCATCAATTCTGGAAAATGTTCATCCATCTTCTCTCCTATTTATTCTCTTTCTTTTCCTTATTATAAAATGCCTATTAGACATGTCTTTCATGTCTTTTAATTTGTTTTCACTATTTTTCCATCTTGTTCTGTCTTTGCACTAAACTTTATAAAATTTCTTCAGATATATTTCTGGCTTATGAATCGTCTCCTCAGCTGTGCCTGATCTGATATAAAACTTATCCATTATGTTTTTAATCTTAACTTTTATTAATCCTTTTAAATATCTATAAGTTCTAATGGGCTGTTTTCCTATTAGTCTTCCTTGTCATTGCTTCCTATTTTAACTATCTCACATTTCTTTTTTAATACTTTAAATATATATTTTATAGACTCTGTCATAATTTTTATTATCTTCAGTTATTACGGTTGTTAATAGTAACCCCCTCCCCCCTTTTTTTCTGGCCTGCTGATTCTCTTTCATGGTGGACTTTTGATTATGGGCTTAGCTGCTAGGAGGAATCTTTCTTTAACGATACTGGTTTGTGCCCTGAATCCTGGACATATCTCTATAGAATTGTTTGCATCTTCTCTGTGGGGCTCCAGATTTATAGTAATAGTAAGAGGAGGAGGAGGAGGAGGAAGGATAGGAGGAGGAGCATTATCAGAAACAAATAACATTTTTTGAGTTTTTATGATTTTCCAAGCATTGTTTTATGAACTTTACTTGTACTAATGAATTTAATCTCTACAGTAACTATACATACACACACACATACATATATACATACATGCATACATACATACCCTGTTATTATCTCCATTTTAAGGGGGGAGGGAAGGTTAAATACCTTGTGAAAAGTCACATAGCTGACACGTGGTAGAGCTAGAATTCAAACCCAAGTTTGGCTTCAGAATGCAACTAACTTCTATGACATTTGTTATATTCTAGACATGTTACCATACAGGAAGAATAAATTAAGATTCTCTCCCCCATTTACTGTATCTGGCATGTCCTACATGTTTGGGTTTTTCATTTTCTATGGAGTATATATATTTTTTAACCCAGAGATGGGGCTAAACGTACACATCCTTGCTCTTCCTCGGGGTAATAGGTGGTTTTGCTAATTTCTGTTTATTTCTAGCACTGAGCAGTCCTGTGAAGCTTCTGGATTCATGCAGAGATATGAAATCCAGCTTTGTAAACCATCGAGTCTAGGTCACAAGGTTATTAAAACTCCTCTTTGGACAGCTGATTGCTGGCATACCATTCATAGTTCTGGTTTTAATTTCTCTTTTCATTTTTAATACCTGGGGAAGTACCTTCCTTTCTTATTGTTTCTTCCATTGTTTCCTGGTTTCTTTCCTTTACCTTTTTCTTTTTTCTTTTTAAACCTTGGTTATATATCTGACTTTATATATATATATATATATATATATATATATATATATATATTTTTTTTTTTTTTTTTTTTTTTTTTTTTTATATTTTACCCACCATTTCAATATAGCCAGAGTTTGGGTACTTCATTATATTAGGTTACCATTTATGGGGAAATCTTCAGGCTTAAATAAGAATGACCTCCTAAATAAAAATAAATCAGAGTAAATAGGTCAAGAAAGAGGAACACAAAGCATATATAAGAAACAGTGGTAAGAACTGAAACTAATAAAATATATTTAATCAACATAATTATTGATATTGTAGTGTGAATTTGAATGCATTGTAAGCAAAGTGAAAATTCCTAAAATAGATTCCTAAAATAGAGTACATAGGGTCTAAAACAACAATGACAACAACGACAGCAAAATTAATAAAAACTTGAATTATATTCCAGGTGATATAAAAGAAACAGAATTTTTGTTTGGATCATTGGCCTATTATTGATACAAAATTTTAGCAGTGTTTTTGACCCTCTACCCTCCCCTCCATGAGACCTTTAGTATCTTTATTGTCTTTGTTTTTGCCAATTTTTAATGTAAAAGACATACGATATTTCACTGTTGACTTTAAAAAAAAATAGAACTAATTACCAAGGAGAGAAATATACATATATATAATACCATGGCTTAAATATTTTTAAATTATTCTCTTCTTTTCCAGAACAACTCTCAACTTTATGATTATTAACATCTGTGGATTCGGAGCCATGTCAAATATTTGAGATTTCCCAATTCATGGACTTTGGCTTCCTGTTTTGCCATTTACTTTGGCAGGTCAAGAAAAGTTTGCAACTCTTTACTGAGATAGACTACGCAAGGGGAATTGAATAAATTTTATTTTTTCCCCAGTCTTCATGCATAAAAATTGACCTGAATCTTTTTATATGTTTTTTAGTCCTTGGCAATCTGCTTAATTTTATTTTGTTTATGAGCCTTCTGAAATCCTGCATTCCCTATGAACAGAGCAGGAGAAAGGAATTTGTTCACAATTCTTCATTTGTCCAAATTAGGTGTTTCTCTACGGCAGACTCTGGGTTGCTTAGCTTTATTAGGAAAAAAAACCTTCAGTTCCAGTACATTCTGCCCATTTAGTATACATTAGTCAAATATAGCATTGGCAGTTGGGTTTAAACATCAGCAGTAAAAAAAAAACAAAAAACAAAAAAAAACTAGCTAAAGATTTCTCATACACATTTAACCACTTTAGTTAGTGGTTGCTTTTACTTATTTATTGCTTTTTCCCCATCTTGGTCTCATCATGTTCGACAGGCTAGTTCTGTTTTCCTTGTTTACCGTTTTACCCCTCATCCCTGGAGTTGAAAGGCCAAGTGCACAAACACAGGGTTTGTTTTCTTCCCAGCCAACCACTGAACCATCGTTTCCCTGCAAATAATTGGCTTAGGGAAGAAAAGGCAGAAAACAAAACAAGTTCATTATGTGCAGCTTGGTCTGACTACACCCCCCCCCCCCTTCACAAAGCAGCCTGGGGAAGGCACCCATTTAAGGAATAAATGAAGAAGTAGAAATAAGGAAATTTTCATTGTTGCTGTACACAAAAACAGAACTGTGCTTCGACAGTGTCTCCAGAGTAATTTTCCAGACGGTAAGTAGAGCTGTTTAGTTGTGCTATGGCAAATATGTGGGTGGACACTGCTAAAATCAGTCTCTTTTTCAGAT
The DNA here is from genome assembly GCF_018350195.1 of Panthera tigris. Lineage (NCBI taxonomy): Eukaryota > Metazoa > Chordata > Mammalia > Carnivora > Felidae > Panthera > Panthera tigris. The sequence continues at coordinate 50,018,410 of NC_056673.1, read as the reverse complement.
GTTTCCAAATACTCATATGTATTGTACTGAAGACCTAATGATAAAATTTTCCAGTTTATTCCCAACCAACTTGTATTGTGCAGGTAGAACACCAGGATAAAGGAAAATAGTAAAATCTGCTTCTGTACTAGGTGAGGGAGAATTGTCTGAATATTTTGTTATGCAAATCTAAAATAATTTAATTCTGAGAGTATAAAAGCTGAAAAAAAATCGTCTCTGTTGGCTTATTTGCAAACATTTGGGGAAAGTTACTTTCCATGGGATTCCTTTCTTTCTCTTTCTTTCTTTCTTTCTTTCTTTCTTTCTTTCTTTCTTTCTTTCTTTCTTTCTTTTTCTTTCTTCTTACTTGTTAGTTTCCTCAGTTATTCAAGGACTTCTGAATTCAGAAAATGGAGATGAGTTCTTCTATCCTTCTTGTGTCTCACAATCAAGTTTCAGGTAGTTTGGGTCTGAATTGCTATCTCACAGCCTAGCTCTTTTGGATGAAAGCTGTTCAGTTTCATCTGAAAGGGAAATGCTACAGGAAAAGAGTCCACTGAGGTTACGTTTACTGGGCATAATTAATTACTCAAATGAATTGAAATAATCAGAATTTTGGTTAATTTGATTAGCTCTGGTATTTCTATTTAAATGCAAAGAACAAAAATTATTAATCGGATGAGATAGAATTCAATTACTCTATTCATATAGTGGAATTTCTGGTATAAGAGGTAAAAACATGTGAAGTGGCTTACAGGTTCTGAAAACTAACAATATCTTTTTCATTGTTCTGCTCTTTATTTTTCGGGAAAATTGTGACACTGAACACTATGTCCCAATGGTTACCCACTCTCCCAAATAGCTTACAGTGATTATATGTGATGTAAAATTTTGCAGCCATGTGTTATTAAGATGATATTTTAAACTCATTTTTTGTAGTTCTTAAAGGCAGGAAATGTTTTCCACCAAACGATGATCAAGGTTTTTCTCTCTGCTTTTCCGCCACTCTCCCCAAGATGTTTCTTATTACACTTATTTTTCTGGTTTATTTCACACCTTGTTAATTTTCTCCTTGTTTGTTCAATGCAAAGCTAAATGAATATGAAACAGAAAAGTGTGTACCACCAAACTCAGGCACTTCTGCACAAGAATTTTCTTAAGAAATGGAGAATGAAAAGAGAGAGCTTATTGGTATGTTTGAAACTTTCCCTCTTTCTGCAGCTCACCTTATTCTTTTATTTTATCCCCTAACGATGCTCTTATTCTATATTTTAAGTAGCAGACTGGATTCATTGATTTTGAGGTTGCCTCTAACCATACTTGTCGAACTGAGAGTCTCATAGTAGTCCCTGAAAAATAACGTAGTATTGCAAAGACAAAGAATATTCCTCATATTTAAAAAAAAAAAAAAAAGAATAAATGAGAATTTAATTGTATGGGAAATTATTAGCAACTATTTACAAATTTTTTTAATGTTTATTTTTGAGAGAGAGAGAGAGAGAATGAGCGAGAGAGCGAGTGGGGGAGGGGCAGAGAGAGGGAGACACAGAATCCAAAGCAGGCTCCAGGTTCTGAGCTGTCAGCACAGAGCCAGACGCGGGGCTCGAACTCATGGACCCTGAGATCATGACCTGAGCCGAAGTTGGACATCCAACTGACTGAGCCACCCAGGTGCCCTGATTTTTATTTTTTATTTATTTTATTTTATTTTATTTGAGAAGGAGAGACAGCGAGAGAGAGGCAGAGGGGCAGAGAGAGGGACAGAGAGAATCCCATGCTGAGCATGGAGCCCAACACAGCACTCAGTCTCGTGACCATGGGATCATGACCAGGGCCAAAACCAAGAGTTGGATGCTTAACTGACTGAGCCACGCAGGCACCCCGGGAAATTATAGCAGCTATTAAAGGGGCTACCATACGTAACAAAATTAGAGTAAAGAAATAATCAAAAGAGCCCCAGCAGAAATTGAGAAATTTTAACTTGGGGCACTTCTTTTCAAAGCCATAAATTTTCTACGTAAAGACTATTTCCAAGAATTACGGACCAAGTACCACCACTGATTGTCAGTTGCATTAGGTAGGTGGGCTATCTACAGGTAACTGACCCAAATCTCAGAGGCTTAACTCAGCAAAAGTTTGTTTTTCACTTTGCTCATAGTCTAAATAAGGTTGACAGTGAAACTAAAGTGGGTCTGGTAGGTGAAGGAATCTTCTCCATACAGTCAGTCAGGGACCCGAGCTCCTTCATCTAGGGACTCTGCCATCTCCCTAGGCTTTGGAGATCTCCCCTGGATCGTCTGAATCTAGTCAGAACATCAGAAAGTACAGGGACTGAGACAGAATATAGGTTTTGCATGGTTCCGCAAGCCAGGCCTTGAAGGTTGCATATCATTTCTGCTCATGTTCTATGGTTGGAACTCAATCACTCAATCGCTTGGTCTGACTTCATTCCCAGAGGCTGGGAATGTGGTCTAGCATTGTTTTAAGCAGGAAGAGATTACTGATATTGGTGAACCACTGGGCAATATCCAACACTCAGTTCCTTTTCATGTTTTTTTTTTTTTTTTGGTTTTTTTTTTTTTTTTTTTGATTTCCAATACAAGAATATGACAATTGACCAAAATGTTGCTATTTGCCATCATGAACTCTATCTGGGACCCTCTGTGTCTTAGAGACTATAAAGTCCGATGCCCAGGCCTAAGAATTGTCATCCTATTAGTCACCCTGTTGGTTTTTATGATGGCCTCTGCAGTAGTTCATGATTTAATACAAAAGTTTAGTTCTAGTGTTGGAGAATGATCTATGTGGCAACTATCTCGGTGTGCATCTTTTGTTGGGTTCCCTTTGCTCTGAAGAGTTGAGAGCAAAGAGAAGCCAACTATGTGGCAAAAAACGTTCTTTGGTATTGGCTGAACCTTTTAAGGGAATATAATCTAAATTCGTTCTTCCTCCTGTTATAGGAATGGATATTCCCAATACTTCTGGCACTGTACATGGGACTGTTTTCACATTTCAGAGAAAAGACATATTTTCCTGAAATTCCTCCCCAAGCTCTGGGAAGGGCAGATAACTTTAATAACTCTATAGGTGTTGTGTATACACCCGTCTCTGATATAACACAGCAGATAGTGAATAAAACGACATTTGCTCCATTTGTGAAAGGTAGGTGTACTAATCTTTTTGAATTGATGTATACATGTTGAATTCGAACTGACAGTGATCTATCATGCTAATTATTTAGGTTATCAAGATAGCCTACAAATTTGGTTAGTTTTTTCTTTCTCTCGCAACAATTAGCTTTTTAAAGCCTTTCAGCTTGATGGGGGTCCAATTAGGGAGGTCTGCATTTCTATTGGAATTTACTTAAAACAATAAATTTATAATTTCAGATTTGCAGAATAGTGTCTAGGAGAATATGCCATTTGTGGGTGCAGGTGCCCTTAACATGGAAATACAGTGATTAAGATTTACAACACAGGAAAAAAAAAACATCGAAATAAAAGAAATTAAATCTAGCTATTAAATTATAATGTCAGAACTATGAAAAGTAAGGATGGCTAATCTAAAGATACTCTGTCTGCATATCGTATACTTTGTACACATCTTTAAAGGCCTTCACTCTAAATGAAATCACTATGTAACTGAGATAACTAAGATCAAATGTGTATTTCACTCATGGGCAAGGTGGGTGCAGTTTGGTAGTCTGCTCTTTAACCCTTGATTTCTCACAGGTGACTTTGCTGGCTGTGAGAGATACACTTACCTGGCAATCTTAGTTCCCACATAAGGCAAAAATCAGATGAGGGGTCTTTGCTTCAGTAAATCTGAAATCTGGAATCCCCTGACTCTACAGTTACTACTCCCATTTACTTCTATTTTTGTATCCTCGTTCTCTTATGCATACTTACCCTAGTATAATATTTCTCTATACCTAAAATTTGCCATAATACTTGTCATTACTAAAAGAAAACACTCAGTTCTCACGCATGTCTCCTGAGTCTAGAATCTAAACCATTTTTTTCAAAAGGCCCTCCCTGCCTTTTGGGATAAGTTTCATTTAAGTGGAAAATGATTTTAGTTTCATTCCAATCTGATGACACCATTGGATATCACATTCCGTTGCGGTGAAAGTGTGCAACCCTCTATGTCTATTTTTACCTTGTCATCCACAGAAAGAAGAATCATCGGAGTGCCAAATCGAAAATCCATGGATAAACTACTTTTAGACAGTTTTGCAGACCTGGTGGGAATCATCTTTAATGACGCTTTCTCTTATAAGCTAAAATTTGTTCAGGGATATAACATTCCATTTTTGAAGGAAGATCTTTTCACAGGTGACTTTCCATATAAAATATCATTGTGGTATTTTTCATGTTTTCCACATAAGGAATAGGTTGGGATGGGCAACAGAGATGCTTTTGATAGAACATGATAAAGTAGATAGAGCACATCGTATCGCTGAACTTATTCCGAGGGCAATCATATCTTCTCACGATAAAACATGATGGAGTCATCCAATGGAGATAAAGTGAGCACACAGGGGCATGTTGCAAAGGATGCGGGGTGATCCAGACGGAGAGGTCCTGGCCTCAGGTGAGGTTCCAGGTCAGCAGGAAAGGCAGACATTGATGAGTTCATGACAAGTGCAAAGAGAGGTGCTGAGCGGGTGGGAGACTTAGACCAGGGGTTCCTAATAAGCTGTGAGATGAGAGAAGTCTTACGGGGCGAAGTGATGTTTAAAATGAGAAGGACTGGCACATGGGGGTGGGAAAAGCGTTGCATTTCAGACAGAGGAAGGGCAGGTGTGAAAGTCCTGAGGTGCCAAAGGCATCTGTTTGTATCCATGGAAGAAGACGAGTATAGCTGAACAGAGGACATGGAAAGGAATGTGACAGGAGACTGAGGCTGAAGTTAACCCAAGGGCTGGACCCCGTGACGTCCTACAAACCTAGGGTGTTGGGGAGCCGTTGAGGTACTTTAATTAGGGCAGAGAAGAGATTAGACCCCCAAGCCTAAGGGAGCTCTCTGGATATGGCCCAGGGCATGGGTTGCAGAGCGGTGGGGGAGAACACAGCCAAACATACCAGGGAGCCAAAGGCAGCTCGGACACGACTGGCGGCAGCTGAGAAGGAGAGTGAATGGGTCTGCCTTTCAGGAAGCAGAATTGATGTGACTAAGAGAATCGGTTCTTTCCCATTCATTCTCTGAGTGTCTTCTTTGTGTCCTGCACTGTTCTGGCCCTGGGGATGAAAGTGAGCAAAACACAGAGGGAAGCCTGTTTGCACGAGTCATTCCAGTCGGGAACAGGGGATGGGACAAAAATGATGCACTCTGCCAAGTGCCAAGTGGTGATAAAACAACAAAGTAAAATAGAGCAGGCTTGCAAGATAGAGCCCGAATGCTCTTCCGGATATTTTTATTTATGGTGGCCAGGGGAGGCCTCTGTGCTGAGATCACTTTTGAGAAGAGATCAGGATAGAGGGGAGGAATGAGCCATGGATCCATGGAGCCATGGATAATGGATCCATGATCATATGGAGCATATGAGCATATGAGCAAAAAAAAGTTCTAGCACAAGAGCGCATTTAGCATTTTGAGGCACAGCAGGGAACCCAGCATGGTGGGAGTGGCATGTTTGTTTCATCTTCTTTCAAGTATTTATTTATTTTCAAGAGAGGGGAAGAGGGAGGGGGACAGAGGATCCGAAGCGGACTCTTCGCTGACAGCCGTGAGCCCGATGGGGGGGGTCGAACTCTTGAACTGTGAGATCATGACCTGAGCTGAAGTCAGACGCTCAACTGACTGAGCCACCCGGGCGCCCCAGCTTTCACCTTCTTTTCATGTCTAACACTTCCTACGCATACTACAGTCTCGGAGAATAAAATTTGCCTCATTAAGAACTTTATTTGGTATTTTTTTTTCCTATGTGGTTATAAGTTCTGACTGGTGGAGACTCCTCCAGATTGTTTTCCCTTGGGTTCTCATTTCTTATTCTCTAATGACGTCCATCTGCTAACGTCGCTTATGGTATCGCCTCCCTTTGTGCTTGTAGCTCATTGTTGGAATATGCATGGTGACTTTTCCTGTTCTCTGGCCAAATACTGGAATAGAGGATTTGTGACTTTACAAACTGCCATTGACGCTGCTATCATACAAGTAAGAAAAGTTCTAATAATTCACGTAAACTCGTTCCACAGGTATCGAGATTTGGGTGAAAGGTGATATATGCTCAGGTTTTCATACGTTTGTACAATGAAGTAGGGATACAAAGGCTGAGATTGGATTTAGGCGAAGGAACACATTGCTTTTGTTTTTACCTTTAATTTTCAAGGAGTTTCAGAGTGATGGGAAAGGAAATGGCAAAAACCAATGTACATGGAGGTCCACGTACCCACTACCCAGTTACTCCTAACGGTAATATCTTTCATAACCGCAGAACAATATTAAAATCAGGGAATTGATGTTGGTATAGCCCTCACAAGCTTGTGTGGATTTCACCGTAGCCTGTTCAGTTCCTATTTTTTCAAATAATGATTTTCCTTGTTTAAACCCCACTTTAGATCGCAACAAACCGCTCTGTGACAGAAGAGTTGATGTCAGTTACTGCTATAAATATGAAGACTTTACCTTTTATTCATAAAAACATTCTTCAAAAGGAGATGTTTATTTTCTACTGCCTTCTTTACTTTTTTCCATTGATACACTTTATATCGCTCAACGTTACAAAAGAGAGGAAAAAATGGAAGGAGTTGATGAAAATGATGGGTCTACAAGATTCAGCCTTCTGGTGAGTAACTGATTCAAGCAGTGTGACGAATAATCAGAAATTAGGAAGCGGTAAAAACGTGTCATTATTTCCAGAACTGTGTGCCACCGCTGAGACTCCAATGCAGCGGTCCCGATGGCACCCCTCCTACTTGGTCTGCCCATGGTTATCATTTGACTTCTCCGCACTTCCTCATACTTGAAGAAAGTATGATCCTATAATGGCTAGCTTGTGTTCAGAGGTTTGATCAGCAGGGATATATTTTTTTGCAGCACTGAAGTACCATGTGTTGGACTTGAGATGTCCTATAAAATATGCCCAGTGCATATAGCACTTAGGGTGGCATGTTGGAAGGGCTCAATAAGGACATTTGTTCATATATTGATACCTTTGTATCTTGACTCATTCAGAAATGATTTAGATGTTTTTAAATACATATATTTAAACACACGTATATTTAGGTATGTGTCTGTCTATGTGTGTGTGTGTTTGTATTATAATAAAAACAAATGACTGAAGAATAGAAACAAGGATCTCACAGAATGATAACGGGTAAGACTAGAAGAAAAAAACACAAATCATACAAGCTCTAAGCTTCCAAGAGGTCGCCTGGATGGCTCAGCTGGTTAAGCATCCGACTCTTGATCTCAGCTCTGGTCATGATCGCACCATTCATGAGTTTGAGCCCCGTGAGTTCTGTGCTGACAGTGCAGAGCCTGCTTGGGATTCTCTCTCTCTCTCTCTCTCTCTCTGCCCCTCCCTCTCTCTCTCTCTCTCTCTCTCTCTCTCTCTCTCTCACACACACACACACACACACACACAATAAATAAATAAACTTAAAAAAAAAAACCTAACATTTTTCAATACTGAATCCTGGGAAATGTGTCTTTGTATAGTCCCCACAGCAAGAAAATTACTCTTTGTGGCTATGGAACTATTTGGAATGGGTGAGGAATTATTTACTGAACAATCATCTGTAAGTCACATGTTCCCTAAAATAACATTATGGTCTAGGAAATTTTAAATTTTCTATCAAGTATATTTGATTAACAGAGAGAGTTTTGATTCTAACATACCTTAATTGTGAAACAGAAAAAGAGGAAAATGTGTTTCTGAAATGAAAAAAAAAAAAGAGTGGTTTGCAGTGAAACTTTGGCAAATGCAAAGAAATGAATGGAGTCTGTTAGGAGGGTAGTGAGGGGGACTCTGTGTAAATAGGACTGTTTTTTAGTTCAGAGGATGTCCTGTGGGGCAGTATCCCTGTAGTCACCTGAGAATGGGGGGGCACAAGTCAATTCTGGATTAAAATCAGAAAGGTGTTGGATATTTACATGTGGATTCATCCTCAGGGTAAATGCTTCTTAGTATGCATGTAATGTAAAGTTAGCAAAACGAATATATATATATATATTTTTTTTTTAAGGAGATATATATATATCTCCTTAAAACTAAAAAGGAAAAAACAAATCTGAAATGTTTTTGCCAAGTACAGGGTGTGTATTGGAAATAAGTTGTATCACAACCTTTTTTTTTAAGTAATGTGAAATAACTGTGAAATGTCATCAGCATTTATTATTTAAGTGTGATGACTGAATTGCTTTGTTTTTATCATGAAGGCTTTCACAGCTTTATTAACATCCTCCCCATGCACCCCCCCCCCATCGCCAAACTCCCTGCAATGAGTTCCCTTTTCTAGGTAATGTTTTAAGTTCCTTCATTTGTAATTCTCCTACTGTATAGAATTTTAATTCCCACCTGTAGCAGTTCCCTTCTGTACTCAGGAAGTGGATTCTGCAGAATGCCATATGCTTTCCAAAAATGCTGATGTTTCCAACAAAGGCTGAATCACTGTAATGCCACGACCTTTAAAAAGAAGTCGAATAAGCAGTAAACCAGTTGTTCTGGGGCATATTGATGCAAGTTCCTGGTTTTAATACTCTCACTATTTTTTTCAGCTGTTGAATTTTTTTTTTAATTTTTTTTTTTAAACACTTATTCATTTGAGAGAGACAGAGTGTGAGCAGGGAAGGGGCAGAGACAGAGGGAGACACAGAATCTGAAGCAGGTTCCAGGCTCCGAGCGGTCAGCGAAGAGCCCAAAGCAGGGCTCCAACCCACAAACCGCAAGATCATGACCTGGGCCAAAGTCGGACACTTAACCGACTGAGCCACCCGGGCGCCCCGGTTTCTTACTCCGTTGGGCAATTTCGTGTAGAGGCAAGAGGACTGAGCAGAGTGCGCACTGTCGTCTGGGCTTGGCTACTGATTTACTCGGTGGGTCTTGAATAGGCCCATGAAGTAACAGTAGGACCTACAGTTTACTTATCTGTAAAACAGGAAGCCTGGACTCAAACACCTTGTGTGGTCCTCTTAGATCTAAGACTGAATATTATTTCTTACTAACCACCTGATAAAAATGCGAACCCCAGCACATCTAAAACAACACAGAATGAGCACTTAAGGCTGTACCCTCATTTATATCAGCTTTCAAAAAAGGAAACATGAACAGGAATAGCAAGAAAAGAATGGGCCTGGAGGAATTATGAAATTTCAGTTTTCTACTACTAGGGAGCGTGGAGGTCCGGCCAGCTGAAATCCTCAAGAACGGTCCAATTCTCCTCTGCCCCTGGGGCTTCCGTGGTTCCCTGATTGATCAGCAGCTTAGTTATATTCCCTCCCATTTCTACGGTCAGAACACCTCGGTAATATGTTATAACACTGAAGGCACAAAGAGCTTAATCTCTTTACTTCAGCAGTTACCCCTTTGAGACACTTTTGTGCATTTTCCCAAAAAAGACAAGTACGAGAGTGGTCTCAGCAGCAGCAAATAAATAAAAACTGGAAGTAAAATTGGAGACAAAAATTGGAACAACCCAGAAGTCCATGGGCAGGAGAACATTAGGATATAGTCATACGATGAAATATTATTATACAACAGTGAATAATATCATATATGTCCATTGATGTAGATGAGCAACAGCAGAACACATACAAGATGATGCTATGTATGCAGGTGTTCATTCTATTTATACAATAAGTGGGTGCAGAGCTGATGCTTAGCCAGGAGGCAGCAGCACAGCCCTACCAATGTAATATTAATAACATTTTCGTTACTAACCTAAGTAGGCAGATAGAACGGTAAACATTGTATCATTCTTTAGATTTTTGGTAGGTTTTAACTATTTCCTAATGAAGTTAAAATAATTGAAATAACTTTTTGTCTTCTTTTAGGCTCTCCTGGGGCTTAATCTATGCTGGCTTCTTCTTCATTATTTCCATAATCATCACAGTTGTCATAACATCTACCCAAATTATAGTCATGACAGGCTTCATGGTCATATGTACACTCTTTTTCTTATATGGCTTGTCCTTGGTAAGTGCATACATTTATTACCACGTTCTCTGCTTTAGGTCATAGCTAGATGTAGTAAAAATGAAGTTCTCTGGAGGTCATTACAGTTCGTTATTTCCTTCGTGTCCGCTTTGTGTGCAGGTGTGTGCGTACTTGCTTGAGAAAGTCTCTAGGAGTTGTTGAGAAGTTGATCTAGTATGAAATACAATTGGACCTCTCTTTTGCATAAAGTCTGCATTAATGCAACGATGCCTCAAAAAGAAAAAAAAAAAACCTTGACTCTAAAAATATTTTGACTCTAAGACTTTTCTAGACGGTTCATGAGGATGCGCTTGAGGGGCGGACCTGTCTCTTCGTCCCAAACGTTCCCCATAACATGGTGGCTTGCACAGTATCTCCCTCTGACACTCCATCTTGCCCTCTCTTCCCATGTCACCCCTCTTCCTTCATAAAGCAAGAGCCTCTACACCACCCCCCCCCCCCGCCTCCCAGGGTGTTTCCTGGAGAGGGTCCATAGGTGTTCTTTCTTAAGACATTAATGTGGTTTCTTTGGGTGTTTCCAAGTGTGCACGTGTATCCTTGTCCTCGGCACGCACAGCTTGCCCCCTGCCCTTTCTTCAGCATTCCTCAAATGCCTAGCAGTTGAGGAGAGCAAATAAGGATCCTCTTTACAAAGGGGTTGAGGGAAGGACTGAGCATTGTGATGCCTTGATATCTTCATCAGCGTCTCGCTGATAAATATTTATGTTATGATCTAGACATCTGTATTTATTGTGTAATGGCTGTTTAACGGCTAGACGTCTTCTCTCTCTTTCAGATAGCTTTAGTGTTCCTGATGAGTGTGTTGCTAAAGAAAACAGTCCTCACCAATTTGGTTATGTTTCTCCTCATTGTCTTCTGGGGGGGCGTGGGATTCGCCGCATATTACAGACAACTCCCTTCCTCTCTGGAGTGGATTTTGAGTATCTGCAGCCCATTTACCTTTACTGCTGGATTGAGTAAGGTAGGAGCCTAGTTAATTGCTTTATTATTGAACTCTCAAAAGAACTTGGAACTTCATAACTCTTCATGGTTGCAAGCACTCTTTCTCTTTTTTTAATGTTTACTTATTTTTGAGAGAGAGAGAGAAAGAGACAGAGTGTGAGCAAGGGAGGGGCAGAGAGAGCTGTCAGCACAGAGCCCGACGTGGGGTTCAAACCCACGAGCTGTGGGATCATAACCTGAGCCAAAGTCAGATGCTTAACCAACGGAGCCAACCAGGCGCCCCTAAGTGCTCTTTCAAATTAGGAGCATTTATGCTAAACAATTCTAGCCTAAGACTAGATTTGAGAATGTTACTATTCCAGTGTAGAAAAATCATCATCACATAAGGAAGTTTGAATACGAACATCTTGAATAAGACAGAGTTTCCCCTCTCAGATGTATTTTCATTCGGAAGCATTTTCTTCTTGTTTCTCATATGCAGCTATTCACCTTTCTTTTTTTCATTATTTATTTAAATTCAAGTGAGTTCACACACAGTGTAGTATTGGTTTCAGGAGTAGAACCCAGAGATTCATCACTTACGTATGACACCCTGTGCTCATCCCAGCAAGTGTCCTCCTTAACGCCCATCCCCCATTGAGCGCACCCTGCCCTTCCACTTCCCCTCGGGCACCCTTCAGTTTGCTCTGGGTATTTAAGAGTCTCTTACGGTTGACCTCCCTCTCTGTTTTTATCTTACTTTTCCTTCCTTTTCCCTATGCGCGTCTGTCGCGTTCCTTAAATTCCACATACGAATGAAATCATACGATATTCGTTTTTACTTTATATAATGAAGGCATTCTCTATTAAAAATTGTGTAAACCGCTTTTGGAAACCTCAAATCTGCAAAGCTGTCAAGACTATAAATACAGAGCGTAATAAATAGGTACTAAGTGTATCAAAACGCTCATGAGCTAGATCAAGAAATAGAAGGATGCCACAACTCCACTCTTTGCTCCTGAAGGTAAAAGTTTTGTGATCTTCACTTCCTCATCCCCACCTAATGTGTGTTCCTAAGCCTAATTTTTTAGTGTTGCCTGGAAATCTTTTCCAGTTTTTGACTACTATTAACGCTGCAAAAAATCCTTATGCATCTACCCTAGTGAATATGGGCATTCAGTTCTGTTCGGTATAGACCTCGGAGTTGGATAGTAGGATCTAGGATACATATATCTTAATCTTCACAGCTACTACCAAGTATTTTTCCAAAGTGGTTGAAACAATTTACTTTTGCCCCAGATGTTTCGAGTTACAGTCGTCCCGAATCTTTACCAGCATTTGGTATTATTAGTCTGCCAAATTTTAGCCATTCTGGTGGATCTGCAATAAAAATCCTTGGGGTATTAATTTGCATTTTCCTGATGTTTGATGAAATTTCATTCTTTTTCGTATGCTTAGTGGCATTTTGGATTTTCTCTTTTATAAAGTGCCTATCCAGGTTTCCCCCACTTTTTTTTTAAACTGACTTTTAGTCTTTTCCTTATTGCTTTGTAGGAATTTCTTATCTACGCGAGCTATGAGACATTTGTTGCTGACATTTTTACTTGCTCAATGGTGCTTTTAATGAGCATTTTCTTTTCTGTAGAGTGCTTTTGTATCTTTAAGAAATCATTGCATTCCCCCAAGGTCATAAAGATATTCTCCCAGGGGTGCCCGGGTGGCTCAGTCAGTTAAGCCTCCGGACTCTTGATTTTGGCTCAGGTCATGATCTCTCGGTTCACGGGATCGAGCCCTGCATCCGGCTCTGAGCTGACAGCGCGGAGCCTACTTGGGATTCTCTCTGTCGCCTCTCGCTGCTCCTACCCAGCTCACTGGTGTACATATGTGCATATGCTTTGTCTCCCCAAATAAGTAAATAAGCTTAAAAAAATTTTTTTTTAAAGTTTGTCTCCCATGTTCTTTTCTGGAAGCTCAATTGATTCTACTTTTACATTTGGATATAAAATCCATTTCAAAATAACTTTTGGATATCTATATGTAGAAGCAATATTAATTTTTCTACATGAATATCCAATTTCTTCCACTTAACTCGTTGAAAAGACCATCCTTTCCCTGAACAGACTGCTATATTTCCTTTGTCAGAGCTCAACCAATCCTGTATTAACCCATCTGTGTACTCTTGAACTGTTGCTACATTATCTTAAAATTGTTTTTGCTTTATGTGTCTTGATATATGGTGGTAACAGTTTGACCACTTGATTTTCTTCTCCAAAGAGAGACTTCTCTATTCTAGGTTCTTTGAATGGTGTAAATTTTAGAATTAACTTATTGAGTGATACACACGCATATGTATGTGTGTACAAAGCTGTTCACGTTGGGATGCAGTTTGATTTTTTCAATCAGTTTCAGGGAAATTGACACTTTTCTTTTGATCATGAATAATATGTCTTCACATTCATTTGCTCTTTGTAATTTGTTTTAAGTATTGAGAGCCTTGCACATTTTTTTATTTATTCCAAATTTTAAATCCCTTTTTTAATACATTTGATGCCATTATAAATAGCATCTGTGTTTAGATTCTTATTTTTAAATGTTTGTCATAAATGTAGAGAGATACAACTGATTTCTGTATATTGGCACTGTATCCAGTTTCCTTGCTATATTCTTTAAAACTAAGAGCGCCTGGGTGGCTCAGTTGGTTAAGCAGCCAACTCCTGATTTTGGCTCAGGTCACGATCTCATGGGTTCGTGAGGTCAAGTCTCACATTGGGCTCTGTGCTGACAGCACAAAGTCTGCTTGGGATTCTCTGTCTCCATCTCTCTGCCCCTCCCATTCTCTCTCTCTCTCTCTCTCTCTCTGTCTCTCTCAAAAATAAATAAATAAATAAATAAATAAATAAACTTTAAAAGCTAGTATTTTTCTAGGTTTTATCTTGGGATTTGCTTATGCATAATCATGTTGTCTACAAATAATGATAGTTTATTTTTTTCCTTTTGCAGTTTTTAATGCTAGTTACTTATTTTTCTTGCCTTATCGAGGAGACTGGGACCTCCAGTACGATGTTGAATAGAAATGCAGGCAAAGGAAAAGCTTTCGACATTTCACAAAAAGATGATTTTTGGTATTGGTATGTGTACATCTATTTTGCCAGGTTTAGGAAGATCGCTTATCTTCTCAGTTTGCGAAGAGACTTTCTTTATTATATGTGGGTATTGAATTGTATCAAATGCTTTTTTCTGCACCTATTTTACCAACCAGTTCTCCTGGTTGGAGAACTTTCTCCTTCAATCTGGTTTATGTTGAGTTGCATAGAGTGATCTTCAAATGTCAACCCAGACTCGCATTTCCGGAATAAACTCAACTTTGTCGTGAAACGCTAACATTTTACACAAGTGGAGTTTATGTCGTCCAGTGTGAGGAACTGGGCTTGGGAGCTGGACTTCATGTGTTGAATTCAGCTTTGCCACTCCTATGTGATTTTGACTTTGCTCGGTTAAGCCACTCAGTTTCTCTGTGCTTCAGTTTCACCATATGTAAAATGCACATAAAAATAACACAGCCTAGGGGCACCTGCGTGGCTCAGCCAGTTGAGCGTCTGACTTTTGATTTCAGTTCAGGTCATGATCTCATGGTTTGTGAGTTGGAGTCCCGCGTTAGGCTCTGCGTTGACAACGTGCAGCCTGCTTGGGAATCTGTCTCCCCCTCTCTCTCAGCCCCTTCCTCTTTCCCTCTCTCTCTCAAAATAAGTAAATAAACATTTAAAAAAATAATAAGGCCTACCTTATGAGGTTATGATAAGGATTAAATGAGATATTATAAAAAGCCTTAGAACAACATCTAGAACATTATACCTATTGTCACATGGCAAAATTATAAACATATCTTTATTTGCAGTAATAACTAGAAAAAGTTATCATTATCCAACTAAGATGCTTCAAATAATTTTTCATATTCTTTCAAAAACTTGTGTTCTTTTTGCTGCATAGAACAGATATTTTGCAACATTGCAATGACTTTATGAAAACAAGAAAATGTCCTATTCTCAGAACATTTTTTTTAAATCGGTATTTCCTTCCAGTATTCCTTTGTTGTCAGATACAAATAGTTTCACCAATCACTTCATTATAAGGGCTTCTTGAAAAACCTGTTTAATAAAATGATAAATCTTGCTGCCACACTGGATTATTTTTGGGTTTAATTTAAATACTTATTAATTATTGTTTTTGCTTGAATCTTAGATTATCCACTTGGATAGTACTATGAATGGTGTAATTTTTCCTGACCCTTCAGGAGACTCCTATGTACTGATAGCAACTTTTTCTGTGTTGGCTTTTGATGCGCTTTTCTACCTGGCATTGGCATTATATTTTGACAAAACCTTACCCTGTAAGTAAAAATGGCTTTTCTTCGACCTCTGCACATGTTGATCACACTGTAGGTTTTTACTTAAGGTTATGTAAATGTACTTAAAGAAGTAAAGAATAACAGGGGCGCCTGGGTGGCTCAGTCGGTTAAGCATCCGACTTTGGCTCAGATCGTGATCTTGCGGTCCATGAGTTCGAGCCCTGCATCGGGATCTGTGCTGATGGCTCAGAGCCTGGAGCCTGCTTCGGATTCTGTGTCTCCCTCTCTCTCTGCCCCTCCCCACTCACCCTCTGTCTCTCTCTCTCAAAAATAAATAAACATTAAAAATTAAAAAAAAAGAAGTAAAGAATAACAAATATTTCCTATAACAAACTGAATGAGTTCTTTATTCCTGCTTCATAGTTTTAGCAGTTTGAAGGAATTTTCATGGGAAAACAATTAGTCTTCTGCTTTTAATAATATACATTATGAATACTCAGTGATTAAATAATGGTACTTTTTTCAAGAATCCCTGAAAATGTTTTCAAAGAATGATATGTAAGACTTGTTTCAAATGAGCTGCAATAAATTAATTCCCCACATGGTTTTGGCAAGTGTCGATCTATCATATGGTGGGAGGTGTTTAGTAAGTAGTTCTTACAAGAATGTGGGGCAGATTGTGAATTGAATATCCAGAAAGGGCCCGGGTCTGGAACAATCAGGTTCTCCCCTACTCCCTCTTCTTCTTGGAGGACCACTTCACAAGGTGACATGTCTATCCTTTAAGGAAGTAACAAAATAAAAATGAAAGAGGAAGTTTTCAGCCTTATTCTGAAAATTTTTTAATCAGTTGTTCATATTTACAGAACAATATTACCCAGTTAAATTTTCTCTATCTTACCAACAACCAAAAATTTCACAAGTGCAGACTTCCTGCCCACATGCTAGAATCAGAACACTTTTTTTTCTTGCACAATCTTATTTATTTATCTTACTTTTTATGTTCTTTCCACTTTGTATTTAACCCTGTCTTCTACGCTTCTATGCAATTATTTTATATATTCCTATCTTTCTGTCACTTCTGGTTTAATATCTGAAAGCCCTTAGCAACAAATACTACTTCTGTGTTTTACATTTGGAAAATGACAGTGTATTTATCCTGAACAAATATAATTTCTTCCTGTACTTTACATACACGTTCCATAGGGACTTCAGTACTACGTCCAGTCGTATTGTTGCGATCAAGGGATTTCTGAAGTCCACAAACATGTTTCCAGTTATTTTTATGTGCCATATTAAGGCCTTCCCCCCTAAGTGTTCAGTTTCATTCATTCTAAATATATTTTGGACCACATTTTATTCAAGCCTTTGTATATGTATATTTATTGAAAGTTCTATGGTACTGTTTGGCTTTTGTGATGATATGTTATTTCCTTTGAATTTTCATTGTTTACTTCATGACCAGTTTTCTTTTCAATAATAAGAAGTTATAATGAAAACAATTTCTCTATGATGCTTAAGTCTAAGACACTCTGCACTATTTTGAATAAGTCTTCTTTGCTCTTGGTTCTAATGTTAATGATCCAATATCGTATCGCCTCTTGATGAATTAGGTGGAAATGAGCGCCATTACTCTCCATTATTTTTCCTGAACTCGTCTTGTTTCCAACACCAAAGGACTAATAATAAGGTCACTGAGAAAGAAATAGATCCTGAGCATCCTTCTGATGATTGTTTCGAACCCGTAGCTCCAGAATTCCAAGGAAAAGAAGCCATCAGGTAATCACACTTATATGGGTGCAAGGCAAACTTGAACAAAATATTGAAGAAGAAATTTGTCTTTGTGAATGTCACTTTGAATTCTTCCACATGACCACCAACGGCTCTTGATTGCTCCTTGAAAGGAAAATTCTCTTTGCTTCGCTCCATATAATGTTACCACATCACCCGCCATCTTGTCTCCCTCCTTATTTCTAACTTTTGTCTCATGCCTCTCTTTCATGCTTCTTACTCTTTTCTTTCTCCAAATTCCTTCCTCTATAGTTTGTCTGGCTTATGTGATATAATGGAAGAAGTAAGAAACTTGGACTCAAAAACTTTTAGACTTCAATACCACAATTCCCTCTCATCTGATGTGTAATCTGAGAAAAAAAATGTGTAAGTTTCTCTGGATCTCCCGCCCTGTAATGAACAAGAGTAATATTTACTTTGTAGGATTGTTTGAAATTCATATAAGGAGTTCTGAAAATATCTCTGCCATCAGATCCTACCTCAAGCGATTCTAATTCAGGGAGTATGGGCTTACGCCCAAGAATTTGCAGATTTTAAGAAGCCCGATAGGTTTTTCTAATGTGCCCTAAAATTGAAGAACCAGAGGGTTCTAAATATAAACCACTTATTTAGCCGATATTCACATAGTGCCTACTAGGAACCAGACACGTACTTAATACTCAACCAAAGCTTGTAAGGTGGGCACTTCTATTTGGCCCATTTTATAAATGAGAAAGGTGAGGTTCTGAAAGGTGAAGTCTCTTGTCCAATGTCATGCATTCATAAATGGGGAGCCAGGATGGGAATCCAGAGTCTGTCTATTCTCTTAGCGTCTGGCTACTGCAGAGATGTCAGGAGGTGAAGGAAGAGGAATAAAGTGGCACTATAGCTAGGAAGTGATCTATTTCTGCCTAAGACAAAGAGCATAAGGTGAACTTACATACCTCAACTTCATCCTTCTAATTCAGACCCTATTTTCTGTTAAGCTTCCTGAGGGGCCACAGCCCCTACCGACCTCAGCTCTATGAAAACATCTATCTGAAAGAGAAAGGCCAAGTGAGGAATAATCCCCCAAAACTCAATGTCCTCAGTTCCTCTTCACTGGTTGAGAACACAAAAAATAAAACTCTATTACTGTTCAAATTATAATAACTTTCAGATGTAATCTTCCAAAAAAGTCTTGAGGTTAGTTATGTAGATCAAAAGATGTTTGTTTTTCTACTTCTGCAAAAGAGAGAAGAGTAAAATGTCCTCACCCGCCATCTTTGTTCCCCTTACCTCCCAAACCTGACCCATCTATGCAGTGTTAACTCTGGAGGTCCCTGTCTCTTGGTCTGGATTCTTTACTAAAGTGGAGGAAGGAGCCACTAACAAATCAGGAAAGAAAAGTCATCTGATCCAAGACCTATAAAGCGTTTGACTCCATTGCAGGCCAACTCACCCCAGATCCACACCAAAGTAGCAAACCAGGCTTAGGTGCCCAAACTTGTAGCTCTTCAGTGACCAGGTTCTGTACATTTCAGTCACCAGTGAAGCAGGTTCTGGGGCTTCAAGACGGCCTAAAGTTGACTGTTTACCACCCAACATTAGACACTGTTCCCAGTGCATAAGTCTTAACTCTTCTTTCCTCGTAGCGACCCTTTCTTAGGGAAACCCTTGCCTTCCCCACCACTAGACAAGTGTCAACACTATCACAATCAATCCCAATATGTTGTATGGATCTAGAAGGTACTACTGTAATGATTCCCTTTTTCCCAGGTGGTCTCCCCTTTATATGCCAATGGACACTTCCTCTTTCCCTAGCAGCCTGGAAGCTATACATATTTGAAAGTATAGAGGAATTCATGCAGAGCTCTAACCAGAATCAAGATCATGGCTATGTAAAAATATCTATATTTTATTCAAAACTGGCTCCCTCTCACCCATTACTGCCTCCTCCCAATTTTTCCTTCTCTGGGATCACTTGTATGCACAACTGTCCATTCCTATAACATTAGCCCATTCGTGCAACATTCCCAGAGCGTAGACAGGATGTCTGCCCCAAATGGCTATCTTCATCTCTGAAATCCAAAAACAACTGGCTACTCCTAAAGGGAAGTTTCTTTAGTAAAATAAAACATTAAGGGGCACCTGGGTGGCTCAGTTGGTTGAGCATCTGACTCATGATTTTGGTTCAGGTCATGATCCCAGAGTTGTGGAATCAAGCCCCATGCAGAGCCTGCTTAAGATTCTCTCTCTCCCTTCGCCCCTCTCCCCTGCTCATGGATGATCTCTCTCTCTCTCTCTCTCTCTCTCTCTCTCTCAAAAAAAAAAAAAAAAAAACAAAAAACCCACACACACATTAAAACCCCACTTCAATGGGTGTCCCACTGTGGTCCGATTCAGCACCATTTTAAGCCTTTCTCTTTTATATTTCCTGACTCTTTGGTGTAACCCCACCCACTGCCAGTGTCCTGGTTGAATAATTGTCCTTACTTTAATTTTGATCCATGCTCAGAAAAGCGGTTGACCAAATTATTTCCCTTTGAATTAAAGATGCCACTGTACATGATCTTATGTAGTCATGACATCTCTAACTTGTCGGAGCCTGGTTCCTGCCTCTTCCTGCATTCGTTCCCTTTGGGATTCTAATGTTCATTCAAGTTTGGTCATTGCCCATTTAGAGGGGTGTGTGTGTGCGTGTGTGATATTCGAATGAAACCTTTAGATGTGGTAGCCTAATGCTGGGAGGAAAGGATAGGGTTAGCATTAGGTTGGTGTAAAAACCATGAGAATCAATGAGATCACCCATCAAGAGAGTCAAGAATGGGAAGACCATCATGTACCTGGAGAACACTGTGGAACACCAAGATAATGTGTCTGGCAAAAGAAGAGGACCTTACAAGGAAACCGAGATGAAACATTTAGGAAAATAGGAAGAAAGCCAGTAAATCCAATGTTACCTTGAACGTAGACACTTTCAACCAGCACACCGACACCAATAGTGACCCATAATCCAATAAGTAAGGAAAGAGAAGTCTTTGTTGCATTTAATAATTAGGGGGCCACTAATGATTTCAGTATGAGGAAGTTCACTAGAATAGTGGGTTCAGAGTGATCGAGGAGGAAGTGAGAAAATGGACATGGAAAGAATTTGCTCCAATTTTTAAAAAAATTTTTAAACATTTTTTCATGTTTATTTTTAGGGGGGGGGGTGGGTCCAGAGAGAGAGAGGGAAACAACAGAATCCAAAGCAGGCTCCAGGCTCTGAGCAGTCAGCACAGAGCCCACTGCGGGGCTCGAAGGGGCTCAAACTCACGAACCAGGAGATCATGACCTGAGCCGAAGTCAGGCACTTAACCAACTGAGCCACCCAGGTGCCCGTAAAATATTGTTTTTAATAAGATGAGGAGAGGAGCGCCTGGGTGGCTCAGTCAGTTAAGCGTCCGACTTCGGCTCAGGTCACGATCTCACAGTTCGTGGGTTCGAGCCCCATGTCAGGCTCTGTGCTGACAGCTCAGAGCCTGGAGCCTGCTTCTGATTCTGTGTTTCCCTTCTCTGTTCCCCCCTGCTCGCACTCTGTCTCTCTTTCTCAAAAATAAATAAAGATTTAAAAAAAATTTTTTTTTAAAGAGGAGAGAAATCTGATTGTATCCAAAGCAGAGTACAGGTCTAAGAGAAGCTATCAGAGAGGAAACTATAGAAAATGCAGGTGACAGAGTGTCTGATTAATGAACAAGGTTGAAAGGGGTGGGAGGGGATGGGAGGGCATGGGAGAGCGTGAGAGGGGAGAGTTAAAGAGTGCAGATTAACAAGCTGATTGTGTACAGAGTAGAAAACATCCAAAGACAGAAGGTGAGAACCATTCTAAAGTGTTCTGCTTCTCTAAGCAAAACATTAATAATTTAACTGTAACTTTCTAAAGCGACTTTTATTTTCTCTCTTGGGGAAAATGCTTACTCAAAAGCAAGTCTCTGTCTTTCTGAGCAGACTGGTTATAGCATCCCTCATTTCACATAAAGGGGTTGGTGTATCTGTCACCGTGACTGGGGTTGTTCCTGACCTCTGCTACTTCCACTTCTGCGTTGGCTGAGTAAACACCACTTCTGTCATTGCAGAATCAAAAACGTCAAAAAAGAATATACAGGAAAGTCTGGAAAAACGGAAGCGCTGAAAGGTAAAGAGAAACGTTTCATTGTTTCATTGACTTCTTTATTGCAAAAAATGGGGAGAATTCCACGTGAAAAATTAGCGCATGCACACGAGCAAAACAGAAAAAGAAAACAATACAAACAAGCTAACTCCCACCGTTTGGAGATTAACTGTGATTGAGAACTGGCTATAAAATCCTTCTAGGTGTTTCATGGATTCAATAATTTACAGGAATAGGGTCATGCAATGAAAGGTATGATTTCACTTTGTTTTTAAAGACGGCTTGCTAAAAACAATATTGTATTTTATTTGCACTGTGAGGAAAGACCATCTAGACTTAAAATTGATATACATTTTTTTATACTAGCCAGGGAATTTATATAGTTTCTAAGTACTGGTGAGATTAACTAAAACAAGGTGAGTACAAACTGGGGATTGCTGGAGGGGAGGTGGGCGGGGGGATGAGTTAAACGCATGATGGCCATTAAGGAGGGCACTTTTGGGGAGGAACAATGGGTGTCATATGTAAGCGATGAATCACTGGGATCTACTCCTGAAAGCAAGACTACACTTTATGTTAATTAACTTGAGTTAAATAAATACATAAATAAATATTAAAAATAAATACAACAAGGTGAGTAACCCCATTGACCATGAATGAAATTTCACAAGTGACCATCTCCACGGCAAACACAGAAGTTTGAATGAACCAATGTATCTGATACTAAATTCCGACAAATAGTTTTCTGTAACAAATACTTAAGTAAGATCCAAGTCAGTGGCCTCATTTTATAGAGGACAGCCTGTGTTTGTTAGTAATGATTTTTAGGAAGAATGTGACTGATTTTTACAAGAGACGGGAAACCTGAGAAGTTACAAAACGAAGAGCCAGAGACCTTCCCTAAGGTTCATGGTTCTCTGTCCAGTGCTTTAGTATTGAGTTTACTTTTTAGTCCATAGTGTGCCTTAACTCAGTCTCACTTATCCCTCTGAGGTCATTTCTCACTTTGAGAATTTTCTGTACCCGTGTCAGCAAATTTGTTCTCCGCCCCACCGCCTACCCCCAGGTTTTTCCCATCCAAAACCATCTCGATCTCTGGTTTCTTTCTTGAATTTTCGCCAAGGATACATTGAAGTCTTTTTTAAATTTGTCATTTCAGTTTTCCAGCGTGCATTATGAACCACTTTTGTACTCGTCAATAACCATGAACGACTTTTTACAACACCTTCAAAAAAAATTACAAAATTAGAAGTGATGAAAATCACTGCGTAGAGACACTATATGAAATCAACAGTTCCAGGGGCTCTTGGGGAAGTGATGGGGAGTTGCACGCTCATGACCTTCTCCCCTCGCAGTTACTTCCTGTAGCAACTTTGGAACACCTTTGGGAACACGCTTTGAAGTCCTTACCTGCAGCCCGGCTGTCAGTGGCTAAATGGGATTCCCATGTGTGGACACCTCAATTGACTGACGCTAGTGAATGAAATTTGGCTTGTTTCCAATTTTGTCCTTATCATAAAAAAAAAACAAACAAAACACTAGGGGGTGACTGAGTGGCTCAGCAGGGGCTCAGGTCCTGATCTCAGTTGCACGAGCCTCACATTGAACTCTATGCTGTCAGCGCAGAGTGGCTTTGGATCCTCTGTCTCCCTTTCTCTTTGCCCCTGCCCCACTCGCTTTCTCTTTCTCTGTCTCAAAAACAAATAAATTAACATTAAAAAACCCCCACCATAATGAGCCTTCTTATTTCATCGTTGTGAATATAATTGTGGATACAAATTTCTAAAAGCAGATAACTCAAAGGGACTATATTTTTAAGATTTTTATGCATATTTCAAATCATTTCCCTCCAAGGTTATAAAAATGTATACACTTGTGGGAAGAAGCAATAATTAAAAGCAACAGCAGTAATAATAGGAACACTTAAAGTTTATTGACTTCCATGGAAACAATGATAAGTGAGTTACACTGACTTTTTCACTGAATCCTGTCAGATAAATAGTATCTCTCGCATTTTGCAGATGAGGAACTGAGGCTTGTATTTCTTTTTTTCCAGTTAATATGGGTCAGTTCCAGGATAGAGATCATCAGTTTTCTCTTACTTTTAAAACGTCATTTTTTCCATTTAAAAACAGTAAATGTAAAACTTGTTAATGTGCTTGTTTAGTTCTCCCAATATTATTTATTAATTAATTCATCTTTTTGATGAATTTAAAAGCCTGTTTCATTAATCTTTATTTTTCTGTTTACTTTGGTCCATCTTAGGCTTCTTTTACATTCCATAGTCAGTGTGTCCTAAAGCAGTAACATATTATTTTAATTATTTATCCCACTGGTGTTACTATATTACTAACATATTACTTTAATTATTATAGTTCTCCAATACTACATATTATTTTAATCATTAATAATTTTAATATCATGTGGCCAAGACTAATTTCTTACCATTCTTTCATTTTTCTTAATTATGGAGCTTATTTTTCCAATGATTTTTAGAATCTTTGAAGCGAATTATAAGTGAGTGTTTTAATGGATTGGATTACAGTAGGAAGAATTTTCCCTTTACGTGTCATTATTATTCCTAGTACATTTAATGGTTGAGTAAAGTGAACCTCATAGTGTTTAGTTCATCCAAGGTCATCCAGATAGAAAATGAACGAACTGGAATTCATCCCAGTTGTTAATTAATTTCAATAATGTCTGAAAGTAGGTCACAAATTTAACTGAAGGAACCTGATCTTTTAGACTTAATGTTTTACAAAATTCTTAAGAATTTCATCCAACGACTTTCCAAAACAGAATGTAGTTTTCACTTGGTGGTAGAGAAAACAAACAAAAAATAATAATGGAAAGGATTCTTAGGTGAATGACTTTCTTCTACTGACCTGTAAGTGTAAAAGGTTTGTAATAAAAGAATAGAAAATTTATAACAGGGGAAAATATAATTTTTGGTTGATATATTTTAAAAGGTAATTAATGTCATGACAAATGTTTATCATTTAATATTTGAAATGTAGGCTAGAAAAGAATACAGAATATGATCAAAATCTGTATATATATTTACATGTTCACATATGCACATGCATATACAATGGAAGTAATTGTGTTCCAATGTTAATATTTGAAATTGTAATTAATTTGGTCTTCTTAGGTGGTTGTATGTATTTCCAAATACTGTACAGGAAGCATGTTATTTTAGCAGCCAGGAGAATATTGGATAAACTATTGAAAGACTTGAGAATATCCAACTAAAATTAATTTTTTGTTCTATGTTTAGAACCAAGCCCTTTCTAACGCCCTCTTATTTATAATGTTAATATTCTATTCTAAAAACAGACTTACTCCTTGACATATATGAAGGACAAATCACAGCAATTCTGGGTCATAATGGAGCTGGCAAATCTTCATTACTAAACATCCTTAATGGATCGTCTGTTCCAACAGAAGGTGAGCAAAAAGAAATTTCTCAAAGGCAAGATGTGCAGTGATAGAATGAGGTCATATGTTGCCTTTCTTATTTTAAGGTTAAATCTGACTGTGTAAGAGCAAATAATGTTTGTTTATCTAACATTGCTTGCCAGACTCCATGATTTTGAATATATCTCATGTTTCCCAGGTTTTCATGAAAAACATCCTTATTCCATTGCTATGTGATATTCCAGGGAAAATATAGACCACCCTGAACATATATTTATGTTAAGGTTAATCCAGAGTTGTTGATAACTTACAAAGTCATTATTTTAGATATTTGTGGACATAATGCCAATGTTTTCCTGTAGAAGATCTTAAGCATTAATAAACACTCTCTCTTCCCAATGTTAAATTATTTTTAACTTCTGTGTTTAGGATCAGTTACCATCTATAATAGAAATCCCTCTGAGACACAAGACTTGGAGGAAATCAGAAAGATGACTGGCGTGTGTCCTCAATTCAATGTTCAATTTGACATACTCACGGTGAAGGAAAACCTCAGGCTGTTTGCTAAAATAAAAGGGATTCGGCCACAGGACGTAGAACGAGAGGTAAAGGAGCATGCCTTGGATTAACGGGGTAAATAAATTTGCCAAGCTAAATCGTGACCGCAGAATTCCCCTCAGGGATTTACTTACCCTGTCAGGAACAAAATTTAGGCAAAGAAGTCCTAGTAAAAAATACAGATCTACTGCTGTCGTGGATGGTTAAAATCGTATAGTCTGCATCATCTTGGATTTTAAGTGTTGTGTGTTTTCTTGCGTAGGTACAAAGGATTTTATTAGAATTGGACATACAAAACATTCAGGACAACCTCGCTGAACATTTAAGCGAAGGACAGAAAAGAAAGCTGACCTTTGGGATTGCCATTTTAGGAGATCCTCAAGTAAGTGTGGCGATGCGTGCCGTGGAATGTGGACTGAATATTAGTAAAAAGTCAGGGTCTCCTTTGACCCCTAAAAGTAGCAGAGGTGTCATTGTAATGTGTCAAGAGAGACTCCGCTGGTAAACTACGATTGCAAGCATTCTGGAACATAAACGCTGGGTAGTTATTATTATTTGCTGTTTACTGTTCTCCATGCTACCATGTGGAAATAGTTACCGCAGGAGAGAGAGATTTTATACGTTGTCATCCTCTGTAGATTTTGCTCTTAGATGAGCCAACTGCTGGGTTGGATCCCTTTTCAAGGCATCGAATGTGGAGCTTCCTCAAGGAGCACAAAGCAGGCCATGTGATCCTCTTGAGTACCAATCTCATGGATGAGGCTGACATCCTGGCTGGTAATTGTTGGTGTTATCTCAGTATTACGATAAAGAATTGGGGAAATGTGTATCTCTAGGGCAAGCGTTGTGCTCCCGTGACCTCGGCGAACCTTCCATGTCATGGCCGTCTGGGGAGTCTAATACCCTATAGAACTCCACACCGACTGGATTGTGACCGCTCATGAAAAAAACCGTGATTGTTTTAGCTTTCAATGAGTCCAAACGTTGAAATCAATATACGTGGGGTTGAAACATATCCACTTATTGTTTGGCCTCCAGAATAGAAAATGGGCCAATGTAATTTCTGGGAATTGTTTTTTCAAGAATTATTGGAGGGCACAGACATAGACTAGAATTCAGAATCTCATTTTAAATGCATCAATTTTAATGGGTATTTCAAATTTTTAAAGGCGTATTCAATATATTCATTTCCTGTGGAACACTTTTCCTTTGGAAATCTGAGCTTTGGTTCCTCGCCTGTATTTTCTAGTGAGGGAAGAAATGACTCCCAACATCCTTTCTTTCTTGCTTCTTTTTAATCAGATAGAAAAGTGATCATGTCCAATGGGAGACTGAAGTGTGCAGGATCTTCTGTCTTTTTGAAGAGAAAATGGGGTCTTGGATATCACTTAAGGTAAAGACTTTGGGGTAGATTGGATGTACGCATATCTATGTTTTCAATGCTGGTATATCAAAAAGGCAGACCATTATGAGGGCCAACTGTCCTTGTGCTCCGTATTTGCCAAACTAGTGACTAGTGCTCCCCAAATGCTTTTCTTGTCTCCTTGTATCTCCAGTAATGCTAATAATATGCAAAATTGCAAGATTAGAAGCCCAGGCTGACAGCTCCCAGGAGGGCTGGGCCACTTTCCAGGTACCTGCTCTGTGCATCCTAAAGGCATCCTCAGCCTCTGTCTTCTTCCCACCCTCCACTTCCCCCCAGCTGATTCATACAATCCTGGAACATATTTTCATTCTTTCATTGGGCACAAAATGAAATAGTTTCAGAAGCTAGTATCAAACGTGGGAATAAATCTGGTGGCAGAGAGGAAGAGTACCGTGTCTAACCAGAAAGTGTGTCTAGGTAAAAAGAATTAAAAAAAAAAAAACAAAAAAAAAAACCAAACCTAAAAACCTTATGCCCAAACAAAACACACACATAGGCCAAACCTCTCTGTTAGTCACTAATTCCCAATACCTGCACAGTCTGGTGTAGTAATTATTTTCCCTAAGCAATTCCTTCTGCCTAATGTTCTCACCTGTCTCTGCTTATCTTCCTACTGGAAGTATAGTTTCAATTACAGCATGTATTTGTTTGTCTATCTGTAGTTGTTCTGAATTTTTACGCCTTCTCTGTATAGGTCATAAGACTTGTCAAACTGATGGTATTGTTGTTATTATTACTTTTGTTGTGGTTATTATTATTTTACTCATTTCGTTTGTCCCCTAAAGCCAAGTAAAGCAGTACTCAAAGGCTAGGTATTCAATAAAAGCTCTTCTTTTGTGACAGCAATAGAGAAAACACAAATCAATGATCTTTTCTTTTAAATATTAGTTTGTACAGAAATGAAATATGTGATCCAGAAAAAATAACATCCTTCATTAATCATTACATCCCTGATGCTAAATTAAAAACAGAAAACAAAGAAAAGCTTGTGTATACCTTGCCTGTGGAAAGGACAAATAAATTTCCAGGTAACTTTAGTACGATTATAGTGGAATGAAATTTGGGAACAAGTCTTTACCCCATTCTTACAGTTTTCATTATTTAAGTGGATTTGGATTTGGTTTCTCTGAAAAGCAGAACTCGAGATGAAGACTTTAGTGCAATATGCTTGGTAATTGATGTCTAGAAACACCAGCAGGAAATGGGACGTGAGAGAGGGAATGGAAGGAAGCTAGGGAAGTTTGCATTATTGAGTAGGTGTTTGCAATAAGAATGTGAGATATAATATCACTGGCATAAATAAATGAATCGACGAGCAAGGGGCTCGGAGTTATGTCACCAGAGGGGTGACAAAGCTGGGGTGTTTATTCACCGCTCCCTATCCTTCATCAGTGAAGGGTTGCTTCCAGGAGCATTACGTTTCTAACCCATATGGCTTGTGCTCAACATGAACTGAACATACTTCAGAGCCCAGAAAAAAATGCCATCAGACAGGTGTTAATAAGGAGATTTACTGCATCTAAGTGAGTACAGAAGAGATAGGGGTGGGGCATCGGGGTGTCTGCTATAGATTCCCTTTTGTATTTTAATTTAATTGTGCATAGATTTACTTTGCAGGAAGAAAAAAACCCTGTAGTTTATTTGTTCCACAAAAGTGTTCCCCCTGGGTTCTGTGTGTTGGGTAGCAGTCCCAACCTAGGATTTGTTCCATAAGTAATTCTAATAATCGCTAACTCTTTCTGCAATGTTTACGGCGGGTCAGGCACTATTCTACTAGTTTTGGACATATCAACTATTGAGTTCTCACAACTATTCTATGAGGTGGGTGCTAGAGTTTTCCCTGTCTTAACAATGAGGAGATATATCTCAGTCTTTTTTTTTATTTAAGCAGCTTCCCTTTTGTTTAAACATTTAGCTTATTAAAGGTTTAACTCTCTGCGGGGCTGATTTAAACAGACTCATTTGGGTGACTGGATCTTATTAAGCAAATACTCAGGAATTCAGATTTAGTCTCACCCCCCAGATAAGGCAGCTCTCTGTGTCCTTGTAGGAGCTGGAAGATGATGTTCTCACGTCCCCAGACTGTACTATGTTATTCTGTTCTGGGACTAACGTCCAGTGAGATACAACTAACCTACCTTCTGTTTTGGTTGGGGAAGGAGAAGAGTGAGTTATGTGCTGACGCCACCATGAGAACATGTCACACCAGAGTCCCCGGCCTCTGCAAGTCCAATGGCTCACTTATTTCCTGTACAAAATATGGAAGAGATAAATAATATATATTTATTGGGAACTACTAAAGAAAAGACACTTCTCGAGGCACTAGTGATGCAGAATTAAATAAGACATAGGAGTCCCTGCCCTCACAGAGCCTACATTCCATTGGATGGGGAGAAGTGGACACACACAATAAGCCAAGCTATGTTACAATTTTATAATACAATAAGAAACAAGGCCGTATGGGTTACAAAGATGACGAATGTCAGTCTGGGGTTTATATAGTGTCAGAAGTCCCAAAGAAGAAAATGATCAAAAGCATTCCAAGCAGAGGAGGGAAAGAGATGTTGGAGTGCAGTGAGTGCAGGAGGACACTGGCAACTGGGGATGGGTAGGATTGTAGGGGTAAATAGAGGCTCGCTCATATAGAGCTTTAGAGGTTGTCATGTGGTGTTTGAATTTTATTTTAAATGCACTGAAAAACCACTGGAGGTCATTAAATGGGGGATTGATGTGATGTGACTTATATTTTCATTCTCGGGCTATACAAGAGCACTCTGGACATAGAGGAAGAAGAGTAGACACTGGGAGACCAGCCATGTGACGGGTGAAAGATGATGATCATTGGGCTACCATGGTACTGGTTGAAAGATGGATAAAAGTCAGTGGATTTGAAACACACATATATTTTAAGTTTATTTACTTATTTATTTTGAGAGAGAGAGAGACAGCATGAGCAGGACAGGGCCAGAGAGAGAGGGAGAGAGAGGATCCCAAACAGGCTTTGCACTATCAACGCTTGAACTTAGGAAGTGTGAGGCCATGACCTGAGCCAAGACCAAGAGTCAGGCACCCCTGAAACATATTTTGAGATAAAGTCAAAGAATGTTGGCCAGTCTGTGGAGCATGAGGAAAAGTGAAAAATCCAACGGGACTTCTAGAATTTTGGTTTGAATCACCAGGTGGAAGGTGGTGTCATTTATTGTAAAATGAGGAGAGAGACAGTTGGATAGGATGAGAAGGAGGAATTGATGTTCTGTTGTAGCAAGTTTGCTTTGAGATGCTTTTAGACTTCAAAGGGGAGAGGTCAAGTGACTATACATTTGATTATAGGATATTGGACATCAGAAAACACTCAAAGTAAGAATTGAACTTGGGAATCATTAGCATACAGATGGATTTAATGCAAAGGGATTGGATTTGAGTGTATGGAAAGAGAAGGTGACCTCGGACTGAGCCCTCAGGACAAAGTAGAGGAAGAGTCAGAGAATGGTGGAAATCAAGAGCCCCCCCCCCATGAACTTGAAGGAAAAACAAAAGAATATGTACATTTTTACTAACTCAAAGGAAACAATGTTTGTAGAAAGAGGAAGTAGTCAACAGCTGTGAATGTCACTGAGCTGGACCAAGACAGAGACAGAGAAAGAGATGGAGCAGGGAGAGTTAAAAGAATTTTTTAACAAAGCTTTTGTCCATTGACTTTAAAACGTGGAATCACTGATGGCCTTGGAAAGAACAGCTTCTGTGGAGGGATAGGGGTAGCATTTGGATTTGAGGAGTTCAGTTCAATAGGATGTGACAAACTGAAGGTGGTAGAGTAGACAAATCTTTGAGCCATGGGTACACGTGTGTGGTGGGGGTGGGGGAGTGGGAAGGAGATTAGGTTTTTGTTGTTGTTGTTACTTGTCTTTATTTACTGGATGGCTTTACAGCATTTTGCTTGCTGTTTGAGATGGCCCAGTAGATGTAGGAGAAATTGATGATACAGGCAAGAGAAGGGGAGACGATTGCTTTAGGAAGTCTTCAAGATGCCCGAATGGGATGGAATTGGGAACACAAGTCAAAGAGGTAGCCTTGGTGGGAACAGCTATACATCTTCCACCCATACAGAATGAAGACCCAGAATATGGGTAGAAATACACATTGATTTGTGGTGTAGAGGGGAGAAGATAATGTTCTTTCTGATTGCTCGTATTTCTTCAAAGAAGTATTCTGGAATTCATGAGCTGAGAATAGAAGGTAGAGTACAGATGGTTTGAGGATAGAGGGGAAAGTTCTGACATACTCATTTCAGAGAAGAACATTCTAATAAAATGTTGCTTTTGCTTACTGTGATAATCCAAAGACATATATTTTCTGAACAACATTCTGGATCATCTCCTAAATAAGCATTAGTTTACTGGGTTTTGTTATCAATGTGGTATTTAAAATGTATCTATTCCCATCTGTTGCCTTAGACCTTTTCAGTGATCTTGATAAGTGTTCTGACCAGGGTGTGATGAGTTATGACGTTTCCACATCAACTCTGAGTGACGTCTTCATGAAACTGGAAGGAAAATCAACTATCGAACAAGGTAGATTCGTTGTATAAATAACAGAAACTCAGTTTCCAAATAATCATGTATTCATTTAGTATTTGATAATGTCTTATGCATGATTTACACTAAAGAATGTGAATAATTCCACATTTGACTCTGCTGTTTGGGAAAGGCTGTCATTATTTTCTAACATCATTACTGGGACTGAACACAGATCCCTTCTTGAAATATACCAAATTTCCCTTTGCGGACAACTTGTTTCCCATGTCAGCAGTTTTCCCCCATCCCCCAGACGCTCGCTGCTTCTTGGATATGTTGAGGATGTGAAAGTGTCTTGACCAAGGTCACGAAGTCTGAGCAGATGTCTCCCCAAAATTGTTCTTAGCTTGTCCGTGTACAGAATTCCACCAAGGTCTTAATGGGGAAAAAGCTAGGATCATCTCCCATGTATTTTGATGGGTGATAATAATAAAAGCAGTCATTTATGGAGATGCTATGCCAGAAAATTGGATCAATGTGTGGATATAGTGCATTAGCTTTCTACAATAGCCTTTCCCCAAAAAAATGCGATTGGCATCATTTTACATAGGAGAAAACTACACCTAAGAGCACTTGAGTGATTGGTCCCAAATGATGATACTTCTTGGCCAACATGTAGGCATCAATGATTGGTTATTTCTATGGAGAATATTTCTTGAGATCCCTCAGAATATTGTTACATATGGAACCTTCTATGCCTTATCAAAGGCTTGGCATAATGAGGTCACCCTTTACCGAATGCTTTTTTGGGTATGAATTTAGTTATATTTTATCACTCAGTTCATTGAATGTGGATGTCATAAATATAATTCGTTTCTTATATTGTTTCCTTTGTAACTATCATAAAACAATTTTTAATGTTACTGAAAAGAGAAAACTGGGATGCCCAAGGATGGCATTAATAATGTGTTGTGTGTGTGTGTGCGTGTGTATAGATTTTGAACAAGCAGAGGTGATAAGAGACACAGAAAGCCTACATGACATAGAGCCAGCTTGGTCTTCCTTCCCTGAAACGCAGAAGAATATGAGCGAGTTGGGCCTCTGGAAAATGCAGATTTGTGCAATAGCACGGCTCCGTTTCTTGAAGTTAAAACATGGAAAGAAAGAGCTTTTGACCTTGTGAGTATCAGAGTACCACAGTTTTGTTAGTGAGCTTCAAGAGAGGGTTGAGTCAGAAGAGAATTTAAAACTAGAACATGGTACCCAATATTCCTGCCAGAAAATGGATAAATACAACATTTCATTTTACTGACAGCAGTAGAAAGGCCTGCATGGCAGCACTTGATTGGCCTTATACATAGGTCTGTTTAATTTTTATGGTTTGACAGCCTGGTGTTTATACAGCAACACCTTTTTGTACTGCGTGGCATGCTAAGGTCTGACTTTCAAAATTTTAGCGGCCGTAATCATGGCTGGCATAGAGTTGGTACCCAACAAATATTTGTGGAATATCTGGCAGCAAATGAAATTGCTACAGATACATGGTTATTTTTTCTTTATTGGTAGACTCTTGGTATTTGGAATTGCAGTGTTCCCGCTGGTTGTGGAAAAGATACTTTATGCCATATTATTTCAAAAGAGTGATTGGGAATTTAAACCTGAGCTGTATTTCCTCTCTCCTGGACAACCCCCCGAAGACCCTCGTACCAGCTTGTTGATCATCAATAACACAGGTGAAGAGAAACACAAGACTTTAATCCAGAACTGAGTTATTTTTATGGAGAGGGGAAAAAAACCAAATCGTAAGACAAGAAAATGTGCACTTAGACTTCATTTATAGAAAACAGCTGAGGAACTATGCATATTTGCTCTGATTTTGGAGATGATAGTGATGGTGGGATAAGACAGAAAGAATGTGGGTCACTAGTTAACCTAGTTCAAGAAGAACTACCTATCTCCCCGACTACCCCAAGCTATTATGTGAGAGGGAAATAAACTTATGTGTTGATTGAACCACTCTATTTGAAATCTCTTCGTTGCAGCAGCCTAACCTGTTCCATAAATATTATACACACTGATTGACATGAAAAGAAACACTTTTATACCCTATGCCCCTCCAATAAGCTCTAGGAAGATTCCTGAAGACAGCTTGGTACCCAGGCTCTTATTTATTCTAAATTATGGGTAATTGGTTTTGTCTAACTTCTTATTTAACTTTGAGGAAGCTTTTGTTTCTGCCTAAGATGTCAAACACACACACACACACACACACACACACACACACACACACACACACACATTCAGCATAAGAGTCCTGTCTTGATGAGTAACCCAGTCCATTCCAATATTCATATATGTCTGTGACCTGGGGTTATAGGTTCTCCTCTTTAAACAAAGGTGGCCTTTTAATTTCTGTTTCTCATTCTCTTTTCAATTTTGGTTTTAGAAAGTAAATTTTATTCACTCTGCTGCCTTAAAATGGGAAGTCTTGCTACTGGTGTATATTTATTTCTAAGATCCAGAAATTTTCAGGCTACGACTGCCAGCCTATTCATTTTTGTCTTTCAGCCTATTGTTATCTCATGTGTAAAGCTTCCTCTCCAGTTGTTCTAAGAGCAATATACTTGGATTAACTTGTTTTATTTTCCTTCCCTGGACTCAGTTGTGAGGTGTTTTGTGATTTAAGTTTGAGGCTTCTATGCCGTCTTGTTCCTCTTTTCTCAAAATACGATGATTCTTGGTAAGATGTTCATCTTTAAATCAAAGAAGCCCTGTTTGCCTAAGTGAATGTGGGTAACCGTTAAGGCTTCCTTCCTTAGGTGGCTGTGGAAACGGAGTGTTACACTCTCAGGATGCATGGAAAGCTTATTTTCTGTGTACACGTTTCCTTTCCCACCTGGTGGGAATCCTAATTCATCTGGGGCTTGACCCAGATGAATTTTCTGATCCCAGAACCCCTTCTGAGTCCCAGTGTGAGCTCCATTTCAAAGTCCAAATGAGCAAAAAACGAGAGTCCCCCCTTGTTTCCTTTTCCATTCCATCCTGTCCTTTTAAGTGTCTGGAGTTCCTTTCAATCTTGCCCTGCAGTTTTCCCCGAATAGTATCTCTTAACACGTAAATCTGGGGACTTGTCTCCTGGGGACAGCTGCTCCATTTGGGACATGGGAGAGGACTGTGGGCACTTTGTTTCAGGTGGGGTTGACCAGTTAATGAGCATGACTGTGGCTTCAGAGCCCACTTTGCCCCCTTGAATTTGTCCACCCTGACATATATATACATATATATATATACACACACACACACATATATATAATTTTATTTTTATTTATTTATTAAAAGCATATTAACATATTTTATATTTATACATATTTAATATATATTAATATATTATATAAAACAGATCTTAATTTATATAATTTAAAATATAATATGTACTCCTGAAATATATAATATATATACAGGTAATAGATATGTACATGAAATATACGTATATGTTAACATACACATAGTATATATTTACTTTTCTGTTTTTTGAAGAATAAAGCAGAGAGGGAAGTATCATTATTATTATTGGCCATTTTAGGCTGGCTCATCTGAAGTACTGATTGTATTTGCACAAATTATTGAGTTCAAGTGTATTTTTTTTAGCCAAGAGTCATAAAATAATCTTGTTTTAATAGTTACATGTTAACTTGCCCTAAAAAGAATTGTAAAGCTAAGTCATCGCAGCACAAGATTTGATAAATAGGAAACGGTAGAGTGGGCTAATCTCATTATCGTGATGCCCAAAGAGACATGCCTTCGCATAATGTTGTGTACGTATTGACTTTAAATTGTGTTGTGGTTTATTTGAAAGACTTGACATGTATGTTCTTGTGTTCTGTGGGCTTCTGTTATTGATTTCATACTAGAGTCAAATATTGAAGATTTTATACAGTCACTGAAGCATCAGAATATACTTTTGGAAGTAGATGACTTTGCAAACAGAAATGGCACTGGTGACCTGTCATACAACGGAGCTATCATAGTTTCTGGTAAACAAAAGGTATGTTTGCCTCTTGTCTCTTGCTTTTGCTTTCATGAAAAAAAAAAGACAAAAACAAAGCACTACATTTTTAACTGTTTTAAAAACGGCGTCAACCCAGCTAGTACACTCAACTTGATTTAAAAGCATTTGGGGATCATTACTGAATAAACTGTGAAATGTAAGTGAGCTTTTGTAAAACATTTCCTATCTTAACTTTGGAATTAGATGATTTCTACGTATGAAAGTAGCTAAATGTAATTGTATTATTCGGGTTCAATAAAATGTTAGACCTTATAATCACCAACCATGACTTTAAGGAATCCTATTCAATGGCTAACTACCCTGAAGATGTTTTCATGTACAGTTGACCCTTAAACAACATGGGTGTTAGGGGCGCCAAGCCCCTGCACAGTCAAATATCCATGTATAACTTTTGACTCCCTAAAAATTTATCTCCTTAGAGCCTACTGTTGACCAGAGCCTAACTGATAAGATAAAGAGTCGATTAGCACATACTTTGTGTGTTCTATGTATTATATACCGTGTTCTTGCAATAAGGTAAGCTAGAGAAAAGACAATGTTACTGAGAAAGTCATAAGGGAGAGAAAACACACTTACACTACTGTATTATATTTATCGAAAAAAAATTCTCGTGTAAGTGAACCGTGTAGGTTAAACCCGTGTCGTTCAAGGGTCAACCGTATTGAGAATATTAATATGAAAACGTTTTTGTTGTTCTTTAGTGATTTGGAATTAGCGTTACTTTGTCTTTGTTTTATTCAAAGGATTATAGATTTTCAGTCGTGTGCAATACCTTGAGGCTGCACTGTTTTCCTATTCTTGTGAATATTGTTAGCAACGGACTACTTCGAATGTTTAATTCTACACAAAATATTCGAATTGAGAGAAGCCCATATCCTTTTGTAAGTATTGGAGTCAGTCATTCTGAACAATTAGGAATTTGGCAAGCAACCGGTGTGTTCCCTCTTTAGCTTTTAAATATTCATAATTGATTGTTAATCCTAAGGTGGGTTTTTTTGTTCTAACATTTTAAACATCGTATCTAACAAAATAACAATTTGTTTTCTTGTTATTATCAGGGAGTGCTCATGGGGGAACTTGTCAAGACTTCGTCATAGTCTTCTAGAGAATCTCCTGCAAAGATACAGATTTGATTGCAGAAGTGTATTGGAGAGAGTGTGAGTGAGGGTGTGTGTGTGTGTGTGTGTGTGTGTGTGTGTGTGTGTACGCTGAATCGGAAATCAAGAACACTTGTAAAACAGCTTTAGAATCTTATAAATCTCATATAATTTGTTGGTGGACCCCCATTGACTAAATGGATAGTAGCTGGATCTGAAGGAGAATCAGCCAGTTCTTGGGCTATCTGCCTCCTGATTAATTCCTTCGTCAAGCCATAGTTGCTCTGCATCCCAGGGGTATCTGATGTGCACAGGCTACATTTCCGCGGCTCCTTGTCAGCTGGCTATAGCCTGGATTTGGACAATAGGAAGCAGTAGCAGGAGAGCAAGAGGACCCTGCAGCAGGGGGTCCAGTCTCCAGTCACATTGCTTCCTTCCTGTGCCCCTCCGCCCCAGAAGTGACGGTGTCTTCTTGCTTTATCATCCTTGTTGGCTTCTCTGCTCTGTCCACCCATGTAACCAGTGCATAATTGTTTTCTTTCTAAGTACTGAAGGTGGTAATGGTTTTCTGGTCAGACTTTGATACTCAAGAGGGATCTCTTAAGAGCTGACTCAAACTATTTCGAGCCAGGAGACTGGAAGCACAAAAAACAGGATTCGAAATGGAGCCACCGATCAGTCGGTTAAACATCTGACTCTTGATTTCGGCTCAGGTCATGATCTCACAGTTGTAAGATCGAGCCCCGGGTGCTCTGGACGTGGAGCCTGCTTGAGATTCTCTCTCTCCCTCTCTCTCTGCCCATCCCCCAACCGCTTCTGCTCTTTATCTCTCTCTCTCTCAAAAAAAAAAAAAAATGGAGCCATCAAAAGGGGAAGCCCATTTTGTGACAAAGGGGTTGAATTCAGTTTTGGCTTCTCTGCGTTAGTGGTGCTGGGGGTACGTGCAAAGAGAAGATGGACAGAATATACTTGAGAGGCCAGCGGTGGACGCATGCATCTATGAGTGAAGCCACCACTAACTGTGAGAGCCAGCACAGTGCAAGAGTAGGGTGGTCTGAAGGGAACACTCCAGAAAGTAGAATCAACTGGCAGTAGAAAGAGATAGATGTTATCCCCTCTTGATCTTTTAGTTTCCAAATGTCAGTACTTGTTTATTCAGGATCAGAATAGACAAGGCCCTAAGGTTCCTCTCCTAGGCATCCCCAGCGGCACATACCTTTCTTCTCTCGGCCGTTCTAATGAAAACAGTGAGGCATTTTCCCACCTGGTGAAATATTTGAACGGATGGGCAAAGCCCCTCAAGCCTTAAGTAAAGTGGAGAGTGGTAGAATTATTTTGAGTTAGCCTACCGTACCGCTGAACTGTCATTATACCCAAGAGGCAGGCCTGTGCCCCACCTGAGCATAGACCCAGCCCCGGGAAGACATGGTTTGGGGACGGCGACTCAAAGTTCATCTCCTGGCCTACTGGCTTGGTGGCACGAAGGGCCATCTTCATCTTCAGAACACATCTGACTAGACGCTGGTGTCTTCACACATCTATCATCGGGTGTGCTGAGAAAGACGTGCGACTCAGAACGGAACAATCTGTGTTTCCAGGATCGTAATTCCCAAATGATTATTTTTGGTATCGTGGCCAAACCACATAACATAAAACTCATCACCTTAGCCATGTTTAAGTGTGTAGTTCAGTAGTGTTAAGTCTATTTGCATTATTGTGAAACAGATCTCCAGAACTTCTTCATCTTGCAGAACTAAAACTTCGTCCCCATCAAACAAGAGCAGCCCATTTTCCCCTTCCCCCAGGCCCTGCTAATCATCATCCTCCTTTCTGTTTCTATTAATTTATTGCTACTTTTGATACCTGATATAAGGACAATCATGTAGCATTTAGTTTTTCGTGACTGGCTTATTTCCCTTAGAGTGATGCCCTCAAAATTCATCCATGTTGTAACATGTGACAGGATGTCCTTCATTTTAAAGGCTGGATAATATTCCACTGTATGTATATATCCCCCACGGTGTGTATTCCTTCTTCTGTTTGATGGACATTTGGGTTACTTCCACGTCTTGGCTATTATGGATAGTGTTGCTATGAACATGTGTGGGCAGATCTCTCTTAGAGACCCCTGCTTTCATTCTTTTCGATGTACACCCTGACATGGGTCCTGAGTTATATTTTGCTTCTTGTTTTCTTCTAGCAGGTGAAGCCTCACGTTAAATGATTGGAAATCGTTTCCCCTCCCACCTTCATGCATAGATATTGCTGAATTAGGCATACACTTTTATTTTGATTTTCTAAGACTTCGAAAAGCGTATTCTGGATGATAATTAGCATTTGTTCCTTTCTTTTTTTAAAAAACATTCACCAGTTTAAAGTGCCTTTTTTACATTTGCAGAATTACGTGTTATTCTGGATTGGGCTGCCAGAAGGTTCCATGTTCTTATTTTGGGTGGTGTGCAGTATGTCCCCTTACATCTCCATGAGCAGTGTCAGTGATTACAAAGTAAGAAAGGGGGTGGGGGGAACTGCGGGGACTTCAGAAATTGTGTTTTAAATGGTGTGTGTTCAAAATGTTTCCCTGTGAGGAAAACATATAAACATGCATTTAATTTAGATAGTATAGTTAAGCATTATTTCTATCAAGTCAGAAAGTTTAGTTCCAAAACACAAAGTATCTTTTACTTCAAAATTTCAGGAAAAATGCAATAATTTTACAGGGACTCAAATTAATTTAAACTTTCAAAGGGGATGATTATACGACTTTCGACTGCATTATTTCCCAAGGAAAAGGAAGAAATCGTTGATATTCACGCTGAGGACCAGATTGAAGACTTACGTCCCCTTTCTACTGTGATAGACACAGATATCTCTTTGAGACCCTGCTTTCAATTCTTTTTGGTGTAGACCCTGAAGTGGGCCCTGAATTATATTTGACTTTATATTTTACAAAGATAAAATTTGTGGTTGTATTTGTATTTGTTCCTGTCTGTGATCCGAAGCAAAACAGTTAAATCAGATTTAGCCAATGGGCCAGATGAACTTTGAATCACCATCCCTATTCTGAGCCTGGAACTCCCAGAACATACTTGGGTAATGGGTATTGTCCTTCAGGTCACAGAACAATATCTCTCTTGAAGGAGGCCTATGCCTTGATCATTATGAGATCTGCTTTTCTATTCATTAGGCATGTGTTAAAGTGGGAATCTAACCTATAAAATAAAACATGTTTTCACAATGGCCGCCATTATGGAATTGGCTCTTTAGACCTCGGGTTCTAAACAGTATGTGCATAATTAAATTATTAGAAGATCTACAATAACTTGATTACATTTATCTTTAAAATATCCCCCAGTGTGTTTGTTTTGGATTTGGATTTCAACTGAATCTGTGTATCTCCTGTTTTCTCATCAGAGGAGAATTAAGTCCCAGCTATGGATCTCTGGCCTCTACCCTTCTGCCTACTGGTGCGGGCAGGCACTGGTGGATATTAGCCTCTTCGTTTTTCTTCTCCTTTCAATGTATTTAATTTTCTACATCGCAAACATAACGAGCATTTATATCACGAGTCGAATTGTGTTTGCTCTGGTAAGTGACACACCATATAGACAATATCTTATAAATTATAATGCTTGATATTTTCTATAAGGAAGACATACACATTTTCATTTTGTCATCGACTAAAACCAAAAAAAAAATTCAAAGTGCATGTGCAACAAGACATTTTAAAAGATTTGTAATTTCATTTTTCCCTCGGTTAATACTTCAGGGTTTGACCCTGATACTGTTTGTATTATCTTCAGGCTGTGATTACACTTGGTTATGCAGCTTCGCTGGTCTTCTTGACGTATGTGATATCGTTTATTTTTCGCAAGAGGAGAAAAAATAGTGGCCTTTGGTCATTTTGCTTCTTTATCGTAAGTACACGTACAAACCTATTGATAGAGAGACAGTTATTTTTTAAACTTTCACTGTCACGTTAGATATGATCACCTTTGCCTTGAGAAATGGGAAAAAAGTAATACCTTTCGATTACACTGTAGAAAGGAGAGGAAATGTTACATGTTTCCGAGTCAGTGACCTTCCTGAAGAAGTCACGTACAACCCTTTGACTAGCGTTTCTGGAGAACCTTACAGAAGACCGGAAGTGCAAGGTGCTACTATTGAGTTTATGGGTTCTTCAGAATACAGGGCTTCCTGGTGACATTAGAACAAAAAATGGCTTTGTAACATTTGTCAGCAGAAATGGACTGTACTGTCAAATGTCACAGTCCATTTCTACGGGCTTCAAGAAGGTATCCTTGAACCTCAGACGCTAATAATTTCCAAGATTGGAGATGTTTTTGTACCTACGCCAGAGAACTTATTGGTCAATATGAATGAAAGATTACTGAATGCCCAAGATTGCTGAAAACGTGGACAGAATTTTGTCAGCCAAGTTCTAGGATTTCGAAGGGTATCATTTCTTTTTTTTTCTTTCTTTTTTTTTTTTTTTTTTATTTTTGACAGAGAGAGAGAGAGACAGAGCATGAGCGGGGGAGGGGCAGAGCGAGAGGGAGACACAGAATCTGAAACGGGCTCCAGGCTCTGAGCTGTCGGCACAGAGCCCGACGCGGGGCTCGAACTCACAGACCGAGAGATCACGACCTGAGCCGAAGTTGGACGCACAGCCGCCTGAGCCACCCAGGTGCCCCCAAAGGGTATCAGT
This sequence comes from Panthera tigris, assembly GCF_018350195.1. NCBI lineage: Eukaryota > Metazoa > Chordata > Mammalia > Carnivora > Felidae > Panthera > Panthera tigris. The sequence continues at coordinate 49,977,315 of NC_056673.1, read as the reverse complement.
TCAACAGAATATGAAGGCTTTCCAGACTCGATACACCAGAATCTGCCAGAACAATAGCTCTCACTGCTTGGCTTAGGGAGCGGGGAAGATATAAATAATGAAAGTCTCGTGAAGGCAAATTTCCTTCAAAACATGGTAGAAGGCAAAATAGATTCCGCATTGTCATATAAATTCTTTTGCATAATTTTTCAGCTGCAAGTGAATAAATGAACGAATGAAGAAATTTGACTCTGCTCTTTCTAAGCAAAGTCATGCTAATGCAAATCACCTGTCCTACTAGGATTGTGGAATAACGTGATGGTTAAGACATTCACACTGTGATATGAACCAACTAGTAAATAAAGCGCTACAGCAGATAATTGAACACGCAGCTCTAAAACAGTTTTTCAAATAGAAATATATTTACATATGATTGGGTGGCTTTTTCCTTTGCTGCCAACTGTTTTTGAATTATTACAGAGTAAAATTAGATGAGGCAGTATTGCAGAGTCAAAGTAAATTTTGGAAAATAAGGATTTCTTTGTCCAAGATGTAAAAAATATATATATACTCTAGTATTCCAGTATAATACAGGTTTATACTTTCTGATTATTTTCCCTTTTCCTTCCTCATCTGTATCTATTTCAGTGTGTTGGTCTCTAACATTTTATTTTTCTATCAGTGAAAAGAAGCTACATACTTATGGAATATTGGAACGTCAGATTTTAAAAAAAAAATTCGTTATCTGGTATCATTCGCCTCACTTTATAGAGGAAAAATGAGTCGCTTGTTTCCAGGTCACACACAAACTATTGGCGACTCAAGAATAAAATTGACGCCTCCAACCTCACGCACATCATTACACATGTCACAAGGTATGAGGTAGCAGCAAGGTTGACAATATTAATTTAAAGTCTGTTCTGATCAGCATCTTGATTTGGGCGTAACTCTTTGATTTGCCATGCACCGTCCATCTTCGCACAGACCTCAAGCTGTTTTGCAATACCTTTGTGCCTGGTACAAAGAACTTATCATTTTATTTGAAATATGTGTTGAGGCAACGTGTATTGCGAGAACCGATCTTGCACGACGCAGTTAGTATCCATTTAAACCACTCCAGGTCATTCATTATCACTCACAGATCATATATAGAAATGTATCGGACGATGGGCAGTGCAGCTGTCCTTTTGTGATCTTGGGTATATTTGCAAAGATAGTGTAGGCGAGGCCTCTCCATCACTGAGTGAAGCCACAGTCAGCTGTCAGTTTGTTTCTGGAGTCCAGTGGATTCTCATAGCCCACAGGGTGTGGTACCTCATGGGTATCTTAGGTCCCTGTCTAATAAGGAAGCACCTGTCAGCCCATGATGGTGCCCATGATGTCAGCCCAAGAAGGGAGGTAACCTCTCTTCTTTGCACACTGAGTCTTAGCTTATTGGTTGTAAAATGAGAAAATGTTTTTGAAATTTTGCCATCTAAAATGCTTATTGTGCTCTTACTGAACCCTTGATTACAACTTCTTTAGTTGTATTCCCAATTGTTTTTTATGTGTAGATTATCCATTCCCCCCAAACTCTAAATTCACTGAGTAGCCATTCAACATTCCCTTATGTAACCCACTAAACAGTATAGTTTTCTGACATAAAGACTTAGGCATCACACACACATAGGGTTTTGAATTCCGACTTTGTCACTGACTGACTGTGTGGTCTTGGGGATGTTAGTTATGGTCTCCAAACCCTGGATTTCCCATACAAGGAAGGGATAGCAAGAATGACCACATTATGGTGTTGTGAGCATTAAAACAAACAACGCATGCCAAGTTCTTAATGCCTGGGGTTTGTGTGATATTCAGCGAATTTAATAGCTACAACTTTTACTATTTTTATGATAATTCTCACACTAATAAGATCCAGAAAAGGTTCAATATCGTGCTCAATACACACTGTGGACTAATAAACTGATCTTTAAAACAGAACAATGAAAAATCATCTTTATCCCTCATCCCACATTTACCAGGATTTTGAAAGCAAATAAGTCCATTGTAATCAAAATGCAGAGTCTCAAAATCAATCAGTGTAATCAAAATGCAGATAAAATTATCTGTTTGGAATGGGGCGTAAATGGAGCAGGAATGACATTGAGAAAGCATTAGTCTAGGTAGGAGGCAGTATGGACTTTTTAAAATAACTACCCATAGGGGACCCTGGGTGGCTCAGTCGGTTAAGCATCAGACTTCAGCTCAGGTCGTGATCTCAAGACTCGTGAGTTTGTGCCCCGCGTCGGGCTCTGTGCTGACAGCTCGGAACCTGGAGCCTGCTTCGGATTTGTGTCTTCCTCTCTCTCTGCCCCTCCCCCACTCACACTCTGTCTCTCTCTCCTTCAAAAATAAATACAACATTACAAAAACTTTTTTAAATAAAAAAATAAAACAAAGTAACTACCCATATAGCTTCTCATCTTATGCAGGTTTTTATACATTCACAATATTGTTACCTTAGCTGTAAAAGGGTGATTTCTCTCTTTATCTTGTCTTAGACTGCACGTAATGCACTCTCAGGAAGTCTTTGCCTTAATCTCCAGGTTTTTATGTAAAATGTTTCTGTTGGAGAGCTCACAGTCACGTTCATTCTCATTAACTAAAACCCCTCCCTTCCCTTCTCCATCTGAAAGTGGTAAATCTGTATGTGGGGAAATTCTGATATAGATGATAACATTTACATTTTAAATATTTTCCCCAATATCAATGGACCGTCTATGTCTGACATGCAATATGTCTTCACTTGCCTTGTAGACTTCAACCATCATGTTTGACACCCTTGTAATGAATCACTTCAACTTACCTGTCTTGATTTCCAGCATGATATTAATTCCCTCATCCACCATGGGTGAATTTCTAGCTTTTTTGGCAGAGGTAAGAAATATTAACCGTTAATAGGTCATTAATTTTGAATATGCAGCCTATTCAAGTGCTTTGCCCCAATTCCGTAAAGACAGAATGCAGGCTAGTGGTTTCCTGGGGTTGGGTTGGGTTGGGTTGGGAATGGGGTTTGATAGCAAATGCATATGAAGTATCTCTTTGGGGTGATGAAAATGTTACTAAGGTGAATTGTGGTGATGCTCTCCCAACTCTGTAAATTTACTGAAAATCCTTGAATTGTATACTTAAAATGGGTGAATTTCCTGGCATGAAAAGTTAACCTCAATAAAGTTTTGCCATAGGCACTTTGCAAAACATAAGCATTGTCAAATGCTATTCAAATCTAATGCCAGATTGAAAACCGTTGCCTAGTTTAATAGGTATTCATTATCCATTGTGAGGATAAAACCATATACAGGGTCATTTATTCATTCGAAAGTACACATTAACCAGTGGTCTGTGTTGGACCCTGTGCTGGTCTTTGGGAAACAGTATTCTGTGTCAGGTACTGTGCGGGTCATTGGGGACACCTGATGAGCAAGATAGCACAATTCATCCTTTCACCATTCACTTGGTGAAACAACTCAGTGCAAAAGGCTTAAAAGTCCCAAAAGAGAAGGGCAAAGTGCCAAGGGCAGGATACAAAGCACAGCTGACATGATCTAGAGAGTCAGATGATTCTTCTGGGGGAAGCAACGCTTCCACAGGATCCTGAAGAATGAGTCAGAATTAATTAGCAGGAGAAGGGGGCAGAAGGTAAGCATGTTCTGTGGAGGGAGGCAAAGGCACTGAAACAGGAAAGACCAGGAGGCATTAAAGAAAGTGGGATTCAAATGGAAAGAAGTGAACGAGGAGATAGATGTGCTGGGTAGCTCAGCCAGGAAGATGCTCTTTAGGGCCCCACATCATCCTGGATGATACTTCAAAGAAAGTAGGGAAAGCTGCCCTAATCCCTCATGTTCTTGGGGCCCCTGGGAAGCCCTCTGTCTGCATAAGCACTTTTCCATTGACTGAGGAACACTTAGAATTCTCAATTGGAAATCCCTTCCTTTGCTTAAAGCAATCCCCTAAAACATAAGCAGACCTGCCGAGTGAACCACACTAACTTACATCTGTCGTACATTATTTAGGAGGAATGAGCTACTTTCTGAACGTACTGATGGACAATGGAAGAATAGCATGATGTGGCTAACTAGTATGGTGGGAAAGTCACCATCAGGGTAGGGAGGGGCCCAGAAAAGGCTCTTGAGGGGCATTTGGGACAGATATTTCAATCCCTATTATTTTTCACAAGGATCCTCTCTCTGTGATGCCTTCAGTAGACCCGAAGCAAATGTTAAAACAAAAGATTAAACAACAACAAAAGATTGGAAAAGAGAACAGACACAGGTCACCTGTTCACTGGGAGACAGCATTGAGTAGCAGTCCCCTCTCTTCCCTGCAGTGGAATATTTGTCACCAGTGCACACAGAGGACTCAAGCTTGATGCTTGCATTGAAAATATGCAATTTGTGGAATTTAATTTTATTGATTGGTTGGTTGGTTGATTTTTTGGAATTTCATTATTTAAATGCAAATCATAAAGCTGATGAATTTCCACTTAGCTCTTTTTCTTTTTGTCTTTGCAGAGAGCCCAGGCGTACCATTCAGACAATCAGGACCACCATTTTGATCTGAGTGGAGTTGATCTTCTAGTATGCCTAATAGTAAGAAGGCCTTTCTACCTCTTTACCTATTTTTTTTTTATAGTTACCATTTACTACAATATTTGATTTTATCTGATGGGTACCAGCTTTGAAAGCCCTTTTGATACAGTCTCAGAATAAGATAATTCAGATATGAATCCAAATCATGAGTTAGTTTTTATATGCCTGAGCGGACTGGGTAAGTCCAGAATTTAATAGAAAATTAACTTTTCATGTTTATTTATTCTTTTTATGCCACCTCCAAGTTTGAGAGAGCTTGTAAGAAACACAGGTTCAATGTAACTTAAGTCCTTTGAATTAGAGATAAAAAGGGCAATGTTGAATAATAAAAATGAAAGGGAAAGATGATTTTGTTGGTATGCTTGGGCTGAAGAAAGCTACTGTCTCTGGATACAACGTGTCATTACTTTTCCAGACATAGAAGCAAAACTGGACAGAAGTCCCTGCCCCTGTAGAGTTTATATTCTGGTTGAAAGAGCCAGATAATAAACTAAAATAAATAGTATATATTGTGTCCGATGGATAGTCAGGAAAGGCCTGATTGAGAACTAAAGATTGGAGGTGGGGCAAGAAAGCAGGCTGTAGGGAGAGCTTGGGGAAGAGCATTCCTGTAATAGGGGCACGAGGGACCCTGGCTTGTCCCAGGGTAAGCAAGGAGGCCAGTGTGATCGTGGCAGAGTGACCAAGGAGAGAAGGGTACAAGAGAAGATCTCAAAGGTCATGGGGTAAAGTGCAAAGAGGACAGAAAGAGCTGACACAGAGCATTCTGGGTCACTCTAAGGACTACCTTTTCTTTGAGTAACTGAGGACTCATTGGAGGGTTTTAAGCAAAGCAATATGATTAGACTTATGTTTTAGTTTATTTTATTGTTTTCAAGTTTATTTGTTTTGAGAGAGACAGAGACAGTGTGAGTGGGAGAGGGGCAGAGAGCAAGGAAGAGAGAGAAAATCCCAAGCAGGCTCTGTGCTGCTAATGCAAAGTGCGATGCGGGGCTCGAACCCATAAACCTATGAGATCATGACCTGAGCTACAATCAAGAGGCAGATGCTTAACCGACTGAGCCACCCAGGCATCCTGTGTTTTTTTGTTTTTAAGTTTATTTATAGACTTATGTTGTAAAAGAGTAGTTCTAGTTATTGTGTTGAGCATAGATGTTGGGGGCAAGGGGAGGAGAAGGAGAAGGGGACCGGGGAGCAAGGTGTTGTAATATCACAATAAGAAATCATGGCGGCCTGGACCCTGGAGGGGAGCAGCACAGGCAGGAGTGAGAAGCAGTTGGGTTCCGGGTGATTTTGAAGGTAGGGCAGATAAACTCGGCTGACAGCCAGGATGTGGGTTGTGAGCAGAAAGGAGGCACGGAGCTGGATGGTCACCGGACAGCCGGCTTTCTCCCCGGACTTGTAAGAACGATTCGCCTGTATTTTACCTGAAGACAAAGGCCACCAATTTAATTCAGACGCTTAAATAATGTTTGTGAACTTATGCCAACGTGTAACCGCTGTTCTTTGCTCCTAGCCCTACTTTCAGACGCTGATACTGGTGTTTCTCCTGAGATGCATGGAAGCGAAATGGGGAAAGAAAATAACGCGAAGGGATCCTGTTTTCAGGTTGGGAGAAAACTTAATTTCGAACTTAGTATCACATTTGAACCTTCCTACGTAGCGGCTGCGCTACTGACCTGTTGGCGTGGGTTTATATAGACAACGTGCGCAGCAGGCTGATTTTCACGATGGTCGCTGGATTGCTGACTTAACTGCCTGGAAACAGGACTCTCCGTCACTCATCGGCGGAGGGAAGTTTTCAGTTCCTCCGGAATTTAACGAGTACTCAGATATGCCAGTCTCTCCTCTCAGGTGATCACGTGTCCTTGAACAGAGGAGGTGGGATGGAGTTGGTTGAGGAATGTAGCCCAGAGTGTTTCATAACAGGGACCTTCTAGAAGAGCTCTAGGAAGGGCGGACAGTAAAAGATGCTGAAGCAAATGTCAGGTGTCCTTAAGTTGGGCTCAGAGTCAACAGAGAAGACGTAGGTGACCTGATTTTGAAAGCAGCAGCAGTTATTTGCCAGCACATTCGAACGGGTCAGAGATTCTAACTGGAAGACGGGCAACAACATGCAGGGCATGAAGGGAGCAATTCTGGCCACGGGGATGGGAGCTCTTGGGGAAAGCGGAAGCAGTGTATTCACAGGGCCATGATCATCATCACCAGTTTACTGAAAGAAAGGACAATGGCACGATCACAGAGCTCCCGACTGAAGGATATCATTCATAACGAAGAAACCTCTGTCCTACATTTCGTTTTGTCCACAGAATTTCCCCCCAAAGTAGAGGTGCTCAACCCAATCCAGAAGAACCTGGTGACGAGGATGAAGATGTGAAAGCAGAAAGAATAAGAACGGCAACTGCCCTGGCCACTTCACTCTCAGAGGAGGTAGAAAAGCAAGTGACAAAGTGGATGTTAACGGCCCTATATTCAAGAGTTATCGAGAATAGAGGGCGATATGCTGGTTTTCATTGTGAAAGTTTGGAGTTCGGTGCCTTTTTAAAAAAAAAAAAAAATTTTTTTAAACGTTTATTTATTTTTGAGACAGAGAGAAACAGAGCATGAGCAGGGGAGGGTCAGAGAGAGAGGGAGACACAGAATCTGAAACAGGCTCCAGGCTCTGAGCTGTCAGCACAGAGCCCGACGCGGGGCTCGAACTCACAGACCGTGAGATCCTGACCTGAGCTGAAGTCGGCCGCTTAACCGACTGAGCCACCCAGGTGCCCCAGAGTTCAGTGCCTTTTCATAATTCTTAAATATGCAAGCGCTTCTTTGGGGTGTCCTCAAGGTGAAAGGAGAACACAGAATATAATGGTTTTATTCCACTGTAAAAAAAATTTTTTTAATGTTTATTTTTGAGCGAGAAAGAGACAGAACGCGAGTGGGAGAGGGGCAGAGAGAGAGAGGGAGACAAGAATCCGAAGCAGGCTCCAGGCTCTGAGCTGTCAGCACAGAGCGCGACGCGGGGCTCGAACCCAGGAACCAGGAGATCATGACCTGAGCCAAAGTGGGACCCTCAACTGACTTAGCTGCCCAGGAGCCCCGGTTCTATTCCCCTTTTGAGAAAAATGGGCTTTGATAGGTAGAGCTATCATTTCAAAACCAAACATTTCCCAAGTTGGGGAATTTAGGTGAGATTTGTTTTAAAATGCTGAATAGGGATTAAGATTTAAAGGGTTACTCTTTTATCTGCTAGACAGATGTTATGACGTGCCCGTGAGCTTGGGCACTTCTGGGAAGGCAAAGAGCCAGTTTCCACGAAGCTATCTGTGTTAATTTTAAAAGCAAGAAATATTGTTGACATCAACGAATGCACATTACATTTGAAACAAGTGGTATTGATTTGATTACTGTCAATCTGAAATATACTTTGTTTTATGACATAGAGTAAGAAAGAGTCCAGCAGTGAGAACATAGGAACATAACATCTCTGAAGCTTAAGAGGAAAATCACACTGTCCTCTATTCCAGAAACCTGTCATAATTGCTAGCTGTCTCCACAAAGAGTATGCAGGGCAGAAGAAAAGTTGCTTCTCAAAGAGAAAGAAGAAAATAGCAGCAAGAAATATCTCCTTCTGTGTTAAAAAAGGTTTGGCAGAATCACTTAAGCTTATTCACCATTATTTTAAAAGTACCCCACTGAACATCTATGTTATAGGCACCATTGTACTTGCTGAAGCATTCATTCATTCATTCATTCATTCATTCAACATATATTTTTTAAGCATGCCAGGGACTACTTTGGGTGCTGGAATATAATCATGAAAGAAATAGGCAAGTCCCTATCCTCATAGATTTTGCATCCTAAGAGAGGATCAAAAAACAAAACTAACTTATCAAGAAAAGTGTCAGCACAAAAGCAATTTCTTTCATATATATATATTTTTTAATGTTTATTTTGAGGGGGGAGGAAGGGGCAGAGAGAGAGGGAGATACAGAATCTGAAGCAGGCACCAGGCTCCAAGCTGTCATCCCAGAGCCCAACGCTGGGCTTGACCTCACGAACCATGAAGTCATGACCTGAGCCAAAGTCTGCCGCTTAACCGACCGAGCCACCCAGGCGCCCCAGCACATAGCAAGCAATTTCTATGTGGAGCATTCAGATACGTGAAATGGCGCGAGCAGCTTGGGGCTACATTCACTTAGGGTTAGGGAAGACCTTTCTAGAGCAGTAACGTTTAAGCCAAGACCTGGGTGATAAGAAGGTGTCAGTTATGCGAGCAGGAAGAGGTAAGAGCACCCAGGGAGAGAGAACATCACGGGCAGGGACTCAGACCTGGGGTTGCCTTTGGAATGGTCGAGGCACGGAGAGACTAGTGATGCAGCTGCAGATGGGAGAGAGGAAGTCCGAGTCGGGAGCAGGGCCAGACTAGGTGCCACTCTGCGAAATACAGCCACGGGTTGAGATTTTTATACCAAATTAGTAGAATGCCACCAGAGAGGTTTTAGCCAGCTTTTGGTTAGCACTTAAGCGTCGCAAAAAAATCGCACGTTGGCTATTATTGGCTTGTAAATATGGGTGCCAGACAAGTTAAGGGGCTCTTATATCAGGTCAGATGAAAGACAATGGTGGCTTGGATGCAGGTGGGGGAATTCGGGATGGACAAAAATGTCCCTGCCTTTCCAAGTTTAGGGATCACTCAACCATGGACTCAGAACATCTGGTGCCTACTACCGAAAAGCACCTGGCACATTTTTCCCTGAAAAAAGTAATCTGGAAGACAAAAGACTTATTGACATCAAACCCACAAGCTTTTCACTATTATTTCATATAATTATAGGAGTTAAAGGACATGGTTTGGTGACATGAATTGCATGTATGTGATCAATTTCAAAATAGTGCCGTGCGTGGAGTTTGTGATGACTCACTTCGCAGATTGATAATCAGTGGTTCTCTTTCAGGTGAGATTTTGGGATTGCTAGGACCTAACGGTGCCGGTAAAAGTTCATCTATTAGAATGATTTCTGGGATCGCAAAGCCCACAGCTGGAGAGGTAGTAAAGAATGGAAGAATGATTTTTTATTCCCAAACTATAAATTTCGTGATAAATGCAGGCTGTATCTTCGTGAGACTCTACTTTTAGCAGCTTCGATGATTTTCTAGAAGAAATGTATGAACCGATGTCTATTGTATTCATTTTTTTAGCTTTTTAATTTTTGTCTATTTATTTATCTTTTTAATTAAGCCCTTTTTTATTGAAGCGCAGTTAACAGTGTTAAATTAGTTTCAGGTATACAATATAATGATTTCAGTATCTCTACCAGTTGCAACAGCGTGGTTGGGCGTAGAGGGTATACTGTGAAATGAGTGAAATAAGTCAGACAGAGAAAGACAAAGGCTTTATGATTTCAATCTGATAATAGTCTGTCGATGCTCAAAAACTTGCGGTATTTTTTAGCTTTGTGTCGGTGTCTTGGGGAATCGTGAGATGAGAGAAAAGGCTGCGTGTGGGTCTAAAACCGGTTTACTTTCTCAGGTGGAGCTGAGAGGCTGGGGTCATCAGGGAGACAGCATGGTGGGCTTCCTGGGGTACTGTCCTCAGGAGAACGTGCTGTGGCCCTGCCTGACAGTGAGGGAACATCTGGAGGTGTTCACTGCCATCAAAGGGCTGAGGAAAGGGGACGCCACTGGTGCCATCTCACGGTAAAATGAGGTCGTCTGGTTCCTTTCGGTCCCCAGGCAGGGAGGGAGGCTGTACCACTGATGCTGAATTCACTAATAAAGAATGGAGAGGAGAAGCGACGCCTCCCCCTTTTCAGAGAGTGTCAGTGGTAGGGCAGGGTTGGAGGGCGGGAGCTGTTTCCCGCATCCTTGATTGAGGGATCTTTAAAAAACACAAAAATGCATATAATGATGGACGGTGTTAAATGAATGAATGATCACGCATAAGCATCCGTTTCAGTTCCAAGTTCGGAATTCTAGTTACCCTCCAGGACTTTTTACGAGATGAAAAGCCTTCCATGTTCCAAAACGAACTGTTCTTCTCTCCGATCGTTCGAGTTTCAGAAGAACAGTGCCAGGCTTCCCTCCAAAAGCTATTACTCTTCTGTGGGATCACATTTTCCAAACATCCTCTTTTGCGCTGATATTCTCATCCTTTTCCCATCAGGCTGGTGGATACTTTCACCCTGCGCGAACAGCTAAATGTGCCGGTGCAGAAATTGACGGCAGGAGCCACTCGAAAGGTACGTGTGATGTGTGATGTTCCTCTGAGGGCCGGTATGATGGAAGCAGCGAAATGAGGTGCCTCTCTGCTTTTCAGTTGTGTTTCGTGCTGAGCATCCTGGGAGATTCACCTATCCTGCTTCTGGATGAACCATCGACGGGCATGGATCCAGGAGGGCAGCAGCAAATGTGGTGAGCATTATCATAACCCTCAGAGCCAGGAGTATAACCTTTATGCAAAAGTTGTGTTTTTAAACTGATCTCGGGACACCAAATCCACTCATTTCTAATCTAGTGGAGATAATCCGTATAATTGGGAAAATAAATATTTAACACATAGATTCTCTGATGTATCATCTTCATGTGGTATTCACATTAAAAAAAGAAAAAAAACCCTTGGGGCGCCTGGGTGGCTCAGTCGGTGAAGCGTCTGACTTCGGCTCAGGTCATGATCTGGTGGTTTGTGAGCTCGAGTCCCACGTCGGGCTCTGTGCTGACCGCTCAGAGCCCGGAGCCTGCTTCGGATTCTTGTCTCCCTCTCTCTCTGCCCCTCCCCTGCTCATACTCTGTCTCTCTGTGTCTCTCAAAAATAAATAAATGTTAAAAAATACTTAACCAGAATACCGTTGGCATACCTAAAAATATTAAATATTAATATCAAAGCGTTAAAAATATTAAACACTTCGTATTATCAGAAACCTAATCGATATTCACATTTCTGCTTTTTTAATTAGAAACTTGGCTGATAAAAACGATTCCTAAACTGTATTTTCTTTCTACAATTCTCCCTCCATTTCTCTCTTTTTTTCTACCCTTTTTTTAATGATAATTTTTTGATGTGCTTCAGGCAGATGATCCAGGCAGCCATTAAAAACACAGAGAAGGGGGCCGTACTGACCACCCATTACCTGGCTGAAGCCGAGGCCATTTGTGACCGCGTCGCCATCATGGTGTCTGGAAGGCTGAGGTGGGTGTGTTTCTGGAGTCTGTGCTTGACCCTCAGAACAAGATTCCCCACAGGAAGGGCGAAATCGCTGTGAGCGCCTAGAGTTCTTTCCTTCAGTTCGCTCAGGCATGCCCCTTTCCCTCCATCTGAAATTTAAAACTAACGTAAGAGTGGCTCAGTCAGTTGAGTGTCTGACTTCGGCTCAGGTCATGATCTCACCGTTCGTGGGTTCGAGCTCCGTATTGGGCTCTGTGCTGACGGCTGGGAGCCTGCTTGGGATTCTCTCTACCACTCTCTCTGCCCCTCTCTCTCAAAAATAAATATTAAAAAAAAAAAAAGGAATAATGTAAGAAATTTAAGGAGTAACATTTTTTCCAACATGTTTTCCTTCTTGCCCATAGGTGCATTGGCTCCATCCAACACCTGAAAAACAAACTTGGCAAGGATTATGTTCTAGAACTGAAAGTGAAGGAATCGTCCCAAGTGACTTGGGTGCAAGCCGAGATTCTGAAGCTCTTCCCACAGGCTGCACAGCAAGAAAGGTGAAGGAGCTTCTGATTATGGAAAAACCTGTTGGCATTACCCACTCAAGTGGTTTCTTTTCTGCTCTGTGAGAACTTCAGGATGATTTGACTTCATAATAATAGTTAGGGACCTCAAAAACCGATTTACAGACTCCTCCAGATTGTAAGAGGTTGGAGAGCCACCCAGGAAGCTGTGTCCCCTAGGAAGGCTTGAGGACACCTTGCATGAGCCTCCTCAGCCATCCAGGGCTGGCCCCAACCCAGAACAGGACTTGGAAAAATTGGGGGAAAGGAACTTCTCCCGCATGGAACCCACACAGGACCACGGTTGGCCCCATGCGCCTTCCACAGACCTCCCTGAAAATATTTAAAAGATGTAAATATTTACAGTTTAAAAGATGTAACGTATTTAGGGTGAATTCCCCTCTAGGAAACAAACAGCAGTCGAGATCATCAAACATTCTCCCTCTAATGAGTTTTCATGCCTCAAAATGGAGAACAGAAAGGCGCGTGTGTGGACCTGTACGTCCACGTGTGTTTGTGTATGCCTGCCGGTTGGTGGGGGACGATGCGAGGAGGCGGGACGAGAACTGAATTTGGAACTCCGTGGAGAGAGGAGCACGCCAAAGAAGCAGGGATAGCAACTGCTATTTCCATTTTAGCCCAGCATGAATATAACGGAACTCTCTAAGGCTGTGCCAGGGCAAGTAACCCAGTCCTGTTTCCAGCCTCTTGGTGTTACAGCTCCAAGAAGCGATTTTGATCTAGGTGGGATGGCCATGGGTGGCAAGGCTGGAAGAGGAAGGGCTGGGCTGAAAGGGGCCGGGCCTGGAGGTGTGAGCAGCTCTAGGGCCAGCGGGGGGCATCAGACAGCCATTTGAGGATGAGCTGAGACTAGACACGAAGTCATGCAGCCGGAAGTAGCAAGTGGAAACAAGACGCCACGAATCCGAATCCATTCCGGCTCTTCCTGTCCTCAGAGCTCAGGGAAGTTTATAGTTAAAGCCTTTTGAACTTTCCCTAGTCTGTCCCTCTCTCTGAACCTCGCATCCCCCTTCCCTTAGATTTCTAGTGACAAAGATGAAATATTCAGTTAATTAATTAAAACCTAATGAAAAATTTTTTTAATGTTTATTTATTTGTGAGAGACAGAGACAGAGCAGGAGCAGGGAAGGAGCAGCGAGAGAGGGAGACACAGAATCCGAAGCGGGCTCCAGGCTCTGAGCTGTCAGCACAGAGCCCGACGCGGGGCTTGAACTCACGAACGGCAAGATCGTGACCTGAGCCCAAGTCGGCGCTTAACCGACAGAGCCACCCAGGCGCCCCTAATTGCAACCTAATTTAAACTAAGCAAAGGGATCAGTTCAGATGCCCATGTTCAACAACAATAACAGAAAGGTTTACATACACTGAGCATACATGCAGATAAGCTGCGTTATTTCTAGGAGAATTCGCTCCAACGGCCAGCCACCAAAGACCTTTTAAGGATTTTCCATCGGTCATGTTATTTGTTCTATACGTAAGCCATACGTTAACTGGCATTATTTTTATTTTCTTCAGAGGAAACCGATGTCAATATCAGTATTTATTTTGATGGTCATCTTCTCCCCTTGAAACTCAACGTCAAATATGACATTTTTCGTATTCCCAGGTGTTCGTCCTTCTTGGCCTATAAGATACCTTTGGCGGATGTGTACCCTCTATCTCAGACCTTCCACAAATTAGAGGCAGGTAAGAGGTATCCTTGTAAAATAAAATTTTGGAAGAATCTGTTCGGACTTAGGTAATAATTTCGTGGTAGATAATTGTGTAATATATTTTTCTTTTGTTTAAGTTTATTTTGAGAGAGAGAGAGAGAGAGAGCGAGAGCATGAGCAGGGGAGGGGCAGAAAGAGGGGGAGAGAGAGAATCCCAAGCAGGCTCTGCACTGTCAGCCTGGAGCCTGACACAAGTCTCCCATCCCACCCACCATAAGATCTGTGACCTGAGCGGAAAACCTTGCCCCCATCCATCAGGAGGCCTGCCTCTGTGCCTGTGTGTTCTGCCTTCCTGTCACAGTGAATGAACCGTCCGTGTCTCTTGCTCAGTCTGTCCCCTGCGTTGTGCATGGCTCCCTTGCCACTGGAAATTCTCTGTTCTTCCTCTTCATTGGCTTTCAGCAGACTGTCATGGAGTAATTTCTCACACAGCACAGTGGTGAAAACCCCCAGCTCCTGTGCCAGCCCCTCTACCTTGGTAAATCCACTGGATCTCTGCAGGTCTAAGATGACCCATCTCTAAATGAGGGGTAAGGGAGCCCGGGAGGCTCAGTCGGTTGAGCGTGGGGCTTCAGCTCAGGCCACAATCTCCCGGTGCATGAGTTCGAAACCCCCATCGGGTTCTCAGCTGTCAGCGCCCAGAGCCTGCTTCAGATCCTCTGTCTCCCTCACTCTGCCCCTCCCCTGCTCTCTCTCTCTCTCTCTTTCTAAAAAAAATAAATAAACATTTAAAACATTAGAAATGAGAGGTAATATCAGTGCCCACCTGGCAGGGTCATTGGGAAGATTAAATGAGTTCGTTTGTCAAGTGCCTAGACCTGTACCTGGCCCATCGCGTTTGAGAGAATATGAATCCCAGGTTTATTCCCTCCGCTCTGGACACCCTGACTTCCCAGTACTTCCTAAATGCTACCAGACTTGCACACTCCTGCCTCAGGACTTTGCACTTGCTGATTCTGCTTCGTGAAATTCTGTTTCCTAACTACCCACCTTGCTTTCTCACTTCTTTCAAGTTTCTGCTCAGTTCTTACCTGGTAACTGTGGCCAGCCCCAGCCATCCTGTAAAAAAAAGAGTGCTTGGCACTTCCTGTTTCCTTTACCTGATTTAGTTTTTCTCCCTAGTAGTAGTCGTCATTTATTATATATTTAAGTCCCTATTTATTTAAGGCCCATACTCCTGCCCTTAGAGCGCAGGGGTTTTGTTTTCGCCCCTCCTTTGCCTATGGTACCAAGGGTGGCTCACACACAGAAGATTCTCACTGGGTGAGTAGTGAACTGTGAACGCTTGAATGTGTAAATTCGATGACCAGTCTCACGAGGATTTCCCGGTGGGGATGCCCAGCATAGAGCTTGGTACAGCAGATAAACTGGCTGAAGACAGTGACACAGAAGTATTGGGTCCTTTCAAAGTGGAAGGGATGGGACTGAAATTTTCCTTCTGTGTAAGAATGTACCAATCAATTATGTAGTTCCTCAAGGAATTTATATGTCTCCCAAGACATACATACTAAGTAATAAACCACATCAAAATGTAATATGAGAAAACTCTACTATCAAGATTCATTTAATTTGCATTTGTAAAAATTTATTTATTGTCAAGTTAGCTAACATACAGTGTAGTCTTGGCTTCAGGAGTAGATTCCCGTGATTCATCGCTTACGTACAACACCCAGGGCTCATCCCAACGAGTGCCCTCCTCAATGCCCATCTCCCTTTTCCCCATCCCTCTAACCCCCCACCCCCATAACCCTCAGTTTGTTCTCTGTATTTAAGAGTCTTAATTTGCATTTATATTAACACTATGACTTTTCGTGATTCCATTCTTTCACCAAGCGTTTTTTTTTTCAGCTTTATGTTCTATTTATTTTAATTGTGTGTATTTTTATTTTGTATGCCTTTGAAAAAATTCTTAGTAATAAATTGTAAGCATCTGCTATTCGTCTTTTTTTTTTTTACCCCCCCCCCCCAGTGAAACATAAATTTAACCTGGAAGAATACAGCCTCTCCCAGTGCACATTGGAAAAGGTGGGTCAGCTTTGATGGTTTTGTATCATTCCTGTAAATTTCACACGCTAGTACCATTTATATTTCTTATTAATTTGGAAGGCAATAAATAACTCGATATTCTTTTTCCTTCTGCTCTGTCTCCTTTTTAGGTATTTTTAGAGCTTTCTAAGGAACAGGAGCTGGGGAATTTTGAAGAAGAAATTGATACAACCATGAGATGGGAACTCCTCTCTCCTTCAGACGACTCTTAAAAGCTCAAACCTATTAATTCTTTGTGTCATATAAGCTTATGTTATATGTTATAATTGGCAGTATGTATAATTTTAAAAATCATTAACATCAATATCAGGTATGTTTTGTATGTTTAGTTAATAAATGAATAAATTTCAAGATCATTCTTCCTCTTAAATTTAGGAATGATAGAAAATCTGGGATAAAGCCAATACAAAGTATTGATAAAGTTACTTAAAGACCAGGTACCAGGTATTGTGAAAATATGATCACAAATTTGGAATTTTTTTGAAGTATAACTTCAAACATGGCATATAACTTTGAAATATGACATTTACTAAAAAATTCCCTTGCTGAAATATGTGCTACACGCCCATTTGGAATGCATGAGGTTTATGGGTTTGCTGTAAAACACAAGTAAAACCCAAGAGTCTTCCTCTGAAAACTTTTCAGAAATTGTTTTGAAATTCACAGAGTGAGGAGTCCCTTGGACTCACAAATGAACAAGCACGTACATCGGAGAAGCAGTTCAAACATACTTTTTGAAAATAGGGGCATCACAGCATTTGTTCAGATTTTAAAATTTTTGAATATGTTATTTTGTGATTATGGGAGGTGTTGATTTCTCACCAGCTCATTAGCAGTTTTCTGTGTACAGTTGATCCTTGAACAACATGGGGATTAGGGATGCCAAACCCCTATGTAGTCAAAAATCTGCATATAACTTTTGACTCCCCTAAAACTTAACCACTAATAACCTACTGTTGACTGGAAGCCTTCCCAATACCAGAAACACATATTTTGTATGTCATGTTTTATATGCTGTGTTCTTGCAATAAGTAAGCTAGAGAAAAGACAATGTTATAAGAAAATCATAAGGAAAAAATACATATTCTGTACTGTATGATAAAAAATCCATATGTAAGTAAGCCTGCACAGTTAAAACCCATGCAGTTCAAGGGCCAACTGTATTTTCTGCTATTTTAAAATCACTTCCCTCTTACATATGTATATGTACATGTGTTTCTATCTGTATACACACATACATGAATCATTTTTATTACTAAATTTTAAAAAATATGTGTGTGCTTTACATGTAATTTTATTTTTTTTCCTTAAGCAATAGTTATTTCATTTTGAATATCACCAGAAAATTTTTTGGGTACCAAGCAGTATTCTTGATGTCCTTTTTTTTTTTTTTTTTTTTTTTTTTTGGTGATATGTTATATAACTTAAAACAAATTGTGATACTCATTGAAGAACATTTGCATAATGGAGAAAAATATAGAAATGGAATAAAATTGAATAAAAGAATCACCACACTTTCTCCACACCAAAAAAAAAAAAAAAATCAACTTCTTTCTTTAGTGAACTCTTTTACAGGGGTGGAATCATTATAGTATACATAACTTCTTAATTAAACATATACGCATATTTGCTGATAAAACATTGGAATTGTTTTAATTTACTTTTAAACTTATGGTGGAGTTCTAGCTTTCTATGTTTGCATTTTATTTTGTGTTAATTATTTGTATTCTTTGTTCATTTACTTTTGTACTTTAATCTTTTTCATATCCATTTTGTAAACTTTCATACAATTAAATATTTATCTGCATATATTACATACATCAAAATTATATCTGGAACATTATATTTCTAAATCCATGATAAATGATCGTACTGTTTATTCAGGATCCTTCGCACCCTGTAAAGACAAATTCATATCATAATGACAGTTGCATTTAAATTCTTTCTAAAACTCAGGCAATAAATTCTCCTGTCTTGCTCAGATATACAAGGCCACAACATACATAACCATTCACGTAATGAATGATACGATGAAATCTTTGCTTCTATTCATTATAAGTTATAAATGTTCTTAAGTGTTGTAGAAATACGTTTACAAAGTACTGAATAACCAATATCAGATGATGTATGAATACTTTAAAAGATTAAACTGGACATGATTTGCTAAAACCATCATAATATGCTTGTTTTTGAAAACTTGGGTTTTTATTAGGAATATGTTCAAAAGCAGATACATGGGTATGAAAATGGAAGGAGATCAGAATAAAACAAAAGGGATTTTTTACAAATTTTTTTAAAAACTTTTTTAACATTTATTTATTTTTGAGAGGCAAAGCATGAGCAGGGGAGGAGGAGAGAGAGAGAGAGAGAGAGAGAGAGAGAGAGAGAGAGAGAGAGAATCTCAAGCAGGCTCCAGGCTCCGAGCTGATTGTTAGCACAGAGCCCAACACGGGGCTCAAACTCACAAACTGCAAGACCATGACCTGAGCTGAAGTCGGACGCTCAACCGACTGAGCCACCCAGGCTCCCCTAAAAGGAACTTTTTTTTAAAAGGAAAAATAGTTGTATCATCTCGAACTCTATTGTAGACAGGTCTTGTGCTGGTTTTGTTCTTTATTTTCCTACTATACCCTTTCCAGGGGAGGCTGACCGCTGTGGACTGTATCACCAATTCCCCGCTTTCATGGTTGGCTTCCAATTGGGTCTGACCAATCCAATAGGAAAGAGCAACAATAGACGCAAAGGTGGAAAAGGAGAGAGATCAGAGGATCTCTTCCCTCTTGCCCTCGTTTTCATTCCAGATGTCAAGCAGTAGATGTATCCTTCCATGCCCATAGCTTTTGCCCTCTGCCAGTTACATGCACCTGCTTCTGACCCCTTTAATACTATTGACCCCAGTAACGTCCTATTCTCACCTAATCTTCACTCAGCCTCCAACAATTCATCAAATTACCATTTAAGGTGTTTGTTCCTACCAGTTCTTGGCTAATCTTCACTCAGCCTCCAACAATTCACCAAATTACCATTTAAGGTGCTTGTTCCTACCAGTTCTGGGCTCTACTGGCTTCCGCTTCAGGTAAGCTGATCTTGGCTACAATTCTCTATATTTACTTGCAAAAAAAAAAAATAAGAATAAGATTACATATAAAATGTCTCTGCTCCCAGTTCCTGCTAACATTTGGCCTTGGACCCCAGTTCCTGACACAGAGCTCCTAAGACCCTTGGAATTTCTTGGATGATAGAAGTATCTTTTGTTCCAATAAGATGACTCTGGTGGGCTGTAAGATCAGCACTGGTCACCAGAAAGACCAAACCCTGATTAGAAGCTTGGTATTTTCAGCCCTACCCCTATTCTCCAGAGGTGGGAGAAGGGTTAGAAATTGACTTAATAGTCAATCACACCTATCTGATGAAGCCTCCATAAAAATCCCAAAAATATAGGATTCAGGGAGCTTCCAAGCTGGTGAACGCATCAATGTGCTGGGAAGGTGGTGGGTGCATCCTAGTTCCTGGGTGACTGAGGCTTCTGAGCTTGGAACCCTTCCAGAAGTTACCCCATGTATCTCTTCATCTGGTTATTCATCTGAATCCTTCATCATACAATTTATTATATAATCAGCCAGTAAACATAAGTAAGTGTTCCCCTGAGGTCTTTTATTTAAAAAAATTTTTTTACACATACTTATTTTTGAGAAACAGAGTGAGACAAAGCGTGAGCGGGGGAGGGGCAGAGAGAAAAGGAGACCCAGAATCTGAAGCAGGCTCCAGGCTCCAAGCTGTCAGCACAGAGCCTGATGTGGGTCTCGAACCCACAAACTGTGAGATCATGACCTGAACCGAAGTCAGATGCTCAGCCGACTGAGCCACCCAGGCACGCCCCCCCCCCCCCACTGGAGGTCTTTGAACTGTGCTAACTTGTCAAACCCAAGGATGGGGTCATGGGAACCCCATTTAGAGCTGGAAGGCCAGAATCAGAGAAGGCTACATGGGACTCGGGGAAGTCTTGTGAGACAGGGCTGTTAACTCATGGGATCTGACACTACAGACAGATCGTGTCAGCACTAAATCAAATTGTAGGACCCCCAGCTGCTGTTGGAGAATTGGTCAGTACGGGGGGAAAAATCCCCACACATTTGGTGGCAAGAAGTGAAGTATGAAAGCAAAAGAAAACACGAAAAAAACAAACAAACCTGCTTTTCCCAGACATTTGGTATCAGTGAAATGGAATTTGCTAGAACAGCTCTGGCACATATGGAAACATATGGTTTGGAAAGAGAAAGAAAGAAGGGCAGGGATGAGGAACGCTGATCCCTGAATGGCCACCTAGGCACTTGTGGTATAAAACTGTAACGGCTCTTTGATCAGTTACTAAGGGTAAAAGTTACCAGTGGAATTAGAGATGAGAGCAGACCCAAGGAAATGCAAAATAACGAGCATGCTAAATACGCAACCTCTTGGTTATCATTATCTGTAACAGCTAAAATGAGAGAGAGTTCTGAGTTGGAACTTGATGCTGGACCAAGTTCAAATTTGGATCAGCCTGAGCTTTGGCCACTAGCCTCAAAGCTGCCCACAGAGGGGGAAATTATGCCAGGAAACTACCTCTAAGCCCTCTCATCACCAAAAAGGTAGTCAGTGTGGTGGAGAGCAAAACCAGAAAACTACTAAAGCCGGGGGATATGGTGTGGAGGAGATGTCTCATTTCGTGGATCAAATTATCATCTTCCTGAGGAACGTTTCCTAAACTGGACTGCGGGGATAACTCATTTGGGGGCTATGTCTTTGGTTTCGAATGGTGCAGAGTGGAGGAGCATGTTTGGTTTGATACAGGATCTGTAGTCCACCATTGAACAACCCCGGATGGTTATATGTGATTCAGACACGCAGAAGGTTATTCCTGAGGAATCGATTCCTAGGAGACTGGATAAAAGCCACCATGAGGTGTGCTTACCTGAGACGGAGGGCTGCCCGATTCCCCCTCCAATTGCCAAGTGGAACACTTCAGATGAAGCGGCGAATGTGCTTTGTGGGCAAGCCACGTGGGATTGGCTTTATGGTGACTAGGATATTCACCCACTAAATATGCCCGTTACCAGGTTATGGTAAATGCTGTGATTAAGGGTGCCCCTTGTCACATGGGCATCCCATGTGACACTACTCTTGCAAAATCAAATGGTCTCAGAAGTTTTATCAGTTTTGCTCTCTCAGCTGCCCCATTTGGATCTTACCGATACCAAGGTCACCAAAGGAATTACAAAAGAAATGGGAGAGACAGAAAGGAGAATCAAGGGACTCCACCCAGCAGTGTGGACGTCTTAGATGGTTATTGAAAAGGGGGATGAATGTGGTGGACATAGTGTTGAAACAAAGATGTTGATGCAGCATTATGGAAGCTTGTGTGGACCAGTGAGACTCCCCATGGGTCCCCAACATTAGAAGGCCCCCAGACAAGTTCTCTCCATTTACCCCACTTGGAAGGAATTCAAAAGCCAGGCGGCAAAGATTATGTGAGAAACGCCACCCAGAATCGCCTGGGGTATTGGGTCAGCAGATTAATCCAAGTAAATATTGGAGAGGCCAGAGTCTTCTGGCCAAGTCTGGTGGGGACCCAAGGCCACCCGCACATGTATGGATAAAATGGCCAGGGAGCTGAAGGGGAGGAGAAGAAACCTTTTCTGGGACTCCTTAACACAGGAGCCAATGCATTGTGATTTGAAATCTCTGGGTAATGCCTTCACAGCAGCTTAATTTAGATCAGGAAGATATAGAAATTAAAAGGTGGATGGGATTAAGGTGAAAGTTTAGAGGAAAATTGGGATTTTTGAGCAAACTTTTTGTGAGGTGGCTGGTTCCCCTCTACTTGAATGTATCACTGGGGTGGCTATTACGTCCAACTAGCAATTACTTCCCCTACCTAATATTGTAAACAGAAGGCATGACAGTCCCCCTTGGGCACAGTAAACGGAAACCACTAGAATTTCTCGGGCCCACACAGGTGGTTAATTTAAAACAATGCAGAATACCTGGTGGGCAAAGGGATTGCCTCTTTAATTAATGACATGTTAGCAGCGGGAGCACAGGTATCAATGAATTCTCTGTATAATAGCCCTGTGTGGCCTGTGGAAAAGTCTTTATAGCTCATGGAGACCAACAGTGGACCACTGAGGCTTAAATAAAGATGTACTGTCCAATACATCGGCAGTTCCAGACATGGCTTCAACCACCCACAAAACACAACAGGTATCCCGGGATTTTTTTTTTTCCAAATGTTTTCTTCTCTAGCTCAGTCTTGGAAGAGAGCCAACCATAGTTCATTTTCCCATGGGAAGGATCCCAGTTCACGTTTACTGTGCCATCACGGGTCATCTGAACTCAGCAGCTCACTGCCATGACTTGGTCGGAAGGGATTCGGACCTGATACAGGTCTCCAGGGTAAAAATACACCGTCTTGGTGATGTGATAGTATTGGAAACTGAAGAGAAGCCTTGGGACTGATTCGAATGCAATGGTGACACACAGACGCAACCAAAACTGGTTAATCAATCCAGCGAAGGTCCGAGGACCTGCCCTGATGATAACATTCTTAGGAATAACCTGGGCAGGAGCCCCATGGAATGCTCCACAAATGACTGTTTCTTCCCACTCTTAGGACCAAACAAGAAGCCCAGTGTTTGGTGCTTTATTTGGATTTGGGGGAATGCGTATTTCACATCTAAGAATATTGCCAGCTCCTTGAAAGAAAGCCATATTTGCGCGGGGACCTAAATACAAGCATGACATATCTGAATTGTAAAAAGTGGTAGGTCTCTCCTAGGATTCCAGATCTCAAGGCTGTGGTTTGCCCTGAAGCCTCAATCTCCGATGGGTCCAGGAAACATCACTGATTTTCAGTTTGTTTGGCTTTTTCTTATTGTTAGAAGCCAGATGACTTCAAAAGTGTTTGACGTGTCAGAGGTAAAGAAACTTAATTTTAAATCTTAGCAGTTTAAATCTTAAAATTTAAATTTGAAGACCCACCTCAGGCTAGTGGCTACCATATTGGATAATGTGTTTTTAAAATTAGTCCGGATTTCTGGCCTCATCCTAAATGATAAGATTTCAAGGGAACTGAGTTCTGATCATCCCTCTCTCTTCTCCCATATAATTGCTGCCTCATATTTTAGTCCCTGTTGTGACTAACATGTCCCTCCCACCCCAAACACGAGTTAATCTTTGTCGTCATTACTTTGCACAATCATATTTATTTAGTTTATCAATATAATTATTAGTTTTCAACATCCAACTACTTCCTTGTGTGTTCAGTCTTTTTCTCCTTGAGGGGTGTTTATTAGTTCCTTCAGAGATATGTATAAAAGAGAAATCTCAGGGGCGCCTGGGGGGCTCAGTCGGTTAAGCATCTGACCAGCTCAGGTCATGATCTTGTGGTTCATGAGTTCAAGCCCCACCTTTGGCTCTGTGCTGACAGCTCAGAGACTGGAGCCTGCTTTGGATTCTGTGTCTCTTTCTCTCTCTGGCCCTCCCCCACTCACCCTCTGTCTCTCTCTCTCTCTCAAAAATAAGTATTAAAAAAAATAAAAATAAAACATTAAAATTTAAAAAAACCACAATCTCAGATTTTGTTTAAAGATATGACGTTTTATCCTTACACGTGAATTATATTTTAGCTGGCTTTTTCAATCAGCCTTTGCTAAACCACCTAAAATTTAACTGGCTTAAAATAACAATCTTATTTTAGCTCTGTTTTCCTGTCTCATTTCTGGCATCCGGGTGTTTATTTTCGTTTGAATTTGATCTCTATTCTTGTTATATTTTATTCATGCATTTTAAGTCTTTGTTGAGGGAACAAACACATCAGCATCACCCAACTATTGGTAGAAATCTTGTGATGGTCTTTTAAAATTATACCATGCGCTATATTGATGCAAATGATCAATTAAAAGGTAGCTGGTCCAACATTTTCTCCAGCTTTTTAAGTGTTACACTAAGCAAACCAGGAAACTTGCAAAAGTACTCCAGGGGCCGGTTTAGAAGAGTAACAATTGTGCGTTGTAAATACTTTTACGTAACAGAACAGATTTTTGTTTGAAGTTCTTGCCGACTATTTTTTACAAAAAGGCTGAGCACCTGACCTTCTTACACAATAGTAAATAACTTCTGGATATTTGGATGTAATCACATATCTAAATCTATATACATGAAAGACTTGTAGCCAAAAATGTTGTGGTTTGAGGCTTGGATCTTTCTAATCTGTAAGAGAGAAGGAGACCAGATTCCCCCGGCTCCATTCAGGCATTCCGCACTGAGACTGGCATCCACCATTACTAACATACCCCCTTTTCACATCCTCCCCTGAGATACTCCCCCACTGTCGACAAAGTCAAGGAGAAAATCAATGGCAATATTGCTCAGTTATTTCAAACCAAATGAGCTGTGTGCAGCTTTGAGTGATGTACTTATAATTGATGATTATGTCCAAAAAGCCCCAGATGTAACAGGCTTATGTAAAATAAAACAAAAGAGGTGGGCGGGGGGAGGAGGGGGGGAAGAAACCTGTGTAGACCCAACAACTTTATAAATTCAAAATTGGTGAATATAAATAAAAACAGGAAGTCGTATTTAATTATACAGTAAGCAAATTACCTTTTGTGAAAAGAATGACATCGCAAAAATGTTACAAAATTCAACACTTTTTGTATTGCTATTTTTGTCACTGAGACACTAGCACGGTCGCTCGTGTCCTGAGTTTGAATAACTCATCTTGTTCAGTAACGAAGTTTTTTCTTTCTTGCTCATGTTAAGCATCTTCAAGTCTTTAGGTAATTCATGACTTAGTCAGTTTCAGTAGCCATCGATAACCTTTATCGATCCACCAATGATTTTAGTCATTTGTAAACAACTTTCGAAAATACGCTATTTGGGGCCGTCAGTTCAGAGGCAAACTTCACAGGCTTTCCTTCTGTTTTAAGGAGTCCTACCAACCTCTGCAGAGCTCTCAGCATGACTTGAAAATTGCTAACATGCCTAAGGAAGACGTCTTCCATTCTTTTGACAGTGATGTCAAAACTCCTAACACCATCCTCAGTGGCCAAGCACATCTGTCGGTCTGTTCTTAGAATTCGCTTTCCACTTCGCAGAAAAAAAACCTCAAGTCTGAGTCTCATCGGGTTCTGACCCAGGCTCTCCTTTTCTACCTCCCACCAAGAAAAAGCAATGCTCCCTCTGTTACTTGATTTCTCCTGGATTTTTAGCATTTCCATTTTTCCTTTCCCCTCCAAAATACCATCTTTTAAAGATACCTACTCTTGGCCCAGACAATTCATTTTGGCTACCCCCCAACCAATGGCCTTTCTTTCATAACCAGGCTTCTAGAAAGAATCCCTGAGAGTTTCGTTTTGTTTTTGCTTCCCTATCTCACATCAATATTCTACATCTGAAACTCAAAATATATGTATTGAGCAACTTTCATGTCTTAGGCTCTCTGATATGAACCATGGTGAGGATTCCACAGTACCCCTAAGATTTTTACAGTCTATGGTGGGAGAGAGATGAGTATAATTAAAGTACTAAGAGGTACATATTACCAAGCCCTGGGAACACCTGAGAACGGCATCTATCTAATCCACATGTAGGACGGTCAGAAAGGTTCCTCCAGGAGGAGGCCAGACCCAAGACCTGAAGGACAAGTAAGAATTAGACAGATAATTATCAATTATTACTTATAATTGTCAGGCCTTATAATTAACTTTATAAGGTTATTATGGGAAGATCAGTTGAGAGGAGGAGTTAACTCCAGGAGAGCAAATAAAGGTAAATGAGAATACAGTGCACGAATTCATTAAAAAAAAAAAAAATCACGTATGGGGCACCTGCGTGGCTCTGTCGGTTAAGCGTCCGACTTCACTCTGGTCGTGATCTCGCAGTTTGTGAGTTTGAGCCCCACATCAGGCTCTGCACTAACTTCTCAGAGCCTAGAGCCTGCTTCAGATTCTGAGTCTCTCTCTCTCTCTCTGCCCCTCCCCTGCTTGCACTCTGTGTCTCTCTCTCTCAAAAAATAAATAACCATGTAAAAAAAATTTTTTCAAAGATCGTGTCTAAATTATGACTGGAGTTGGAGTGAGGGTTAAGGCACAGGCAGGCTGGAGAGAGGAGCACTGACCGATGATAAAAGCCTTGTGTATTTTTGCAAAGAAGCCAGTGAAGGCATGGATGGGAGTGACATAATAAAAATTGTATGTTGGAGTGATGTACGTGGTATGAAAATGGATGACTTTCCAGTTTTAAGACAGTAGTTGGGCCAAAGGTAAGACAAAGGCAATAGATCTCAAATACCCAACAAACTTCCAGGAAAAAAAAAAAAAAAAAAAAAAGAATGGAAAAGCTAAAAGGGAAGCCGTATTGGGCCAAAATATTAGCTGAAAATTTCCCAGAACGTAAACAAAACAAAAACACAAGTTCTTTGATTACAAGTGACCACAGAGTGCCACGTAGGACCAAGAACCAAAACGAAAACCAAAACCTACACCTAAGCACATCTGCATGAAACTTCATATACTTCTGACTAAAGAGAGAATCCTAACATATCCTAGTAGGAACAACAAAATAAATGAATGAGCATCAGAGTTCTAGAAGCATTCTTTTTTTTACATGTTTATTTTCTTTTATTGAGAGGGAGGGAGAGAGAATCCCAAGCAGGTTCCGCACTGTCAGTGCGGATCCTGACGTGGGGCTCCCCGCCACGAACCGTGAGATCGTGGCCTGAGCCGAAACCAAGAGACAGATGTTTAGCCAACTGAGCTACCCAGGCGCCCCCACAGTTATATAAGCATTCTTATCAGCAAAACTAGATGTGAGAAGGCAATAACATGGTTTTGTTTTGGTTTGGGTTTTTTTGCATTTTTAATTTTTTTTATTTATTTATTTATTTATTTATTTATTTAATATTTTTATTTTTTGGTTTCAGGAGTAGAACTCCGTGATTCATCACTTACATACAACACCCAGTGCTCAGCACAAGTGCCCTCCTTAACACCTTAGCCCACCTCCCACTCACCTCCCTCCATCAACCCATAGTTCTCTATCAAGAGTCTCTTACAGTTTGGTTCTTTCTCTTCTCTTACCGCCCACCTTCCCGAATGTTCATCTGTTTTGTTTCTTAAGTACTACATATGAATGAAATCGTATGGTATTTGTCTTTCTCTGATTGACTTATTTTGCTTAGTACAATACATTCTAGCTCCGTCCACATCATTTCAAATGACAAGATTTCATTCTTTTTTGATGGCATTCTTTTTGATGTGTGTGTGTGTATGTATATATGCATATAATGGAATGTATATACGTATATTTACACACACACCACATGTGTATATAAACACACCACATCTTCTTTATACACTCACCAGTGGATGGACATCTGGGCCCTCTCCATAGTTTGGCTATTGTTGATAATGTTGCTGTAAAAATTGGGGTGCACGTACCCCTTCAAATCTATATTTTGTGTCCTTTGGATAAATAGTGAAATTACTGGAACATAGGGTAGTTCTATTTTTAATTTTTTGAGGAACTTTCATACTGTTCTCCAGAGTGGCTGTACAAGTTTGCATTTCCACCAACAGTTCAAAGTTCCTTTTTCTCCACATCCTCTCCAACATCTGTTGTTTCTTGTGTTGTTACTTTGAGCCATTCTGAAAGGGGTGAGGTGGTTTTTCATCGTGGGTTTGATTTATATTTCCCTAATGAGGAGTGATGTTGAGTATCTTTGCATATGTCTGTTAGCCATCTGGATAACTTCTTTGGAAAAGTGTCTATTCATGTCTTCTGCTCATTTCTTAACTGGGTTGTATGGGTTTTGGGTGTTGGGTTTGATAAGTTCTTTATAAGTTAGTGTTGGACACTAACCCTTTGTCAGATATGTCCTTTGCAAATATCTTCTCCAATTATGTAGGCTGTCTTTTCATTTTGTTGATTGTTTCCTTCGCAGTGCAGAAGCTTTTTATCTTGATGAAGTCCCAGTAGTTCATATTTGCTTTCATTTCCCTTGCCTTCATCATCGTGTGTAGTAAGAAGTTGCCCCGGCCAAGGTCAAAGAGGTTGCCACTTGTGTTCTCCTCTAGGATTTTGATGGTTTCCTGTCTCACCTTCAGGTATTTCATCCATTTTGAATTTATCTTTGTGTATGGTGTAAGAAAGTGGTCCAATTTCATTGCATGCCGCTCTCCAGTTTTCCCAACACCATTTATTGAAGAGCCTATCTTTTTTCCATTGGATATTCTTTCCTGCTTTGTCAAAGGGGAGTTGACAAACTTGTATTCTGTTCCATTGATCTATGTGTCTGGTTTTGTGCTAGCATCATACAGTCTTGATGACTACAGCTCTGTAATACAGCTTGAAATCTGGAATAGTGATGTCTCCAGTTTTGTGTTTCTTTTTCAGAATTGCTTTGGCTATTTGGGGTCTTTTGTGATTCCATGTGAATTTTAGGGTTGTTTGTCCAAGCTCACCAAAAATGCTAGTTTGATAGGATGGCATTGAATGTGTAGTTTGCTTTGGGTAAAATAGATATTCTAACATGTTTATTCTTTCAATCCATGAGCGTGGAATGCTTTTCCCTTTTTGTGTCCTCTTAAATTTCTTTCATAAGTGTTCTATAGTTTTCAGAGCATAGGTCTTTTACTTCTTTAGTTAGGTTTATTCCTAGGGATCTTACTGGTTTTGGTGCAATTGCAAATGAGATCGATTCCTTGATTTCTTTTTCTGTGGCTTCATTATTGGTGTATCGACGTTGTATTGGTTGTACAGATTTCTGCACATTGATTTTTATACCCTGTGACTTTGCTGAATTAGCAATTTTTTGGTGGAATCTTTCAGATTTTCTGCATAGAGTATGATGTCCACTGCAAATAGTGGAAGTTTTACTTCTTCCTTGATGATTTGGATGCCTTTTACTTCTTTTTGTTGTCTGATTGCTGAGGCTAAGACTTCCAGTACTATGTTAAATATAAATGGTGAGTGTGGACATCCTTCTCTTGTTCCTGACCATAGGGGAAACGCTCTCCGTTTTTTCACATTGAGGATATTAGCTGTGGCTTTTTCATATATGTCCTTTATGATGTTGAGGAATGTTCCATCTATCCCTACTTTGTTGAGGGTTTTTATCAAGAATGGATGTTGGGGCTCCTGGGTGGCTCAGTCGGTTAAGCATCTGACTTTGGCTCAGGTCATGATCTTATGGTTCGTGGGGCTCTGTGCTGAGAGCTCAGAGTCTGGATCCTGCTTCAGATACTGTGTCTCCCTCTCTCTCTGCCCCTCCCCCCACTTGTGTTCTATCTCTCTCTCAAAAATAAACATTAAACATTTTTTATACAAATATATTTTTAAAATTTTTTAATGTTTATTTGTTTTTGAGAGAGAGAATGCAAGTGGGGGAGGGGTAGAAAGAGAGGGAGACACAGAATCTGAAGCAGGTTCCAGGCTCTGAGCTGTCAGCACAGAGCCCGCCACGGAGCTTGAACTCACAAGCCATGAGATCATGACCTGAGCCAAAGTCGGACGCTTAACTGACTAAGCCACCCAGGTACCCCTATAAAAAGAATAGATGTTGTATTTTTTTTTTTTTTTTTGTCAAATGCTTTTTCTGCATCTCCAGGATCCTATGGTTCTTACCCTTTCTTTTTTAATGTGGTGTATCACACTGATTGATTCGTGGACATTGAACCAGGCTTGCAGCCCAGGAATAAATCCCACTTGATCATGGTGAGTAATTCTTTTAATGTGTTGTTGAATTTGATTTGCTAATATCTTGTTGCGAATTTTTGCGTCCATGCTCATCAGGTATATTGACCTGTAATTCTCCTTTTTAGTGGGGTCTGTGTCTGGTTTTGGAGTCAAGGTAATGCTGGATTCATAGAATCAGTTTGGAAGTTTTCCTTCTATTTCTATTTTTTGGGACAGTTTGAGAAGAATAGGTATTAACTCTTCTCTAAAAGTCTGGTAGAGGATGAGCACTGGGTGTTGTATGGAAACCATTTTGACAATAAATTTCATATATTGGAAAAAAATAATAATAAATAAATAAATAAATAATAAAAGTCTCGTAGAATTCCCCTGGGAAGCCATTTGGCTCGGGACTCTTGTTTGTTGGGAGATTTTTTTTTTTACTTTATTTATTTATTTTGAGAGAGAAAGAGGGAGTGCTCACACAAGTGGGGGAGAGGCAGAGAGAGAGGGAGAGAACGAGAATCCTAAGCAAGCTCTGTGCTGTCAGTGCAGAGTCTAACACAGGGCTTGATCCCCAAAACTGTGGGATCATGACCTAAGCCAAAATCAAGAGTTGGATGTTTAACCAACTGAGCCATCTAGGCACCCCTGTTGGGAAATTTTTGATTACTGATTGAATTTCTTTGCTGGTTATGGGTATGGTCAAATTTCCTATTTCTTCCTGTTTCGGTTTTGGTACTTTGTGAGTTTCTGGGACTTTGTCCATTTCTTCCAGATTTCCCAGTTTGTTGGCATATAATTTTTCATAGTATTCTCTTATAATTGTTTGTTTTACTGTGGTGTTGGTTGTGATCCCTCCTCTTTCGTTCATGATTTCATCTATTTGGGTCCTTTCTCTTTTCTTTTTGAGAAGTCTGGCCAGGGGTTTATTAATTTTTTTAATTCTTTCAAAGAACCAAGTCTTAGTTTTGTTGATCTATTCTACTGGGGTTTTAGTTGGTTTCTACATCATTTATTTCTACTCTCATCTTTATTATTTCCCCACTTCTGATGGCTTTACACCTTATTTGCTGTTTATTTTCTAGCTCCTTTAGGTGTAAGACTAGGTTGTGTATTTGGGAATTTTCTTGCTTCTTGAGATAGGCCTGAATTGCAATATTCTCCCCTCTTAGGACTGCCTTTGCTGTATCCCAAACGTTTTGGACTGTCGTGTTTTCATTTTCATTTGTTTCCATGTATTTTTTAAAATTTCTTCTTTAATTTATGGTTAACCCATTCATTCCTTAGTAGGATGTTCTTTAACCTCCATGTATTTGAGGGTTTTCCAAATTTCTTTCTTGTGGATGACTTCAAGTTTCATAGTGTTGTGATCTGAAAATGTGCATGTATGATCTCGATCTTTCTGTACTTGTTGAAGACTGATTTGTGACCCAGCATGTGATCTATTCTGGAGAACGTTCCATGTGCACTTGAACAGAATATATATTCTGGTGCTTTAGGATGAAATGTTCTGAATATATCTGTTAAGTCCATCTGGTTCATTGTGTCATTCAAAGCCATTGTTTCCTTGTTGATTTTCTGCTTAGATGGTCTGTCCATTGTTGTAAGTGGGGTGTTAAAGTACCTTACTATTATTGTATTATTATTAATGAGCTTCTTTACATTTGTTATTATTGATTTATATATTTGGGTGCTCCACATTGGGGGCCTATATATTTATAATTGTTAGATCTTCTTGATGGATAGACCACTTGATTATGTTATAATGCCCTTCTTCATCTCTTGTTACAGTCTTTGGTTTAAAATCTAGTTTGTCTCGGGGCACCTGGGTGGCTCAGTTGGTTAAGCTTCTGACTTTGGCTTAGGTAATGATCTCACAGTTCATGGGTTCGAACCCCACATGGGGCTCAGTGCTGACAGCTCAGAGCCTGGAGCCTTCTTTGGCTTCTGTGTCTCCCACTCATACTCTGTCTTTCTCTCTCTCAAAAATAAATAAACATTAAAAAAATAAATAAATAAAATAAAATCTACTTTGTCTGATATACATATGGCTACTGCAGCTTTCTTTTGATGTCCATTGGCATGATAGATTGTTCTCCATCCCCTCACTTTCAATCTGCAGGTGACTTTATGTCTAAAATGAGTCCCTTGTAGGCAGCATATAGATAAATCTTGTTTTTATATCCATTCTGATACCCCATGTCTTTTGACTGGAACATTTAGTCCATTTATATTCAGAGTAATTATTGGTAGATATGAATTTACTGCCATTGTGTTACCTGTAGAATTGGTGATTCTGGTGATGCTTTCTGATCCTTTTTAGTCTTTGTTGCTTTTGTTCTTTTTTTGTCTTCTCCACTCAAAGAGCCTCCCTTAAAATTTCTTGTAGGGCTGGTTTAGTGGTCACAAACTCCTTTAGTTTTTGTTTCTCTGGGAAACTCTATCTCTCCTTCTATTTTGAATGACAGCCTTGATGGATAGAGTATTTCCTATTCAGCACGTTGAATATATCCTGCCACTCCTTTCTGGCCTGCCAAGTTTCTATGGACAGATTGGGTGCAAACCTAATCTGTCTTCCCTTGTAGGTTAAGGACTTTTTTCCCTTGCTGCCTTCAGAATTCATTCCTTGTTTGTGTATTTTGTGAATCTGACTGATATGTCTTGGCAATGGCCAGCTTTTGTTGAACTTAACGGGAGTTCTCTGTGTTTCTTAGATTTTGATGTCTGTGTCCTTCCCCAGATCAGGGAAATTTTCAGCTATAATTTGTTCACATAAATCTTCTGCCCTATTTTCTCTGTCTTCATCTTCTGGGACTCCTATGATATGAATGTTATTATGTTTTAATAAATTGCTGAGTTCCCTAAGCCTGCCTTCATGATCCCTGACCTTTGTTTTCCTCTTCTTTTCAGCTTCTTTATTTTCCATAATTTTATCCTGTATATTTAGCTGACTCGCCCCTCTGCCTCATCCGTCCTTATGTTTATGGCCTCCATTTGTGTTTGCCTTTCGGTTACAGCATTTTTAATTTTGGCCTGACTTTTAGTTCTTTTATCTCTGCAGAAAAGGATTCTCTGGCGACTTCTATGCTTTTTTCAAGTTCAGCTAGTATCCTTATAATCATTGTTTTAAATTCTAGTTCAGACATTTACTTTTATCTGTGTTGATTAAATCCCTGGCCATTATTTCTTCCTGTTCTTTCTTTGGAGATGAATTCCTCAAGCTTATCATTTTAGAGGAAGAAAACAGCAACAACAACAATGAAAATAATGATAATAATCATAATAGAATGAAATAAAAATTTAAAAATTTAAAAAAATCAAATAAAAGAAGCTAGATCCTGGGTGTGTTTTGGTCTGCTTGTTAACAGAAGCTTGATAACAAAAAAAAAAAAAAAAAAAAAAAAGAGAGAGAGAGAGAGAGAAAAGAAAAAGAGTGGGAAAAATTTTTAAAGAATAAGAAATAATAAATGATAAAATAAAATTTTAAAAAATTAAAAAAGTTTTGCTCTTTCTGTGTCCAAGAAACAAAAGAAAAGAAAATCAACAATAAAAACAAAAGCAACAACAAAAACAAACAAAAACAAAACAAAAAAACAAATAAAGCTAGATCCAGTTTCTCCTAGAGCTGAAACTTTGCAGCACTCTATGATGAGTAGACTAAGTGCATGGAAGGGATTTGCTGGTCTTCTGGGGAAGGGGCCTGCTGCTCTGATTCTCAGGTGGACTTGCCCTAGTGGAGGTGAGCTTGGAGGGCACAGGGGTGTGGGGCTTGGTACAGTGGCTCCATTCTCCACTTGATGGTGGAATTTAGCTCACGGGGGTCAATCAGTATTGGTGGGCAACTGGTGAAAATGACTTCACCCCACTCTCCAGAGCAGGAAGTTTGCACCCTCATGCGTGCACGATCAGTCACCCCTTCTATGTCCCCTGTTTCTGTCTCTCTCTGTTTGTGTCTGAGCTGTCTGCCTACCAAGCAGCATCTCCCTCCAGAGTCTCATCACAGGCATGGCTATGTTTCAATACACCCCATTTGAGAAACTCCTGCAGCTCAGACCCGTAGTGATCTTCTGGGGAAGGGTGTCATCATGCTGTGGCCGGCTTCTCCCAGGAAATGGTCATGCCACCATGCAGTGGCAGCAGCTCAGAGTTTATGGTAAATCGCAACACACAGCCAGAGCCAGAGTTTGCTGCCCTCAGCTGGAGTCTTTGTGTGGGTATGGAGCCTTGATGGTTTGTGCCTGCTGGGTCTTTGGCTCACAGAGAGGCCATGTGACCTCTACCGGGGTGTGCTTTCTTTCACAAGCTGGATGAGCTACTCTGTCTCCCCTCTTTATTTCTCCTCCCTGCAAAAATGGTTCCCTCCCCTCTGTGGCATCCCATCTCTTCTCTCTCCAATTCACCTCTCCACACCGTGTCCCTGCCGCCTTCTCTCCCTCAAATTATGCAGATTGTTCCATTAATCCTCAGATCGATTTCCTAGGTGTTCAAAACGGTTTGATGTTGATCTAGCTGAATTCGAGAGACGAGACAGGCCCAGGGTCCCCTTACTACTCTGCCATCTGAACTCCTCCTCGTAACATCTTATTTTTAAAATAAATGATTTAAGACATTTTCAGTCTTAGTCAAAAACAAAGGCATAAACAAACAAACAAACAAAAATCCAGAATGGCAGAGCAACAGAAATACAGGCAGAAAAAAACGAATGAACTTATTAGTCAATTTACAAATGGCCAGAGATTGTATTAAAATATGCTTGACGTCACAAGTAACCTAAGAGATGTACAGTAAGTCATTAAGGTGGAATTATTTTTTTTATCAATCAGATTAGTAATTTTAAAAATAACTATAATTTCCAGGGTAAGATGTGTGAAATAGACAGAGGGGATTAATAGTACATTTACCTTGATGAGCACTGAGTAATATACAGAATCGTCACATCACCATATTGTACACCTGAAACTAATATAACACTGTATGCTAATTATACTTGAATAAAAAAATACCCATAAGTTCCAGTTTTGCCAAGGCTATGGAGAGTATAATAGCTAGCATTTTATTGAGTGCTCACTCAACGCTAGATGCTGTGCAAAATACTTTACGTGTGTTGTTTCCTTTAATCCCTACTCTACCCCCAAATTCTAAAGTTTCAAATCCTAAAAGACTCTTTTGCATAGTAGCATACTCTCTGTCTCTTACAGGTGAGTCACTTGCTTGGCATTGCACAGCTGGTAAGGAGTAGAGCTCAGGTTTCAAGGTCAGATATGCTGGCAGACTTATCCATATGGGGTGGAGCATAGGCACAGAAATAGCAGGTCGTCGGGGGGAAGACAGTTAGAGACTTAGGTTGATTTTTTTCCCTTGCCAGAGTAAGGTAGGTTCACGTATGTTTGTCAGCATTTAAAGGTGATCACTAGTAGAATAAAAGACTAGAAACTTCTTACCTGGGGCTTTCCACATGAGACGAGAAAAGGACAAGTGGAACCTAAGAAAGGGAACAGAGCACAAACGTGATCAGTGTAGACATGGGGAAACAGGAAAACCACAGGAAAGCTTAATTTGGAGACTGCATAGTGAGATGACTGGATAAAATGACTTGGTTATCCCAGGGACTTACATCTCTCACAGAAAGTAGAAGATTCGCAGACCAGTGAAAAGAAAAATAAAATTCTACTGCTCCAAGAGACATCCTGTAGACAGATAAGAGAATTAGGAAAAAATATATCTGAGAAATGCAAATGGAAGTAATCATTGAGGGCAGGAATATATCACACAAAGGATGTTTCAAGGCAAAGAAGAGAGAGCACAAAACAGAACCAAGTTTGTTTCTTATATTTAAAAAAAGACAGAAAGTTTTGGAGAGTATTTGCCAAAACTCAAATACAGCCATGCAGCTGGGTCCAAGGAAAGACAAACAACAACAGCAAAGTCCCTGGGAATCAAGCAGATGTTCTCAGCTTCTCTCTCTCTCCGTCTCTCTCTCTTTCTGGATGCTGGGCGGCTCCATTCTTCATTCTTTGCAAATCGGGGTGTTTTTTTTTTCTTGCTTTTGCACACAGTGTTGAGGGCTATACACAAGTCCGTGGCGCTATAATCAGCCAGGAAAGAATTCAAATAGAATGCTTTATACCACGTGAAATCTATAAAGTTTCTGGCACTGGAGAATATTGTTGCCAAATATACGAAGCAAAAGGCAAGGCGAGTTGTAAAATGTGTGCATGCACCTAAGGTGAGAATCATTTTTTTAAATATAATTTATCGTCAAATTGATTTCCATACAACACCCAGTGCTCATCCCAACAGGTGCCCTCCTCCATGCCCCTCACCCACTTTCCCCTCGCCCCCATCCCCCATCAACACTCAGTTTGTTCTCACTATTTAAGAGTCTTTTATGGTGGGGTGCCCGGGTGGCTTAGTTGGTTGAGTGTCTGACTTCGGCTCAGGTCACAATCTCATGGTTTATGAGTTCGAGCCCCGGGTCGGGCTGTGTGCTGACAGCTCAGAGCCTGGAGCCTGTTTCGGATTCTGTGTGTGTGTCTCTCTCTCTTCCCCTCCCCCACTCACACTCTGTCTCTCTCTCAAAAATGAATAAACGTTAGAAAAAAATTTTTTTAAAAAAGAGTCTCTTATGGTTTGCCTCCTTCCCTCTCTGTAACATTTTCCCCCCCCCCTCCCCCTCCCCCATGGTCTTCTGTTAAGTTTCTCAGGATCCACACATGAGTGAAAACATATGGTATCTGTCTTTCTCTGCCTGACTTCTTTCACTTAGCCTAACACTCTCCAGTTCCATCCACGTTGCTACAAATGGCCAGATTTCAGATAAAGAAGATGTGGTTTATATACACAGTGGAATACTGCTTGACAATGAGAATCACTGAATGAACACACACACACACACACACACACACACACACACACACAAATGAGACATCAGAGCACTTGTTATTTAAGCCACAGACTGGAGATGGTCCGAGCTTTTACCCAGGATCTGCTACTCGCCAACTGTGTGCATTTGGGTACATTATTTAAACTCTCTGGGCTTCATTTTTCTCATCTATAAAATAGCACCTACCTGAGGAGACTATTATGTGATTGTGTTCATATTTAAGTGTGCCCTGCGTATTGTAGGTGCCATAGGTGGCTGCTTAGTAATTACCTTTTGCATAAAATCGGTGCCATTCCATCTTCCAAATGCCAATGGCATGATTTGGTTTTAATCGGCCGGCTGATCCTGAAGCTTATTTAGAAGAGTAAAGACGTAGGGTTAATCAAGAACATGTTGAAAAGAAGATTAATGAGGGTGCTGTTGCTCTGTTATAGAGGTAGAGAGATTACGACATGGCCACATTGAAGGAAGAAACCAAGATTCTAAAGGAAAAAAATAGTGTCTGAAGGACAGTGGGAGGTACGGGCTCCCACTTATGGAATGAATAAGTCACGGGGATGAGAGGGACAGTATAGGGAATAAAGTCAATGGTATTATAAGAGTGTTGTACGGACAGATGCAGCTACATTGTGATGACCACAGCGTAACAGATAGACTTATTGAATCGCTATGTTGTGCACTGGAAACCAATGCAACATTGTGTGTGAACTATACTTCAACTAAAAAAGGGGAAGGAAGGAAGGAAGAAAGGGAGGGAGGGAGGGAAGAAGGAAGAAAGAGAGGAAGAAAGAAAGAGAGGAAGAAAGAGAGTCCAGAAGCCAACAAGTTTTTTCTTAGAAAAAAGTTACTTGAGAAACATTTCCTAGGGGTGCCTGGGTGGCACAGTTGGTTAAATGTTCAACTCTTGGTCTCAGCTCAGGTCACGATCTCACAGTTGGTGAGTTCGAGCCCCACATCGAGCTCGGCGCTGACAGTGCGGAACCCGCTTGGGATTCTCTCTCTCCCTCTCTCTCTGCGCCTCCCCTGCTTGTGCGTGCTTTCTCTCTCTCTGTCTCAAAATAAATAAGTAAACTTAAAAAAGAAAGAAATGCATTTCCTAAATGATACTCTCTGTTTACAAAATGCTGGTGAGGTTATTAAAAGTGATAATTTTGCATCTTCTACCGAAGACAGCAGGCTTGCAGAAACACTCAGCAAGTTTTTTTTTTTTTACTTCCATAGTCTCATGCTTTAATGAGTTCAATCTGCGTCTATTTGGCTGGCTGAACAACCTCTGGACCCACAATTAGCAAAAGAGTACACATGATTGCATAAACATTAAGAGATGGGAAGTAGGTGAGGAAGCTTTCATGTGATTATCGTGGACAATGGGACGCAGACGAGCCCATTCAGTTTAAGAACTGCGTGCACAGCACATTGTTTCTCCTTCAGTTGTGTATTCAGAAAGCAATCACAGTGCAGAAGCACCCAACGGACTTACGGACTGCAAGCAGACAGAGTGTGGTCCTTTTTCACTTTTCTTCTTCAGCCAAAAATAGACTCTGTGCGTTACAAGGAGTTTCGGAATTGCCTTGTCTTCAACCTAAATGAAACGCTCAAAAAAGATAGAATGGCGCCTCTTACCTGTTAAAAATGTTTCTTGAAAACTATGGAGGGGAGCCTGGGCGGCTCTGTGGGTTAAGTGTCCGACTTCAGCTCAGGTCACGATCTCACGTTTGGTGAGTTCAAGCCCCGCACCGGGCTCCCTGCTGTCAGCGCAGAGCCTGCTTCGGATCCTCTGTCCCCTTCTCTCTCTGCCCCTCCCCAACTCGTTCTCTTTTTTTTTTTTTTTCCTCTCTCTCTCTCCCCCCCCCCCTTCAAAAATAAATAAGCATTAGAAGAAAAGAAAAATATGGAAAACAGGACATACTAAAAGCCAGCAGGTGGTTACAGAGAAAGGGGTTTGTTTGCTGGGACTTATAGAAATAGCAAGCTGGTAGATTATGAGAATTGCAGGTGTTTTTATAGGATGTGCTCAAAGGATTTTCCTATTTTGCCCTCCCAGGAAGATGCTGTAGATGGCTGGCACGCAGCTGGGATGCAGATAAAAGTTCATTGTTTTACCCTGAAAAAATTACATCGCTTCACAGCCATCTTTCCGTATCTCGGTTTTAAGAGCTAAATTTCAGTGGAAGATTTTGAGTTGCTTTCTGACCTGATTGTATACTTACAGCTATCATTTTTTAAAACCTTTTCTTTTTCAACCTCTCCCGGCTCTGCTTTTCTCCGAACTGTCTCTTTACTTGCGTTTCTTTAAAAAGACTGTGCTGGGGGCCGGCTCTCCCATTAGGGCTTTGTATGAAAAAGCTAATTGAGAAAGACTAGATTCTCTTTGGTCTGATAGTTCCTAATGTTTTGATATGTCCAGCCAGCCATCTGCATCTACAAACTCCCTGCTGAGGAGCTGGCTGGGAGACAAAGAAATGGAAAACTGCGGAGAAGTCACCATGTGATGTGAGCAGAGAGTTTTTGGCAGGCTGGCTGAATTAAGACCATAATCCTTTTCGGAAATCATTCTAAAACGGAACTATTCACAACAAACATGAAATTAAAAGCATGATGTAGTAGTGACCCAAAAGGAATGTGAATTCTTCTCCAGGACATGCAGAGACATGTGGATGAACCGTTTCTAGATTCTTGCCCCAGCTTTCCTGAGAGTAAGTTAATCTCTAAAATTGTGATTGTTTTGCATATAAAACTATAACTTACGACTTCGAATAGGGAATGCCAAACATTTGGATGAAAACTATTCAAGGCAGTAAGTTATTTGTTGTTTTGATTTTCCCCCAATCAGCTGAGTGTTTTCTATTGTATGGCTAAATAACCCATTGGGGAACTAAGTGGTTTTGTTTTTTTTTTTTTCATTTTTACCCTATGACTAAAGCGTGTTTGGACAAATAGCATATATTATCTAAAAGGTTTTAGACGGATTGAAAGGAATCACTTTCTGTCATTTCTTTGCAAATATGGGCTGCTTCCCAAGTTATTAGAATTACTTACTCTTTTTTGTTTGTTTTCAGTTTTACTGCCAGAGGATTTGTAAACATGGGGGGGGGGGGGGGACACACGATTTTCTGAGTGAGTTTTGAATTGTTTTATTGCCAGAGGATTTATAAGCATGGGGGGGAGCACATGATTTTCTGAGTGGGTTTTGAATTGTTTTAGCTGGCTGCGGATTTTCAAGAAAACTTAGGGCAACATTTTCATTGACCTTGTTTATACACTACATCTATAGGAGTCTTGATCTAATTTGTCGTCCGATGTACTTATTTCCTGAATATGAGGAATTCTTTCTGGCAGGAGGTGACTGGCTTTTTACAGAGCCACATTATTATTTCTAGATCACACAACTTCCGATTCGGAGCAATGTAAGCTAGTTAGATGTTTCGTGCTACTGTGGTGAATAGTAATTTTTTTCCCCCCTGACATTTACATCAGGATGTGTAGTGGGAAAAAAAAATCAGTCTTAACAGTCCGAAGGAAATACCCACAATCATCACAATTAGGTCATGTTAATTTCTTGTATTCATCAACACTTTCTAGCACATGCATTGCTAAAGAAAGAAAGAAAAGTGGGCATGTAGGCGATGTATTTAACCCTCTCAGATACCATGGCTTACCGGGGTACTGGTCTCTTAATTGGTGACATCGTAGTGTCATTTCAGTTGGGATCTCCAGGCCGTCACAGCCTGCTCTGGTGGTGCTATCTATGGTCCAGAACTCATCCACATAGCTTCTGGATTCCTTTGTTAATTTTTGGACAGTTTTTGAACATAAATTCACGCCCTCATTTGTTCCACAAACAACTCTTTGTGTCCTAAAGCCCTCGCCTCCGTCTTGTTCTCGGTTTTCACGCTCTCAGACTCCCTTTTGTGCTCCGTGTATTAATTTTCATTGCTGCTGTAACAGAGGACCATGAACTTTGTGGTGGGAAACAAAACAGATTTATCATCTTACAGTTTGAGAGGTGAGAAGTGTGATGTGAGTCTCACCGGATGAAAATCAAGCTGCTGGCAGGGGGGCCTTCCATTCTGCAGAGCTATTCTGTTTTCTTGCCTCCTACAGCTTCCAGAGGCTGCCGTATTCCTCAGCTCATGCCCACCTTCCTCCATCTTCAGAGCCAGCAACAGGTTGAGTCCTTTTAATATCACCTCATCTGACGGCCTTTTTTACCTCCCTTTTCCACTTTTCAGGACACTTGTGATTACTTGGGTCCACCCAGATCATCCAGGATCATCTCTCTGATTTTAAGTCAGTTGATTAGCAACCTCACTCCCATCCATTACCTTAATTCTCCTTTGCGGTATAATGTAATATATTCACAAGTTCCAGGACTAGAAGGGAACCATTATTCTGCCTACCACGTTCCTCTTCAATTATTCCGTGACTTTCAGACTGAAAGAGCAGATTCACAATACTCTTTACAATACACAATGATTAGGTTTTATCTCTGGCAATGCCTCCCAAGGCTGCCTTGAGTAAGTGATCTTCCCATTTGAGTTACCTCCTAAATACCAGTAGGGACCAGAATA
The DNA here is from genome assembly GCF_018350195.1 of Panthera tigris. Classification (NCBI taxonomy): domain Eukaryota; kingdom Metazoa; phylum Chordata; class Mammalia; order Carnivora; family Felidae; genus Panthera; species Panthera tigris. The sequence goes on along the minus strand of NC_056673.1, from coordinate 49,936,058 downwards.
TTTGTGGCTTTGCTCTCACCCCATGGATAAGATCAGCATTAGGCCATGAATCTAGTAGCCAGAAACAACCTCATTACTCATATGATGGAAGAGACAATACAACTCTATGGTTTCCATCCCTTTTCAATATAGAGCCAAAGGAAAGGAGAACACGACCACCCCGAAAAGCCAGATCTTATTGGCCAATCAACCTTGTGCTCTAAGCTTTGTGCCAAGGCTCAAGCCACTACCCTTGGACCATTTCCTGGACCAACTCCCACTCCTAGAATGTTGGGTTCTATTAAGTAAGGTTATGCTTCATGGTTTCTTTATGAACTAAGATAATTCATGAGCATTCATGCTTTACAAGTCTCAGAGAAATTTTGTTATTCTTCCTGATGGGAAAATAATGAGATAGACCTCTTGCAATTCAATTATGTAACTCATTCTGGTAGATATACTAGTAATTCTTGGGCTCCACTAAGACGACCATACAGTTATATCATACTACCACTACCAGACTGAGTGTTATATCTAGAATCTGCTGCCTTCACTAGGTTTGAAAGAGATCATTTAATGGCTGTTGAGCAGATATGTCCTGAATTATTGTTATATAGGTTCTATGTATATGATGTCCTCTGCAAACAATTCTATAGAGTTGCTGATAACTTGGCCTACCTATTGGAAACCAACAGCCTGGCTGACTGGTAGACCTGTGCGTAAGCCTGAAGGCTAGTCCTCTCTCCCTGTGAGCCTAAGCCCTTGTGCGGATTACCCCCAAGGCCAAGGTTGAGCCCATAAATAGGAGGAAATGGAGGACTTCCACTGACAACAGCAGAGTGCCTACATGGGTGCCTACAAATAGGTGTATGTTGCCTCTGATAATATACTATTAGAATGAGCTTCCAACTCAAGGAACTCCAACTACAAATTTATCTGATTCATGTGTCCATTGTCTGCTCACCCCTTATCCCTATTTCAACCTCCCACCTATCCACTTGTACGCATGGGGAAGTAAGAGAACATCATGAATCTGAAAATTATTTTAGGTGCTTCTTTTCTACTGGCAATAAAATGGGTCCCACCACATTGCAAGAATCAACTTTGCCTGTAATGACACCATACACACCCCTTTACCAAACAGACCTTACCACGATAACTATAACTTTCTGTCCATACCTTTCCAACAAGGAGCACTTTCACACCACCGGGTTCAACTCTGACAAGGTCTCAGAAATCTAGACAGCACGAGAAGGCACAGAACTTCAAACATTCTCTCTACTGTTCAGGACCTTTTTTACCTCTTTCACTTTTTTTTTTTTTTCCTGAGAAAATCCAATGTGGCTGTAGGGTGAAGAAAAATTGGTTAGGCTATTTTTATTCTTCGCATTTTAGACTCTTTTAGATTCTACTTTTTGCATCCCACACGTACATCATCTAAGGTTTGATTTTTTCCTCCTCATCTCTGCAAATACCCTTTGCCGTGGACACACCTTGTCTCCCCACCCACACTCAGATTGTTTTTCTTGACAATTCAGTTCGTCAAAGTCTTCTTGAGTCTGTTGGTTTTTGTTCATGCCATGGGACTGTGGTTCTCATTTTGTTTGGGTTATTGTTGTTTCTATCACTGGTGTAAAGATATTCCACATTCTTCTGTATCCCGACTGTGGACTTGAAGAAAACAACAATACTGTATTCGTGCAGATTCTCGTCACCTTCCTTGACTTCCCACGAGGTGAAACCAGCTGCCATGCTTCTGCCATGGCTTTTCACCCTACGGGTCATTTCAAGGGAAAGAATACTGTGTGGGTTTCAGGGATCTCTTAATAATTTAGATTCAGTTAACTTTGTCAATTAATTTTTGATTAATAAGCACATTATGGTACTCCTTTGTGTATATTTCTTAATTTGAAGCAAAATTTAATAATTTGGTGGGGGAGTATCTGTGGTTTGGGGTTAAATCATTCTAGTTTTATCGCAAATAAATATTTCATCAGTGTTCTTTGTTTTTGTCCCTTTGGGTAGATTTTTCAAAGGAAAGAGAGCAAATCATTTTCTCACTTCCACTTGGAACATATCAGGCTGGTTTCTGTTCCATTATACATTGTTGACTCATTCTTTCCTGAATGACCACACCTCTATGCTGTCAACTTGATTCCAACTTTCCCCTCTATCCTTTAATTTTAAAAAATCATTATTTTTTGATATTTTCTGTCATTGTATTTGGTACTTGGAGAGCTTTTTTGGGAAATACACATCTTTCCACTACCTTGAAAAATTAATTTCCATTGGACTTTTCACAATGTTATTTTCTTCAATGTATTTTTCTTGCAACTGTGTTTTCTTCTTTTTGGGTATCTCTTTACCAAATACTTTACTTTGGATCCTTTGTTTGTTTGTTTGTTTGTTTGTTTGTTTCTACTTCATGTAGTTTTATCTCTCTCATTGTTTCTAAGTGAGTTTTAATTTTCTTTGAAAAATTTTTCTCTGTATCATAGGAGATTTTATATTCTTTACTGACTTCGATGGGAATTTTAAGTAGGATTATTGGCTTTTCATTTCTTCTTATCTTTCTCCTTGAATTTAACTATAGTTCATTACATGGAAGATTTAAAACCTTGTCTTCTGTTTATTGTAATAAAGCTGTCTTTTTAAAAAAATCGTATATTTTCTCTGCCTTTTGCAGAGATTACTCTGAGAGTAATCGATCTTTCCTTATGTTCCAGCATTTGGGGGTTCCTGATAATTACTACACAGAGCAAAGCCCGTGGATAAGTAGTCTGAGTGGATCCCTCCTAGAGCTCCTTACCACCTGTCTGGTGAAATGTGGGAAATTCCCTAGATGAATTTCTTTAAAAAAAAATTTTTTTTAATGTTTATTTATTTTTGAGAGAGACAGAGAAAGACAGAGCACAAGTGGGGGAGGGGTAGAGAGAGGGGAGACACAGAATCTGAAGCAGGCTCCAGGCTCTGAGTCATCAGCACAGAGCCCCACGCAGGGCTTGAACTCTCCAACTGCGAGATCATGACCTGAGCCGAAGTCGGACGCTTAACGGACTGAGCCACCAAGCGACCCCCTAGATGAATTTTGACAACAGCATGGCACACTGGTTAAGAGTGAGGTCTCCGGAAGTTGGTTTTCCGGAATAAAGCTCTGATTCTGCTATCCATCATTCACTGTGTTTGGCCACTCAGCCTCCGCGTGCCTCATTTCCCTCATCTTTAATATGGGGAGACTAATAGGATCTACATCAAAGGTTTATCATGGGGATTAAAATAATTGACACGCTAGTTAGCTTCAACTTCCCCTTGTATGTTTTTAGCTTTCTGGCTCCCTTTTCTATACCTGCAGTTGAGAACAGCTGTTACAATGGTTTTTTTGGTTTGATTGCACAATGTTTCCTATAGCAGACCTTCACACTTACTTACTTTACTTTCTTATTTCAAAATAAACAGGGCAGAATGAGCAAGAGGCACATAAGCGTGGGTCAGCAAACGTGCGCCCTTCTCTGCAAGAACTTTCTTAGAAAATGGAGGATGAAAAGAGAGACCTTGTTGGTATGCTTCAGCATCTTCTCATGTTTCAAAGAGGAAACTGGGAGTTTTCTGGGTGGTACACACTTTATCTTCATTATTTAATGTTTCATACACACACACACACACACACACATATGTGTGTGTGTGTGTGTGTGTGTGTGTGTGTGTGTGTGTGTATATATATATATATATATATATATATATATATATATATATACTTTTTAACTACCAGGCTGGATTTCTTTGTTCAAATTCTGGACTTTGCTATTACTTTAACTGAGAGTCCTTTAAATATATTATTAGTGGATTTCCTACTGGAGGCATTCTTTAAATAACTGATGTTCAGAAGCTTCCTGAAAAATAAAGCCACATCCGTACATTGCAGAGATCATACTTCTTAACATCTGAACTCATTTGAAACTCATGAAGGAATAGGTATAAAAGCTCAGGGTCAAAGTCAAAGAAAGAGGTAAATTTAATCCAAAATTAATGCAACAAATAATCCACAATTTAAAAAACCCAACAACTCAAAGGATACATTGTAGCACTTCCTACACAAGTGCGCTTTGGACACAGACAACATCAACTGGAAAGAAATAATGGGTATATAAAGAAACAGGACAAGAAAGTGGCATTTGGAACTTTTGCTCTATTAAGAGAGTATTTTCTTCCAGTGAGAATGATCAGATGGGCTTTGTATAGAAAATTAAGTAAACTGAGAAAAACATAATAAAAAAATTAAATCACCCATTAAATATCCATAGTTCAAGGTTTAATCTATTAACATTTGATTTTATGACCATTGTGTGTGTGTGTGTGTGTGTGTGTGTGTGTGCGCGTGTGTGTGTTGTTTCAACAAGTATGTATTGAATGCTTATATTGGCAGTAAATAAAGCATACAAAAATCCCTGCGTGGAGTAAAGATTACATAAGTATAAATATAAAGGTTGGATTCTACTTTATACAGGTGTTTTACTTCCAACCTTTTAACTGTTTTTCACATAAGCATTGTGTCTATCAATTGATCCATCTAGACAGATGCATTTGGTGTAGGTATAGACAACACATATACTAAAAAAAGATCAGGGGTGCCTGGGTAGCTCAGTCGGTTAAGCATCCGACTCCTGGTTCCAGCGCAGGTCATGATCTTGTGGTTTCGGGAGTTCAAACCCTACACTGGGCTCTGCGATGGCAGCACGGAGCCTGCTTGGGATTCTGTCCCCCCCCTCTCTCTACCCCTCCCCGACTCGTGCTGTCTCTGTCTCTCTCAAAATGGATGGGTACACTTAAAAACGGAATTTTTTTAAATAAGATCAGATGGTAAGTAAGATATATACCTCTTTTAACGCCCATGTGTTTAGGATTGAAAGGAAATAGTGAAGTGTGCTCTTAATGCCAGACTGCAAATGCATTCTGCTGCGTTTCCCATTTCGGAATGTTGCCACAAAGACAAAGGTTTTTAACATTCTTTTTATGAGCGGTTTTTTTAGGACTATCTTCTTCCACATGCAGGGTGGCAGCAGATAAAAATATGACCTTCCTCCTGTTGATGGAAGCTGGTAACCTATTTCATAACATATGACACTTCTTTATCATTGACGCTCGGGTTTCAACATGACCATAAGCCCTTAGGCCATTCATGAAGCAATCCAGCCTCTAACACTCACATGAAAGTGTGATTAAATGTAGATTCTCAGTGATAATTGGGACCTGATGCCATAACTCTGTCTTGATGCATGGATGCGCATATTTCAAAATATGCAGAGTAAAAGACAAAAGAAAATTGAGACACTTGGAAACTGGGAGAGAAAACTGGTCAAAGCTACACAGAAAATTTAGTGTTTTAAGTTGTTCATGGATGACTTATCTGTGGTTGAACAGCTATTGATTTGCTTTATTTTTCTCTCATTGCTGTGTAGGAATGGTTTTTCTCATTTCTTCTAGTATTGTTTGCATACCGACTTTCCTCCAATTTACATCAAGTTAATGACTTTCCTCAATTGCCTGCAATGGATCTGGGACGTGTAGATCATTTTAACGATTCTAATTATGTGATCGCGTTCGCACCCGAATCCAAAACAACCCAGGAGATCATGAACAAAGTGGCTTCGGCCCCATTCATGAAAGGTATGTTCTTCTGCAGTTCTTTGCCAAACACACCCCTTTATGTTGGGATTAACTTTTATCCTCATTAGAGTCCGTATCAAAACGAGACAGTCCAGTATTATTCAAATGTATATTAGTGAGAAGATTCTGGAAATGTGGGACAGCACATGGTTTTTAAATCTCTTCAAATACATAAAAAAATATATATTCCGAAGCCGTTATATATGGAAAGTGAGATATACCAAATAAGTACTTATGGAATAGTCTCTTTCTCTCACCTCCGTGTCCTGGTAGCCCAGGAGTCCCAGCTCTGGCAGAAAGGAGATGCAGAGGTCTTGGACGGGATATTTACAGGGTGAAGAATATTGTCACCCCAGATAGAAGCCTACGAGGAAGAAAAGGTTCTGTCAGAAAGGCTCAGTAGTCAACTGGAAGAGACTCCCCCCGGTCAAACCCAGCATTCTGAGCTCCAACGGGAATAAAAAATGCAATGACTTGAATCACATCCAATGTATACATGAAATCCAGGCTTTCGTAACATATTAAAAGGAAAAAATGTTGCTTTGGGAGGATGGTACAAAATCAGCTCCTATTATGAAAATCTGCGTATAAAGGGAAAATACCAGCGTTTATCCTATATGAAGTGTATTATTGGATAATCAAACAGATGATGGAAAGTACTGTTCCATAAACATTTTCCACTAGTAAAAAACATATGATGGGAATATAATATCACCATTTTGAAAGGGCCATTGAATCATTGGATCTAGGCACTGAGCGCCCATGGCTGCTAATATCTCAAATAAACAACAACAACAACAACAACAACAACAAAACCAACCAGATATTCAGAAATCATGACACTCTGAAGAAAGAATACACACCACTTATAGTCTTGACGAAAGTATTGGACCTGAGTCTGATAAGCTTCTGGAATGCAGCTGCCAGATTGCAGGAAATTGCGTGGTTTAAGTGGCCTGGGTTTGGTCAGTAACAGTCATTAATTTACATTATATCTTTGGAATAAACAAATTATCTTGAGAAAACATTCTCCAAATTTAATAACTTTACACTCTCTTTGGAAGTTTGGCCACAGGGACACCATTGTCAAACGAAATTATATATTGTAATTATAGCATGTATTTCCACTTTGGATAAATCTGTGTATGTATGAGCGGTGGTGCTACTGTTCCAAATTCATTGTGTTTTAAGCCATTGTTTTAAAAGTGTTTTTGCAGGGAAAGCGTGATCCATTTGCGATCAAAGTGATTGTCACATACCTCCGATTTTATCTAGATTTTAGACCCCCCCCCCAGTACGACTGTCTTATTTAGGACCAGCACAGCCTTTAGTGAATAAAGAATTTTCACCTAAAATAACTTAAGCATAACTGAATATGGCATGCTGTCTTTGGACCACATAGAAATCTTTTCACTTATTAGCTATCTCCTTCTTTCATATGACTCTTTCTTTCATATGACAGGAAGAACAATCATGGGGTGGCCAGATGAGAACAGCATGGAAGAATTGGATTTAAACTACTCAATAGATGCAGTGAGAGTCATCTTCAATGATACCTTCTCATACCATTTAAAATTTTTCTGGGGAAGTAGAATCCCCAAGATGAAGGAACACAGAGACCATTCAGGTAACTTTCCTGCTAGAAATTTTTTTGTTGTTGTTATTACGTCATTAGTCACTAGAGGTCGCATGTGATAGCTGAACTCTGTACCCAGCATGTACTTTTCATTTCTGAACATAAATGAGATTCATTCTTCCCATTATTATTGTTAAAGCTTATTTATTTATTTTGAGAGAGAGATCGTGTGGGAAGGGTAGAGAGAGAAGGAGAGAGAGAGAGAGAGAGAGAGAGAGAGAGAGAGAGAATCCTAAGCAGGCTCCACACTATCAGTACGAACTACAAACCGTCAGATCATGACCTGATCCAAAATCAAGAGTTGGCTGCTTCACCGACTGAGCTGCTGAGGCGCCCCAAGATTCATCCTTTTTTAAAAAATTTTTTAACGTTTATTTATTTGTGAGAGAAGAGAAACAGAGCATGAGTGGGGGAGGGGCAGAGAAGGAGGAAGTCACAGAAGCCCAAGCAGGCTCCAGGCTCTGAGTCGTCAACACAGAGCCCGACACGGGGCTCAAACCCACGAACTGTGAGATCATGACCTGAGCCCTAGTTGGACGCTTAACCGACTGAGCCACTGAGACACCCCAAGGTTCATTCTTATTAAATAAAGCCTATGTTTCTAGGTATGTTGTTTTATTAAGAAATTATATTTGCTATTATTATTCCTATGTTACTGCTAAATATAACCTGAAAGAGAGATTCTTGTTCAGTGAATACCAAATGTTTTAAAAAAAAAAAAAAAAGTCAGCACTTTCTTAGCACAAGCAAACAGAAGAGCAAAACTCAACAAAACATTCTTGGCTAATTGAGAGAATGACATTGTAAATGGTGGTGTTCTTCTTTCACCAAAGCTCACTGTCAAGTAACGGAAGGAAAAACCACATGTGAAGGTTCAATGTTCTGGGAGAAAGGCTTTGTAGCTTTTCAGGCCGCCATTAACGCTGCTATCATTGAAGTGAGTATTAAGTTAAAGTAGGCTCATCGTGCTGTAAGTTAACTTTTGATGCATGGTGCTGTAATGGGTTGTCCTATCTTATCATTGAATTTATCCACTTAATTTATTTGGCACAATGCACTGAACAGCTGCTGTATTTAAGCCATGACACTAAGCCCTGAGGATCAGGAAATAAGTACAATACAGGCACTTTTCTCCAGGGATGCTGGATAGTGAGGGGATAGAAATATGGATATGGAGTCGTCATAAGAGATTAGGTTCTATCAATTGTGGAATTATAAATGCTGTGCAAGGCAAACAACGAAGCAGGAGATACTCTGATGAGAAATGTCAGCGGAGATGACTAACAGAGGTGACATTTCAGTGGTGACTTTGAGCAAGAATAGAATTGTGTCCCTTAAAGATGGTAAATAGACATGCTCTAAGGAGTCAGGACAAAACTTGGAGAGATCCAGGAACTACAAGGGGCCAGATCACGAATGAGCATGGATATTTAAACGTGGAATGCACACAGTTTCTTATAACTGAGAGACAACGTGCAAGGTTATAATTAGCTCGATGATAACAATTTGTTCACTGATACCTTCCCTTAGATCACAACAAATCACTCAGTGATGGGAGAGCTGATGTCAATTACTGGTATAAATATGAAGATACTACCTTTTGTTGCCCAAGCAGGAGTTGCGACTGATTTTTTCATATTCTTCTGCATTATTTCTTTTTCTGCCTTCATTTACTATGTATCAGTCAATGTTACACAAGAAAGGCAATACATTAAGTCATTGATGACAATGATGGGCCTTCGAGAGTCAGCATTCTGGTAAGTTACATGGTAAGTTAAGTGCAATCTATCACGCGACCTAAATAAACACAGCAAGCTAGCCAATTGGACTCCCTATACAGTATCCTATTTAAACTTGATTCTTCCAGAAAGCAGTGCATTATAAATGAATGGAATAGATTCAAGCAAGTTTGGTAAATGAAACTTTTCCTACTTCTTTGAATTAAAGAAAGCCTGATTCCATAGATGTCTGCTGATACCCGGGTCACTATGCAATAGAAATGATGGCTCTCAGTCCCTAGTTGCCATACGTGAGTGAACCCAAATGTGTAAGAACTTGAGGTTTCTAATGTGTGAACCTAGATGTGTAAGAACTTGAGGTTTCTAATGTTTGATGAAATATTCATTTCAGAGGTCTCGTTAGATGGGATGGTTGATATTGCCCCTGCGTTGAATGAACCAACACTCTGATGACACTGAATGAACAAGCCCATTAAGCTCTTTAAGCACAGAGATTTCTGAGTGGAGGAAGTTAGAACTGAGGCCTGGGTGGCAGGAAATCACGGGTCTTCTCCTTCTGAGCGTTACCACCCCAAGCAAGCTACTTAATCTCTTTAAACCTCAGTGTTCTTTTCTGTGAAATATTGGTCATAGCATCTATTTCCGTTGGCTGTGAGGATTACAGAAGGGAATGTATTTGAAGTGCTTTGCATTGAGCTTAACAAAAAGTCAACTGAATATTAGGTGGCACTTGATAGAAATTTGGGAAGGATCACAGTCTGAGAGGGCAGTAGATGTAAGTGAAGAAACCAAGGAGTGAATCCCCAGTGAACAACAACAAATTTTTAACGAGTTTCGCCAAGGGGTGTATTTGAGATACAGAATAGTAAAAGCATGAGTTCTGGACTGAAAAAAGTCATGGTTTGAATTTGCTTTTTTTGCACACTGATGTTATTCTCAATAGTAAACAAGATTTGTAGAATATACAGATCTAGACATATGCCGTGTAGTCTTTAAAAGAATGTTAGGCACGGGGCGCCTGGGTGGCTCAGTCGGTTAAGCGTCCGACTTCAGCTCAGGTCACGATCTCACGGTCCGTGAGTTCAAGCCCCGCGTCGGGCTCTGGGCTGATGATGGCCCAGAGCCTGGAGCCTGCTTCTGATTCTGTGTCTCCCTCTCTCTCTGACCCTCCCCCGTTCATCCTCTGCCTCTCTCTGTCTCAAAAATAAATAAACGTTAAAAAAATATTAAAAAATAAAAAAAATAAAAAAAAAAATAAAAGAATGTTAGGCACTATTCAGTTGAGTAAGAAAATCCCGCATATTTTTTCTTTTTTTTTTTAATTTCAATTTCAGTTAACATACAATATGCAATATTGTATGTGCAATATGAGTTTCAGGAGTGGAATTCAGTGATTCATCACTTACATGTAACCCCCAGGGCTCATCCAACAAGTGCCCTACTTAATGCCCATCTCCCATCTAGCCCATCCCCCACCCACCTCCCTCTGTCAACCCTTAGTTTGTTCTCTATTGTTAAGAGTCTCTTGTGGTTTGTTTCCTTCCCTCTTTTCCCCTCTTTCCCATATGTTCATCTGTTTTGTGTCTTATATTCCACACATGAGTGAAATCATATGGTATTTGTCTTTCTCTGATTGACTTATTTTGCTTAGCATAATACATTCTAGCTCTATCCACATCATTGCAAATGGAAAGATTTCTTTTTTTTATTTAAATTCAAGTTAGTTAACATATAGTATAGCATTGCTTTCCAGAGTAGAATTCAGTGATTCATCCCTTACACATAACACCCAGAGCTCATCCCGACAAGTGCCCTCCTGAATGCCCATCACCCATTTTGCCCATCCCCCGACCCAACACCCCTCCAGCAACCCTCAGTTTGTTCTCTGTATTTACAAGTCTGTTATGATTCGCCTCCCTCTCTCCTTTTATCTTATTTTATGTTTCCTTACCTTCCCCTATGTTTATCTGTTTTGTTTCTCAAAGTCTACATATGGGTAAAATCATATGATATTTGTCTTCCTCTGACTGACTTATTTCGCTTCGCATAATACACTCTAGTTCCATCCATGTTGTTGCAAATGGCAAAATTTCATTCTTTTTGACCACTGAGTAATATTCCTATATATGTATATTCATATATATATACATATATATATATATGTATGTATGTATATATATGTATGTATATATACATACATATATATATATACACACACACCACATCTTCTTTATCCATTCATCAGTCAATGGACATTTGGGCTCTTTCCGTAATTTGGCTATTGTTGATAATGCTTTTACAAGTACATGCCCCTTCAAATCAGCATTTTTGTATGCTTTGGATAAATACCAAGTAGTGCAATTGCTGGGTTGTGGATTAGTTCTATTTTCAATTTTTTGAGGAACTCCAGTACTGTGTGGCAGAGTGCATTCCCACCAACGGTGCAAAAGTGTTCCCCTTTCTCCAGATCCTCACCAAAACCCGTTGTTTCTTGTGTTGTTAATTTTAGCCACTCTGATCAGTTTCAGGTGGTATCTCATCGTGGTGTTGACTTGTACCTCCCTGGGGATGAGTGATGTTGAGCGTCTTTTCATGTATCTGTTCTCTGGAAAAGTGTCTATTCATGTCTTTTGCCCATTTCTTAACTGAAGACCCCACGTTTTAATGCTGCCAATTGATACCAATTCTATTTATCTATTTCCTCCAGAAATGTTTAAGTGAGTACAAAAGTGGAGAAAATGGATTGCTGGTTGGGTCTAGAATGGGAGTTTTGTCTGGTGTCTCTCTTTTTGTACGAAAATTGTGTAACTCAATACTGAAGGAAACTTTGCTCACTGTGTTTTTAAAAGAATAGAAGGGGCACCTGGGAGGCTCAGTAGGTTAAGCGTCCAACTCTTGGTTTCAGCTCAGGTCATGATCTCACAGCTTCATGGGTTTAAGTCCCACATCAGACTCTATGCTGGTGGCACAGAGCCTGCTTGGGGTTCTCTCACTCTCCCTCTGCCCCTCCCCTACTCACTCTGTCTCTGTCTCTCTCAAAATTATAAATAAACCTAAAAAAAAGAATAGGGGCACCTGGGTGGCTCAGTTGGTTAAGCATACGACTTTGGCTTGGGTCATGATCTCGTGGTCCGTGAGTTCGAGCCCCATGTCGGGCTCTGTGCTGACAGCTCAGACCTTGGAGCCTGCTTCAGATTCTATGTCTCCCTCTCTCTCTCTCTCTCTGCCCCTCCCCCACTCATGCTCTGTCTCTCTCTTTCAAAAATAAATACACATTAAAAAATTTAAAAAAATAGAAATCTACAGTCAGAGAAAAGCAAACAATATGCTAAAAAGAAAAGAGAAACCAAATAAATCCAATTAGGAAGGGGGTAAAAAAAATCAGGACTTTTCCCCCATAGGAAAAGGCTGTGACATTCTATTAATACCGCATACAAATGATATTTAGAAGTTTGTAGGACATGGAGAGATGAAGAATTTCAGATGAATAGAGTGATTGAGCAAAGGGAGTCATTACAATTAGGCAAGACTTCTCAAAAACATGATGGCATTTTAAACTTTGAAGAAAACCAAGTGGTCATTGTGGACTCATTATGAGCCAGTTACCACATTAACCACATAACGTAAAACACTTCCCTTAATTCTGTTATTATTTTTCAACAGACAGTGAGGAAGTTAAGCGAGATTAAATAGCTACCTCTCAGGATCATATAGATACAATGAACAGAGGTAACAGAGAAACCCTGAACCCACATCTGTATGATTAGAAAGCTGGCTCTCTCCCCCTATAAAGAATTTTCTTCCTGTTACTTTGCCGTTGATAGCAAGAAAAATGTATTTTCATATCCATCTATGTTTCTGCATCTATCTATGTCCTGTGTGTGTGTGACTATCTGTATCTATAGCTAGTCATCGATATCAAGGGTTAACAAACCATGGCCCCTTAATGTACCGTCTGCAAGCTAGGAATGGCTTCTACGAAAATGCCTTAAAAAATCAAAAGAACAAAAATATTTTATGGTACACAAAAGTTTATATGAAATTCAGATGTCAGTGTCTACACATTGTCTGCACGTTGTCCGTGCCGTTTCGGTCCTGCAAAAGCAGACCTGAGTAGCTCTAAGAGACTGTATGGTCTGAAAAGCCTAAGAGATTTATTACCTGGCTCTTCAGGGGGAAAGTTGGCTGAAACCTGCTTCATCACCTGCTTTTTTGTCCACGGGGTTTACATTTTACTGAAAGAAGAAGTCCAGAAACTATACATCATCATGGCGGTCTTCCCAGAAAACGTCTCCCAATTAACCTCATTATATCATCCAGTCCGTCTCTTTCTTCTTTTGCAATTAGCTACCCATTTTACCTGTTTACTTGTTCATTGTCTACCTTCCCCGGTCGCCTATGACCTTTGGGAACAGAGAAGTTTTCTACTGTCCTAGCTGTTGTATTCCCTTAACTCTTGATTTACGGTAAGCTTCCCAAATCATCTGCTGCAGAGTACGTGAATGAATAAAGTGACAAAGTAGCAGCCCTCTGAACTGATGCTAAGTTTCTGTGCTAGGCTCTGCTGGGGGTTGATGTATGGTGGTTTCATCTTCATTGTGGCCACTTTGATGGCTCTTATTGTAACATCCGCCCAAGTCGTCGTCCAAACTGGCTTCGTGGTGATCTTCACTCTCTTTCTCCTCTATGGCCTGTCTTTGGTGAGTTGGTGAATTTAATATCTCTCTCTCTCTCTCTCTCTCTCTCTCTCTCTCTCCCTCTCCTTCTCTTTGAGAGAGTCATTTCCCTCTGATTCTGATCACACTTGTTTCTGTTCACGGTATTTGAATCTTTGCATGGGACAGTGTCGGGGCGGTGGGGGGAGGCGGAGAGGAGGAATGGATATCACATACTTTTGTATTATGAATTTTTTTTATTATGCTGGTGATGATTCTCAGAGAATTACATACTACCTGAACTTTTTCTCTCCTCTCAGATAACTTTAGCTTTCCTGATGAGCGTGTTGATAAAGAAACCTTTCCTTACGGGTTTGGTTGTCTTTCTCCTCACTGTCTTTTGGGGGAGTCTGGGATTCACTGCATTGTACAGAGATCTTCCTGCATTTTTGGAATGGACCTTATGTCTTCTTAGCCCTTTTGCTTTCACTGTTGGGATGGCCCAGGTAAGAGTTAATGTAGCTATTTCATTTTTTTGTTTTTTACAAACATTAAAATAATTCTCTCTGAGGAATTCATGCTGCGTGTTCTAAGCATCAAAATTTCCATCCACTTCCAGATACATCTAAGAAATGGGACAGGTTTTATTTTTCTCTCTCAGCATAAGTGGCTTGGTTTTAAGTCGCTAAATATAGACTGATCCTGTATTATGGATGTGGTCCAGCTTGTACTTTTCATGGGCTGTCCCAGTGGACATTTAACTGACTTAATGCTCAGGAAACATGACCTTTAATATTATCGCAAGTATTTGACAACAGGAATTCAGTAGAAATAAATTTTTCTTTCTAATTGGCCTGATGTATATGAAACTGAACCTCTTCTCAGCAAATCTGATTCCAGGTGTGACGTCATAACCGTAAAATGCTACGTGTATCTCACGATAATAAGAAAAACTTTCTTCTGTCTTCTGCCCAACTACTGAAGTGCTTTTCTCTCCTCCGTGTTTCTATTTTCAGACGGTGTCCCCTGCCTAGAACGCCTCCTTTGTCCACATCCTACACCTGAAGGAATTCTATAGGCAGCCAGCCTCTCCTTTGAGTTTTTACTTCTCAGAGGACTTGCCTACTTCTGCCCATGGATCTCTAAGCCTTTAGTACCTCCTTCCACTGACTTCCCAAATCGCTTTTTAGTTAGATGGTTTCATTGCTATGTCTTCCAATAGATTAGAGCTCTGTAAAGACAGGAACTATGTTTATCTTTTCAATCCCAGTGTTTAGCAGAAACAAGACAAAAATAACTCTTAATACTCTATTTCCCCTTTTAAAATTCAATGGGTGTATCTTTTTTCCAGCTTATACATTTGGACTATGACGTGAATTCTAACGTCCATCTGGATTCTTCAGACAACCCGTACCTAATAATAGCGACTCTATTCATGCTGCTTTTTGATGCTCTTCTCTATTTGGCCTTGACATTGTATTTTGACAAAATTTTGCCCAGTAAGTAGTAACATAATTGTAATTCAATGCAATTTCACTCAGTGCGTTTCTTTAAAATATCTCTCTACCACATGTCGGATAGCAATTATCCAGCATCGCTTTCAAAATTTCTAAAATGAGCCCAGAGGTATTCCGGCTCTTTGTTTAGAGAATTGCTTTCTAAGATCTTGTTCTACCACAACACTTTAGATTGTTTTTTTCTAAAAAGAGAGATTCGTGGGATGCCTGGGTGGCTCAGTCGGTTAAGCCTCCGACTCCTGATTTCAGCTCAGGTCATGATCTCATAGTTTGCGGGATCGATCTCTATGTGGGGCTCTGTGCTCAGCATGGAGCCTGTTTCAAGTTACCTCAATTTTCTCTCTCCCCCTGCGCCTCTGCCCTACTCATGCGCTCGCTCGCTCTCTCTCTCAAATAAAAACAAAATAAAAAGAGACGCTTATAAGAAATTAAGGATAATTATCCTCTTAGTGTTTGTATCAGAGCAAGATGGAAAAGCTAGTGCTTGCTAGTGGGTTTAAGGGTGTCTAAATGCTTCCCAAAGCAGCTGCCTTGATAAGCTGTCCCACGGCAACTCATCCTCAAAGCGGTGACTGATCCGATATGCAATTGCCTCCTGTTCGCGCAGGTGAATACGGACATCGACGTTCTCCTTGGTTTTTCCTGAAATCCTCTTTTTGGTTTCTACACCAGCGGGCTGATCATGTGGCCCTTGAGAACGAAACAGATTCAGACTCTTCACCTAATGACTCGTTTGAGCCAGTGTCTCCAGAATTCCATGGAAAAGAAGCCATCAGGTAATAAACACATTACGTGAAAGTGCACATGGGAAACAAGTCAGGGAACAGAGACCTAGGAGGAAAAACACAGATGTGACGGATTTTCCCAGGGGCCTCTTTGGGTCCACCACGCATGCATCCAGGCTGCTGTACTTACAAAAGGCCATACTCATTGTCAGAAGCAACGTTGTCACCATTTGCACTTACTGCTATCTTATGCAGAACGACAAATATCAGTGAATAAATAACCTTCATGTTTCCATTTGTCTCTTTTTGCTTTTTTTTTCTCTTCGTTGTGCAAATATCAGTGAATAAATAACCTTCATGTTTCCATTTGTCTCTTTTTGCTTTTTTTTTTTCTCTTCGTTGCGCTGTTCTCTCTCTTTCTGTGCTTCCTCGCTTTATAACAGACACTGTCATCGTGTCCCTTGTTATGCTTATCTCCTTTTTCTCTGACACACTTGGTGTCTCCCCTCCTTGCTTCCTGATTAATAAGATGAAAAGGAAGAGGCGGATGATGCAGAAAAGGGGAGTCAGGCATCCAGAGACATGGGAAGAAAACCCAAGTTAGGGTACTCACAGCATGAACGTCCTCCCTTCTGAGATGATGTCCGTGTTTTATTCAATGCTGCTTGCTGTATTTCCAAACAACTAGAAATCCCTCAATTCCCCGGGTCTCTGCTCAAAATTTTTTCACCGTGCCATTTGCTGTTGTCTCCTCAGTAAATCCTTTCTGGCCACCTGGGCCTGTGTGAGGGAAAGAGCCCCCAGATTTTCTCACAGCCCCAAAGACTTGATTTCTCAATCCTCTATCTACTTCTACAACGTCCTTAAGACATTCTCTTCTTTTTTCCAGAATAAGAAATCTTAAAAAAGAATATAGAAAAGGAAACCACGAAAAAGTAGAGGCCTTGAAAGGTAATACACTAACCTCATATTTGACAAGGCTGTTTGATGGTGACCACGCCTCACTGTTGCATTGTCTTCGTGGGGGTCCCAAATACCACTACTCTCCTCCATTTGAACACATCATGTTTCCTTCCAAGCAAGTTAAAAACCGTATAGCAATTTTAGGGGCACCTGGGTGGCTCGGTCAGTGAAGCGTCCGACTTCAGCTCAGGTCACGATCTCGCGGTTTGTGAGTTCGAGCCCCGCATCGGGCTCTGTGCTGACAGCTCAGAGCCTGGAGCCTGCTTCGGATTCTGTGTCTCCCCCTCTCTTTCTGCCCCTTCCCTGCTTGTACCCTGTCTCTGTCTCTCCAAAATAAGTCAATAAACGTTTAAAAAAATATATAACAGTTTTAGAAAGTCAAGGTGTGCCATAGATACCTTAGGGGTTTGAAAGATGTATGACTATGTCATGATACGCTTTACTTTCACCTCAACCCCTCCCTAGCCCTAGTATATGATCTTTTTTTTTTTTTCAATTTTTTAAACATTTATTTATTTTTGAGAGAGACAGAGTATGAGCAGGGGAGGGGCAGAAAGAGGGAGACAGAGGATCTGAAGTAAGCTCTGCACTATAAGCGCAGAGCCTGATGTGGGGCTTGAACCCATGACCATGAGATCACGACCTGAGCCAAAGTCAAGAGTCAGCCGCTTAACCAACTGAGCCATCCAGGCACCCCTAAATGATCTTTATTGTCAGCCCATTTTTAATGAGAAAAATGCTCTTCTCCAAAAAATCGTTAATCACATAATAATACACCTTATTTATTTTTTGAGACAGAGACAGAGACAGAGCACGAGCTGGGGAGGGGCAGGGAAAGAGGGAGACACAGAATCCAAAGCAGGCTTCAGGCTCTGAGCTGTCAGCACAGAGCCCGACGTGGGGCTCGAACTCATGAACCACGAGACCATGACCTGAGCTGAAGTCAGACGTTTGACCGACTGAGCCACCCAGGTGCCCCAGGAGATGCCATTTTAAAGGGAAGAATTTGGGGATGAATTTTATTTTGAATACTGCTAGCCAAATATGCACATGCTATAAGAAATTATAAAAATTTTGGAGAATGTAAGGTTAATATGTAGCTCTGAGTGGGATTTTTTTTTGTAATAATGCCAGGTCTGGTATTTGACATATACGAAGGCCAGATCACTGCCCTCCTTGGTCACAGTGGAGCCGGGAAAACGACCCTGTTGAATATGCTCAGTGGACTGTCGGCCCCAACGTCAGGTGAGACACAATTATGGGCAAGAACGTGGGCAAACGAATGAACTGTGCATTTCATTAGCTAATGTGTTTTGCTGGTTCATTTCAATAGTTCGTAGTTTCATTAACTACTAGTCACACTCGGGTACTTAAGAGAAAAGTTTTACAGGTTTCTTCAAGTTATTCTTTTAATAAATGTATGCCCTATTTATTAGGAAAGTCTTTGTGGTGTAAATATTTCAAGATAAATAGCTTTATATTTACTAATTGGCATTCCGACTGGCTCAAGTGAATTTTGAGCGTTACATTTTTAGTCAACAGTGTAGTCCTTATAGGGAAATCTGCATATAAGACTCTAGTGAGGGGCGCCTGGGTGCCTCCGTCAGTTAAAAATCCGACTCTTGATTTCGGCTCAGGTCATGATCCCAGAGCCATGACATGGAGCCCCATGATGTCATCAGGCTCTGTGCTGAGCGTGGAGACTGCTTCAGATTCTTTCTCCCTCCGCCCCCACCCCCCAAAAATAAATAGAAGATTCTAGTGATTGTTTTCCACTTGTTTTTCACTTTAAAACATCTTAAATGAACGTGTTGTCCTGATGCTAACTGTCAAGTGTTATCCTCACGCTAACCATCAACCTTTCTACTTCTAGGTTCAGTCACCATCTATAATCACAGCCTTTCGGAAATGGCGGACTCGGAAACCATCAGCAAGCTCACTGGAGTCTGTCCACAAACCAACGTACAATTTGGCTTCCTCACCGTGAGAGAAAATCTCAGGCTTTTTGCCAAAATAAAAGGGATTCAACCACATGAAGTGGAACAAGAGGTAGAGGGACATATTCGATGTCACACAGCCATGAACACGAAATTGTTTATCTAGAAAACTCTAGATGTATACGTGTTATTCCTACACAGTTCATCATCTAAATGGCAAAAGGCCCTTAGCGACGAACAGCAAAACGATAGTGGTGTTTTTTTGTTTTGGTTTTTTGGTTTTTTTGCTGCTGTTTTGTTTTAATTTTTATTTATTTTTGATAGAGAGAGAGAGAACACGAGCAGGGGTCAGGGAGAGAGAGAGGGAGACACAGAATCCAAAGCAGGCTCCAGGCTCTGAACTGTCCACCCTGAGCCTGACGTGGGGCTCGGGCTCAGAACCGCGAGATCATGATCTGAGCTGAAGTCAGACACTTAACCAACTGAGCCACCCAGGCACCCCAATAGCGTTTCAAAACAAACATGTTGGGTTTTAAACTAAACATCCTTTTTTTCTTTCCTTCTTTCTTTTTCTCTTTCTTTCTTTCTTTCATTCTTTCCTTCTTTCCTTCTTTCTTTCCTTCTATCTTTCTCTTTCTTTTCTTTCTTTCTTTCTTTCCTTCCTTTCTTCCTTCCTTCCTCCTTTCCTTCCTTCTTTCTTTCCTTCTTTCTTTCCTTCCTTCCTTCCTTCTTTTTCTCTTTCTTTCTTTCTTTCTTTCTCTTTCCTTCTTTCTTTTTTTCTTCTTTCTTTCTTTCTTTCTTTTTCTTTCCTTCTTTCTTTTTTCTTCTTTCTTTCTTTCTTTCCTTCCTTCTTTTTCTTCTTTCTTTCTTTCCTTCTTTCTCTTTCTTTCTTTTTTCTTTCCTTCTTTTTTTCTTCTTTCTTTCTTTCTTTTTCTTTCTTTCTTTCCTTCCTTCTTTTTCTTCTTTCTTTCCTTCTTTCTCTTTCTTTCTTTTTTCTTCTTTCTTTCTTTCTTTCCTTCCTTCTTTTTCTTCTTTCTTTCCTTCTTTCTTTCTTTCTTTTGTTTCTTCCTTCCTTCTTACTCTTCTTTCTTTCTTTCTTTCTTTCTTTCTTTCTTTCTTTCTCTCTCATTAGGTACAACAAGTTTTAAGGGACTTGGAGATGGAAAATATTCAAGACATTCTTGCTCAAAATTTAAGTGGTGGACAAAAAAGGAAACTAACTTTTGGGATTGCCATTTTAGGAAACCCTCAGGTAAGTGGGGCCAAAACTACTGGTGAATGAGATTGAGGAGTCTGGAACTATTGTATTCAATTGGACTGAATTTGCAAATGATAAATGCAAGAGAACTGTTCAAATGGAAAATTACGGACTAAGGTATTTCTCCCAAATACATTTACACGTCTATTCTTTTTTTAAAAATGTTGCCTGAAAGGGGAAAATGATTTACATTTCTCTATGGTGCAGGTTTTACTATTGGACGAGCCAACTGCCGGATCAGATCCTTTGTCAAGGCACCGCGTATGGAACCTTCTAAAAGAGAGGAAATCCGATAGAGTCATTCTCTTCAGTACCCAGTTTATGGATGAGGCTGACATCCTGGCTGGTAATTCTTTTTTTTTTTTTTTTTAGATTCCCCATATAAGTGAGATCATATGGTATTTTTCTTTTTCTGTCTCTGACTTATTTCACTTAGCCTAATGCCCTCAAGTTCCATTCATGTCATTTCATGGTGGTTCTTGGTTTTCTTTCATGTATCTTAGTGGGAAATTAGGGAGGATGTGCACGGTATGTGTAGATAAATTCCAACACAACTGCCTTGCGTGTGACTGTCATGAACCAAGACAGGAGACTTGCTGTCACCCTTCTGAGCATCTACATCTCCATGCACCTTGTCCCATAGATGGATTCTGATCCTGTTGCAAAATAACTCATCGGTTGTAAATATATAGCATGCTCTTAAAAATATCTTCTGTTTTATTCAGTAGGAATGTCAGGTGGCTTGAAACAGAGCCTCTCATCGTGTGATAACTTTTCTAGAGAGATTAGAGAATAAACTAATGTATCATTTTAGTTACTGGAGGATAAAGAAACTGGCTTACCTATGACTAGAATTAGAATGCAAGTATCTGAGCGGATCATGCTCCTAAAATACACTATTTATTGATGGATCTGTTCTTTGATAAACAATGAGAGAATTACCTTGTAATGCAATTTCTCGTTTTTATTTTCTGCTTAGACAGGAAGGTATTTATATCCAACGGGAGGCTGAAGTGTGCAGGCTCTTCCCTGTTCCTGAAGAAAAAATGGGGCATCGGCTACCATTTAAGGTACAGCCTGTGTTGTTGGGGACATGTTGGAACATGTCGGGGGCAGGAGATCTCAGTATCGGTAGGTTAGAAAAGGCTACAAAATTATGAAGACCATTTCAAGAGAGCTGTGTTAGAATGACCCCACAACTGACCATTCTTAGCAAGAATGAAGCAACAGGTAGGATCGTAGACACGGATATAAGGATGAGTGAGCTAAGTTTAAACAAAATTTTTGGAAAGTGTTCTCACAACATATCACTCGCAAAGAGAAATTTAGTGACATTCCAGGCCTTCCTGATCATTTTCCAATGCTTACTTTTGTTCGCTGTGACAATCTCAGTAGTCTCCTCTCTGTTCTCCTTGACTTCATCTTCCCCCTCATTCATTTCTATCTCCTTCTCTTCCTGATAATAATTAGTATGCTTATTTAGTAATGTCTATCACTTGGCTGTATTCTGCATTCTTGCTAAGATAATTTATGTATGAAATAGTCATATAATCATATTTAATCCCTCAGATAACTGTAAGAAGATGGCATTATTAGCCTCTGACATGTCAGAGAGTTTTAATAATCTGCCCAGTCTCACATCATTTATAAGTGGCAGAATCTTTGGACCAAGATTCTAGGTGTGGCGTGAATCTCTTCCTATACTTCCCACTAAAAATATTAATATTTCTTAAAGCACAATTTAAATCACTTCATCCTCAGTGGTTAAATGTGGTTAAATTCCCTCCATTATTTAGTCTGAGTGTTTAACCTGTTCAAATCCACTATTCCATCATGATTGCTTAGTACGATCCAACGGAATCAGTACTTTCCAACTAAAATGAACCACTTGTGGGGCACCTGGATGGCTCAGTCAGTTAAGTGTCCAACTCTTGATCTCAGCTCAAGTCTTGATCTCGAGGTTGTGAGTTTAAGCCCCGCATTGGGCTCCGTGCTGGGCATGAAGCCTACTTAAAAAAATAAAATAAAATAAAATGAATCACTCGCTGTTTTCTAAGTATGTTCCATAGTTTTGTTGTCTTCTCTCCGCTTAAAGTGGGATGTCTGTTTGACATGTCCTCCTGCGACCCATTTTAACCAAGTTCACATCTTATCCATTCTTTTATTTATTTACTTAGAGAGAGAGAGCGCACTTACAGGAGGAGCGGAGTGAGGGAGAGAAAGAATCCCAAGCAGGCTCTGCACTGTCAGTGTAAGAAGCCCGATGCAGGGCCTGAACTCATGAACTACGAGATCGTGACCTAAGCCCAAATGGAGTTGGATGCTTAACCGAGTGAGCCACCCACGTGCCCCCCAATCTTGAAGGTCTTTTCTGAATATTTTCTCCTTAATAAGTATTCTCTTTTCTGGAGCCCTGAAAACACTATTTTGAATTGTCGCCTTAGACAATTTACTTAACTTCTTTGATCCTCAGTAATTTCATTGACGTAATAGTGGTAATAATACCCACATTGCAATTAAGACTAAAAATATTGAATGAATGAATACTTGACAAGGTGCCAAGTGCTTAACTGACTTAGCTCAACTTCCCTCACTCACTTCTTCTATAATTTGGTGCTTTATATTACTGTTATGTTCCTAACTCCTCTAGGGAATGTACTGTATTCTTTCTGTTTGGGATCCTGGATAGCATATCACATAAGGGCCTTGTAAACACAGAATAGTTTTAATTAAAATGGATTTTTCAGGTTTATGTCATCAAAGTCAACTGTGATGCCCTCACCATTCGATAGCCTCAGGAAATTTCAATGGGTGTGACTAAAAATGGTGTTTCTAAAATCCAATGATGGGGCGCCTGGGTGGCTTAGTCCCATAAGCATCTGACTTCAGCTTGGGTCATGATCTCAAGGTTCATGGTTTTGAGCCCCATGTTGGGTTCTGTGCTGACAGCTCAGAGCCTGGAGCCTGCTTCGGATTCTGTGTCTCTCTCTGGCCCTTCCTCACTCGCACTGTTTCTCTCTCTCTCTCTCTCTCTCTCAAAAATAAATAAAACATTAAAAAAAATTTTTTTAATATGTAAAATCCAATGATTCATGAAGAACTTTATATGTTCTCACCACAAAGGCAGATCACCTTTGACTTGAGTAAGTTTTGGACCAAAAAAAAAAAAAAATATTAGATAACATATATTGAGGGTTTACTTGGTGCAAGGTTTGGTATGATCACACGCATGCTTTATTTTATTCTGTCTTTCGAGATTCTTTGAGAACTGACTATTGGAAAACTGCATGGAATTTTGATGGAAATTTGGAAACTTGATGCTGGAAGACATTAAGCCTGAGTTCTGGAATGTATATCAGTGGGACATAGGACCATGTTCTTAATGACTGTACCACACCACCTCTGTCTTTGTTTTCACCATGTTCGTGGTTTTTGCAAAACCCTTTTGTTGCAAAGGGAAAATTCAAAACTGAGCTTGTGGATAGATGGAGACCAAATCGGGCACTTCTTCCACTTCACCCCAGCTGACATCTAGCTGATATATCTCTTGCCTCCAAATAATAACCCTTGAGTTATTATCCCTACACCAGTGCCTCTAGATTATACAGTTTGGACTATATCATTGTGGATTCTATCTGGACTACATATTTTTAAGTCTTGCTTATTCCATGATCCTAGATACATGTACATTTGTGTCTCATAAATATTAAGGAAGTGGCAAACACGCTACAGTTGTTTGTAGAGATGGTGGTGGATAAAAAATGGCTTTAACACACTCTTTTTAAATGTCAGTTTGCACCTGAATGAAATGTGCGATCCGGACAGGATAACATCACTTGTTAAGCAGCACATCCCTGAGGCCAAATTAACAGCACAAAGTGAAGAAAAGCTCGTATATATTTTGCCCTTGGAAAGGACAAACAAATTTCCAGGTAACAGAACGGAGACACCGCGGGATGGTTTTTAATGATGTTACTAACAATAACAGTGGCATTCAGAATGATGGCTGACATCTTTATGCTTGCTAAGTGCATGGAACTGTGCATTAATCATTTAATATCCCCCAAAGTCCCAGCTAGTATTAGCCCCTGATATCCCCAGATCACTTATTAGTAAACTGAGCCCAAAGATACTCAATATGCTTCAAGTGGAAGTATGTGCAGTTAAGGGGGGCAGGAGAACATCAAGGTAAAATTAAGAATATTCAGGACATTTGTTTCAGGAATGAATGAGAGAGTGTGGTCTGGACAAGGAGAGGTCTGTGAAAAGAGGGCAGAGTACTGAACGGGGCCTAAGGGAATAGCATGCCAAATGCAGATAGATGGTTTTATGATCAACATCGTGACATAATGTTATAATCTCAGTAACTGAATAGTAATGACTATCCACCTGTGTGTTGCCAAACATTCTAAATTCACCACTTTGCTGCAAGTACAAAAGCCCGGAAGCTCATTGCTGTTCCCACTTTTCTACCTGGTCTCCCAATATGCTTTCATTTGCCAAGAATTTTGAGGTAGATTGCATTTCTTTAAGTGTAACCATAAATATGTGTGTACTTGGACTTCAAGGAATTTGCCAACTTTTAATGGAGGATACTGGCTCCATTGCTACCTGCTTGAATCAATACGCCTGCATCAATAATCATGGCTAATATAGAAATATAGCATCAGACAGTGGAGTGCAGTGGTTGAAAGCTGGAATTCTAGAGCCAGACTGGGGAGATTCAAATCGCAGCAAGGCTGTTCCTAGCTCTGTTATCCTGGACAGGTTATATCACTCTTCTGTACCTCAGTTTCCTTATTTGTAAAAAGGGGATAATGGTGGTATGAGCTTTATAGTTCCTCAGTTATGAGGATTAAATGATTAATACACTTAAATTGATTATTAAAATATTAAATATAAACACAGCACCTGGAAAAACACCTGGCATGGAACGTATGGTAGTTCACAGCATCTAAGACAGCTTCAGCTGTAGGAGGTGCTGCCAAGAAAGACACGGAAGGAAACAATGCTGCCACAGATGACCATAGGGGAAGGGAAGGAAAAATAAGATGAAAACAGAGAAGGAGGCAAACCATAAGAGACTCTTAAATACAGAGAACAAACTGAGGGTTGATGGCGGTAGGGGGTGGAGGGATGGGGTATACGGGAGATGGGCATTGAGGAGGACAATTGTTGGGATGAGCAGTTGGTGTTATATATGTAAGTGATGAATCATGGGAATCCAGTCCTGAAGCCAAGACTACACTGTACGTTAGTTAACCTGAGAATAAATTTAAATCAATCAATCAATCAATAAATAAAATGACACGCCAGCATTTCCTGATGCATGCTCATTTCAAATATGTTGAGAAAAGATGAAATGTATTTATCTTAGAATCAGTGAAGTAACTGTACTCTTGGACGCATACACCACGTCTTGGATACATGTATGCTTGTGAAAACAGAAATCTTTATGAAACCCACGAACCCAAGCATTCCATGATTATGTTTTAAATGCATTTCAAAGGAGGGGTGCACAATTTAGAAAAAGGCTGAAAAAGAACCAACCCTTAGAACTCATTGGAAATCATGACTACATCTGTATTTTTTATTTATCTAACACACCGTTGAGATAGAAACCTTTCATTTCTCCCAATATTTGAATTATCTTTTATTCTACTTCCAACCTTCCTGAACTACCCAAAAATTATTCCCAGTATCTTTAAAAAAAAAAAAAAAGTAACCTTCAAAATCCCTAAAAAGACCTACCTTCTTTGAGAACTGTGTAATCTTCATATCAAGGTCAGACGCTGGAAAAGAGAGAGAGAGTGAATGCAAAGTTATATACATTGTTTTCCCTTTAATGTATATATATATATATATATATATATATATTTAAACTAAGGATGATTGCATAGCACCTAATTATTTCTATAAACATTAGTTCTTTCGCATGTGTTATTAAACTGCCTACCAGTTATTCCTAACAGCATTCTTCTCTCAGCTTTGGGGATAATATTCCTGAATTAATGGGGTTTTAAGATTGAACATTTCCTGCCTTAGTTCAGGCTGTTGTAACACATACCATAGACTGGGTGGCTTACAAACAACGGACACTTATTTTTCAGAGCTCTGTAGGCTGGGAGGTGTCAGATTTGGGTTCCAGTACAGTTGGGTTCAATGAGATACCTCTTGGGGGTTGCAAAGTACTGACTTCACCTTGTATTCCCACATGGCAGGGAGCAGGGAGGGGAAGCCAGCTTTCTTGTGACTCTTTCAAAGGCACTAATCTCATTTATGATTATACACCTCCTAATACCATCACACTGGAGGGTAGGGTTTCAACATATGGATCTGTGGGAGGGACACAAGCATTCAGTCCATTTATTAAACTCCCCATAATCAAACAGAATTAATTTTTTAAAAAAGAGAGTAAACAAAACATAAGATTTTTTTGAAGAACACTGCATATGTAGTTTTCTAATGAAACACAGATGTTTACAATTTTATACTCAAGACTCAGAAACACATTGTAGTTTAGGTTATTTTAGAAATAAGAGAATGTCTGTACCATAGCTTTGTTTCTTATGAATGCTGTTGGCCTATCACACGTTTTCTATTGTTGAAAAATACAGCTATTACCAATCTCATTTCACATTATGTTCTTTTGATGTATTTTTGTGCTTACTTTTAGATCTTTACAGGGATCTTGATAGATGCTCTAACCAGGGCATTGAGGATTATGGTGTTTCCATGACAACGTTGAACGAGGTATTCTTGAAATTAGAAGGGAAATCAGCTATTGGTGAATCAGGTAAAAAAGCAAAACAAAAAGAAGCTTTCATTTTGTCTTTCTGTAGACTACCCTACCTTGAAAATACACTTTGAATGATGAGGCTGTATGCTTTTGGAGCTGCTCTGATTCAGTCTGGTCTTGGGTAAACTTAGAGCAGAGAAGAGAGGTATCTCTTCTGTGTCCTTCTTCTCTCAATGCTGGCCCCCATTCTTGAGTTCCTGATTTTTGTACCACATGTCTTACTAAGGGTATAGCAAGGCACAAGACTAGATCCTCATGGAGCAGACAATCCCTATGTGATATAAGTGCCACAGAGAAAAGAAAATTAGAATTGAAGGTTGACAGTTACTTTTCTCGTATCAATTCGAGGATATTATTCCAACGTCTTCAGCTTCCATCGTTGCTGTTGAAAGGTTTGCTGTCAGAATAATTGTCATTCCTTGGAAAGTCGTCTCTACTTAATCTAAGGCAATTCCTTACTTCTGGTTTATGTGGCATCCTACTTGGCGTACTCTTTACTAGCTTCTTTTATTTTTTTTCATTTTCTATGTTTTAATTGATTGAACGGGTTTTTAAAATTACCTCTTTCTCGGGGACCCTTGGGGGAGGCTCAGTCGGTGAAGCCTCAGACTCTTGATTTCAGCTCAGGTCACGATCTCATGGTTATGAGATCAAGCCCTGCGTGGGGTCCAGGCTGACAGCATGGAGCCTGCTTGGGATTCTCTCTCTCTCTCCCTCTCTCTCTGCCCCTCCTCTCCTCCCACATGCACGCTCTCTCTCTCTCTCTCTCAAAAATAAATAAACTTAAAAAAAAAAATCAGGACGCCTGGGTGGCTCAGTCAGTTAAACATCTGACTTTAGACTTCAGCTCAGGTCATGATCTCACGGTTCATGTGTTCGAGCTCTGCTATGAGCTCAGAACCCACTTGGGATTCTCTGTCTCCCTCTCTCTCTGCCCCCTGCTCTCTCTCTGTCAAAATAAATAAATAAACTTAAAAAAAACCTCTTTTTCCCTTTTATCCACTTTTGAAGTTACATACTTATGGTTATACTTAACTTTTAATAGACATATATTATTGCTTTCTAAAAGTCTAGAGTAGATCAGTTGCTCTAGGCTTGTCTTCCAAAAGAGGTCACTTCGGTTTTTAATTTTCAATCATGACTACTAAAAAAAGTATTGTCTCTACCAATTTCGTATTTTGGGGGCTGGGGGGGGGGGGTGACTGGAGAGGTTTCTATATATACCAGCTTTTCTACCTCAGTCAGAAATACTAAATAGCTTACCTTTTGTAGTGAGTAGATTTTTCCAGGCTAAATATGGATTTCTTTTCATTGATTTCCTTAGAATGAATGAAGTCCTTTAAAGCTGTAGACACAAAGCTTTTTTAAAAGAAAATACAAGGGGTGCCTGGGTAGCTCATTTGGTTAAGCATCCGACTTCAGCTTAGGTCATGATCTCACTGTTCGTGAGTTTGAGCCCCATGTCCGGCTTTGTGCTGACAGCTCAGAGCCTGGAGCCTGCTTTGGATTCTGTGTCTCCCTCTCTCTCTGTTCCTCCCCCACTCCCATTCTGTCTCTCCCTCAAAAATAAATAAAGATTACAAAAAGAAATTTTTTTAAATAAAATACAAGATTTCTTTTATTATGTCATTAGTTTTCCTTCTTGTATTATACCTTATTTATTTACTTACTTATTTTGCTTTGTTTCCTTTAATAGTTGCTCTAGGGGTGCCTGGTTGTCTCAGTCCATTAAGCGTCGGGCTTTGGCTCAGGGTACGATCTCGCAGTTCGTGAGTTCAAGCCCCACGTTAGGCTCTGTGCTGACAGTTCAGAGCCTGGAGACTGCTTCGGATTCTGTGTCCCCCCCCCCCCTCTCTGCCCCTCCTTTACTCACACTCTGTGTCTCTTTCTCTCTCTCTCTCTCTCTCTCAAAAGTAAATAAACATTTAAAAAAAAATTTTTTTTAAGTTGCTCTAGAAATGCCATGAATTAGGTTATTCACATCTTTGCCCAAGATTTCTACTCTGACACCATTTGGTGAAAAGATACGGTCATAGAGACACATAAGTAAAGCGCATCTAAGCTGACGCAGCATAAATTCCTGATTTTGTGTTTTATAGATACTGGAATTTGGGGAGAGTTACAAAGTCCTAGGACGAAAGACACCGGGAGCCTTGTTGAGCTAGAGCAAGCGTTGTCCTCCTTTAACGAGACAAAGAAATTAATCAGTGGCGTGGCTCTCTGGAGGCAGCAGCTCTGTGCCATAGCAAAAGTTCGCCTCCTGAAGTTAAAGAGTGAAAAAAAAAACTCTGTTGACCATGTGAGTACCTGAGGGTTTCAGATATGTTTGGTCCGTGCTCTGAGCCCTTGCTTACGGTCTTTCGCAACACAGAAAGCAATTTCTAATTGCTTTGGTGGGTATGTAATTAAACCAGGTTAACCGATTGGGGGGTTTCTGTTAATTTCACACAGAACCTGCTCTCCCCAAAGGGTTGAAATAGTGTTTCAGAAGCGTGGCAGTTAGCACGTAGGTCCCATCCCCCAGACTTGCCTCTTGACCCAAGGAGCCCTGTGCCAGCCTGTGTCTTCGCCCCAGCTTCATGCTGCTGTCTGGAACCCGCTTGATTTCCCTATAGCTTCGGGCTCTTTGCTGAGTAATGCGTCCTTGCAAAAACCCTACTCTCCAGGCGGGACTCATTCAGAGAAAAAAACATTTGTTAGCACCTCTGCCTAACACGCTATGTTTGCATATCTGCCACACTTATCAAAATAAATCAGGCGTGAGATTTGGCTCTGGGGGGGTGATTAGACGTACACTAAAAACCACGCTACAAGATTAGGCAATATCGGCAAGCAGAGTGTTCAGTATGAGAAAGATGATGCTCCAATATGAGCATCAGAAAAGAACAATTTTCTACGGGAGAGAAATTGAATTTGGTGTAGGAAAACGTAACGGTTAGTTAAGGAAAGAAAGAAGGATGGAAATTCAGGCAGAGGGGGCAGTACTGAGTCTGGAGCCACCTGAAAGGTCAAAAGGTCGATTGGTATCGAGTTAAGTGAATTACAACATAAAGTACACAGAAAAGTAAAAATAACTTTGATGCTATATTACATACAGCTGAAGAGCTGGGCTTTGTGAATAATGAGGAAATACTGACATTTTAGTTTTTATTTGGAAAGGTGATTGACATCATTAGCACAGATTGCCAGGAAACCTAATTGGGCAACAGCACAAAATGGTTTGGAAATAGAAGACTCTGGAGACAAGAAAAACAGTCATTGAGGACAATATTGAAAGAGGTCAGGAAGGAGATAATTAAGGTCCAGACTCGAAAAGGGGAAGAGAAAATGTTTCTAGGCATGTAATAATGACGATACGATAGACATTTTCTTTTTTTTTTTTTTTTTTACGATAGACATTTTCAACCATTCAGAAAAGGGACTTTACCAGAGACAAATGAGCAAAAAATGATTGGTCCTTGGAACTTGGGTTTATGAGAAAATGTTGTAATTGGGAACAGGAGGGGGAAAAAGTTCAGAGTGTAGTGATACGCCTGGGCGTTGGTGATTTGCCAGCAACGGTGGTCCAGAAAAAGGGAGAAATGCAAGAGGGAAACAGAGGCAAGAAGTGGGAACTGGAGAGAGATTTAAGAGTCCTACTCAGCCAGGGGCGCCTGGGTGACTCAGTCACTTGAATGTCAAACTTTGGCTCAGGTTGTGATCTCATGGTTCTTGAGTTCGAGCTCCCATGGAACTCTTCGCCATCAACGAGCCCACTTCAGATCCTCTGTCCCCCTCTCTCTGCCCCTCCATCTCTTGAGGTCTCTCTCAAAAATAAATAAGAGTCCTACTCAGCCAACATCATGAGCTTGAATGACATTTCCAAAAGCGGGGGAGGCTGGGGGGAGGCATTTAGAGAGAGAGAAAGACCAAGCATAAATATGTAGAAGCCATTTCATTTTAGAAAGAAGAAACGGGGAGGAGGTGGGAAGCATGATTCATTTGTTTGGTTAGTGTCTATAATGTATTTCTATTATAATACCCATTATCTACTCAAACTGAAAAGTCTACAAAGGTCGCTATAGGTGAATTTTTTTCTTCTGCGTTCTCCTCCATGTAGATTGTTGCTTTTTGGCATCAGCTTTTGCCCTCAGCTTTTGGAACATCTATTCTATGAGTTATATCAAAAGAGTTATTCTTGGGGACTGGCTCCTAATATGTACTTCCTCTCCCCGGGACAACCACCGCAAGTTCCTCTGACCCCCCTACTGGTCATCAATAAAACAGGTAAACATGGGGCTCAAATGTAACTTTTCCGCGTCGCTCCTGTTGAAGGATTCCCCGGGCAGCATAAACCATGAGGGGAAAAATAAAGTCTTGTATGTTTTAGAAAACACATATGAGGCCAAACAAGAAATTAATTTAAAAAGTGAAAAACTCAAGATTGGGGAGTTTCTTTTAGAAACACGTTTTGCGAGGTTACTTAAATCCTAAAGTGTATCACATCAAGCAACAAAAAGGGTGGTTGGTAGGTCACTGACTGATCTCTGAAGTCTTTCCATAACATTTTTTAAGTGTTATGCATTCTTGGGGTCTGGGGGAAAAAATCTGTTCTAAATTTCTAAGAACACAGAAGATCTTTAAGGATTATGATGTTAATTTGGGGTAGTATTTCTACATGAACAGAAATTATATGTCAATAGCTAGACTCTAGGTAAAGTAATCTTGTCATACTTTCGATATGAGAATGGATTTGGGTATCACAACATCAATTCTGCCTTTCTAAGGAAATCCTTAGATGGTCATCATGGTATGCTTTGGGTGACATCATTTAGTTTAGTCTTGTTTTGTTTTGTTCTTTTTTTTAAATATTACTTGACCATTGTTTGACTTCACTTTGGCTTCTTTTGATTTTTACCTTCATGGTAGGGTCGAGCATTGATAACTTCGTACATTCACTGAGGCAACAGAACATAGCTTTGGAAGTGGATGCCTTTGGAACTAGAAATGGCCCAAACGAGCCATCATACAATGGTGCTATCACTGTGTCAGGTGACGACAAGGTATGTTGGGCTCTGATCTCACCAAAGATGGGGTATGAATGCCATTTGAATAACACCTAACAACTGACATACAAGGCCGATTTAACACAAACAGGTGGGATATCTCTTATTTTTAGAGGAGAAGCTGTACTATAAATATTTACACAGCAACATATAATGAAATGCTATTTGATTTCATTCTTTATTAAATTGTATGCACTATTATTAATAATGAGTTTAAATCTTACCTACTGTGCTCCATTCAAATCACTAATTTAAATTGTATTCTCAATTGGATTTCAACTCAAATGTCATTTTGATGAATCCTCTAATAATAAATCTAATTAATATCTATTATGAACTTCAGTTTTGTTATCAAAAAAAATCAGTGCCCAATTTTTTACAGTAGGCTTTTGTATATTTTTATGGGAAAAAAGCTCAAGTCTTACCTGCTGAACTCTACACAAATGGGTCAAATCTTCAGATAAGTATTTATGCTCAACTATCTGATATTAAAAAAAAATGCCTTAGTTTCCTGCAACTTGTGGTTCATGAATCAGCATCAGCGGATCACTTAAGAGCTGGTTAGAAATGCAGACTCTGAGACCCCATTCCACACCTACTGGATATCTGCACGTTAATAAAATCTGCAGGGGATTAGTATGCTCATTAAAGTTTGAGAAGGACCGCCTTATTTGGCAATATTTAAGAGTGGTGTATTTCATATAAAAATTGAACTTTCTATGGGGAGCCTGGGTGGCTCAGTCCGTTAAGCGTCCGACTTCAGCTCAGGTCATGATCTCACCGTTTGTGAGTTGAAGCCCCACATTGGGCTCTGTGCTGACAGCTCAGAGCCTGGAACCTGCTTCGGATTCTGCTTCTCCCTCTCTCTCTGTCCCTCCCCTGCTTGTGCTCTCTCTCTCTCTCTTTCTCTCTCTCTCTCAAAACTAAATAACCATTAAAAAAATTTTTTTTTAGTTGAAATTTCTGGCTACTCTTGAAAAAACCCTTCATGTGCTAATTCTGGCAGTCTGCATTTGGAATTGCGAAACAGTTGCCCAGTTTAGACTTGGACTTCATCCGTCTGTTACTCTTTCTCCACACGACTTCACTTATGTGTATTATCTGCCTAGACCCCATGGGAGTTTGGGGAGAGATCCTTGTAGTAAACAAATGAAAAAAGACGAAAAGACAATGTTATATGTATAAATCATGGCACGTAAGTCTCACAAAGCTTGACCATTGGCAACTTGTCAGAGTTAATTTTCAGAAATAATTTCCATGCCAATAATAAAGTTAAAAATTACCTTCAGGGCGCCTGGCTGGCTCAGTCGGTTAAGTGTCAGACTTTGGTTCAGGTCATGATCTCAGAGTCCACGAATGTGAGCCCCGCATAAGGCTCTCTGCTGTCAATACAAAGCCTGCTTCGGATCCTTTGTCCCCCTCTCTCTCTGTCTGCCCCTCTCCCATTCACTCTCCCTGTCTGTCTCAAAATAAATAACAAATAAACTTAAAAACATATTTAGTAGAAATTACCTCCGATCAAACTAGTCCTTAGTACGTCTTAATCAAGTTAGTTACCAGTGTGCTCAGAAAAACAATTTTTAAAAAATGGCATTCTTAATATCAATAAACATTGCTTTAAGTAATTAGATAAGATGCAAGTCACATAATTTATTTATGATTGCAAAACTGCATGCCCAAATAATAATTTACTTATTTTTTTTGCCAGAGTTTTAAAAAATGTGTGTATATTTTTGAGAGAGAGAGAGAGTGTGTGCATACAAGTGGGGGAGGGGCAGAGAGAGGGGAACAGAGGACCCAAAGCGGACCCCCCTCCCCCCGCACTGATAGCAGAGAACCCGATGTTGGGCTCGAACTCATGAACTGAGAGATCATGACCCGAGCTGAAGTTGGATGCTCAACTGACTGAGCGACCCAGGCGCCCCTCGTATATTCTTTTTATCTGGGGGAGAAGTAATTATATTATGTATATGTATACATATGTCCTATGTTTTTTTTAAAGATAGATACAGATACAGATGTAACTTTTTTTTTTACCTTATGTTTTCCCCCAGTTTTATTAAGATATGCTTGATATACAGCACTGTATCAGTTTAAGGTATACAACATAATGGCTTGACTGACATACTCGGTGAAATGATTTTAAAACGTCATTTTAAAAGAGATTTTACATGCAACGTTGCCACCGCAGGATCCGTAGTTGTGAAAACCTACGCTTTCATAACGATAGCCGCCTGCCTTCTACCTCCAAGTATTCACCCGTTCGTAATTTATAAAATGAATGTGTCGCATTTGGAAAGAAAGCCTAATGTCATGTTAAAGACACGCTGTTCTGTGGACTTTTATGGTGACGTTGCTAAAAATCACCAGAGGGATTTTGTGTTGTGAGAGTTGAGGCATCAACAGCCACCTGGCTGATGCCGTGGCCAGTAGAGAGCAAAGATGTCCCTCGTGGTATATCAGGAATTAATCAGATAATATGAGGAATGGTGACGTTAATCACTTCCGGTGCCTTGGCTTTCTCGTGTTGTCAATACGTCAAATGATTTTCTACCATATCCCTTCGCTAAATTTTGTGTTTGCTTCCTGAGGACTTAGAATGCATGTTTGTTATATCGTAGGGTCACAGATTCTCGATAGCATGTAACACCAAAAGGCTGAACTGCTTTCCTGTCCTCATGGATATCATCAGCAATGGGCTGCTTGGGATCTTTAATTCTTCGGAGCGCATTCAGACCGACAGAAGTACTTATTTTGAAGTAAGTATAATATTATCTCATTTACCTTGAGCCCTAAGAAGTTTTCAAGAAGACCCTTGAATATGCTGACATAATATGTTTGTTTGTTTGTCTGTTTTTATAATGTTTATTTATTGATTTTCAGAGGGAGAGAGAGAGAGAGGGAGAGAGGGAGAGAGAGAGAGAGAGAGAGAGAGAGAACCCCAAGCAGGCTCTCAGCTGTCAGCACAGGGAACGCAATCTCACAATCTGAGATCATGACATGAGCCAAAATCAGAGTCAGATGCTTAACCAACTGAGCCACCCACGTGCCCCAATATCATGTTAATTTTTGTGAATTTGTCCTTGAATATGTGTATGTTTTAATTTTTTTTTTTTTTTTTTTTAGTGTTTTAGTTATTCTTGAGAGAGAGAGAGAGAGCGCACACACATGCACAAGCAGGGGAGGGCAGAGAGAGAGGGAGACACAGAATCTGAAGCAGGCTCCAGGCTCCGAACTGTCAGCACAGAGCCCGATGCGGGGCTCGAACTGACGAACCGTGAGTCCATGACCTGAGCCAAAGTCGGACGCTTAACCAACTGAGCCACCCAGGCACCCTGAATGCATGTATGTTTTAAATACATATAGTTTACGTTTCTGCGTTCATGCATACACACACATATATGCAGACACACACTATCTAGCAATGATTATGTAACATTGCAACCTGAATTGGGTGGCTTAGAGTCAATGGAACAGCAGAAAATATAATTAATTGGGAGAAGGAAATGACGGCCTCTCCTCTTAGATCTGTCACCACCTGTCACATCTGTGGTAATGGGACTTCATTGAAACAGCCAGTCTTAAAGGCCAGACTCTGTGGACTTTGTAACAACTCGACTTCCATAGGCTTTGGGTCAGCAATCCACAGAAAAATACAGATAAAAATTTCATCACAAGTTTTCTTGAGAAGTGAATAAGGCAATGCAAGCAGCAGGTTCAGTTGACCGAGTTATTGTAAAGACCAATAATAAGCACATAAACATAGAAAACCACAGGCACTCAGTAAATTGTGCTTATTAACGCAACTACTCTTAATATTATTTTTCTGGGGAGTGCACCAAGTTTCCATTAAAGAACGTTCAGCTTTGAGTAGATCAGAGGCCGGGCTGAATTAAAACTAGAAGCAGTTCTTGTGTAAAATCTAATCTCCTGGGGGGCGCCTGGTGGCTCAGTCAGTTAAGCGTCCAGCTCTTGATTTCAGCTCAGGTCAGGATCTCACAGTTGGTGAGTTCGAGCCCCACGTCAGGCTCTGCACCGTCACCATGGGAATTCTCTCTCTCCCTCTCTCTTTGCTTCCCCCCTGCTTGTGCATGCTCTCTCTCTCTCTCAAAATAAATAAATAAACTTATAAAGAATAAATAAAAATTAAAAAAAATAAAATATAATTTTCCAGGTCTGCTGACATCCTGAGTCAGAATCTCCACAGTGGGGGGGGGGGGGGGGGGGGTGCGGATCTAATACCCCGCCATGTTGAATCTCCCTTCACCTTCTTGATATGATACCTTGGGAATACTCTGTAGTTTCCTGGTCGCTCTTTGTTATTAAGAATGATTCCAGTGTTGTCCAAAGCTTCAATGTCCTTTCCAATTCAAACACCATGG
The DNA here is from genome assembly GCF_018350195.1 of Panthera tigris. Taxonomy (NCBI): domain Eukaryota; kingdom Metazoa; phylum Chordata; class Mammalia; order Carnivora; family Felidae; genus Panthera; species Panthera tigris. The sequence goes on along the minus strand of NC_056673.1, from coordinate 49,899,759 downwards.
GGTCACTTTGTTGACCTAATGGATGTGGACTGGCGTGGGTGAGCTGCGGTGGACTTTGGCCTTTATTTTCCCCTTTTATTGTTTAACATCTTGGAGTAGAAAGGAGAGAGTTGATCTTGCTCTGGACGCCCTGCCCACCCCCTCTTTCTGCTCCCTTCTGAGTAAAATGTTGCTGGCGCTGGAAGCCACGAGGAAGGATGGAGAGATTAAGACAGAAAGAAATGGTGCCGTGGAGACATCGCTTCCTTCTCTAGCTGCATCTGCCACTGGTAGCTTCTACATATGTTGTCACCACAGCCTTGGTGACCTGTGTGATTGTCTCCGGTAGTGCTTGGCTTTGACCCCCGTCCCTTCTGTAGATGAAGATGTGCTCGATGTTGCCGAGCAGAATTTCCCTTCAGCCGCTGCCAAGATGTCCTCACTGCCAAGCTCTCTCCAGTTTCCCTTGTTCATTGTTTGATGTGCCCATCATGCAGGTAGTTTAACAACTTCCACCCCTGCTGTAACCTGTGCCTCTTCAGAAAGAGCTCTGAGGACTGTTGAGTGCCTCTTGCACGCTGTTGGAAAGCTATAGAGATTTGGGGTGTGATGAGGGCTGCCCCACGTTCCTCATAAGCACTTTATGGCGTCGTTTTCTCCAACCACATCACAAGAGTCTTTCCTCCTGAAATCTCTTGAGAAGAAACAACTGTCTCCCTGTTCACAGGATGTCATAGACTTTGGGTCTAGAATTTCTTGTCTTGCTAGACAAGAAAGCGGGATGCAGGATTAAAATATGAGAGCTGGCTAATGTCCAGGAGAAGACAAGAGCCCCGATTAAGGGGCCTTGCTCCATTTTTATTAGGATCATGCTTACAAACATGGTGATGGACGGGCACAAAGAGACAATAAATCTGTGAACACTAACTGGTGGGTGTGAGGGAAAGGGGGTTTGGAAGATACGCGGCGTTAGGCATTTGGGTCAATACAAAACAAAATCCTGCTGCCGGGCAGATGGTTGTTAACAGCAGACAGGAGGCGCCATGTCTGTTTATCTTAGCCAGCCTAGGGGATAAGACAGATAAAGCAGGTAACCTCAAGGTCAACCTTTCTTTTGCTAATTAGCTCTGGGCAGCTTCACCAGGCAGAGCCAATAGCCCTATTTACCTGTTTACCTGATTTGATCCTTTCTTCCAGTGAAAGCAGCTTTCTGCTATGGTACTAAATTGCGGGGTGTATCCGTCCAGAATCCCTAGTCTTCTTTACCTCATATACCCTTGCATTGGGGTCTTTGCCCCGCCTTCTCGATACCTATTTACTTAATCTTGTTTACCCAAACTTGGGTGTGAGCATCCTGTGGCTTTGTAATTCTTTATGCCTTGTGAACCCATCCACGTGGGGCTCAGAGAATTCCTAAACTTATTCCCCACAACAGGAGGCTCCAAGTTAACCTCAGATACTTAGAACATTTACCGTGTGATTTACATGTATTATCATATTTCAATGTCCTAATAAGACTTTTAAGATGAACAGTATTATCATTATTATATTACACATCTAAGGAAACTGCCACATAAAGAAGTGATGATATGTTTCCTTGGCTATTATGTTTGAAGAGGCTAGTGAATAATCTGGATAGGCAAGAGGAGAGCACTCCCAAGAATGAACAGATAACCCGCCCTGAGTTCCTGCCTTTACAAAGATGCCTTAACTACAAAGTATTTGCTACCCACCAGCCCAGCTGACCTCGAGTTCATGGTTGATAAATTCTCTTTGGGCATCCCCTGCTGATTTCCCCACCCAGCTTCTGGCATTCTCCTACAGTTCTGCAAGCCCATCCCCCTTGGATCTAAAGCACAGAGCTCGACGTTCGGAAGTGTTCTTAACCAGCCACTCCTGCATGTCCTCAACTGACCAAATGACCCAGTGACGTCCGGTGTCCCTGGGGGTCCCTCCAGGCTGAGCCCCTACCAAACTCTGACTTTGGTGGGGTATGATATAACATGGACATAGCATGTCCTTTACAAACCAAGTTGTGAGGAAGGAGGCTGGCTGTTTAGACTAATTGCGATTTTTCCATTCCCAAAGATCTCCCAGATCTGGAAAATCTACAAGGGTGACCACAGGGAAAGATATGAAATGGGTCCTTGGTGTCTTCTCTACCGTGTCCGGGGCTGAATCTCTGCATAAGCATCTTGAGCAGTTTTTATGTGCTCAGAAGGGCACTGAGGTTTAGGAGGGGCTAAGAGGAGAGGGAAGTAACACATGATACCTGACCTCAGATGACGTGCTGTGTAGTGAGACAACTAATCCCATATTAAACTAAGGCTTCTAGCAAAGCGCAAGGCCCTCCTTACCCTGCGTAGGATTTTTAATTGTTTAAATTCACTGCCCGTATGTAGAGGTGTGCTGGCCATTCTTCTCCCAGCCCCACCACCTATTTCCTCAAGAAATCTATATCTGCCAGGTCCCTGAAGGCATTTGAACTTGCCACTTCCACACCTCGTTGCGCTAAAGGAACGACTCTTTGTAAATGTTGGACTGAACTGATTTGGCCCCAGTTGCTGAGCGTAGCGAGATAGCTCTTCCACTGAAAGCACACCCACTCTGTTGTCTATTAAAACATCGGCTAAATGTTGCCATCATGATGAGGTCAGAGGCACAGAGGCTTTGTGCCGGCCTCACGAGTTATTAACTGTGGGACCTTAGCCAGCGGGGACAACTCCGTGGAGTTTGCTTCTTCCCCAGTAAAGCAGGATATATGTTCAAAATGCCCAGGTTCCTGCACCACGGGATTGAAAGAGTGTGGGTAAGAAGTTGCAAATGGGACCTTGGGAAGTGCTCTGGGGGTTCAACCAATTCACTTATTTGAATGGTTTAGTTAAGTACAGATGAACCATACATCCAGCCGCCATTAGCTCATGTGTTCTGCACGATTTCAGGAGCACGTGTCTTATGACCACGAGTACCTGAGTAACGCCTTCTTCTGGATCCCTGTCGCCGCCTGCTTTACTCCTTACATTGCAATGAGCAGCATCAGCGACTATAAAGTAAGAAGAGTTAACAAAGTCCTTATGTGTTCCTGTTACTCACAGACCCCTTCTCCACTATGATCGTTCCATTTACACGGAGGTGGTGAGCCCAGTTTGTGTGCTTGCAACAATGCATCGCCAGGCATTTTAAGAAAAGGTTGACAAGGGGCGCCTGGGTGGCTCGGTCGGTTAAGCGGCCGACTTCAGCTCAGGTCATGATCTCACGGTCCGTGAGTTCCAGCCCCGCCTCAGGCTCTGTGCTGACAGCTCAGAGCCTGGAGCCTGTTTCAGATTCTGTGTCTCCCTCTCTCTGGCCCCCTCCCTGTTCATGCTCTGTCTCTCCCTGTCTCAAAAATAAATAAAACGTTAAAAAAAAATAAAAAAAAAAAAAAAGAAAAGGTTGACAAATATGAAGCAAAGGTTACTTCTCTTAAACAAATTTGGGACCTCAGGAAGCTTGGGAGGTACCATCAGCTAACAGGGAACGGCAGCCTTCATCTGGTTCATCACTGAGCTTGTTATGGATGACCGCAACCTTCTGACATCATCACAATGCCCCACTCAGGGATGGTTTTCACTTTCAGAAACTACACCAAGTTACTCAAAGTCCTAACCAACTCAGCACAGCACTTTGCCTTATTGTTGGAAAAGATGGCCCCTTTAAAGGTTCATTCGAGCTTCATTCCATTGGAACATACTTGTACTAAACATTTTTTTTTTTAAGATATTCATCTAAAATTCAAATTTAATTGGCAGTCCCATGGTATTGATACGGCTTTCTCCTTAACCTCCACAGCCGGCCAATGGCGATGTCACGGAATTTGCTTCTGAAATATGTTTAGAATCTTTCCACGTTCCCCCACCCTCTCCTTCAACACCCTAGTCAGAGCCACTAACATCTCTCTCCTGAACGAGCACATCAGCCTCCCGCTGTTCACTGTGTGTGGATCCCCGTTAGTCTTCGTATCCACTCTCCACACCGTGTGACAGAGCAATTAGTTAAAAACACACATCTAGCCACGTTGATTACCTGCCTAAGTCCCCTCTGTGGTTTCTTGCCAAACCGAAGGGTAAGAATGAAACTCTTGCTGCCTAGCTTGAAAAGCCATGCATGGTCTGGACCCGGATGTCTCTCTCCATTTTGAGATGACATCACTGTCACCCTGATGACTATGTCTAGCCTGCTGGCTTCTCCCCAGTTTCCCGAGAGCATCACCTGTACCCACGCAAGTCTTCTCTCCTATTCTCTCTGCCTGCCATGCTCCCTACCAGTCACCTGTATCACTCCCACTCACTGCTTAGATCCTAACTCGGGTCCTTCTCAAGAGAACCCTCTCTGACAGATAGACTAATTACAATTCACCTCCCTTCTTTTTTAAAAAAAATTTTGAATGTTTATTTATTTTTTAGACAGATGGAGCATGAGTGGGAGAGGGGCAGAGAGAGAGGGAGACACAGAATCCAAAGCAGGCTCCGGGCTCTGAGCTGTCATCACAGAGCCCAACATGGGGCTCAAACTCTCGAACTGTGAAATCATGACCTGAACCGAAGTCAGACACTTAGTCAACTGAGCCACCCAGGTGCCCCCAATTCATCTCCCTCCTAAAGGCTCTCACGTGATCCTTATCTTAACACTTTTAATTTTACTTCTTAAATTTTATTTTATTTTATTTTATTTTATTTTATTTTATTTTATATTTGAGAGAGAGCGGGAGAGGGGCAGGGAAAGAGAGAGAGAGAGAGAGAGAAGGATTGAAAATCCAAAGCAGGTTCTGTGCCCAGTGCGGAACCCAATGCAAGGCTCCATCCCATGAACCTGGGATCATGACCTGAGTCGAAATCAAGAGTCAAACGCTCAACCGACTGAGCCACTCAGGCACCCCACTTTTTAAATTTTAATGTGAACAATTTTGATTATGTAGCTTTTGCTACATTTATTTCCATGTTGCTTTTATCTACCTTCCTCACTGCAACTCAAACTCCCCAAGAACCCCATGACCAACACAAAGTCAGGCACATGGTGTGCTCAGTAAACAAACACATCAACGAACAGAAAACGTCCAGCTCTCTAACACGCCCTCACTATTATTCTCTCTCCTGCTTTTTTTCTGGGTACATTCCCCTTTCCGGAATATTTGTCTCCATTCCAACTGTTTTCCTAACGAATGTCTTTACATAGACTCAATGTTAGATTTAAAATTTTTTATTACTTTTGTGCTTCACTGTTAGGAACATTCAAGTAACATTTTAAGCCTTGTGTTAAGACAGTCACTGCAACAATGTAGCTTATAGTGGGTCACAGTATCGAAATCAACTTCCTCGTTTTCCTATGTAATAGCGAACGATGTGGTTTACTTCAAGGCAATAAATCGAGACCATTTTTATGTTATTAATTTTAGCAGATGTCTTCTTATGCCAACCTAAAGAGCGTGTAATGAAATTGACTTGTTAGAAAAGCATTCCTTGGACCTAAAATAAAATGCCAATTATAAATGGACTGTCACATCCAGCATAAATTTTAAGAGTCTTACGGGAAATTGCAAACCTACATCTTTTGAATCTGTGTACAATTTGTGTTCTCGCAAAAGGAAGGGTAGCATTGCAAAGAAAAGAACAGGAATTTTCTCACTGAGGCAATGCCCAGTCATGTGGTGGTGGAGCGTGAGCTGGTTATGTGAGTGCATTTCTCTCTTGGATGGTGACGTCACCATACGGTCCGGAGCACCACTGATCCCCCTGACAGAGGAGTATGGCAAGTGACCGTGTCAGTTACTAAATCGGTGTGATATACGAAAGGGACACAGGACAAAAGTGAATGATTTTGTGACCACATATTTGCAATTTCTCAACTGTTCAGCAGTTTTGATGATGCCTCCTTTCCTTTACCAGAGCAAAGCTCACTCCCAGCTCCGGATTTCAGGCCTCTACCCTTCTGCTTACTGGTTTGGCCAGGCACTGGTGGATATTTCACTCTACTTCTTAATCCTCCTTCTCATGCAAATAATGGATTATGTGTTCAGCCCAGATGAGATTATATTTGTAATTCAAAACCTGTTAGTTCAGGTAAGTGGTAAAAATTATGAGATACTTTTATTAGACTGCATTTCATGAATGCCGTAACATGATTAATCTTAAACTAAAGAAATTCACGTTACCTTTCCTATAGCATGGTTTGGAAAGGTGAGGCTTAAGGCTGACTACTTTCCTGGAGAGTAGTTATGTTATCCAACCTTAACATTTCTGTTTTCAGATCTTGTGTAGTATTGGATATGTCTCTTCCCTGGTTTTCTTGACATACGTGATTTCATTCATTTTTCGCAATGGGAGGAAAAATAGTGGCGTCTGGTCATTTTTCTTCTTAATTGTAAGTACGCATTCAGTACACATCATTTTATTTTTAAATCATTTTTAAATAATTTTAAGAATATATGTCTTAAAGGCAAAATCAACGGGGCGGGGGGAGGGGGGGAGAATATCAAACTAAAAAAGCTCCTGCACAGAAAACCAAACAATCAACAAAATGATAGGGCAATGTATGGAATGGGGGAAATATTTACAAGCCATAGATCTAGTAAGGGGTTAATATCCAAGCTATGTAAGGAACCTAAATAACTCAATAGCAAAGTAAGCATCACCGTCATCATCTGATTTTAAAATGGGTAAGGGACATAGACATTTTTCTAAAGAACACATCCAAATAGCTAACAGGTACGTGAAAATAAGCTTAATGTGACCAATCATCAGGGAAATGCAAGTCAAAACCACACTGAGCTATCACCTCCCACCTGTTAAAAAGGCTATCATCAAAAAGAGAAGAGATAAGAAATGCTGGCAAGGATATGGAGAAAAGAGAATCCTTTACACTGTTACTGGGAATGTAAATTGGTGCAGCCACTGTGGAAAACAGTATGGAGTTTCCTCAGAAATTAAAAAAAATACAAGTACTATATGATCCAGCAATTCTGCTTCTGGGTATTTATTCGAAAGAAATGAAATCACTATCTCTTAGAGATACGTGCACCCCATGTGTATTGTAGCATTGTTCACAATAGCCGAGACGTGGAAACAACCTAATTATCCACTGACAGATGAATAGCTACAGAAAATGTCATATATACATACCATGGAATATTATTCAGCCATAATAATCCTGCTACTCGCAGGATTAACCTTGGGGAGATTAGGCTAAGTGAAATAAGTCAGACAGGAAGAGACAAATAGTGTATGATTTCACATATATCTGGAACCTAAAAAACCAATCTCATAGAAACAGAGAAATGAATGATGGTTACCAGGGGCTGTGGGTGAGGGAAATAGGGAGATATTGGTCAAAGGGTACAAATTTCGTTATCAGATGAGTAAGTTCTGGGGATCTGATTTACAGCATGATGATTATAGTTAACAAGGCTGTACCATTTACTTGAAAGTTGCTAAGAGAGTAGCTCTTAAATCTGCTCATTGTCACAACAAAATGGTAACTGTGTGAAGTTCGGGATGTGGTAACCAACCTTATTTTGGTAATCATTTCACAATATATATGTGTGTCAAATCATCCCATTGTACATCTTAAACTTACACAATGTTATATGTCAATAATATCTCAATAAAGCTGGTGGAAGAAAGATGAACCATTTAAGGATGAAATTAATCCAACCAAGAAATAAGCTAAAATAAAGAATTTAAGAAAATAAGAAATGCTATAAAAGCACTGGTCGGGACCACTGAATTCTGTTAAACATCCATGAAGATTGCATAGCTTTGGGAATCATGGTTATAACATATTTATATTTTCTTTTTTTTTCTTTTTCTTTTTTTAATTATTTTTTTTTAATGTTTATTTAGAGACAGAGAGAGACAGAGCATGAACGGGGAGAGGGGCAGAGAGAGAGGGAGACACAGAATCGGAAGCAGGCTCCAGGCTCTGAGCCATCAGCCCAGAGTCCGACGCGGGGCTCAAACTCACGGACCGCGAGATCGTGACCTGAGCTGAAGTCGGACGCTTAACCGACTGAGCCACCCAGGCGCCCCAAACATATTTATATTTTAAAAATCCACAAAGTGTAATAGTTCCTTTTATAAAGCGAGCATAACTTTAACAACAAATCCTAAGAAAGAGCAAAAAAAAAAAAAAAAAAAAAATCAAATTAGCCTGGAGAATCAAGGACAGTTCCCTAAACAAAAACATGACAAAGAAAACCCAGAAAGAATTTAAAAGAAGAGGAAAAGCAGGCCAGTGATTTATTTCAGATTGTGATGATGGTTCAGTATGAGCAGCTATCAAACCAGCAGAGGAAAACAGCATGAATTAAGAAAACACCATACAATTTCTTTAAAAATGCCCAGTAAAAAGTATAAACACTGGAAGGACAAATTACTAAAAACCAAACTAAAAACAAAAAAACATAGTAAGCTTATACAGCTGTTTGCTTAATATCAGCAATAAAACAAAGACACCTGCAGGAATCAATTGTAGCACCCTGTGTCAGTGAGGAGGCATAAAATACACACGGATTCATGGTTTATAAGAAAATAGAGTGTCGCCATCGTTTTGAAAAATTATCTGTTAGTAACTGTTGAAAATTCGAATTCACATAAATGTTAACCTGCATTTACACTTCTCAGAATCTCAGAATGTTTCCTTGAAGACGGTGAGTGTCGATCTACAAGGGTTTGTGTAGACCATCATTTACAGGGGCAGAGACATGGAAACAACATACTTTCTGAAGGCAAAACCGTGGAATCCTTGCACATCCAGTCAAGGAAATACTGTGCAGCTATGAAGGTGAAATAGCTGGTGTGCCTAAACCCAGACAGGTGTCTATGACCTGCTGTGAAATGCAAAAAAAATCCAGAGTAATGTGTAAGAAATAGCCCTTTTGTCAGAATCCGAATTTCAGCAAGGATTCCAGCTGATTTGTGCACGCGCTGAATTTGAGAAGCCCTGTTGTGTCTTACAAATGTCAGTCACTCCAATACAGAATCGTGACACAATCTCGTGTCACAAAGAAAAAAAGAAAGCAAACATGGTGGCAGTATGGCCTTAGGAGGCAAAAGTTGAAAATGGGAACCTTTGTGAGATGAATTCTCACTCTCTCGGAAAACATCCTAGAATTCAGATTCTTTCACGTTAGTGAAATTAGGCTGCACTTTATTTTTTAGATCACCATCTTCTCGATAGTTGCTACGGATCTAAATGAATATGGATTTCTAGGGCTATTTCTGTGCACCATATTAATTCCACCTTTCACACTGATTGGCTCTCTATTCATTTTCTCCGAGGTAAGTAATTTCACACCTGCCATAGGGTCATGAAATGCGTGGCCATTGGAGATAGCTTAGAATATTGTAAAAATGTAGGTGGAGTCCTTATCTGTACCATATTTGAAGCCTCTGTCTTTGGAGAGATCATTCTCTTATCATAGGCAAGGGTCATGTTAGTCAATAAGGAAGTTCTGCCTTGGTTCATGAAGGTCAAAGGCAACTCCACAGTAGTGGAATGTTATAATTCTCATGATAACCCTCTCTCCTGGGAACAAATGACCCTAGTGGGAGGCTAATGAGATGTGCTTTTTCTGTTCATTTTAGACATATTAGGTTTCAGGTTCCTAATAGGCATGCGGTGGGAAATATGTAGCCGGTAGGATGTTGGAGTCTGAAATTCAGCATGTGGTTACTGAGATTCATTAGCATATAAGTGATATCTAAAGCCATGGGGCCAGATTATATAACCTCCTGAGTCAGTATAAAAACTGGGCCAAGGGTTTGGCCTTGAACTCCAAAATTTAAAGATTGGGAAGAGGAAGAGTCAGCAAGTCAGGTTGAGAAGGAGCCCATGAGGTAGGAGAAAAAAATGGGGGACCGTTGTGTGCCAGAATCTCTTCTCAGAAACCCTCCTTAAACACTAAAAGCATCCGTACACTGGGTTGTGTGCCAGATGACAATAAAGAATGTTTCAGGAAGGAGGGAGTGATTCAGCCATTAACACAGAGGTCTTAAAAGTTGACAACCGAGAAGAGACCGCTGGATTTGACTACATGGAAGCCATTGGTGATATTAACAAGATAGAACTCAACGGAGGTTGAACACAAAACCCAACAAGAGGAAGCTTAGTCGATAATGTGAAATGAGGAAGGGGTACAGGGCCTAGAGACAGCGACTTCTGGTTTTGCTGAAAAGAATAACAGGGAGATGGAAAAGTAGTTGAATGAGGAGAATAGTAAGCAATCATTTCAGAAAGTAGTCAGTAGCACTGACAGGAAGTACTAAAAGAGTCCTTGCCCTACTTTTCAAGTGAAGTCAACAAAGTTGATGCCTTTGTTGTTGTTGGTTTGTTGTTGTTGTTTTATCACAGCCTCCTCCTCGGATGCAGTTCAGGGCAGGTGGCATTGGATTCAGTCAGGGTTAGTGTTTTGCCGCGTGGGTCCGACAAAGAAAAGGATAAAGGAGCAGCAGTTCTGTATAAGGAGGAATTGTAACAACAGACCAGGGAATGACGCAGTTAAGGAAATTAGGAGGTTTGTGGACAGTGAGAAAGGGGTTGGGTCAGTGGGTTGGAGGGTTACCAACTCCAAATCACGGAATAAGGAGAGTAGAGCAAGGAAGCTGAAAAAATAAAACATGATAGACAGGGCAAAGATTAGGGGGTCTGAAGTTGATTTGGGATGTGGTCCAGTTATTGAAAGTGGGTGACCAAGGCACGTGGGAGAGCAAGATCATCTGAAAGAACGCCAGGGTCCTGGCAAACTGTTCAATGAGAAAAAAAAAAAAAGTCATCTTTTCTAGACGGTGGATGGTGGTGACGGTGGATGGCAGTGGTAGAGATTCACTATCTTAGCTTAAAATTGTTCAGGAAAATGTCCTGGGAAACACAGCTCAAGAAACAAAATTGGCTCTTTACTCTTTATTTACTAAAGATTTGGGGGATGTTTCAAAACATATTGTGACTCTCATGAAAATCATGCGCTTAAGTATTATGCCTGTGTATTATGTATGCACATAAAATTATTGTGTATTGTAAATCTAATGACAACCATGGAAAACTCCAGGCGAATAGCTTTTGTCTTTAGCATGAGGGGTTGTCAGGACTATTCTCAGAGCCGGTGGAGCAAGGGACAGAGCAACATAATGGTTCCAGGGCCGTTGGACAAGAAGAGACAGAAGGAAAGCAGATGTAGAGAGCAAGGCAGGTGAAATTAGGGGAGAGGGTTTGTCTTAAGATGAATCCTGCCCATGGCTTTGATGGGTCAGGACAAATCCTGCTGACGCAGTGTATAGAAGCATCTGAGCTTAGAGCCAAGCACAGGATAACAGGACACTGAGTGACCTTGAAACCAAGGAAGACACATTACGCAGAAATTGACTTTTACCTGATGCACAAGAGAAAACTCTGGCAAGGTCATTTAATGGACATTCGTTTATCTTAGATGAGATGAGATTCAAGAACAGATAGAGGTTCATCTAAACATGCCTTGCCTCATTTTGCAGATTTCTCCCGACTCCACGGATTATTTAGGAGCTTCAGAACATCAGATTGGATTTCTGGCCCTGCTAATAGTAAGAATACATTTCCATTTAAATGTTTTTGCATGAGAGGGACACATTTGGATGCTTAGCATTGAGTTAAAAAGTTTGATATTGGCCCTTAAAAGTCCAGCATTTTAGGCGTCTGAAACAACACCACACACACACACACACACACACGCACGCATGCATGCACGCACACGTGGGCTTTAAAATCTGGACCATATGTGTGTAAAAATCATCTGACACTGAGTATGAAGTCCAAGTTCGCGATGGCACGAATAGCCTAGTACCAACTTACTACTATCTGGTCTGTTGTGGTTTCTCTGAAAAGTAGTGAAGTTAGCTCTGAGAGTTTCATTGGGCATTAGATTCTCTTTCAAACTTGTGAAAATGTTATCAGACCTACCTTTGTACATATGCTCAAACTCCTTAAACAAATTCCAGCGCTGAAATTGTTGTTTTTATGGCGATTTCTAATACTAATTGTCTTTTTCTCCCCTTAGCCTTACCTTCACTTTTGCATTTTTGTTTTTGTTCTCCGGTGTCTGGAAATGAAGTTCAGGAAGAAATTAATGAGAAAAGATCCTGTGTTCAGGTTGAGAAAATTCAAAGAAAATTTCATGTTTTATTTTAATACTCATTGGGGAAAACATTTTAATATGCCTAAATTGATTACGTAAAAATTACTGCACGGGATTGTTTTCTAGGAATTGTGTACTATACAAAATTATTATAATTCATGCTATTTTAATGAGCTTGCTACAGTGAGAGAAGCCACATTAGCACACATAAGACCCCAAAAAATTAAGGAATACTGTAATTTCACTTACGTACTAGAAGAAAGTTATATATGAGAGGTCAAATCTTGAAAATAATGGCTAAGTGTAGCCAATCCAGGAAGATAGAATAGTCTGAGCAAAAGAACAAAAGTTGATATAAACACCACCTTCCTATAGATTTGAGAAGGCAGCTGGAAAGAACTTTACATTTGTGTCAAATGATAATAGAAAATTAAGTTGAAGCTAAATTTTGGAGGGTTTTGGAATAGAGAAGCATAGAGGAGATTTTGCAGATTGCATAACGGGAAACCGAGACCGGTGTGGTTTGGAAACTTCGCCTAACTTACAAAATATGAATCAAGTTCAAGTGCGAAGTAGGTGTTAGGGCAGGAGTATGACAAGATGACAGCCATGTTTTAGGAAATCTGTTTACAGCAGTAATTTGTAACAGTATGAAGGAGGGAGCTGAGAATCCACAGTCCTCAGTGGTGGGGATGATGAAGCAAAGAATTGAATTGAATTGAATTGAATTGAATTGAATTGAATTGGTAACAATCAGGAATGGGGGATTCTGACCTATTCCTAGGAAAAGACAGTGCTCACTTACTGGTGATTCTGTGCCCTGGATTTTCTGGGATGCATCCCTGATTCCAACTGTTTTAATCCACAGTTCTTGCAAGGTCTTCAGAATTCCATCCATGTCAAAATTACAGTTGCTAGGTGCCTTTTTCGTGCAAATGGTGGCCCCAAATCTTTTGCCAGAGAGTATGTACTATTTTATTATTTTTTAAAAAAAGCCACAACTGACGAGGAAAATTAAACCTAGGCAGAAAGCAAGGATGATGTAAGAGTAGCCTCAGTTGCCTCATTGATGGAAACCAGGCTGTTTGCAAGGCAGACAGTAGAGAGCAGAAAAATGGAGCCTGCGTTGTACTCAGAGTTCATCTATTCAAATGGTCGAGCAGTCTGCAGAATGTTCACTATTTTTGCGACAAGCTTTTCAACTGGAAACCTGTTATTAACAGACTGTTTTGGTTTTAGAATTTCTCCAAGAGGCAGCGATATTTGTCCAAACCCTGAAGAACCCGAAGGGGAGGATAAAGATGTTCAGATGGAAAGGATGAGAACCACAAATGCAGTGACGGTTGCCGATGTCGAAGAGGTCGAGCCACTAAACATCTTCATCCAAGAAAGGGGGCTACTTCCCCATCTCAGTCTTTTGAGAAACACTTTGAGGTTCTTTCATCGTCACCCACGTAGCTCAGTACTTGACATCAGTGACTAAGCAGTGCCCACAACGATGAGAGAACAAGGGAAATACACACACGTGCTCGCGGACACAGATTTGTTAATTTAGTTTTCAGGGTCGCAGTTTGGGGAAGCAAAGCTAAACATTACAAAACCTAAGTCAGACTTTGTGAGTTTTGTGAGCTGAGTAAAGCTTGCTGCAAGACGAGACGGTGTATCCGGGGCGTATGTGTGTTTGTGTGCATGTGTGTACGTGTGTGTGTGTGTCTTAACAGCCCTGTTGGGTGGGTGGATGTGTCTATTCCTATTTCCAGAGGAAGGGCGAGGACAGATCATGCGATACGGTGCAAATGTTATCTCCTACAGGGCGACAGACTGGGAGGGCTCACTTGAAAATGGCAGTTTCTGGGGAAAGGACCTGTCTGAGTCATGACTCTGCACAGGGAAAAATGTGGCTGGAGGGAGTGTGGAACACTCCCTCATTTCAAGGTGAGAAGAAAGGCCCGTTGTTACTTGACTGTCTCTGCAGAAACCGGTCATCATTGCGAGCTGTCTGCGGAAGGAGTATGCGGGCAAGAAGAGGAAATGTTTTGCCAAGAGGAAGAAAAAAGTGGCCATAAGAAATGTCTCCTTCTGTGTTAAAAAAGGTTGGAGAAAGCAGTTTCAACTGTTTGCAGAGCTAGCTTGATCTCTGGAGATGAGTTCTTTGGGAGGGAATAATAGTTCCTGAATATGGGGCCCTCTGTTGATGATTCTACAAAGCAGCCAGCTCGTCAGCAGGCACAGGCACATCCATCCTGCTTAGAAGCCTCAGTGATGATATAACAGTGGGTTTTTTTTTTTCTTTGCCTAAGAAGACAGCTATGTCTGTTCTATTAAAACAGGCAAATAGACAAAAAAGCGTAACAGCGGGAGAAACAAACAAAAAACAATAAAACTCCAAAAAACAAAAACAAAAAGAGGCAGTCTTTCTATTAAGAAGGCTGGGGTAGCTTTTAAAGTAATATCATTTACTTCATCCCAGGGATTGTGGACAGGAGGGAACTCACAGGGGCCCAGCAGTACATTGTGCATTCAAGCAAACAACACATTTTGGACAAGGGCCCCTTAAATGCAACAGACTTTGGGATCAAAATTTGTTTCAATTCCAGCTCGGCATCTTATTGGCTCTACGACCATGGGCAGCTTACATATCCCTCCTGAGTTTCTTTGCCATAAAAGGAAGCCAATAACAAAGCTAGGTGTGTGTGGGAGGGAGGAGGGGGATAGGTGAGATACTATATTCGTGCACTTGACACAGAGCTTGACACATCGTGAGCCCTCCAGTGGTATTTGTCTTTGTTTGTGCTGTAATTATTTGAAGCAATAACTCTGAGCCCACCTGTCTCTTTCAGGTGAAGTCATAGGGTTCTTAGGACACAATGGAGCTGGTAAAAGTACAACTATTAAGATGATAACTGGAGACACAAATCCAACCTCAGGGCAGGTCAGTAAACACACAGAAATCTGGTCATTGACGCCGCCTAAAACAAGCATTAACTAATGAACACCGATGACAATCTTAAAAACACGTAAAGGATCCTTTCTTATTAATCCATTGATTGATGCCTTGAATGAAGAGAACTAAGTAAAAATTTCTCTCCTTAATTCCAAAAATAGTTAGGTGCTGAACAAGGGCTACATAGTATCTCTAATATCCTTTTTATCGAATGAAAGATAGCGACACTAAAAGGAAATGTTTGGGTAAGTAAAGCTGAACACTAGCTTTATTCGTGGTCAAATGATTTGGGGTGTTTTGGTTTTGGTTTTGGTTTTGGTTTTGGTTTTGGTTTTGGTTTTGGTTTTTTTTTGACTTGTGTATCCTGAGGACTTGTTGAATTGAATTGCCAAGATCCAGGGCCCAGGGAGCAATCATGAAGAGAGGTTGTGCAGTGGTGTGGTTTGCCACAGAGGTTTCCAAGTTGTCTTTCCATTTCTACGCTTGCCTCACACGGCCGCCGAAGCTGTCCTTAAAAGATGCAGATGAGATCGTGTCTCTATCCTACTTAGCATCCTTCAGGTAGATTTGACCCCAAATCTTGGGGCGCCTGGGTGGCTCAGTCAGTGGAACGTCCGACTCTTGATTTCGTCTCAGGTCATGATCCCAGAGTTGCGGGATCGAGCCCTCCATGCTGAGCGTGGAGCCTGCTTGGGATTCTCTCTCCCTCTTCCCCTCTCCTGCTCTCTCCCCGCTTCTCAAAAAATTAAATGTAAATAAATAAGTAAATAGGAAGATCCAAAATCTTTACTATGACCAAAAAAGGCCCTGCAAGATCTGGGCTCAGCTCACCCCTTACTCAGATTGGCCTTTGGTCACCTTCCCTCTCTAGGATCTTTGGGTTTATGTTTCCATTGGCAAAGAGTGCTCTTCCTTCGGCTTTGCATAGACTTGGTTACCTCCTTCTTGCCACCTTAAAATTCACCTCCCCAAAAGGACTTTCCCCGACTACACTCGTAGCTACGATGGATCTTCGCTTTTTATTCTTTATCACATTTATTGCCTTGAAAGCATCAAGCGGGGGCTAGAATTCATCCCCATATGTGCTGACGTGCTTTTATTTCCCATTTCTCTCTCTAGATTGAAAGTTCTGTGAGCCCACATTAACTAGTTGTCTCCTCTTTTGTACTGGGGAGAGAGAATATAGCATCAAGGTCAAGGGCTTGGGTTCTGAAGGCAGATCCCAGCTTTAACCCCCGGTTTACCTTGTGTGACCTTCTGCCCAGGTTTTTAAATCGATGCACACATTAGTTTTCTCCTATGTGAAACAGGGATGATAAAACTAATATCTGAGTCAAATACAGTTTTTCTAAGGGTAAAGTACTTCGAAACACATAAGATGCTCAGATTCTGGCACCTAGTAAGCCCTGGTACACACGACCTGTTAATGCGATCATATGGCACAGTGACTAGCTCATAAAAATAAAAAAGTGCTATGTATCGGTATTTATGGGTTCCTGTGGGCCAGACTAGTGCCCAGGACTTTTCGTTTATTACCTTAGTACAGGATTTCTCAAGCCTGGCACTGGTAACATTTTGGACTAGACGATTTTTATTGTGAGGGACTGTCCTCTGCCTTGTAGGATATCGAGCAGCCTCCCCAACCTGTATGCACTCGATCCCAGCAGCACCCAAGTGTAACAACCAAAAACAGCTGCAGACATTACCAGATGTCCTCTGGAAGGAGGATTGCCCCTAATTGAGGATCACTGCCTTATTTTACGACAAACTTGTGAAACAGATCCTATAATTATAGCTAATTTGACATTGGGGAAATAGAATCCTCGATGAGTATCAACTCCTTTGAATGTTTGGATCAGTGAAGGAAGTCAAGCAACGGACAACCAAGTAAGCGACCCTGAACTCAATCAAGGTAATGGACTTGGTAATAAAGTCTAAACTACAGTAGAGGGATACGACAATGGGGGATATCTTCCTTTTGATTTCTGGCGTTATTACCATCTTTTTCCTAGAGCTAAGTGATCCCTTATTTACTTTTGCCCTCTTGGCTGCCATGGGTGTGAGAGAAGGGCATCCCTGAAATATGCCCTCACGTGCACATACACAGGTATACACAATTTTGGACTGAATGTGAGAATGAACTTTCTGTGCAGGTGGTGTTGAAAGGGAGTGGCGAAGGGGCCTCCCTCGGGTTCCTGGGGTACTGTCCTCAGGAGAACGTGCTCTGGCCCAACCTGTCAGTGAGGGAACACCTGGAGGTGTTTGCCGCCATCAGAGGGCTGAAGAAGGGGGACGCCACTGTCACCATCACACGGTACATGGGGGGAGACACGCCCGTTCACTCCTGGAGGGACGTGGTAGGAATGACGTTGACCCAGAATTAAGGAAGGATTAAGATTCAGATCCGAACTGATGACTCCATTCTTGTGGGAGAAGACTTTGTCACCAAGAAGCCAGTCCAGTGTTGTCTTCTCACACGTTAAGCTGGAGAGAAAATTTTCATATTATTCTCCTTTTAAAATATAATTTATTGTCAAGTTGGTTTCCATACAACACCCGGTGCTCATCCCAACAAGCGCCCTCCTCCATGCCCATCACCCACTTTCCCCTCTCCCCCAGCCCCCATCAATCCTCAGTTTGTTTGTTCTCTGTATTTAAGAGTCTCTTATGGTTTGCCTCATATTATTCTTAATATGGAAAGAAGTCATTGAAAATATGTATTTGACCGCCAAGAAAGGTTCATGAAGTATCCTAGGTAGTTTCGATTTTATGATCACTCAGAATACTTTTTTTTTAAAGAAACTTTTTTTTTAAGTTTATTTATTTATTTTGAAAGAGAGAGAGAGAGAGAGAGAGAGAGAGCATGAGCAGAGGAGGGGCAGAGAAAGAGGGAGAAAGACTCCCAAGCAGTCTCCATGCTGTCAGCGCAGAGCCTGATGTGGGACTCGATCTCACAGCCGTGAGATCATGACCTGAGCTGAAACCGAGAGTCAGATGTTTAACCGACTGCACCACCCAGGCGCCCCGATCACTCAGAATACTCTTTTTTAAATGTCTCTTAATATAGTGGTTGCTCTGATTTGCCTATTCGTCTACGTATATTCCCCATCGTGTGGCGGTAATATGGATTGACTTGCTCCTCTTCTTCAGGCTGGCGGATGCGCTCAAGCTTCGGGACCAGCTGAAGCTGCCCGTGAGGACCTTATCCGAGGGAATAAAGAGGAAGGTAAGAGGGGGGGCTCAGCGTTCCTCTGCACACCCCACATGTCGGCCCCAGACACGCTGTTCCTCTCGTTCCAGCTGTGCTTTGCGCTGAGCATCCTGGGAAACCCATCGGTGGTGCTTCTGGACGAGCCGTCCACGGGGATGGACCCCGAGGGGCAGCAGCACATGTGGTGAGGAGGTGTCATGAGTAACCCTAAGTGAATTTATTAATCCTATAACAACTGACCTTCACAATCGTTGTTTATAAGGTGAAAGACACCGCATTATCAGATAATGCAATACTAAAGGGGGAAGGATCTAATGTCTTATCACAGCCAGTTTTTATTCAGGGGAAAAAGATCATTCTAACACCTTAATACTCAGTGAATTTCGTTTTCCTGGTAGGTCTTCTGGGTATGCGTGGCCCTTTTTATACTCAACCAAACCCACCTATTATTATTCAGGCTTGATTTCTGCAGCATCACCTGATACACAGTTCTTATGGAGGAAAAAAAAAAAAATCCCAAGTCCTTAGGAATATTCTAACATCATTCAGCCCCAGCCATGCTCTGAATGATATACTCTACCCAATAGTTTGGTTATTTACACGACTGTTGTCCCTCCGAAACTCCTTGCTAATCTGAATTCACTAGTTGCTTCGTGGGTGCCAATGGAGGTGCGTTTACAAGTCTTTTCGTCTTGCCCTGAGCGTTTCCACTAGGTAACGTGCCCCTTGACCTAACTTTAGGCAGGTGATCCGGGCCACCTTTAGGAACACGGAGAGAGGCGCCCTCCTGACCACGCATTACATGGCAGAAGCTGAGGCCGTGTGTGACCGCGTGGCCATCATGGTGTCTGGAAGGCTGAGGTGGGTGGCCGGCCACACCCACACTTGGTCTCCAGTGGGACCTGAGCAAAGCACATTTCCCTGCACCGGGTTATCCCCATACAGGGGCGGGAGTGGCTGCCTGCTCCCCCTCTGCATGGCTCTGGCCTCCCGAGGCTGAAATTCACCGGCAATAGATTCACCTTCTTCTCCTGCATGACTTTGTCTTCCTCCAACCTCCAGATGTATTGGTTCCATACAACATCTGAAAAGCAAATTTGGCAAAGATTATCTGCTAGAAATGAAGGTGAAGACGCCCACCCAAGTGAAGCCCCTCCACTGTGAAATTCTGAGGCTTTTCCCCCAGGCTGCTCGGCAGGAAAGGTAAACATAGGTGTTAGTTTGTTTCATCGTTTTGTTTTTCCGTTCTCTATTTCTATATGTTGTGTTTTTTTATTATGGCGAAGAGAAACAAAAGCTTTACTTGAGCTTTTATTTATTTATTTATTTTTAACTCTATGGTCATTGCGAGTACTTTAATTATTAGAGAAAGGTCCAATTCCAAAGGATACCCCAGCAAAGAAATAAGAGAACAATGTGCTGATTTGGAAGCTGACTGTTGTAAGGGAATTCACATATGTTCCTGGTGGTTCTGTCATGTGCCGGGTCCCAATGCACGCGAGGACCTAGGTCATCATGATCCTTTCTAGAGGGTAAAACCATCCCCATTAAATGCATTAGTGTACAAAGCCCATGCCCAGTACTAGACATCAGTCAAAGCTCGGTGAGTGGTGGCTCTTAACATTTTTGTTATTATCAGTAATGGCATTTGAGGCTCAGGTAGGTGAGATAATGCCAAATCCTAACAGTGGAGCCTGGAGGTGAACGAAGTCCTTTTTACTTAAATGTGGATTCTCTTCTCACAAAGAGGGATGATACGTAATCCTGCTCCTTCCCTTCTTGAGGTGTAGATGCTGCCGGTTTCCTCCTTTCTGTCTCCCAATCCCCCCCAAGAGGAAAAGGGACCCTTATTGTAAGAGCCGCCTCATGCTTCTGCTTTAGTAAAGTGACTTCTTGTTGATTAAAGAGCAGCCACATGATGGCTGCGTCCACCTGCAGATGCACACAAAATTGGGGATGACATTGTTGCTGCCTTTTCCACATGCGTTTGTCCATGGTTATCTTCTTGAAACCTGAATCTCAACCTCACTCTCTCTTTCTCACAGGTACTCCTCACTGATGGTCTATAGGTTGCCTGTTGAGGATGTGCGACCCTTATCACAGGCTTTCTTCAAATTGGAGATAGGTAAGAGTGACTATTGAGAGATAGGACTCGGGAAAACAGAGAAATTCAAATCTCGTGTAAGACCAGCATAGAGTTAAACGGACATGAAATCATACTGTCATACCATAAATAAAGGATTAAGACTTTTAATCCAATGGTTCTCACCCACGAGTGATCTGGCAATGTCTGTGGATATCTTTGGCTGTCACAACCGGGGGTGGAGTTGAAGGGTGTGACTGGTAAGTCACCCCCAGGTCAAGGCCAGGGATGATGTTAAACATCCTGTAATGCACACAAGTCAGCCCCTCCCATTGCAAAGAATGATCGCACTGAGATATCATTAGTGCCAAGGTTGAGAAAT
The DNA here is from genome assembly GCF_018350195.1 of Panthera tigris. NCBI lineage: Eukaryota > Metazoa > Chordata > Mammalia > Carnivora > Felidae > Panthera > Panthera tigris. Next base: position 49,879,024 of record NC_056673.1, on the reverse strand, counting down.
CCCCTCCTAATTGAATGAGGCTCTAGAGGGAAGAGATCATTGGCATCTGGGGCTGGAGTGTCCACAAATTCTTACAAAAAAATAAAAACAAACAATATATGATTGCTTTTGTCTGTAGGTACTCTTAAACAGCACTAGATGTTGATAAGGAGGTTCCTCTCTGTTGATATGGGCTAAGCCATAATTCTTTTCTAGACTCTTGGATGGTGATCTTTATATACTGCTTTGATCTACCATGGGCTCGGTATTTGCCTATCATGCCAGTGTACGAAATCTGATAAAAAGCTGAACACCCTCCCCCTCTTCTTGATCTGTGCTTTCTTGTCCCCTGTCCATCATTAGAAGCCCCAGGATTCTAGTTCTTAGAGAAATGTTTCTCCTTGACACAAGGTTAGGATTGCCCCAGATAGCTTTTCTCTTCACTTTCTCCTTCTGCCGGTCACCCTTGCTCTAGGGTCTATGTATCCATTTTCACAGTGGGCCATTTTGGCCTAGTGATCAATTTTGCATCATTCCAGCGGGAGGGAATCCCACAGCAGACTCAAACCAACATGAAGTGTTTCATAACCAATTAGGGGCAGGGAGGGGGATGTTCCAGGAACACCGCCTCCCTGGAGTACAATGGAGCCTTTTCTTAAGAGCCTTCTAATGTTTCTGCTTTTAAAAATGTTCCCTCCCACCTCGAGTTCCTTCTGCCGTGTTTAGTTTGCTAACAGTAAAGTTCTCACTTGGAGGAAAAACCCAACTTTTTATCACAGTTTCCCGCTCCCCAGTGTCATGGAAACGTAAGTTAGCATTTTTTTTTCTCTCCGAATGTTAAGTTACACACAGTCACATTCTCAGCTGCAGTACATGTATTCAATGAGGTGGGCCCGATAGTGTGCAAGCACAACGCATGCCCATGACCATTCCTCTGTCGTGCTACACACACTCATTCTCCCACGCCATCAGATCACTCTTGGGTTTTGCAGACTGCAATACTCCAGCCTCCCATGCCCACTCCAGGTCGGAGCTGCTTAATATTTGGAGACCCGAAGCTAGGGAGGCAGGATGGTTGGTCTTAACTCCCTTCTTATACTTTTCCCTCCTCTGCTCGTAAGCTGATGTTTTAAGCCTCTCCAGTGTGGAGTGTAAGGGGAGGGAAGAAGAAATAATATGACAGCAATGCTCGATTAGATTAAGCTTTGCTTAATCTAAGTCCCTTTGAGCTGTACAAAGGTACCAGGGCCTCCTGTGCAGAGATGATCAATCACTGGTCCTTTCACGGGGTGCCTTTGTGAGTTCCTTCAAGACTCCCTCTCCCCTCCCGTCTGCCACCTCTGACTACAGCTTCCATTCTGGAGTGGGTGATGCCTTCTCCTCTTGGTCTCTGCGTGTCTTGCAGCCTCTGGGCCACTTCTTGGTACCCCCTTACCCTTCCAAGAGGTCTCTTGGGGTACCCCCCATGGGATGCACCACCTTTGCCTCTCCACACTCTGAAAGTGCAGGGCCATCACCGTCCACAATCCTTTACATGTTCCCAGACATGAGTCAAGGACCCAACCCCACGTGCCCAGACTGCAAGCTGATCCTACCGCATTCTCTGTCCACATCCGGTAACTGTCCACAAGAAACCTTTGCTTTCTAGTCTTACCTCTCTGTTCATTATTTTCTTCCTTTTACGTGTCTGCTCCTTTGAGGTCTTAATCACAGTCTACACGGATAACAGTAGGTAAAAAAAAAAAAGGGGGGGGAATTAGACAAAGTTTGGTCTATGAAGGGACCATTTGCAAAGGGGCAAGGCTCAGCGTAAGTACCCAAGGCTAAAAACGGGAAAAATGTTGCCATTCTTAGGTCCGAAGAGACTAAGAGAGGGAGCAGTGGCTGGAATCCAGGAGTAGAATCATGTAGAATTTCCACCTTGTGGGAAGCAGGGACTTTCAATCAAGGCGCAAAGTTGATGTGAGGGAGGGAGTGAAGGAAGGAATAAAGGCCTTGAGCCCCCCTCTCCTCTGTCCCTCCTCATGAACTGCCACTGGTGGAAAACACCAGAAAAAGCCTCTTAAGTCAGCCTGTGGAACAAAGATCAGAGTAAAGAAGAGGGAAGGTGGACATAGAGGGGCACATGCTGGTGTTCTAGCCCAAAGGGAACCATCTCTTAGCTTACCCTGCATAGGTGACCTGGAGCCCCTTACGTTGTGTTCCAGTCTTGTGTGGCCCTGCCCAAACTCTAAGACAACGGGAGAGTATTTCCAGCTTGTTACAAGACCATAGGGTGAATCTGCCTCTCCGTGTTCAGTATACGTGCTTCCGAAGCAAGCACGTGCCTTTCCATATTCATCCGAGAATATCTATTACCTTATATTTTAGATTTTAAAATCTATTTGCATGTACATTTTTGTACATAGCTTGGTAAAACTCTCCAGATAAAAAGGATGTGAACTCCTCATGTGCACCCATCTTTCTGCAGTTAAACAGAGCTTCGACCTGGAGGAGTACAGCCTCTCGCAGTCCACCCTGGAGCAGGTGCGTCCGTTTTAGGGACTTTGTTGCATCCGTGGGACAGAAGTGTACAAGCTGTGCCCGTGCTTTGCGCTCGCTTGGAGCTGCGGGAGGCAGCGTGACCTCCCCGTCTCTTCATTTCTTGCCCCTCTCAGGTGTTCCTGGAGCTCTCCAAGGAGCAGGAGCTGGATGACTTTGACGAAGAACTTGACCCCTCAGTTAGATGGAAGCTCCTCCCCCAGGAGGACCCTTGACGCGCCAAATACCCTATGTTTCTCTTTAAGCTTCTGCCTCGTTTGAAAGAGAATATTTTATATCATTAATATATCTTATCTCAGACATGATATAAAATGCTTTTGAAACTCATGCCACCATTTTTCTCAATAATATTACATATAGTGGGACTAAGGAGCCAAGTCAGTGAGAACAGTCGTGAAACCAGACCACGCGGCTTCTATACCAGCAACGAAATCCCACATTTCATAGGGTAGTCAATTAAAAATGCATTTATTATAGAATGTTTGGGTTTCTGAGGATGAGACAGAGATAGTTTTATTTTCTGTCTTCAAACATCAAAATACTGACTATCTTCTTATCCTTTTGAATGCAGTACATAAGTACAAAGTAAGACCTAATCCTGATTTTGGGGGAAAGGGAGGCAGTGATTATTCAACAGCACAGTATTTGCTTTAAAAAAAATTTTTATTTAAATTCCAGTTAGTTAAACATACAGTGTAATAGTAGTTTCAGGTACACAATATAGTGATTCAACACTTGCATACGGCACCCGGTGTTTATCACAAGTATTCGCTTTTGGTAATTCAGTTGATTTGGGTTTTTGTTGTTGTTGTCGTTGTTGTTGGTTTTTAATACCTGCATTTTCCTTTTCTGTCATTTTTCAGATTTTCTATTGCACAGTCTATATTTTGTCTGTTGTGACCGTACAGGAAATTTGAAACCTATTAAGTAATTTCAGTAGGAATTTCAATAATCAAGTTGACGAAAGTTTAAAAATTACGTATCTTACATACAATCTTGAAACATATTTCTGATTTTGCATTTTTTTTTTATGATGCAAGCGTCTATCCTCATGCAGATCTTAATTTCTCGTGTTGATGTACGTTACGACCTCTCTAACTGGTGACCCTGTAGACAGCTTAAAATCAATGCAATATACTTGTATACTCTTACTTGGGTGTTTTGTTGTTACTGTTACAATTATTGTTGCCAGCTGTTACCGTCTGAATTGTGTTTCCCCGAAATTCATATGCTAACGCTCTGAACTGTGTGACCGTATTTGGAGATGGGACCTTTAAGGAGATAATTAAGGTTCAGTGAGGTCATAAGATCGGGGCCTCAATCCAATAGCACTGGTATCTTTATAAGAAGGGGAAGAGACGCCATATCTCTGTGCACTCACAGGGAAAAGATTACATGAAGACACGGCGGGGTGGCTGTTTGCAAGCCAAGAGGAAAGATGTCGCCAGAAACCACATTTTCTGGAAACTATCTTGGGAGTTAGCATTTGGAGATGAGCTGCCTACAGAACCATCTGGACTGCACAGGACCGAGCCATGAAACACACACCACATACTCTAAAACAAAACCAAAAAATGGAACCACTACAAAATACTTTCTGGTATTGTGCTACCAAGATTAATGAGTTTATCGGGTTGTTTGTTACAACAGATAGTCACTTATATGTTCACTAACACAGATCGTGCCAGGAAAGGGGTGGGGACAAAAACCTGGAGTAAATTTGATCAGGACACTGATGCAATTGCCAAAGACCTTGAACTCGTCTAAGCTGCGTGTCCCCAGTCTTTGCCTGGATCAAGATCCTGCAAGGGTGACCCCGTCTTCACTCTCAACCCATTTGGGCCACACCATCCTCAAAGTATAGCCAAACAACAGTAGCTTCCAACCCAAGATATGATGCCTTGGGATCAGTCTACCCTTCCCCATTTTGTAAAACATCAGGAAGGATGACCTAACTTAGATGTTATATACAACAAAGTTATATTGAGTGAATGTTTGCAGTATTTGAAGTGGAAAGTAAGCATAATTTATTCCAAGGGCTTGATAAGTGAATCACTACAGGGATTGTGAATAATTAAAAAAAATTTTTTTTAACATTTATTTGTTTTTGAGAGACAGAGACAGAGTGTGAGCAGGGGAGGGGCAGAGGGAGAGGGAGACACAGAATCAGAAGCAGGCTCCGGGCTCCGAGCTGTCAGCACAGAGCCTGATGCGGGGCTCGAACTCACGGACTGCGAGATCATGACCTGAGCCAAAGTTGGACGCTCAACCGACTGAGCTACCCAGGCACCCCAATAAATAATTTTAATGACATCGGGTTCATTTTTCTCATACTAGATGTGCGTTTCTCACATTTTATGCCAGATAATTCTTTGTTGGGGGGAGGGAGAACAGAGGGGCTGTCCTATGTATTATAGAATATTCTATGGCAATCCTGACCTCCACCCACTAGATGCCAGTAGCAGTCTTCACCTCAATATAACATTCAAAAACTTCTCCAGACGTGGCCCAGATCACCCCATCGCATTACAGTTGTATGCCTTTAAACCAGCGGCTTGGTAATTTTACCATCTTGGAATGAAGTAAAAAATGAATGAAAAACAGTCTTTTTCATTTGGGGGGTGTGGTTTCTTGCATTGAATACTCGGGACTAACCTGCAAAAATTGTTCTTTTTGCAGACATCTAGAAAATCAGCATTAAAAATGGTCAGTAACACATTTTAAAATGTGTGGGCCTTAGTGTAGCTTCTGTTTGAAGTTCACGTCTCTTTGAACTTTTTAGAGAGCACAAGCTTCAGTGCTGTGTTGCACAATGGTCTGTAAACTATTTCAGGGAGGGAAAATAAAGAACTCCGCACCCTGGTATGTCCTGAATCAGTGCAGCCTCTGAAAACACAAGCGTGGCAAAAAATACTGAAAACTAAATGAGATTCCTCTGTTTGGTGTATTTTATTTTTTTTAAGTTTATTTATTTTGAGAGAGAGACAGAGACAGAGAGAGGAAGGGGCAGAGAGAGGGGGAGAGAGAATCCCAAGCAGGCTCCACACTGTCAGCACAGAGCCCAAAGCAGGGCTCGAACTCATGAACCATGAGATCATGACCTGAGCCGAAATTAAGAGTCGGATGCTTAACTGAGCCACTGAGGTGCCCCTGGTTTGGTATATTTTTTAATATGCTTCCCCAGGTATAGATGGAAAGCCTTTCCTTTGGGTGGTATCTTGATAAGAAAGGTAAATTTTGAGGCAGACACATCACCATATATGGAAAAATATCCTTACTCAGCACTGACTCCTCGCCTGGGGTTTAAAAGCACATTTTAACCATCAGGGCAAATTAACAGTAAAATTCGGAGCTGAACATGACCTCAGAGATCCTACCATCATTTGCTTATTTTATAAACATAGGAAGTGACAGATTACATGGCTTGCTTATAGAGCATTCAGAGAATTTGATCATTGGTCATCATAAATTTTTATAGACTTAACTTTTTGAAAATGCATGACAGGATGAAAACTCACTCTTTATATCGCTAATTCTATATAATGGAATATAGGATTGTACCGGTAGGTTGAATTCTGGTTTGCAGCTCTTCTCTCACTAATGGACACCAACTATGTTGTAACCTGTTTGGCTACAAGAAAATTCTTCTTTATGGATTACTTTGGATGTTCAGTCTCTTCTGCATAGTTCGTGCTGATCTTGAACTACATTGCCCGGTTTTCACAAACTGACAAAACCGAGTGAAGAAGTTGAAAACCCTTGATACTGAACAAAATCTTAAGGTGGAACCCATTGACTTGTGATGTTGAGTTCAGAAAAGGATGGGCTGGAAAAGTGACAAAGACTGTCCCCAAAAAGAAGGAAAAAGTAAGCAAAAAAAATATTCCTGTCCCTTAAGGCAGATTTTCTATTGTCCTTCTCATCATTCATTTCCAGCTATTGGAACTCAGGTGCTATCTATCACTTTGCTTGAACACCTTGTTCTATATTTGCTTATTTTCTCACTATTTTCAAACTCTGTCCTAGAAATTCTCTAGGTCATTTATTTGGATGATCAGAAGATAATGTATAGTTTCAAGGCCCGCCCATACTTTGACCTGCCTTCCACCCACCCCTTTCTTTATCATTTGAATCACATTCATTGGGCAGTTTTCCCTTACAGCCATGCTCTCCTAGCACACCCATTCTAAACTCCCAAACCTGGACCCATGAGCCATCTGGGAGACTGAGCACTGCCAGAGAAAATCAGTTACCTTGCTCACCAAATGCAAGAGAACAGTGTGTATACTCATTCTGCTTATGTCCCTCAACATACTGTAGACTCAATATTCTTGGGCATTCCAGACATGTAAGAAAATTGCATATTTTCTTGTTGTTTTAGCGTCGAAAAAATAGACCTTAAAATCTTGTAAAAACTCCTCATGGGTACATGTTTCTCAACCAGGACTTTGATTAAAATTTGGATCTATTACTCGAATTTAAAATCTTTCTCAATACTCTAAGGTGTTCTATGTTCCTGATTAGAAGACTGATACCCTATATATATATATTTTTTTTTTTTTTTTTGAGAGATAGAGAGGGTGCGGTGGGGGGGGGGGGGGGCAAAAGGAGAAGGAGAGAGAATCCGAAGCAGGCCCCATGTTCAGTGCAGAGCCTGATGTGGGGCTCAGTCTCATGACCGTGAGATCATGACCTGAGCCAAAATCAAGAATTGGGCACTTTAACCGACTGAGCCACCCAGGCGCCCCAGAAGGCTGGTATTCTTAATGCCCAACTGAACACGTGCTACGTTTATGAACAGTAAGATAACGAAGAAATAGCAAATATGCCCCACTTCTACCCGAAGGAAGACCGAGACCATAGGGAATTTTAAGAACGCCTCTGGAGTCACATGTGCTGCAGGTCAATGCTGTTGCTGTGGTGTCATTACTCTACTGCCACGAGATACCTAAGACAGTCCACTCAAAGGCAGTAATTGAAACCGACTACAGATCAATACTTTCCGAAATACCAAAACATGTTATGAGAGGTTGTAGAAATGTTAAATTTCTATAAAAGCTTCTAAAGCATACTCTCACATCCTTTGCTATTTTGACCTTGAGTAGTATTGCCTAAGTGCATGACATACAGTGCTTGAGGATGGTGTCTATAGCAAAAAGCACCCCTCATCAAGGAAGATTATAAAGGAGCATATATGCCTTAGTCTGGCTCATATCATACCTTCATCCCCAGTCTTGCTACTAACCAAGACTCCAAAATAGTAAATAACATTTCTCCCCACATCCAGTTTCTCCTGCCCAAGCATGCTCAACTCGATTATCTTTAGTATGCCTTCCAGACTCAGATTATAATCACCCACTTTATAACCACGCCATTGTGATTCTCCCAGATGATCAAAGACAGGAAGCTTCAGGAGACAGATCAACAGGTCTTGGGTATTGAATCCAGCTAAAATGTGTCTAAATCTCCATTTCGGGGGGAGAATTCCCATTCCCTCAAGTATATCACGGCCTTCCCATGGCCACCGGTGACGTCCATTCACGCATCAACTCAGCTTCTGATTTTAACAAACCATCTCCTCTTGTGTATTATAAACAGAAAAGGTGGGACTCAAATTCCATGCAGCAATAGCACGGATGATGGTGATTGGAACTTCCACAAAGAGTTAAGGTATGTTGGAGTTGCTTTCTTGTACAACAAGATGACAAAGACAGTAAGTAATGTCAGGCTTTGATAGAACAAGTTACAGGTGTGAAGGAACATTCCAAAATGTCAGGATTAAACACTGAAGGAATGAGATGATTCATTACCGAAATGTTCCTAAGATTTTTCTTGTCGAAGAAGGTTTCTGAGATGTTAAGATCTGGAAGATGTGGAAAGGTATATTAGGACAAGTTTGGCTGCGATATGGGATCAACCCAGAAGAGTAGAATGGCTCAAACAAACGAGATTATTCTTCCTCACAAAAGAATCCCAGGTGGCTATTTCTGGCCCACGGATATCTCTGCTCCAGCGGTGATTTCAAGAAGCATACCTGCCCACCTGTTGGCTCAGTCATCTGCTGTGGTATCCAGGAAAACAAGGTGAATTGGGCAAACCCCATTCATAAAAGGTTGACTCAAAACTGTCCTGGGTGGATTTTTCCTTTGTTGTGGAAAAAGCTGCCACGGTTTTTGGATTTTAAACTGCTTGTGGCGTCTATGTTTAAAACACGGGATTATTTTCCTTTAAGCTCTAGATGATTGTTCTCAGAAAGATACCATCGCTTGCCTGGCACCTGAATTCTCTTAAAAATGTTCTTCAGGATAAGGCACAATAAGAAAAACACAGAGCCCAGCGGGAAAGATAGCCTTTGTTATACTTTGTTTCTTAAGAAAAGCTTCCTTCAGCTGTTTTTAATTTGTGCGTTTAAAAAAAAATATTTTTTTAACGTTTATTTTTGAGAGAGAGAGACAGAGTGTGAGCGGGGGACGGGCAGAGAGAGAGAGAGGGAGACACAGAATCCGAAGCAGGTTCCAGGCTCTAAGCTGTCAGCACAGAGCTCAACGCAGGGCTCGAACTCATGGACCGTGAGACCATGACCTGAGCCAAAGTCAGAGGCACAACTGACTGAGCCACCCAGGTGCCCCTACTTTGGTGTTTTTAAAGTAGATTCTTCCCACCCGCCAATCAAGGAGCTTAGCTATAAGGTGAGAAAGCAAGGTTAATCTCCCTTTTTTAAACATAAAAATATTTTCAAAATTATGAATATTTATCATTTTGGAATAAAATACCATTAAACTCTAAAAGAATAAGAAATTTTATAAAAGTGGAAGTTTAGATGAGTTTTCCAAACTTTTTTAACAAGTGAGAACAATTATCTCGCACTATGTTTTCACGCAGGTGCGGGGAAAGCTCTGGGGGTTCAAAATCACCTCACCGGACAGTAATGAGGTTATGGGGCTTATAGACGATATAACCGAAGGCAGCTAGTGAAGACACAGAGTTAGTGCTAAGGACAAAGTGATTAATTTCTAAAACACATATATGTTGTGTTTTTTCAGAGCACGTCCCTAAAAATCACCCCTTCGTATGATGTGCTTGTCATTTACAGACACTGGTCATTCTTGCCAGCTGCCTGCAAAGGAGCATACCGACCAGAACGATATCTTCCAGCACCAGAAGATATTTCTTGTCGCTTTCACCTTTGGCTAGAAATTTCCTCTGCGAGTTAAGGTCCTTGAACAAAGAGCTCCACGCTCTCAGAAGCTACTGCGATCTCTCATGTAATGTGCAAGCCTGTCACCGACTGTTTCTTTTCCAGGGAACACTGTCTCCTCGACTAGGGACCTAGTTACCGTCGACACCAAAACCACAAGCTTTCTTTTAAAAGAAACCATGGAAACCACAGCCTTTCGACTTCACTAACGCAATTGACTCCCTAATGGTCAGTACTGCCATTAAAAAACTAAATTCAGTGGGTAAATGTGAAAGTCTAATTGGCCTTATTAAACAATTCATGAATTGGAATCATCGAACAAGTGGTGGGGGGGGGAGGAAGGAGCCTTCTGCTGAGCTAAAAGAAAGAAAGCTTTCAAAGGCAGAGAGGGGACATCAAGAAAAGAAAGGAAAGAAGGAAGGAAGAAAAAAGCAAACAAAGGAATTTAGTAGCAAGGAATGCCTTGCTTAGGAGAGGCTGCCCTCTTAAGGAGAGGGGAAGGGGCCTGTCAGTAAATTTCCGAGCCCGGACCGAGAAATTCTACGTTGACTGCTTAAAGGTTACATTCCGGGCAAGTTGAAACTGCAGGTAGGTTACAGATTAAGTCTGGTTTACTGGGAGACAAACCATCAGAGACTCTTAAATACAGAGAACAAAATGAGGGTTGCTGGAGGGGAGGTGGGGGTGGGGGGTGGGGGAGGGATGAGCTAAATGGGGGATGGGCATTCGGGAGGGCACTTGTTGGGCTGAGCACTGGGTGTTGCGAGTAAGTGATGAATCGCTGAATTCTATTCCTGAAATCATGATTACACTATAGTTAACTCACTTGGATTTAAATTAAAAATTAATTAATTAAGAGAAAAAGCCTGGTTTTCTGTACATGCCCTAAGGGGCACTATGTGGGGCCTGTGGTTTTCTTCTTGGCACTGTTCACGAGGAAATTGCCTTGAGGCCTTGCGAGTACGTGCTGAAATGTTGACCAACCGTTACAAGAAGAAAGAGCCTATTTTGCTGACTTCTGCCTTCCTCCGTTCAACAAAGCTGGCTTTGCAAATGTGGCTGTCATTCCCCAAGTGTGCAAACTTGGGAAAGTAATCCTAACCCTGAGAGCTTCTGTCCCCGAATCTGTAAAGAAGGGATCATACGGGCGCCTGGGTGACTTAGTTTGTTAAGCATCTGACTCTTGATCTTGGGGTTGTGAGTCTGAGCCCCGCATTGGGCTCCATGCTGGGCATGAAGCCTACTTAAAATAAGTAGTAAATAAGGAAAGAAAGAAGGAGAGAAAGAGAGAGAAAAGAAGGAAGGATCGGAATCTTACCTCTCAGCTTGACAACTATATGAGATACTAACGGCATTTGCCACATACTGAGACTTGTAATCTTTAAATTATCAATATATTTTTTCCAGGAGAGCTTTTAGGGTTATTAGGAAAGAAAGAAAGAAAGAAAGAAAGAAAGAAAGAAAGAAAGAAAGAAACAAAGAAAGGGAGAGAGAGAGAGGAGATCATAATTACACCTCTCAGCTTGAGAACTAAATGAGATACTGTATATAAAGCACCGTAACATAGCTCTTGCCACATACTGAGACTTCTAATCTTTCCATTATCATTAACATATTTTTTTCCAGGTGAGCTTTTAGGGTTATTAGGACATAACAGAGCCAGTAAAAGCACATCCATTAGAATGTTAACTGGAGACACAAACCAAGTGCAGGACAGGTAGATGGATGAGATAAATAATATGTAATCTAACAACACCCAGGATAAGTTTATAAGATATGACACTCTAAAACAATGTTGCCACTCGGGCACCTGGGTGGCTTAGTCGGTTGAGCGTCTGACTTTGGCTCAGGTCATGATCTCACGGCTTGTGAGTTCGAGCCCGGCGTCGGGCTCTGTACTGACAGCTCAGGGCCTGGAGCCTGCTTCGGATTCTGTGTCTCCCTCTTTCTCTGCCCCTCCCCCACTCTTTCTCTCTCTCCCTCTCCCTCTCCCTCCCTCTCTCTCTCTCTCTCTCTCAAAATAAATAAACATAAAAAGAAAAAAAGGCAATGAGGCCAAACCATCAGAAAGCTCAGGGTTGCCAGAGGGACAGAGATCACAGGACAGAGACAACATATTTTTCCCCTTGTTAAAAAACAAAATGCAAGGGTAAATTTGGAGATCTAATTGGCTTTACTGGGCAGCATCCCATCCGGCGGGAAGAGAGATACTCTTCTCACCTCTGGGGACAGTATCTGTGGTCGCTGTGACACCATTGTCTTCTCCAAACCGAGCACCCCGACTTTCTGGGCCATGTGGTCATTCACAGCACTCCCCAGATTGACACTGAGACCACTCTTGGCCTGGGACATGTGGCCGCACATTTCCGATCTGCTGGGCTCCTAGAGGGACCATACCTGCACTTGCCTGTCTATTTTGTTAAACTCCAAGGATATTTCAACTCGATTAGGGGCAAGTTGTAATGGCTTTTGGGGAAAAAAAAAAAAAAAAAGCCCGAGAGTCATCTATCTGTTCCTTCGATAGCCATAGCGGTCTTTTATAAACTTATTTATTTATGTATTTATTTATTTTTTAATGTTTATTTTTGAGGAAAAATAGAGTGTGAGTGGGGGAGGGGGAGGGACAGAGACAGGGAGACACAGAATCCGAAGCAGGCTCTGCACAGGGCCCGACGCGGGGCTCGAACTCACCAACCACGAGATCATGACCTGAGCCAAAGTCGGGGGCTCAACCGACTGAGCCACCCTCTCTGCAATCTTCCGACGCTTCCCTTTTCTAGGTGTCGTTTCCCCCCTTCCTTCCTTCTGGCTGCCGAGTCAGCTCTGCTAAGCACTGGCTCACGTGTGGGGACGGAAACCTTGGGGCTCTTTCCCCCCTTAGAGATCTCAAAAAGTGGGCACCACGCAAGCATAACACAAGTGCCTTCCATCCCCCAGACCTAAGCAGACGTGTGTCTGTTAGCTAGAAGATGTGCTCACTACCGGGGTATGTGGGTGGCTCCGTTGGCTAAGCAAATCAGCATGCTCTTGATTTCAGCTCAGGGCACTATCTCACGGGTCCGTGGGCTCAAGCCCCGCGTCAGGCCCTGCACTGCACTGACAGTGTGGAGTCTGCTTGGGATTCTCTCTCTCCTTCTCTCTCTCTCTCCCCCACCTGCGCCCTCTCTGTCTCTCTCAAAATAAATAAACTTAAAAAAAAAAAAATACATTAAAAACAGTAAACTTTGAAAGATGGGGTCAGTCGCCTCACCTCATTTAAGATTTGCCCGTATTTTCTGTGTCCTAAGGTGATGTAGTAAACCATCCAGATTTAAAATATACGAACTCCCAAAGTGTGCCCACCCTTCCGCAGTTCAACGGAGCTTCAGCCTGGAGGAGTACGGCCTCTCGCAGCCCACCCTGGAGCAGGTGGGTCGGTCTTCGTGATTTCATTTATTTGCTTATTAATTTTTAAGCGTTCAGTTTTATTTCGGGGAGCGTGCACGCAGGGGAGGGGCAGAAAGAGAGGGTCAGAGGATCCGAGGCGAGCTCTGCACTGACTGTCTGAGAGCAGCGAGCCCAACACGAGGCTCAAACTCACGAACCTCGAGATCGTGACCTGAGCCCAAGTTGAACGCTCAACTGACTGAGCCACCCACGTGCCCCAGGATTTGTGATTTTATATCAGCCGTGAATATTAAAGTACCGTCTGTGAGTAGACACTGCACTCAGTCCAGAGCTACTGGAGGCCGTGTGGCCTCCTTCTATTCTATTCGTTTCCAGAAGAGGTTTTCTTGGACCTCTCCAAAGAGCAGGAACTGGATGATTTGGAGGAGGAACTTCAGCCCTCAGCCAAGTGCAAGCTTCTGCTGGAACAGCCCGGAAGCCTCAAATACCCTCTGTTTCTAAAAAAGAATTATGCTGTTTTAACTTACTGAAAATGTTTTGGAATGATAAAGCTGCAATATTATAATTATAATGTTATAAGTTCCTCGAGAAACACAGCATAGTTCTTCCTGTAGTGGAGAGGCAGAGCAAGGGCTGGGCAATGGCAGTGACCACGTGAACAGAGGCACATGGCTGAGCCCGCCCCAGGGTCACAGCCTCTGTGTTGTGTCTCTGCACATCATATTTTTCCTTCTTTTTTTTAACTCAACATTATCTGTGAAATCGGCATGGCAATGGGTCACTTTTATTTGTTGTCGTGTGGTATTCCACTGTGTAAATACACCATAATTTATGTATCCATTCAGGCTATTATGACTAAACCTGCTGCAAACATCCTTTTATAGGTCTTTCGATGGACGGCGGCACTCATTTCTGTGTATCTATGCCTACACTCCCAAGTGCCGGTCTTAGAGTAGGCACTTCCCTACCTGTAGTAGATACTATCAAACAGTTATGAAAAGTGGTCGTACAACTTTACAGTCGTCTCAATAGTATGTGAGAATTCTGAGCCGCCCGCATTGTCCTCGGTTTAATAACAGGCATTCTGGTGCGTGTACATGATTTTAATTTACGTTTCCAGACGACTAGTGACGTTAAACATCTTTTCATACGTATTGGCCATTTGGAAGTTCTTTTGCTGGAATACCTATTGAGATCTTTTACCCATTAAACAAATCAAATTGTATGCTTTTCGTTTATTGACTTGTGGTATTTCACATATATTATTAATATGAGTCCTTTGCTGAATAGATAGATAGATCTACGGTGGAAGTACACAATGGGTGTGTTCTCTTATTTTGTGATTTTTAGTTTCTCACTCTTCCTTTTCACAAATGGAATTTCATTTGTGGATAGTCCTGCTTTATTTTTTTTAATGTTTTATTTTTGAGAGACAGCGCAAGAAGGGGAGGGGCGGGGGTGGGGTGGGGACAGAGGATCCGAAGTGGGCTCTGTGCCGACACCAGCAAGCCCAACGCGGGGCTCGAACTCACAAACTGTGAGATCATGACCTGAGCCAGAGTCGGACGCTCAACTGACTGGGCCACCCAGGCACCCCTAAATGGTCCTGCTTGAAAAATACTTTGTTTTTCCCAAGGTTATGAAAATATTCCTCTGAATAAGTTTTAACTTTTCCTTTCTAAAAATTATGACTTCTAAGTCATTTTTCTCCATTTGTGAACTGCTAAGACAACAATGCTGAATGCCTATATTGATTGTGGACTTCCTTCTTTTTCCCACTCACAGAGGTAAAGCATTCTCTATTTCACCATGAAGAGCGATATTAGCTGTGTTTTGTTTTTTTTTAAATCCTTCATCGTATTGAAAGATTCCCTTCTTTTCTTAATCCGCAGATAGTTTTTATTATGAATGCATAGGTAACATTACGAAATGATTTTTTTCTTCTAGTGAAATAATCATTCATCACTAGTGGCTATGATGATTAATTAAATGGTTGGATTTTGGAATGCTAGCCAGCCTTCTTGGACCAGTTCATGGCCAATTAAGCCATGGTCACCTGGATTTGATCTGGTAACATTTGGTTAGGACTTTGCATCCATGCTTATGAGGCATGTTGCTCTATCATTTTCATTTCTTGACATGCCCTTGTCCGACTTTGGTATGCAAATAGTGCTGGCCTCCTAAAACACGTCGGAAACTTGGGTGGATCACACCAGGTCAGATGTCGGAAGGGACGCTCAGACTCCTCACATAAGCTGTTAAAGGTAAAGGATATGCTAGATCAGAGAAAAGCATTGGCAAGCATTGGGCTCTGGAAATAGTGCCCTAGGCTTCTTTCTCAATCACATGGAATATGCTTCTTGGCCTGAAGATCCACCAAGATGTGTGCAAGAAATGTGACATCAGGGAAGTCTGGGAAAAAGTTTCCAGCAAGATGGTCTATACCTCACTGCTCATGACGCCAAGCTATCTTCAGGAGTTGGGCCAAGAGACCCTGGCCCTCCCATCGGTCCGGATCATAATTCTCTCCTTTGTCTCCCACCATATCAGCTGACTCTGGCTTTGCAGGAACTGTAGATTCCTCCTTTGACTACTCATCAAGTATTTAAAAAGTCCCTGATGGCAGCATAAAGAGGAACCTTCACCGGTTCAGTTGCAGCTCTACAGGTTGGTGGAACATCTGGATCATCTACTCTCTTTAGTTTTCCGCTAAAATGTTAGCAATTACTCTATTCATTTCTTCCACTTTCAAGTCATTTTTAATTAAGCTTCTACACGGTCGACGGCCTCAGAAGGAGTCTTCCACTTCCTATGTATGACTGGCGTTGTACAATTCTTTTTTCATTATGCGTTATACAACCCCACATTTACCCTGGCTAATAAGCTGGGGATGGGGAGTCTGTCCCTTTATACAAATCTCTGCAAAAGCTGCTGCGACCTGACGGTCTGGTTGAGACCCTAACCTTCCCTTCCACTTGGGTGTATCTTTGACATTCGTGTGTAAAATCCGCTTCAGTAGAGGGTCCAAGGAGTTCCTTGGGGCCCCTGGGTGGCTCAGCTGGTTAAGCATCTGACTCTTGGTTTCAGCTCAGGTCATGATCTCACACTTCGGGGGACTGAGCTCTGCATCGGGCTCTGTGCTGATGGCGCAGAGCCTGCTTGGGGTTCTCTCTCCCTCCCTCTGTCTCTGCCTCTTCAGTGTTCATGCTCTCTTTCTCTAAATAAATAAATATAAATAAATAAACAAATAAATAAAAAGAGGGAGTTCCTTAAGATCGTTCACAGAACACCCTAACTCTTTGACCACATCTCCCCATGTTTGGGTAGTCTTGATTGTCCTCCAACCGCCTGCTACCTATATAATCTTTTTGGTGATCATTGATGGGACAGGGACCCAAGCCATCAAAACAGATTTCCCCCAAACTCCTTACGATGTTATGTCCCTTTCTTACAGACTGAATCGCCAGCCGTAACTCAGCAATTCTGGTGGCCCACACTATTTCTTAGTTACTTTCATTTTTGGTGAATGAACCCAAAGCAGTCAGGGTACCATTTTCTTGGCTGACCTCAGCCAGAATTTCTTTTGTAATGTACTTGTAATTCATAGAGATATACCAACACCAAAACCCCAGATAAACTTTTCCTTTTGTCCATGGCTACGGTGCTTTATCGACAACCCCCAGGGATGGTTACAAAACCCAGCTGGCAACGGTAGTTCTTCAACAGGTCTTTCTTCTGCAAACTTTTGTATTTGTCTCTCTCCCAAACAGAGCCACGGCCATTATTAAAACCGTGGAGCCAGAGAGACTTTAAAAAATCTTCTACCACGGTGCTAATTCCATAAATTGTATAGAGGCAGATAATTGAAAGGACTCACAAGACCCTTTGGGGTGTGTATTTCTGTAAGGTACAGCAGGAGAAAATAAAGGAGGGGCAGGGAAAGTATCGGGGGCCTGAGAAAATTCCAGAAGTAGATCCCCATCGTCCTTTTTCAATCACACAGGTAACTGTTTGTATTTGAATTATCAGCCACCAAGATAATGTGCAAGGAATACTCGTTCCAGGAAAGCCCAGGTAAAAGTATACAGAGGCATGTGTACCCCCCCCCCCCTCCGCTGGTGATTTATCCAAACCAGGCTGTGTAACTGGTTAAATTAGAAGTAAACTATCAACCCAACATCGCTATACAATGAAGACAAGGTGGCCCCAGGTACTGGCAGGGGCGTTTCACACTTTAAGCGGCACATTGTAAATTACTAGCTGGCCCTTCTAGTGTTCTCTTGGCCAAGTGTCAGTAGTTAACTTCTTAGAAAAATTTTCCATTGAGACCTGGATGTGTCCCTCTTCTCCTCCAGGGAAAGGTTTCTGGTGATACATTCAACTCCTTACATTGTGAAAGAATGATTCAATTTTGAAAATATCTTCTTGCGTTACTTTGGGTAAGTGTGCGTGTGTGTGTTTTTTAAAGGATTTCTCATTTAATCCAAATTTTCAAATTTATTAAGATATGGTAGTTTATAACACCCCTGTTCCTTTTTTTTTTTAATGGAGTTTGTTTATTTGTTTTGAGAGAGAGACAGACAGTGCAAGTGGGTGAGGGGCAGAGAGAGGGAGAGAGAGAATCTCGAGCTGACTGGACACTGTCAGTGCAGAGCCCCATTTGGGGCTCGAACTCACGAACCGTGAGGTCATGACCTGAGCCAAAATGGAGAGTCAGATGCTTAACCAACTGAGCCATTGGGCGCCCCCTTGTTCCTTTTCTATATTAGCAGGATTGATAAAGAAACTTTCCTTTTCATTCCTGATAAGTAATTTGTCTCTTATTTTCTTAGTCGACCTAGTAGATTATAAAATTTTATTATTATTTTTCAAGAATCAAATGCTGACTTTGTCGGTCTTTCTCTTTGGGGCAACTAAACTTCTCTGTCGGGTTGAACTTACTGTTGTATTTCTGGCTTCTTAAGACTGAAGCTTCAATCACTGATTTTCAAACTTTTTCTTTTCTAATATATCCATTTAGAGCTACAAATTGCCCCCTAATCATTACTTAGGATATAGTCACAAGTGGATATAGTCACAAGTCTGGTATGTTGTATTTTCATTATCATTAAGAAATAACGTTGGGGCACCTGGGTGGCTCAGTCAGTTAAACATCCAACTTCAGCTCAGGTCATGATCTCGCGGTTTGTGGGTTTGAGCCCCGCATCAGGCTCTTTGCTGAGAGTTCAGAGCCTGGAGCCTGCCTCAGATTCTGTGTCTCCCTCTCTCTCTCTGCCCCTCCCCCACTTATGCTGTCTCTGTCTCTCAAAAATAAATAAACATTAAAAAAAATTTTAAAGAAATAATGTTTTCTAATTTTTCATTTTGATATCTTTTTTAGTAACACTTTGATTTTTTTTTTTTTTGGTACCATTTCTTATTTAGAATTGCATTACATTTGTGCAAACACATACATGTACACATACACATGTGCACACATTACTATTATATTTTAGAAAATATTTCATTTTAATCTATATTTTCTTTCAGGCCCCCCCCAAATAATTAAGTTAGTTAGTGGTTTACATCTTTAAAAAAAATTTTTTTAATGTTTTTATTTTTGAGAGAGAGACAGAATGCGAGTGGGGCAGGGGCAGAGAGAGAGGGAGACACAGAATCTGAGGCAGGCTCCAGGCTCTGAGCTGTCAGCCCAGAGCCCCAAGCAGGGGTAGAACCCATGAACCGGGAGATCATGACCTGAGCCGAAGTCAGACACTCAACCAACTGAGCCACCCAGGAGCCTCAACATATTTTTAAATATTTATTTATTTAAAAGTTTCGGTTAATTAGTGAGATCTACTGTCCTCCTGTTGTGGCCTTATTAATTTTTACTTTTGTTTTTTTGGCTCTTTGATTTGGCTTTCTTTTTCGTTTGTTTTGTTGTTATTTTTTCTGACTTTCTGTGCTGGACATTAAATTTGTATTTTATTTTATTTTTTTTTCAGATAGGAATATTTGTTGGAGGGGGCTATCAGGAAGACCCCGGGGTTGGCCGCAGCAGTCAGAGGCTGCTCGCCCCTCCCCTGTCCCTGGAACGTAGGCCCCATCCACCAGAGCCATTTTGAAGGTCACAACCTTGAGAGAGCAATGTGCTGCTGAGACCATTTGGAGGGTTTATGTGATCGAACCCCGTTAAGGACTCTGGGTAAACATTTAAGATTCTGGCCTGGGTGCAGACATCTACTCGTCTGGAGGTGTGGGACACAAGCCTTATAAGTAAGCCCCTTTGTTTCTTAAACCTAATATATGCCACCGATTCTGATACGTAGTGTTTTGTTATCATTTCATTTTATAAGACGTTTAACTTCAATTTTTATTTCCCTTTCCACTCAAGAGATGTTTAATAAAAGGTTGGGCAGTTTCCATGTGGAATGCCTTTTAA
The DNA here is from genome assembly GCF_018350195.1 of Panthera tigris. Classification (NCBI taxonomy): domain Eukaryota; kingdom Metazoa; phylum Chordata; class Mammalia; order Carnivora; family Felidae; genus Panthera; species Panthera tigris. The sequence goes on along the minus strand of NC_056673.1, from coordinate 49,859,498 downwards.
ATTCTGCTGCTAATTCTTAGTTTTATCACATCGCTTTTTGAGAATGTTGTTTATATAATATTTCTATTTGACATAGAACTCGGTGACTGATTTTTGTGACCCAGTGGAGGATCACTGTATGTGACTGGTTCCTGTGCATGAGAGGTGAAGTTGTATTCTCTGTAATCAGGGTGTAAAGTTACTTATATTGACGTAGGATACATTTTGACATTAATTCAGATTTACGGAAAGGTTGCAGGAATATTTTCACACATGCAAAATACACAAACACGAGCCCAGCCATACATGCATATGTACATACATAGTACATGCAGTAACTTGTTCATTGTGATTTTTAAAACAGATAGAACTTTGTATAGGAATGACTATAGTTTTATGCATTGATATCTATATATCAATATAGAATGTGTATTTCTTTTTGAGAGAGAGAGAGTTGGCGGGGGGGGGCTGAGAGAGGGTCAGAGGAGCAAAGCGGGCTCCGTATTGGCAACAGTAAGCCCGATGCGGGGCTCCAATTCACGAACCAGGAGATCATGACCTGAGCCAAAGTCTAGTCTCAAGCGACTCAGCCACCCAGGCGCCCCTATATATAGTACCTTTTTAATTATGGTGTTCCCATCTTCTGGATCCTTCCTACGTTTTGTCCATTTCCTCTGTCTTGTGCTCAAGGTGGTGTGTTAAAGTATTCTACTATTGTGATGCCCTGTTGCTGTCTCCTTTGCATCTCTGTAATTTTTATTTTATAAAATTGGTTGCTGGGTTTTTGGTGAATAAATATCATAATTATTATACGGGGCGTCCGAGTGGCTCAGTCAGTTAAGCGTCCGACTTAAAGTCAGGTCATGATCCCACTGTTCCGTGAGTTCGAGCCCCACCTCGGGCTCACTGCTGTCAGCCTGTCAGCCCATTGCCCACTTCCGATCCTATGTCCCTCTCTCTCTCTGCCCCTCACCTGTTGGCGCTCTCCCCAAAATAAATATTTTTTAAAAATCATAATTATTACAAATTAATTGTCATGTTCAGTTTTTTTCCTTGAGTTGTATTTTGCTTGATATCAGTATTCCTACATAGGATTTCTTAATAATTTTTTTAATGTTGATTTTGGGGAGATAGAGTGGGGGAGTGGTAGAGACAGAGGGAGACATAGAACCTGAAGCAGACTCCATCCAGGCTCTGAGCTGTCAGCACAGAGCCCTATGCTGGACTGGAGCCCACAAAGCACAGGATCACGACCTGGGTCAAAGTCAGACACTCAACCGACTGAGCCACCCAGGTGCCCACCTACATAGGATTTCTTATTACTAATCACCCGGTGTATTTTTGCCAATCTTTCATTCTTGCTAGTGACAATTTGCATGTTTGTGTGTTTATTAATGGTTAGGTTAGCTAGAGCTCAACGATGTTATCAGTCTTCGCGAAGACTACAAATTCTAGTTTCATTGAATTTCTTTATTATTTTCCTATTTTATTCTAGTCACCAAAACTATAAATTGTCCTCTAAGTACTGTTTTAGCTGCTTCTCACAAATTTTGATATATTGCATTTCATTCTTACCTCTTCAAAATATTTTTCTTTTTAATATATTCTTTGAAAAATGCATTATTATAAGTATGTTGTTTAATTTCCAATTATTTGGGGATTTTCCAGGTATATTGCTATTATTATTTTCCATTTAATTCCCTTTTGGTCAAAGTGCACTTGTAAGATATTTTTAATTTATCAAGCTTATTGAGATTTGTTTTGTGTTTAATATATATCTACTATGATGAATAGTCGATGTGCATTTATTTTTTTTTTTTTAAATGTTCTGGGGGCACCTGGGTGGCTCAGTCAGTTAAGCATCCGACTTTGGCTTAGGTCATGATCTCATAGCTCGTGGGTTTGAGCCCCACGTCGGGCTCTGTGCTGACAGCTCAGAGCCTGGAACCTGCTTTGGATTCTATGTCTCCCTCTTCCTCTGCCCCACCTCTGCTCGCACTCAGTCTCTCTCTCTTAAAAATAAATAAAACGATAAAAAAAAAATCCTTTTGAAATCTGTTCTTTTTTTTTTTTTTTTTGCCTGGAGTGCTCAACAAGAGTCAGTTAGTTTAAGAAGCTTGGTTGTATTCAAATTTCCTATATAGTTACTTTTTATCTAATGATTTTATCAGCTACTGAGCTACAGCTGTTGAAATCTGCAGCTTTAACTATGGGCTTGTTTGTTGGCCTTTTCTGTTCTGTTTTTTTTCTTTTCTTCTTTTTTTCTCTTTCCACTCATTTTTTTATTAAATAAATATGGCTGCTAGTAGTCCTGTTTTTTTTTTCATTCATGAGTTTTTAAGCTCTGCTCTTAGGTCTATATACACTTAGTTTTTCATGTCTTTTAATGAATTGACCTCTGCATGATTAGGAAAGACCCCTCCCTCACCAGCAATAATTCTTGTCTTGAAGTTAGTAGGGCCACACCAGTTTTCTGTGATGAGTCTTCCCATGGTGTTTCTTTCCCAGTGTTTGAGTTTTCATCTTTGGGTCTTTAAAGTGTGTTTTCGTTCTTTGCGGATCGCATGTATTTATGGCAGACTTTTCAAATTAAGTCCGGAAAACTCTCTTATAATTGGAATGTTTTCATAATTTGTATCTGGTGTCATTATTGACATTGGTTGAATTCAAGCTACCATGATTTTGTATTTCCTATCTACTCACTGATGTGGTTTCGGGGTGATGATGGGAATTTGGAGCCGAAGGCCAAGAAAGAATTCTCGAGACGTCTTGGGTGCAAAAAGATGGCTTTAGTAAAGCACGGGGACAGGACCCGTGGCCAGAAAGAGCTGCCTGGGGAATTGTGAGAAGTTACTGATTATATACTTGGGAGTTGGGGTAGATAAAGGTAAGGGGAAGTTTCCAAAAAGATTTTCACGTGCTAAAGAAGACTCCCAGGATCCTGGAGGCCCAGCTGTTGTCAAGCCAAGGTTGTTTTTCCCTCCAGCAAAGCATTAATATTAAGACAGTAGGGAGTTCCTAGAGAAAAGTTATACTCGGCCTGCCCCAAGTATTTGTCAATGGGCTGCAGGTTATAAGGAAATTTATTTTCTTTTGTTTTTATTTTTGAAGTTTTTAATGTTTATTTATTTTTGAGAGAGAATGAGAGAGACAGAGCACGAGCAGGGGAGGGGCAAAAAGAGGGGGACACACAGAATCCGAAGAAGGCTCCGGGCCCTGACCTGTCAGCACAGAGCCCACAACACAGGGCTCGAACCCCTGAGCCACAAGATCGTGACCTGAGCCAAAGTCAGATGCTTAACTGACTGAGCCACCCAGGCGCCCCAGGAAATTTGATTTTCTACCATTTCCTTCTGTCTTTGTTTTCCACATCAGTCACTAGGTCCATTTGTTACTACTCCTACTTTTTTTTTTTTTTTTTACTGATTTTATACCTTTGGTATTCCACTTTCTCTACACGCTTGTCGTATTAGTTATATTTATCTATTTATTTATTTTTAGTGGCTGTTCTAGGGCTGACATTATGTACTTTTCATTTTTGTTTTGCAATGGTTTCATGGTTTCTGGTAAGAAATCAACCTGCCTTTTTTGCAGAGTTGTAGTAGAAACAGTTCTCCGACAGTCTCCTGCTTCCTGTCTAAAATCAGATGGGTCCCAGCAAACTTCTGCTTGAAGTTCGTGAGCCCACGAGTATTTGCAAAAGGGCACAGGACTCAGAACTGAGTGGCTCGATCACCTGTAAATCATTCACGCACGAGAAAGGAAAGAACCAAAACAAACGAATAGTGGCATATGCTACTTGTGTGATCTCTGAAAACTGAATTGCAGCAAAGAATGGAAAACATGGAGGAGTCATGTGGTCAGCAGGAGCTACTCCATGAACAGCTGCAGAAGGTTCTCCTTTCAATAGTCTAGCCAGAAAAAGAATTATTGAAAAGTTATCAGGTGTTTACTGTGAGATAATGCACCTGATTTTAGTAGCCTGATTTTTTTTTAAATTTTTTAAAAATGTTTTATTTATTCTTGAGAGAGAGGGAGAGAGACAGCCCGAGCAGGGGAGGGGCAGAGCGAGAGAGGGACCCAGAATCAGAAGCGGGCTCCAGGCTCCGAGCTGTCGACACAGAGCCCGCCACGGGGTCATGACCTGAGCCGAAGTTGGACACTTTACCGACGGAGCCACCCAGGCGCCCCTTTGGTAGCCTGATTAAATACAAACTCCTCACCTAACGGTTAAGAGTGCATTTTAGCCAGTATTAGAATATAGTCATTGTATGCAGACCTGAAATTGTCCGTAGACGTCATACCATCATTGGCTAACTTTACACGTGAAGAAACTTATCTGCATGTGTGAGAACAGGGAGACCTTTATTACAGGCGTGGGCTCTTGTGTGTAATTGAAGCGTCCTTGGGGCTTCCAGGCCTGGTTTCCAGTTGTGTATTGCTGGGCCCCAGCTCTGGTGCGTTAACGGTGTTTAGCGATAGCCATCCGATATCGTCATTCTCGTATTTACTTGCTGAGACACCATAGTCTCAAATGCCTCATAGATATGTACTTGCTAGCGCCTTCGTTTCCAACGGTGCATTTCTTTTCTGGGACCATTTCTGCTATTAAATGTTAGACTCTGTGGTGCACGACATTGGAATTTTGAGGGCAAGATAATAAGAGACGAATATCTCTTAGAAGGAAGAGGGTGGGAGTGGTGATGTAAGAGCAAGAAGGCAACCTGGGGGAAAGCTCTAGACAAGTTCTGCCATCCAGGGTTGTCCATATCAGGTTGGGACAGTTGGGCTTTTTATCCTAGCCTCACTCAGTCGCAACTGGATGCAAGTGGCCCCGAGGAAGAAGGTGACCTTGTGCAGCGAAAGCAGATCCAGAAGGAACTGGCAGCCGAAGCAGCTCAGAGCCCGCTTTAGATTATCTGTCTCCTTCTCTCTCTGCCCCTGTCCCACCCATCCTCTCTCTCTGTCTCTCCCTCTCTCTCAAACATAAATAAACATTAAAAAAATAATAATAAGTAATGGAATGTTGAAATTAGACTTTGGGAAGCAGAGAATTTCAAGCATTAAAATAATCCATGTATATGATCTATTGGACTTGGCCATCATATGGCAAATGTTAAAACCTCAAATTGAGGGGTGCCTGGGTGGCTCAGTTGGTTGGGTGTCCGACTTCGGCTCAGGTCATGGTCTCACGGTTCATGAGTTCGAGCCCCGCGTCAGGGCTGTGTTGACAGCTCAGAGCCTGGAGCCTGCTTCAGATTCTGTGTCTCCCTCTGTCTCTACCCCTCCCCCTCTCACACCCTGTCTCTCTGTCTCTGTCTCTCTCCCTCTCTCAAAAACAGATAAACGTTAAAAAAAAAAAAACAAAAAAAAAAACAACCTTAAATTGAAATTCAAGAGCGTGAATCAAGGAGGTGAGGTATTCTGTTCATCCATGTGTACGTTGTCATTGGGATGGCTTTGTCTCTTGCTTTGTGCTTTTTGTTTTGAATCTGATTTTTCATTGTTTTGCATATTTTTTTGGTCCAAGATAAGACAAAACCCAATTACATACCTGTATGTATTTTTTTCAGAGGAGATTATCTTTTTTAGAGCACAGACACACACACATTAAGGACAAAATATAAGATACATCTCTTTGTTCCCGATATTATTTTATTGGTTTACACTATGGATTAAGAAACAGGCCATTCATCTAAGCGTGAATAACACATTCTCCTTTGGTTGGTCGCACTTTACATCTGGACATCCTGCATCATTCCCTCCAGCTCAGTCTTCTGCTTTTTTGTGTTTCTTGCTCCTCGAGCTCACGAGCTTTGCTGTTCACGACTTCCTCCTTGTGCTGTTTTCCTTCTCGTTGTTCGGTGGAATCCTTGCTTGTCACCTATTCCAAGGAAAATGTTCAGGTTTCCTGGTCCTGGGAGACTCTGATGACTCCTGTTGACAGCAGCTGGGGTCACAGTGACACATCTTGTCTTCATTCTTTAATTAAGCTGAGCACCTCGACTTTCTCAGTGACGTGGTCATTGGTCACTCTCCGACTGGCACTGTGGCTAGGACTGGCCCACCACTGTTGGTGGTGTCTTTTTGGTCTGTTGGGCTCCACTTTGGGTTCTCACTGCCCTACCGAGCCAATATTTTGGTCAACAACAAGGGCGTTCAACCCAGCTTAGGGCAGTGGTTTCTCGAAAGAGACAGAGAAGGGTATCTGTTCCCTAGAAAACCACAGATATCCAGCTGTATGATCTTCTGATGTAAACTTTTCCAAATGTCCCTTCCTCCTGCTTCCTACTGTTTCCTGCTGCTGTGCTGAATGTGTTAAAAACACTGGGTCATGTACAGGGAAGGAGCTCCCTAAGCAGTATTTCCTTCCCTTGATGTGCAGTGGGTAAGCACTTATTATTTTCTCAAACGTAAGCAAACGCATTATACATTTCAACCCTGAGACAAACTCAGTCCGTGAATGTTTATTACTTTATCTTGTTCCTTGACTTTGTTACTTGTACTTGGTCGATTTTTCAGACCATCTGGATATAAGAATGTACCAAGACGTACAATAATTCTACCCTTTTGGAGTTAGAAATTCAACCTGGAAGAGGACAGCAGGGACAGAGCTCTCCACATAGCAGGACTTGGCTAATTTTGATGAGGAAGTTGATTGCTTGGTGAAGGGGAAGCTCCCCTAGGAAAACCCATAAAGCCCATGTACCCTATGGTTTTGTTTAAGTCTCTGCCATTTTCTAGGAGAGTTGTTTCCGTAGCTTTAATATTATGCCTTAATGTTTAACAGTCATACCAATTATTTGGTATAAACTATCATGGAACTCATGTTAGAATTTTACATGGAAATGCTGGAATGAGTCTTCATGGTAGAAGAAGGGCAAGTCCAGAAGTAAAGTCAGTGATGACATTGAGAAGATTTCCGGGGCATAGCCAAGATGGATAGACATGGATGGGTGGGGAGAGAGAGAAAGAGAGCTAACAGACAGACAGATAACAGATAGTTATACCTTTATATATAGTATGTATCTTTGATAACATGTTAAACTGGGAAATGTACAGGGACTGGACTGTAAAAGCATTGCAGCTCTCATTTAGGCCAATGTTGGATCTTGGCCTGATTGTTATACTCTGTGCCAAATATAAAAACTAAACACCAATTCTGGTTATTTCCTGGACACCCTTTTGGTTTATGATAAAAGCAAAAATAAAATGAACGGTGGTCAGTTTTGAGTACAACCCTCAGTGATCTATTTGCTAATGCAGAAGATTAAGCATCTAATATGCCTTTGTGCCATTTGGGAAAGAGGTTGGAATTTGGAATCCCAGGTCATCTGAGACTGCATTGGCTTCTCCAGAGATGCGTGGTTGAGAGTAAATCCCGTAACCTTACCGAGCCTAGGGGCCTCTTAGTCCTGTTTACACGCTAGGTTGTATGGAAGTCAAATGGGGAGCTGCAGGTGGGAGCTTTTATAAACCCATAAGGCTCTTTATGCAAATTATCTACAGAAGCAGAATGCACGTTCATACAATGTGCGAAGTTGACTGAGCAAAATGATTTCCACTGACTCCTAAAATCTTCATTGGTAAAGAGGTCACAGACTGGTAAGTCTCTGATGTATTCCCCAAGGACCGGAAGCCCACACAATGGAACTTTCTCATTTTAACAGAATTTTCCCGCCCTTGACCCCTCTCATACCATAGGGCCTGTAGATCACGTGACAGAATGGCAACAATTTGCAGGACACTACGTGCCTGCTGGAAAGTCCATTCCTACTCCAGGCCTCACTCAAAGATGGCATCCTTCCCTGTCAGGCAGTGTACGGGCCAGAGAAGTATTACTAGGTGTTGAATGTGTTGCCTCCAGAATCCAAAGAGACATACTAGGTGCTGGTCTTCTATCGGTAGGGGATACAAGATATGTCAAATTGTCTTTTACTTTGGAGGAGATACGTAGAGCGCCCCTGATCACTGGAGCCATCAACCCTTCAAGTGATGGGTCATGGGTGATGGGTTGCTTATCCTCCACGGGATTTGTCCCCTACTCTCTGGAGCATTTGTGTCTTACCCATGTCATCTCTCGGCCTGATAGATCAGTTATCGATGTATCAATATGATGTTCTGTGAGACACTCTAGGTCTCTTACGACTATAACAGAAGCGAGAGAGTTAACATAGCCCTGAGGCAAAACTATAAAGGAATATTATTGTGTAATTCACCTGAGTGTGAACTCTTTTCTAATCAGAATAGAAAACAAGGCATCTGGTTAGTCACCAGCTGAATGTCATGGACCTGTTCTAGAAACAGATACCATGTCTGACAGAGCAGCTGTCACTACCTGTTTGAGTTTACAACAATCTGGTTGTTGTTCAGGACCCATCTGGTTTCTGGAGGGATGAGACTGGCAAATTAAATGAAGATAGATACACTCTCTTTGTATTCTTTTTTTTTTTTGGGGGGGGGGGGGACAAGTGAGAGAAAGCCAGAGAAAGAGAGAGAGGAAGAGAAAGAGGGACAGAGAGAGAGAGAGAAGCAGGACTCACTGGAAGCAAGTCTCGTGGAACTTGAACTCACAAACCGTGAGATCATGACCTGAGCAGATGCTTAACGACTGAGCCACCCAGAAGCCCTCTTTGTATCCTTTATGTCATTAATGGTCTCTACTTTCCCCCTCCTCAGGATACAGTATTGTTCTTGATTCAGTGTCTTGGCTGGAAGTAGGGTTGAAGGAATTGTCAGAAGTATCCACTTTCTCTACCCCGTTATGAGACTTCTTACCCAGAGGCCAAGGACCCAACATGGGGATTATTCCAAATACCAAATATATTAGTTCTGATGCCATACCTGGTGTTAGAGAACTGGCCACTGGGTGTGTTTGTGTTCATAGACTCAGTGGGACCCCATAAAGCTGGGTTTTAACCGCAACTCCACATATTACCTTAATTTCATGCACCCATTCTAACAATGGGGCCATAGTGACATTTTGGTTTTCTAGGTATCAATGTCCATTTAGGCCCTATGCCCAATAGCTCTTGAAATGTCTGAGGATTTTTCTTTCTCCAGTGCACAGTCATCCAAGTAAATGGCTGTAGGTCCCTTTGAGTAAGGCCCAGGGGAAATCATCAGAGTATATACTTGTCAAGATGTTTGGGGATTCTTCTGACTGCTTCTTCAGACAATAGATTCTGGACCTTAAGATTAGCTCAGAGCCGGGAACTATACAAGTGATAAGAACTTTTTCCTGGGGTGATAGTGACTGCCCTTAGCCTCTTACTCTCCATTCTTGACTCCCGGTTTTAGCTATTAAGCAACACCCTGTTGGCTGCCTACCTGTTTTGCCCCTATGTGATGGTAAGACTTCTATATTCTACTTAAAGTGGTAAAATATTGCTTCTTCTAAGTAGACTGTGTAAAGTTAAATGTGTCTTTTATAATCCCTAGGGCAATCACTGAAATAAGTATACAAATATATGTAGTTTGCCATCGCAGTGGGTAAATTGGAAAACTAAAAATGTTCAGAGAAGACAAAAGAAGGCAGGAAATGGGAAACAGAAGGATGAAAGTCAGAGAAAACAAAAAACAAAACGGGAGACCTGAATCCTAAAATAGTAGTAGTTAGATGAAATGTAACTGCTCTAAAGACACCCATTAAAAGACATATATTATCAGGTTGGAATTGAACAAACAAATGAACAAAAAGGACCTCACTTGAGCTGTCTAAAAGAAGGTCACTTCAAATATAATGATATAGATAATTGAAAATTAAAAAATGGGAAAAATATACCATGGAAACACTAATCAAAAGGAAGTGGGAATGGTCCTATTAAAAGCAGGCAAGGTAGACTTCAGAACACGGAAAGTCACCAGGAATGAAGATGGGCGTTATTACATAATGATAAAAAGCCAATTTGCAAGGAAGACATACCAGTCCTAACTATGTATGCACCAAACACGACAGCTTCAAAGTGCATGACACAAGACTAGTTAGACCTGAAAGGAAAAACGGAAGAGTCCATGATTGTTGTTAAAATCGTCAGTACTCCTCTCTCAGTAATCAACAGACCCAGTAAACAGAAAACCAACAAAAATATAGAAAAACTGAAAAACACCATCGACCTACTAGATCTCATAGATATTTATGTAATACCCCACTCAACAGTAGAACGCACCTCTCTTCAAGTGCATAAGGAATATTCACCAAGATAAATCATATCCTGGGTCATAAAACAAGTCCTAACAAATTTGACATACACAGCAAATTTTCTGACCGCAGTAGAATTAAACTGGAAATCAGGGTGCCTGCGTGGCTCAGTCAGTTATGCGTCTGACTTCAGTTCAAGTCATGACCTCACAGGTTGTCAGTTCGAGCCCCGCGTCGGGCTCTGTGCTGACAGCTCAGAGCCTGGAGCCTGCTTCGGATTCTATGTCTCCCCCTCTCTCTCTCTTTGCCCCTCCCCACTCCTGCTCTCTCTCTCTCTCTCTCTCTCTCAAAAATAAACATTAAAAAAAATTTAGAAACAAAAAAAGAATGAAACCAGAAATCAGTAACCAAAAGATAATAGGAACATCTCCAGGCATTTGGAAATTAACACACTTTGAGATGATTCACAGGTCAAAGAGTAAATCGTCAGGGAGACTAGAAATATTCTGAACCGAATAAAAATGAGACACAGAGAAATGAAAACCCTGATTATCCGAGTGATGATGTCAATCAGGCAGCATAGAGCCGTGTAGAGAGGAGCTTTTCTCTGATTAAACGGTTGACTTTCTCTTCAAAGGCACTGCTTTAGATTTTGATATTAGCCCACACTTATCTTGGCCATACCAGACGAAAGCTTAGAAATATCGGACCTCCTTGATAAGATTGCTCTTCATAATATGATATGTCCCGGAAACAAAATGTAAATGTTACTCCCTGCTCTACAGGAACTGGCTGAAAAGAAGTGAAAACACCCCAACAGTCCAAGAGAGATCATGTGAACGTGAGGTTTGGCAGGACCTGCGGGACTGAGGTCAGAACTTCTGAAGGCTGTCTTCGCAGGAACTTTTCACAGAAGTCAAACAGTTAAAGCAAATTGCAGAGAGGTGGTAGAGACCGGGGGTGTGGGGGAACATGTGAACTGCTTTCTTCTAAACAAGGACGTCAGTGGATAAAGTGTGATTCTGGATTCCTTGGTTCAGATTTCTCAAGAGTAAGTTCGTTTTATTTTTTCTGGTCTGTGACTTGTGTTTCGGGGTTTTCTTTCTTTCTTTTTTCTTTTCTCCTTATCACAAATTTATAAATTTGGATGCTACCCCTCTGTGGAGAAATTATTTTGAAAATTAATGGGCTGTTTTGATGTTTTGAGTACTCCGTGTTTAACATGATGGAAGCAACGACATTGAGTTAAAACACAAAGTTGTAAAAATCATACAACTCTTAATATGATTTTTAACCAGAAACTGAGTGTGGAAATAAGCTGAACTTTGCTTAACATGTTGATCGGGAAGAAGTAGGGATCTTGAGAACGGATTGGTAAACCTGAATTGTTTTTGAAGTGATGGTTCTTTGCTTTTATTGCATAATAATTTGGGGCTATTGTGGATAAACTGTTCCACGACTGTTAGACTGTTGACCAAAAGCATTTACAGAAATATTTTTATTGTCTCTGGCTCTCTTACGCTGTGAGAATTTTGGAAGCGGAAGATGCTTTCTGTGCACACGGTGTGTTGAATCAAAATTGACTGCAGCATTTCCTTATCACAGTATTATTTCAAATGTGCATTACTTCTGTAAACAGAGATTTCAAGCTGCTCTGGTATAAGCGTTTTGCCCTGAATTTAACAACCATATAAAAGGAGGAAAATTAGAGCCCTTACAAAATGAAACTATCTACTGCATGTATAATGAGGAATTCATGTTATTGTTAGTCTTTTGATAAACTACCGAACATACGTGAATCGGGGAGGTCGGGGTGGGGGGCGGAGGGAAGTAGGCAATACTAATTTCCAGTGGAAAATCTAAGGGATTGGAGCCACACTGACGTTTCCAGGCTGAATTGGGCTGCAGCTGATTCCACAGCGAGATCACTTTTTGGCCAGCTTACCCTCCTACGCAGCCATGCACAGTCCCCTTAAAAGTGTCCACACTGAATTCTCTGCACTAGGGACAGCCTATGGGATCCTCATTCCTGTTATCACTGGATACCTGACCTAATGCTTCCCCCAGCCCCCCCGCCCCACCTCGGGAACTGTCTTCCTCCCATCACCTGCCATTCCCTGGGCTTTCTAACCTCTTCACCCAACCTGCTTCCACCTAGACTAGCCCCTCAGGCTCATTAGCCTGATGTGTAGGGTTTAACCCCGGGGCTCTCTGAGGCTTTCTTGGCCTCCCATTGGAACTGGCTTCTGGACATCTTCTATGAGTTTGGTCTCTAGGAAATAGCACAGCCTTAAGCGTCATCCCGTGGCATGAATGGAATGACAGCTTCGGGCAAAGGCACAACCATTCCTCATCACTATGGAGAAGTTCATGGCAACCGTGTGGTTTCTGTCCCTGGCCAGCATGAGATGCACATGGGAGGAGGAAAATGCTTGCACCAAATTCAGGACTTAAGAGCCAAATTCAAGGTGGAGGTGCTGACTCTGTGTTCTCAAAAGTCTCGACTCATTCTCCCAAGTCACGTCCCTGGCATGCTTTCCAGAAAACTGATGATCATTCCAGAATATCTTTACTCTCTTTAATCCAGCTTAGATATACTGCTTGCCCCTACAGTGAGGACCTTTTGAAAGCCCTCAGTTTCCACGGTTTTCGGGAGAACCTCAGCAAATCGTATTTGTGTAGTATTGGCTGATTAGGGCTCTGGAACGATGTGGTATTACTATTACACACTGAGAAGCTTCCTTCTGGGAGGTATTTTGGGTCACTGCAAAAAAAAAAAAAAAAAAAGCATAAATTTCCCTGCCTAATCCTCACCACCACCACTAGCTCTCACATATGCACACAGGTGCACACACACACACGTACACGTTCATATATGCTCTTTGCCCAGGGGAACGGCCTGGTGTAATGCTATACTGTTCTCTGGTTGCTGATAGGGTATGTCGGGAAGAATACTGCCCTCTGCAGGCAGTTTTAGGTAGAGTCCATGGGCTGTTTTCACAGTGAACTAGCCCACGTGCAAGTCAGAGCCCTGGGTTCTTAATCTGGCTAAAGTCTATCCAAGCCTCGTTCAGGTGGAGTTTCTATCCCCCACCTCAAGAATAAGTTCAAATACATCACAGCCTTCCCATAGTAACCTTATGCAATCCATTGGCAGCTTTAATTAACTCTGGGTGGCTAAACTCAATCCACTTTATGTATCCTTTAAATTATATGTATTCTTTATATTAAAAATTGAACCAAATTTCTATAGCAGTAACCAGAATGATAGGGTTTGAAATTCAGCTGAGAGATAATTGTCTGGAAAGTGTCTGTTTGTAAGAGGGTCATGATAATAAATGATGTGGAGTTTCCACTTGAAAAAGAAAGATATTTTCCTAGGAAAGTCCAAAAATTAGTAGTCATCATTAAAAGAATATAAATATCTTTTATATCTTTGGGACAGGAAAGGAAACATGGTGGGGGGGGGGGGGGTACCTTGATAAACTTCAATAGAAGGTTATTGAGACAGAACTAGAATAAAACACAATGGAAGATCATCCAAAACAAACATTCATACGTGACTAAATTCACCTCTTAAAAATATAGTATCTATGAGTTTGAATTTCAAAAAAAAAATGATGAATCTTTCCTACCTTAATCACACATCTTAAAATTTAGCAAAAGGCTAAAATAAAGAGAAGGATAAAGTGACATGAGGCAAAATATTAAGCTAAAGAAACTTCATGTCCCTATGCTGCTGTCAGAAGTAAAAACAACCTACCATTAAAATAAGAGCAGGGGCACCTGGGTGGCTCAGTTGGTTGAGCGTCTGACTTCAGCCCAGGTCACGATTTCACGGTTCGTGAGTTTAAGCCCCGCGTCGGGCTCTGTGCAGACAGCTCGGAGCCTGGAGCCTGCTTCGGATTCTGTGTCTCCCTCTCTCTCAGCCCCACCCCTGCTCATGCTCTGTCTCTCTCTGTCTCTCGAAAGTAAATAAACATAAAAAAATTAAAAAGATAAAATAAAAAGATCCATAGAGCAAGGTTTTATGCACCTAACCACTTAGCCTTTAAATGCACTGACTAGGGGCACCTCAGTGGTTCAGTCAGTTGAGCATCTGTCTGACTTGATTTTGACTCAGGTCATGATGCCGGGGCCAGGGAATTGAGCCCTGGGTCGGGCTCCACGTTCAGCGCAGAGCCTGCTCAAGATTCTCTCTCTCTCTCTCTCTCTCTCTCCCTCTCCCTCTCCCTCTCCCTCTCCCTCTCCCTCCCTCCTTCTCCCCTCCCCCTGTCCCTCTCCCCCACTCACACTTGCTCTCTCTTGCTCTCTAAAATACTAAATAAATAGGGGCGCCTGAGTGGCTCAGTCAGTTAAAAATTGGACTTCGGTTCAGGTCATGATCCAACAGTCTGTGTATTTGAGCCCCAGTTTGTATATTCAAGCCTGGGCTTTGTGCTGACAGCTCAGTTCCTGGAGCCTGCTTTCAATTTCAATTCTGTCTCCCTCTCTTTTTTTCTTAAACTTTTTAAAGTATTTATTATATATTTTTAAGAGAGAAAGAGACAGAGCATGAGCTGGGTAGGGGCAGAGAGAGAGGGAGACAGAGAATGTGAAGCAGGCTTCAGGCTCTGAGCTGTCAGCACAGAGCCCGACGCGGGGCTTGAACTCATGAATAATGAGATCATGACCTGAGCTAAAGTCGCACGCTTAACCGACTGACTCACCCAGGCACCCCTGTCTCCCTCTCTTTCTCTCTGACCCTCCCTGCTTGTCCTCTCTCTCAAAAAAATAAATAAATAGGGGCGCCTGGGTGGCTCAGTCGGTTAAGCGTCCGACTTCAGCTCAGGTCACGATCTCGCAGTCCGTGAGTTTGAGCCCCATGTCGGGCTCTGGGCTGATGGCTCCGAGCCTGGAGCCTGCTTCCGATTCTGTGTCTCCCTCTCTCTCTGCCCCTCCCCCGTTCATGCTCTGTCTCTGTCTCAAAAATAAATAAAACGTTAAAAAAAATTTGTTTTAAATAAATAAATAAAAATAAACAATTTTTTAAAAGTTTAATAAACAAAATAATAAATAAATACACACAGTAAAAAGTAACAGGGGGGCACCTGGGTGGCTCAGTCAATTAAGCATCCAACTTCAGCTCAGGTCATGATCTCACGGTTCATGAGTTTGAGCCCCACATCAGGCTCTCTGCTATCAGCACAAAGCCTGCTTTGGATACTCTGTCTCCTTCTCTCTCTGCCCCTACCCTGCTCTCTCGCTCTCTCTCTGTCAAAAATAAGTAAACATTAAAAAAATTTTTTTAATGTAACAGAGACACAATAAAAAATTGGCAAGTCCATGATCGGTGGAAAAATTTAATAGAATTCCATCATAAAATGATTGCTCTAGCAAATAACATTCAAAAGGGTGCTGAAGGTTCGAAGAACACAATTATGAAAGATACGTACAAAACAAACTAAAGGGTGACATATGGCTATTTCAAGCATACATGGAGTATTTCCAAATATTAAAATATGCTGAACCACCAAGGAAGTCTCAAGGAATTTCAATGAAACAATATCTTACAGAGCAGCACTTCCTCAGACTACAGCATGATCAAGTTAGGGACCAAATATTAAAAAACCACTAAAACCAAAGAAATGCAATATTGTAGGGGCTAAGTAGGGGATCCTAAGTAACATATCTTGTCTGTAGCTGTATTTACATTTCATAGCAAAACTAAAAAAAAAAAAAAGGCAACAAATAACACACATCAATAAACATTTACGGCTGGGATGTGTGGGGTAGTTTTTAGGTGGTTCTGCTGATCTTGGATAAGTTTTCTCAGATCTCTGGGGTCTGGCTGGCCGTCCTTTGATGTCGGCTACTCTATACTCGGATGACTGGGATGAGTCCGCTGTTTCATGTGCTTTTCATCCCAGAGGCTAGCCCAGGTATGCTCTGATAGCAATGGCAGAGCCACAGGAACAAGAAGATAGATTCAAGGTCTCATAAGGTCTAGGCTCAGAACTGGCACAATTCTGGTAACAGAGTGCTCCCATCCCTCTCTACAGTCAAAGTTATCGTCTGCCCTCAAGGAAGGAACTCCAGAGTTCTCAGACAAAAGGTATGGACAAAAGTAGAGGTGAAGAATTGGAACTTCTATGTTGAATAGGAGTGGTAGGAGTGAGTGCCCTTGTCTTGTTCCCGATCTTAGAGGAAAAGCTTTCAACCTTTCACCATTGAGTATGATGTCAGCCACGGGCTTGTGGTATATGGCCTTTATCGTGCTGAGGTTTATTCTTTCTATGCTTACTTTTTTGAAAGTTTTTATCATGAAAGGATGTGTATTCTGTGAAATGCTTTGCATCTATTGAGATGACCGTATGATTTTTACCGTTCTACTCGTGTGCTGTATTACATTCATTGATTTGCATATATTGAACCATCCTTGCATCTTGGGGGTGAATCCCATTTGGTTGTGGTGTATCATGTGTGGTTGTGTTCAGTTTGCTAAAATCTTGTTGAGGGTTTTTACATCTATGTTCCTTAGGGATATTGGTCTGTAATTTTCTCTTCTTATAGTATCCATATCTGGCATTGGCCTTGGGGTAATGCTGACCTCATAGAATGATTCTGCAAGTATACCCTCCCCTTCAGGTTTTTGAAGTCTTTGAGAAGGACTGGCATTCATTCTTTTCTGATTGGTAGAATTCAGTGAAGCTGTGTGGTCCTGGGCTTTTCTTTTTTGGGAGGTTGTTTAATTTTAATTTTTTATTTTTTTATTTGAGGGAGAGAGGGAGAGTGTGTGCACATGAGCGAGTGAGGGGCAGAGGGAAAAAGAGAGAGAGAGAGAGAGAGAGAGAGAGAGAGAGAGAGAGAATCTCAAGCAGGCCCCATGCTCAGTGCAGAGCCCACTGTGGGGCTTGATCCCACAATCGTGGGATCATGACCTGAGCCAAAATTAAAAGTTAGATGCTTAACCAACAGAGCCACGAAGGCACCCCTGTTGGAAGGTTTTTGATCACTGATTCGAAGTCCTTCCAGCTTTTCTTTTGTTACTCATTTCTAGTTTCCTATTCTCATGGTCAGAGAAGAAACTTAGTATAATTTCAGTTTGTTGAGACTTGGTTTGTTGCTTGTTGTACAATCTATCCTTGTATCTGTTGGGAGGTCTTGGATATGTGAAAGCATCCTCTCTCCTCCTTGGATGATAGCCTGTCTCTGCTTTGTATCAGTGCTGGATTCCCAAGCAAACCTCAGCAATAACTCACCTTTGCTTAAGAACGGGGGCAGAGAGGTTTCCCACCGCATTCTTGATGGTAGATGGCCATTGCTAACTCCATGCAAGGGTCGTGTTGTGCCAAATAAGGTGTGTTTGGATGGATGTTGTTGCAGCCCACGGGATGACAGGGAAGCCTGAATGTCAAGCTATGGGCACAAGGACTGGAGTGCTCTGTCTTTGCAGTGGAGAGCAGAAGGAAACAAAAGTCTGGGGGAAAGGCTCCAGCTGTCTCAGGCTCCCAGATGCATTACCGCTGTGTGGTCAAGAGCTGTTGGAAACCCCCAGTGAAACCTGTACCATCCAGATGCTTTGTGCTGAAGGAAATCATTTCCTCTGAGCAGTGGGGGGGTGGGAAGGAAAATGAACCCCTCTGACACCAAAAAGAAGAGTCTCTTCTTCCCGAAATGCCTCTTCAGTCCTTTCTCCTGACAGTTTTACATCATGGCGGCTGGCAAAGGAAAATATGTCTGGGGCCCAGATCTGCTTTCACAGAGCGGGCTGCAAAGGATGACTTTTGAGCTGAGAGGCGAAAAAATGATGATCGACACAATGCATGATGAACAAATGAGGGAGTAAAGAGTTTGGACGTGGGAGGAAAAGAAAGCCAGGGCAGCGGGTTATGAAAAGCTAACTTCGGAACTCTCAATTCCTACTGCTTATGTCTAGCACTGCAACGATCAGCCTGCTCTGTTTTGATTGTTTGTTTGTGGGGAGATTTCTTCTCATTAAGGCCATTGCATTTACGTGATCGTCTTGTCTTTCTTATTAAACAGGGCAAAATGATTAAGAGGGAGATAAGTGTGTGTCAACAAACATGCGCATTATTATGCAAGAACCTTCTTAAAAAATGGAGAATGAAGAGAGAGCCCTTAATGGTATGCCTGTCCCTTTGCATTTACAGGACGAAAATGTATATTTCTTTGGGAAATAGCTATCCTTCATCTCCCCTCCCAAAAACAAAACACAACAACCTTTCTGTTGCAGAAGAAGCTGTTCCTCAAACTGCAATCTGTCTGCAGACATTTCACTTGACATAGACCCTAAATTGAGGTCTTAAAGCACTGAAGCTGGCCAACAATACAAAATCCAATAAATGTTTTAAAAGTCAACGGTCACGGGGCGCCTGGGTGGCTCAGTCGGTTGAGCGGCCGACTTCGGCTCAGGTCATGATCTCGCGGTCTGTGGGTTCGAGCCCCGCGTCGGGCTCTGTGCAGACAGCTCGGAACCTGGAGCCTGCTTCGGATTCTGGGTCTCCCTCTTTCTCTGCCCTTCCCCCGCTCATGCTGTCTGTCTCAAAAAAAAAAAAATTAAAAAAAAATTTTTAAGTCAGTGGTCACATTTTTGCTAGTGTTCCTAGTCATGAGTCATCAGGTCTAGATGCTGAGATTCTGAAGGCATGGTGAATCAACCCCCGGAAGTAGCTGGCAGGTATTTTCGGTTTTGAATCTCTTTCTCTTTTTAAAAATACATTATTCTTGGGGCGCCTGGGTGGCTCAGTCGGTTAAGCGTCCGACTTCAGCTCAGGTCACGATCTCACGGTCCGTGAGGTCGAGCCCCGCGTCGGGCTCTGGGCTGATGGCTCAGAGCCTGGAGACAGCTTCCGATTCTGTGTCTCCCTCTCTCTCTGCTCCTCCCCCATTCATGCTCTGTCTCTCTCTCTGTCTCAAAAATAAATAAATGTTAAAAAAAAAAACATTTAAAAATACATTATTCTCTTCAAACAAGTGGAAAACTTGGAAATGCCATTAGTGCCAAGAACAAAATTAGTATTAGCCCCTATAATTCTACCATACAACCAAAATCCTGGTTAAACTCCAGGGTCTTTTTAAAATCAGGTAGTTACAGCTTCTCCGGTTGCCTGAATCGTATGGAGTTTCCAATACCAGACTCTTGCCTTGTAGCCAATGTATTATTGCTAAGGAAGAGGTGTCCTTGAACTGTCTCATGTAACACTAGGCTTTGAGCAGAATCAGATACAGCGTGAGTAGTTCCTGCCCACTGGTAATAATTTATGATAGGTCGCCACTGTTGTCTCTCATACGTCCGTGATCAGTGCATGCTTTAGACTGGTGCTGTGGATCGATACATTTGAATTCCTACGAATAACCCATTGGAATTAGACTGCTGACATTTGTAAGGTACATATTTTAAACAGTTCCTAATGTGGCATACATTGAGATCAGAAAGATGAATGAGACAAACTGTATGCCCAAATGATTGTGGATAACTGATTCAAACTCATAATTTTCTTTATTCTTTGTCTCGGATTGTGTAGGAATGGCTAAGCTCATTGCTCCTACTGCTTTTTTTGTATGAATATCCTATTTATCATGAAGCTCATGATTTTTCTTCACTGCCCGCCATGGACCTGGGACCGGTAGATTCATTCAATGATACTACATTTGCTATTGCATTCACACCGGTCACCAACGTAACCCAGCAGATCATGGACAAAGTAGCCTTAGCCTCCTTCATGAAAGGTGAGTTTTCTGGCAGCCAAAGAGAAATATTTCTGATGGCAATATTTGGTTCAAGTGACTTTAGATGCATGCATTTAATTTGCATTTCAGTGGATAAACCACGTTACTTGTCAGATTTTCTAGATTATGTGAAATTGGAGTGCACAGTCTCTCAAGAGAGAACTCTTGATCTCGCATAGGATTTGGGGAAGCATGGAATATAGAGTTTGGCAGACTTTGAAAAGCAGGAGTGTTAAGGAAATCGTTGACATTGCCGTGGAAGCATTATTACTAAAATGAGGCTCTCCCTCCAGCGTTTGCTTGTGATGAGTGACAAAAACAGCTAGTCTCTCCTTGAGTTTGATTATAGGAATTCTTTCTCCACCGTTTTACTACCAAAAAACAGCTTTACTATATTTGAGGATTCTATGGAGGAGTGAGTATTCATTGTGTGTTTCAGATTTCCACACTTCTGTGTTAAGATACTTATCAATGAAAAATAAGAGTAAATATGTGGATCCTGAGAAACTTAACAGAAACCCATGGGGGAGGGGAAGGAAAAAAAAAAGAGGTTAGAGTGGGAGAGAGTCAAAGCATAAGAGACTCTTAAAAACTGAGAACAAACTGAGGGTTGATGGGGGGTGGGAGGGAGGGGAGGGTAGGTGATGGGTATTGAAGAGGGCATCTTTTGGGATGAGCACTGGGTGTTGTATGGAAACCAATTTGGCGATAAATTTCGTATATTAAAAAAAGAAAAAAGAAAAATAAGAGTATTATTACTGTCAGGATCACTTCCCTGAAAACTAATTTTTTTAAATCAGAGGAGAAGCAGCCTGGTGCAGAGGCAAGAGAACTAGTCTTAGAGTCAAAGAACGCTTGACTAAAAGTGTTTCTATGACTGGGTTTGCATTGCGTTTTGCAAGTCATCAACTTCTCTGAGCCACATTATCACCATAGTCAAGATACGATAAACAATGCTATGGTTTTCATGACTATTTCAGTTGAGAATGAGAGAATCCCAATTCAGCTTGTCTCAAAAAAAAGGGGGTGCTAGACACTTAAAGGAAAAGAGTATGGATAGAGATGTGTCAACAACAAAGGAAGAAATACGTCTCCAATTCTTAGGTCTGTAGTATTATGTGCTGGCCTCATTCTCAGGTTGGCTCCCCCCAAACAGAAGCTGACTTAGTCTGTAGAATCTCCAGATTTAAGCCCTACCACAAACAACCCCTGTGAAAAGCGTACAGAAAAGTTCAAAATAATTTCAGAGATTAGACCCGTTGGAAAAATGGTCTACTGTGGATTAATGTTGGTCTCGGTCCACCAAGAACTAATCTCATTGGATAGAAGAATATACTATTGTCATTGCCCGTTGGCTGAGTTCCTACGTCACTTTGCAAACCACATCCAAACCACGTGGTATGTGAGTGGGAGAGTGGCAGTATCCCAGATGAATTTTGGAGTGTTTACTAGAAGGGGGACTGAATGTCAGGCAACTAAAAACAATTCTTTGCAAATATAAATGCATACCTCCAAGGGGAATCTATGGTGATTGCCCTGTAATTGTGAGTTGAGTTATAATTTAAAAATGGATTAGAGCTTGCACAACTTTGTGAATATGCTAGAAATCATGAAGTTGTACAGTTTAAAGGATGAATTTTATGTTCTATGAATTATATCTCAATTTTTAAAAAGAACATAAAAATGTGCCTTGGAAGGTACTTTATGTTAATTTTGAACACCATAACTCTCCACCACGAGTATTACTGTGAGGAGAACTTTTGGATCTTTTTCTGCCCAGTCCCTGGAAATCCATAAAATGTCTCTTCTCTTTGTCACCTTATGTCCATGATGCTAGTACAGCTTATGTAACCATTAATTTTGTGCTTGGATTCTGACTCCTTAACTGTATTGAGTATCCAGAAGTCCACCTGTCTGTAAGCTATATTTGGAGGTTCTGTGGTCACAGTTCCCAAATTATGTTGGGCTTTTCCTTCCTGTCCATGCTTCGCTGCACACTTCCAGGACAGGTGGATGGTTTACAGCCAAACTTGTTTTCCCATCACGCCTCACCAACCACCTCCGCCTTACTTCCTTCCAAATTGGAATGTTTACACTGTGCATCTTACCCGCAAACACTGACCCCACTTCTGATTCAAGATCGTAGCCTGATCGCTCTCCACCTAAGGTGTAGTCTCCTTGTCTATCCCAACACATGTTTGCCTTGGTTCACAGATGTCCTCCTAGGAAGTCACAACGCTATGAAAATGTGCCTCTCAGCAACACCCTAGTTCAAAGTCCCCTGCAACAGTTAATACATATTCATTAAATGACTACTGCGCACAGGGTCTTTACATCAAGTTTATCTTTACAATGAACGCGTTGTTATCTGTGTCATAAATAATGTAACTAAAATTGTAAATATTCATTAAATGGTATCGTGTGCTAGATTTTTATAGAGACTTTATTCTGTAGTAATAGAATATGATTCTATCATATTATTATGTATTTTACTTTTTTATACTCTAGTAATATTCTGTACTACTAAAAATAGATATTATTATGTTTATTTTACAAACAGTGAGATTGAGTAATAAAGGTTATGTGACTTGCTCAGGATCACATGGATTTAAGGAATAGATTCCAGGAAAAAAAAAGTAATTTTATCAAAATACATGCTGCCTTCTTTTTTGCCTTCATCTTCAACACCCCCATCCAGCCCAGGACTTGCTTTGTATTCCTTCTCATCTTTTCAGTCTTAATGAGACATCTGTATGGCGTTGAATACACTATCTGCAGAAAAGAGAAATTATTTTAGTGATGTCAACATAGTCGACATATTTTTTAAATTTCTCACTCTTGTTTTTAGTCTATTTAGCATACTGTCAGGATTATTAAAGGAAAAAGAATTTTTATAATCATTTCTACCTGCTGTAAACCAGAGACTAAGCCAGAGACTAACTGTGATTTAAAGAAAAGATATATGCATGTGCTTACTACCATTGGAGATTTATTGCAAAGCTAATTCTTATGTGAATAGTTTAATTGGAATGGAGTAATATTATATGTGATTGAAATTGGTTCAAGAACTACAAATGAAAATAAAATAACTAATTTTCATGGAGTCCTTCCGAATGTGTCTAGATGAACGTTAGCAATGTCTGTTCCCAAATTTTACTCCTCCTGACTTACTCAACAGTGATATTTGATTTTATTTTATTTCCAGTGAAAGCTCTAATAAGCAATTTAACATGGCCTCCTAAAGTTGATCTCTTGTAATTTACTAATAAATATATTCCTTTCTTGTAATGGCAGGTAGAGAAGTCTTGGGACTGTCCAGTGAAGAAGATATTCAAGAATTAAGGACACATTATCTTGCAGAAATAATACAAGTCAGCTTTTCTAATACATTCTCGTATCATTTGAAATTCTCACTGGGATACAGAATCCCAACGATCAAGGAACACAGGGACCATACAGGTAACTAGCTAGCTACCCAGTTCCACTGCTCTCTATTACAATTATGTTATAGGCTATGTTATGTTATGTTATAACAATTATGTTATAGTGTACATGGGAACATATGTTAGCACAACAAATGTAAAAACCCTTGCCTGTGGTGTGATGTCAGTAGGATAATCAACACATTTTAAAAATGTATAGTGGTTTGGGGGTTTATCAACATACTGTATTAGATGGTTATTATATATGGTTATACATATGTACATATATTTATACATGTATTATACACATGTATTATATGTACATATATAATATACATATATTTACACAGATACATGTATATGTATACACATGCATGTATATGTATACATATCTATTATATGCAATATGCAGTTGTAATATATTAATTTTAAAGGAAAGTATATTTGTTTATGGATAAAATAGAATAAACTTCTCTTCAAGTGTCTGAGTAAGTTTATTCCTGAGGGCCCAAAATGAAGAAGTCACCAAATCCAAACCGATTGATTATTATTAATGCTGTATGATTTTGCCAGTCTCAGTAACGAAGAGATTTAGGTTTTAGCTGCATGAGGACAAGTGAGAAGATCTGGGGTTTAAATGAGATGAAAATTTCTATATTAATGTGGAACTTGAGGAGACTATATACTCAGTGAAGAAGTGGACAAGAAAAAAAGCCAAGATGGTCTTTAAAAAGAGTGAAATTATAAGTAATTAACACAGTATGCTATTGCCGTAGTAAAAGACCAATGAAACAGAAGGAAACCTGGAAAACTCTCACCTAAACATGCAAACTAACATATGACTGAGAAGACGTTGTGATCAGTGCTGGGAAAATTCTCTCTCCATAAAGAAGAAAATGAAATTATCTTATACTTAACAGCCAGTTCCAAGTACGGAACTCAATGGAAAACAAATTACTATAAACTGTCTAGAAGTCAATATAGGAGAGTATATTTATAACTGTTGGATAAAATAGAATTCTTAAAGCAAAAAATGCATCAACTACAAAAGAAAAGACGGCTAAATCCAACTAGAGAAAAATTAAAGAATTACCTTCACCAAAAGACCTCAGAGAGAGAGTGAAAAGTAAAGGCAAAACTTGTGATGAAATGTTTATACAAATAAAACTAACAATAGGGCGCCTGGGTGGCTCCGTCGGTTAAGCATCTGACTTCCGCTCAGGTCATGATCTTGTGGTTTTTGAGTTCGAGCCCTGCGTCGGGCTCTGTGCTGACAGCTCGGAGCCTAGAGCCTGCTTCAGATTCTGTGTCTCCCTCTCTCTCTGCCCCTCCCCTGCTCACGCTCTGTGTCTATCTCTCAATAATAAATAAAACGTTAAAAAAAATTTTTTTTAAAAACAAATAAAACTAACAAAAGGTCAATAACCAGAATATAGAAAGATTTTCTTTGGATAAATAAGGGGGAAAAAACGTAGAAATAGGAAAGAAGTGAAAGATATAAATAGGAACTTTGTAGAAGGAAAAACACAGATCCAGAATAAACACATGGACAGATGTTTGCCTGCATTAGCATTCAGGCAAATGCATTTTGAAACCACGTTCAACCAGATTGGCAAAGAACAGTAAATAGAACAATACAAAGTATTGACAAGGATCTGTAACAAAGAAAATCCAATTGTTATAAAGTATTTGAATTCCACAAAAATTGAGAAATTTTATTTTTACTTTGAAGATGTGTATAACCTGTAACCCAGCATCATAGGAATTTTATTAGGGAAAATCTCATGCCTATTGAAGATTTGCAGCCTATTCTCCTCTCCTTCCTGAGGGCATAGAATAATTGTTTTTAGCTATAATTAGATACCTAGACTCAAGACACTGAAAAGCAGATGTGAGTTCTCTACAACCTTTCCTCACATACTTCTGCAAGCTAGATAGAAACCCTGTCACCTTGGGACCCTTAGATGTGAAACAGAGGACCTTGCACCCCTCCTTCCAAAGATCTGTGCTGAATCTATAGTCTGAGAAGTAAACTTCTGCTGTGAAAAGACATTGAGATCTGAGGGTTGTTTGTTACTAGGCATATTGTAGACTATCCTGACTGATACACACATATCATGAGAAGACATATATAAGGACTTTCATAGCAGTAACCTTGTTTTTTCTTCGCAATAGTAAAAAGAAAAAAAAAAACCTAACCAAATTATCAATAAGAGAATGGATAAATACATTGAATTATTTTCTTTCAATGTGGTTCTACACAATCATAAGAAGAAAAAATAAGGCCATAAATTTCAAAATCATAATATAGAATAAATGAAACAAAATAAAGAACAATCGCTGTAATGAGATGCAAGATATAAATAATTTTTTAAAATTTTAATATTTTTTTTTGAGAGAGAGAGAGACAGATTGCTAGTAGGGAAGGGGCAGAGAGAGAGGGGGGGAGACCCAGAATCGGAAGCAGGCTCCAGGCTCTGGCTGCCAGCATAGAGCCCATTGCAGGGCTTGAACTCACGGGTCATGAGATCATGACCTGAGCAGAAGTCAGACATTTAACCGACTGTGCCACCCAGATGCCCCAAAAGTTTTAAATTACATGTATAGTTTTGAGATACATTGTAAAAGCTTAAAAGCATATGTGAACACAAAGTTCAGGAAAGTAGTGAGCCAATTAGAAACTTGGTGCTAGGAAAAGCAATGAGATCCTAGGCAATATACTGAGGTTTGCAATTGTATTTATAATGATTTATTTATTTTTAAAATTTGGCCATGGGTACATATGTACCCTGAGCTTTTTTGGGCCTGAGCTATTTTGAAATGATTTTTAAAGGGTTAAAATTTTAATGAAACTTACACATAATTCCAATATTCAATTTTAATTTTTCATATTAAATAATGTCTCTTTTTTTAAATGTTTATTTAGTTTTGACAGAGAAAGACACAAAATCCAAAGTAGGCTCCACGCTCTAGGCTCTAAGCTCTCAGCGCAGAACCCAATGCAGGGTTCAAACTCACAAACTGTGAGATCATGACCCAAGCCGAAGTCGGACGCTTAAGTGACTAAGCCACCCAGGTGCCCCATAAATAGTGTCTCTTTAATGCAGTTTCATACTCAATGGACTGATAGGCTTTTTTTTCTTTTTCTTTTTCTTTTTTTTTTTTTTGGTAAGAGTTTTTTCTTCAAAAGATGTTCTGACTGACATGATTTAAACATAGTAGGTCATGCCCTCCAAACGCCCAGTTGCTCATTACTGCCTGTGGTGTATTTAATGCTAGGCAAAGCTTTAGTTCTCAATCCGTATGAGACCTACTAATCTTTGGAAACCCAAAAAGATTTTGTTTTGACAATACAAAATCGTGAAGAGAAGAGCTCAACAAGATTCTTTTTTTTTTTTTTTTTAATTTTTTAAGTTTAGTTTTGAGAGAGAGGGAGAGAGAGAAAGAGAGAGCGCAGGGGAGGGGCAGAGAGACAGAGGGAGACACAGAATCTGAAACAGGCTCAAGGCTCTGAGATGTCAGTACAGAGCTGATGCAGGGCTTGAACTCACAAACCACGAGATCGTGACCTGAGCCGAAGTCAGACACTTAACCGACTGAGCCACCCAGGCGCTCCCCCCCCATTTATATTTTCTTAGGCTTTGAGTCAAAATAACATTTGGAATCTGTAGCCATTGTAAAGTGCACTGTCTCCCGCGATCAGAGCTGAAACCATCCATCATCTTTTTTCCTTAAAGGTCATTGTTTTGAAATGGGTACTGAAGAGGTTAGCTGCCAAGTTTCACAATACTGGGAAAAAGGTTTTCTGGCTCTTCAAGCCGCTATCAATGCTGCTATTATAGAAGTGAGTACGAATGTTCCCAGCTAACTAACGTTCCATGCAGATTAACGGTATGAGAAGCCTCAAAAGTTTCATGGAAGAATACAGAAATGGGTAGCCTTATTCTTTCGCTTAATCACTGGTTTCGTTTTCTTTTTTTTTCCTAAGTTTTATTTATTTATTTTTGAGACAGAGTATGTGTGTGCAAGCGGGGGGAGGGGCAGAGAGACAGTGAGACTGAGAGAATCCCGAGAAACCCAGGAGAGAAGCCCACACTAACAGCATGGAGCCCAATGAGGGACTCGAACCCGCAAGCTGTGAGCTCATGACCTGAGCCGAAATCAAGAGCCTGATGCTCAACTGACTGAGCCACCCAGGTGCTCTGATCACTGGTTTCTTTAGATCGAAGTTTATTTAAGTTGATATGCCATGGGGGCAATAGACATACATGGAAGAGAAATTTTCTCTCCCAAGGACTCAACCTTGTCAGGAAGCCAGGCATTTAATAAGAATCTTAGTAGAATGGGAGAAGGAGATATAAAGAAAGTCCCTGTAAGTAAACAAGCAAAACTTCTCAGCCTAGAATGCCATGGAAGAATTCCTAATCCAAGTAACATTAAAACTGAAGCTTAAGGTAAGATTTGCCAAGTACGTAAGGTCATAAAGGCACTTCAAGCACATTGTAGGGCAGTGTTAGGCGGGGAGGTGATAAAACACACAGTAAATTTGGAGAACTGTGCGAACCTCAGAATGCCCGGAATCAAGGCTCCAAGTGGGCCAGTGGTGGAAGAAGGGAGTAAAAAGTTAGGCTAGCGTCACAGCCAGACCGACCGGTTACGTATTCAGAGGAAAACAGACGATTGAAAAGGAAACGAACATGCTATCCATTAAAATACAGATTTTGTTTACTGACGTATTTCCTCAGACCACAACAAATCATTCAGTAATGGAGGAACTGATGTCTGTCACTGGAAAAAATATGAAGATACATCCTTTTGTTTATCAAGGAGGTGTTGCCACTGATTTCTTCATTTTCTTCTGCATCATTTCCTTTTCCTCCTTCATTTATTATGCATCTATTAACGTTACAAGGGAGAGGAAGAAGATGAAGGGCTTGATGAGGATGATGGGTCTTCGAGATTCGGCCTTCTGGTGAGTAAAGGGTAGCACAAATGAGTAAATGTCGGGATTCGGGGAAAGGGGGCTTCTTCAAAGCATCAGTATTCAGACTTAATGATTTTCCAGCTCTTCCCTATGAATGGGGTAAATTCTCCTTGATGTAACGCTTGTCAGGATAAGGCTGTGGATTACTAGGCTTTTTGGACTGAAGAAGAAACATCAGGGTTGGGTTTGTGAGGTGGCCGTGACGTAGAAATAGTGAGGGATGGCCGTTGAGTCTACTGGTAAGAGACTCGAGGTAGATAATGGTAGATTTGGGTATCTAAGCCAGGCGGCAGTGGAATTCAAGCCAGGATGGTACTGAAAGGGGAAAAAAGTCAAGGATTAGGAGCTCTCTTGAGACTAAAGATCTAGCATGATCGATATATTTGAGGGAACAAGTCAGCTGTATGAGATGGTGAATAGGGGCTGTGTAGTTTGAATTTAAAATCTTGGAAGCTGGGTAATTCCAAGGATGGACAAAGCCCTGTGTTGAGAGAGAACCTGAGCATGACTGAAAAAGCATAGACGTGATGTTCATCACGAGGAGAAGGTAAAATAACAGAGACACTAGGAGGCCAGGCGGAATACGGGAAGGGCGACAAATTTGGAATCTGGAAGAAAATCCTATAGATTAATATTGAACTCTTTTTTAAATAAGTTTGTTTATTTTGAGAGAAAGAGAGCATGCGAGCAAGGGAGGAGGAGAGAGAGAGAGAGAGAGAGAGAGAGAGAGCCTGATGCCGGGCTTGAACTCCATACTGTGAGATCATGACCTGAGCCGAAACCAAGAGTCTGATGCTTAACCGAGCCACCCAGGCACCCCTATTGAACTCTTTATTGAGTTAATATTGGAGGGAAGCATGGCCAAGCGGTGAAATCTGATGACTCTAGAGCCGGATGCCTGGACTTGAAACATAGTTACTTAACATCTTTGTTCAGTAAGTTCTTTGTGTATAAAATGAAGGAAATAATGGTGTTTCTGCATAGAGCTGTGGTGGGCATAACGTGATTTGATATTTGCTAAGTTTGTAAAACACGGTCCAGCATGGAGTAATTGCTCTGTGTGGGCTATTATTTTGTTGGTTTTGCTGCTATCTTTGTCTTTTATTATTTCATTATATCCTTCAAAGAATATTAATCCACATGAGAAAAGAATTGAAGAAAGGAAAGTGAACTATCCTATCTTAACAGTAAATGGATGGAGTTAGAGACCTAGTATGTAGACTTTTTGGTGTATGCATCCAGAGAAAGAAGAAAGCTTCCGCAAAGAGAGAAAGTGACAGCACTACACATAAGGAGGAATTTTTTTTAACTCTGAGGAAATTCATAAAGCTCCTCACCCCTAGACAGGCCCCAGAGAGGAGAAAAGATCTGAGATTCAGGGCGCCTGGGTGGCTCAGTCAGTTAAGCATCCAGCTCCTGATTTCGGGTCAGGTCATGATCTCACAGTTCATGAGTTCAAGCCCCGTGTTGGGTTCTGTGCTGACAGCGCCGAGCCTGCTTGGGATTCTGTCTCTCCCTCTCTTTCTCAAAATAAATAAATAAACTAAAACTAAAAAAAAAAAAAAAAAAAAAAAGATCGGAGATGCATGGAGGGGTTACTCTGTACTAGGACAGGGTCCCGCCTAGACATGACTTCATTGATCTAATACTGTAATATTATTCCTATTGTCCAGAGCAATAACAAAACAATGAGGGGTTACAAAGTTTGCCCGAGGTCACAGAGTACGAGTACAGCAGAGAAAAATGTTTGAACCAAAATCAATCAGACTGGAAGACTATTTTCTCCTTTTCTCCACAATGCTATGTGTGTGTGCATGTATTTATGCGTGTGTATTTATGAAATTAATTTTAGGAAGACGAATATTCCTGATTCCTAGAGAATTCTCCCCAAAACATTTTCCTTGTATTTACATATCCTAAAACTCAATAAATATCTACCGAAAGGATGAGTGAATCGATGAATAATGTTAGGATCGATCCCAGGTCCTCCTTTCAATGAAACAGGAAATACTAAAATAAAATCTTGTTTCCACATTAGGCTCTCCTGGGGTTTACTCTATGCCGTCTTCATCTTCATTATGGCGCTTTTCTTGACACTTGTTATAAAATCTGTCCAGTTTGTCATTCTGACTGGCTTCGTGGCGATCTTTATCCTTTTTTTCCTCTATGGACTGTCTCTGGTGAGTTGGTGAATTAAATTGCTTTCCATTCAACTCTGACCCTAAGGATCAAGTGTTGGTTTCCAATTAGGTTAATTATTCTCCCTATCCCTTTTCATCACTGTCGGCTATTTGCCTGAGAACATCTATATATGTGATTTATAGTGTTTTGTAATGCCAGCTTATAGTGCAATTTGTAGAGAATAGTTTTGTATTATAGACAAAAAAGATGTAACTCTAATTTTGTGTATTAAATCCCTTATTTTGTTTTTGCTAATGATAATCCTTAGAGAAATATCAAGCAAATGGATCTTCTCTCATTTTAGATAGCTTTGGCTTTTCTCGTGAGCATCTTGGTAAAGAAATCTTTCCTCACTGGTCTGGTCGTGTTCCTTCTTACCGTCTTTTGGGGGAGTTTGGGATTTACGGCATTGTACAGGCACCTTCCTACATCCTTGGAGTGGATTTTAAGTTTTCTGAGCCCCTTTGCCTTCACGCTTGGAATGGCCCAGGTGAGAAACAGTCTAATTGTTTATTGATGGCATTTCCTGAGCATCTTTCCCCTCTGGAATTCAGTTGTCTATCGTCGTCTCTATGATGAGCATTGTAAGATTTAAAGCCCCAGTGCACAACACTTGGAAATTGCAAAGGTGAACTTGTAAAGCTTTGGATACACTGAGCTCAGCAAAATAAGCCATTTGGTGAGTGAGAAAATGGAAGATCAATATATAATTCATTAGAGACAATCTAAAGCATTTCCTTTGACTATTAATTAAATATGTATCTGATGCTGCAAATCTAAGTCTAAATCATTATTCCAGTTTGTACTTTGACTTAGTAATCGAATAGCTTAGTGATTGATGGTCCAAAGCACCATGTAAAAGAAAATTAAAAGTTAAAAACCTCTTGAAAATACATGAATTGACCAGTGAATTAC
The DNA here is from genome assembly GCF_018350195.1 of Panthera tigris. Lineage (NCBI taxonomy): Eukaryota > Metazoa > Chordata > Mammalia > Carnivora > Felidae > Panthera > Panthera tigris. The sequence goes on along the minus strand of NC_056673.1, from coordinate 49,828,144 downwards.
GTTTCTGCTCATCAAATGTCCTTTGTCTTTATCTGATTCTCACCGTGAACTCACTTTGCTGTCCCTCCAATTAAATGGCAATGTTGATCATTACATACATAATTCTTAAGGAAAGGATTATTAATTATAGAAGACCCATTAACTTGAACATTATAGACAAGCCCACTTTTTCCACTGGTTCTCCTTAAACACACCAATTTTTTTGTGTGGGTTTCTTTTTTTTTTCCCCCAAGAGCATGAACTCCTTCTCATGTAGTAATTTTCGAGCAGGACCACACCTTTGTCCTATTTGGTAAAAATTTATCTAAGGTTAAGCTCAAATGTCATTTTTTCCCATACTTCCCTTCCTCCTCCTAATGCTCCATTTTCACTTGGTACATAGTTGAATCGCAGTAATTACTAAATTTCGTTTTACTTGGTCACACGCCTGTGCCTTCCAAAGATTTGAGAATTTTAACGTATGCAGTTTCATTCAACTTTGTACTCCCAGGATAGGGCAAAAAGTAGCTATTTTATATTTCTGCCAAACTGAACTGTTCAAAATTTATCATCAACCTAAGTTCCTTAAATTAATTTCTTTTTAATTTTCAGCTCTTACGTTTGGAGAATGACTTGAATTCTAATGCATTTCCTGATCCATCAGACTATTCAAATCCGATCATAGCAACAAATTTCATGTTGGCTTTTGATCTTTTCCTCTATATGGCACTGACGATTTATTTTGAGAAAATTTTGCCAAGTGAGTAGTGACACAACGAACATTGTTTCCTAAAACAAATCTCCTAACACACGTGTTATTTATATTTGAAAAACTATTTGGGGCATCAACAGGAAGGAAATAAACAAGGTCATTGCCAATGTCCCAATTAGTTATTTCTTGCTACTTGACTGGTCAGAACTACAGCTTAAATTTTGTTTATAGGATCACTGATCTTTGAACTCCACTATGGTTTAAGCTTATAGTTTGTTTCTTTTTAAAGACTTGCTTAGAAGGCTATTTCCTAAATGGGTCTGGCGTGATACTCACTTAGCTCAGCAGTTCTTAGCCCTGGCTGTATGTAAAAAGGACCTTGAGAACTTAAAAAATACCAAGCACAATTCAACTCTGAGAGATTCTGATTCAGTTCACCAGTGGTGGGACCAGGGCATCTATATTTTTAAAAATCTGCCCAGGGTGTCACAATAGGGAAGTCAGTAGGTTGTAAATTTTTATTTTTATCACCTTGCAAGTTAAAAGAATATGAGTTCATAAAAGCAATGATCTGTGTTATTCACAGAGGCAGCAAAGCACCCACCCCAGTATCTGACGCACACAAGGGACTCATAAATAGTTGGGGTCGAAATGCTAGCTCATTTTCTTCTCCCTCCTTTTATAGTCAGTCACAGGCGGGGTTTGTGTCTGCACCTGTGCATCTGCTGTTCAAAACCGAATGCCAAGGCTTTCTTCACCCCACATAATCCAGCATTCCCACTTGTGGTTACATATCCAAAGGAAAGAAAATCACTCTCTGCACTCCTGCACACATTTCGGCCATTATTCACAGTAACCAAGATATGGAAACAACCTAAGTATCCATCAGCGGGGGAATGGATAAAGAAAATGTGAGATACAGGGAATCTTATTTAGTCTTTAGGAAAGAAGGAAATTCTGCCATTTGCAGCAACGTGGATGAACCTTATGGAGGACATTATGCTCAGTGAAAGAAACCAGACACAGAAAGACAAACGCTGCATGATCTAACTTATACGTGACATCTAAAGAAGTCAAAGGAATGGTGCCAGAGAATGGAATGATGGTTACCGAGGGCGGGGGGAGTAGGAGGAATGGGAGATGATAGTCACGGGGTACAAACTCTCAGGTATAACATGACTAAGTTCTGGACACCTAACATACAGTGTGGTGACTGTAGTTAATAATAATGTATTGTATGCTTGGAATTTGCTAAGATAATAGGTCTCAAGTATTTTCAGGACACACACACACACACAAGCACGCAGAAAAAATGATAACCATGTGACGTGATGATATGTTAATTAGCTCGATGGTGGTAATACCTTACAATGTATGCATATATCAAAACATCACATTGTATATGTATACAATTTTTATTTGTCAATCATACTTCAATAAAGCTGCAAAAATTATGAAAGTTACTAATGAAATCAACACATCGAATAGGTTTTTAAAAAGTCAAGGGGGTTGCCTGGGAGGCTCAGTAAGTGAAGCGTCCAACTCTTAATTTGGGCTCAGGTCATGATCTCGTGGTTTCATGGGTTCGAGCCCTGGGTCGGGCTCTGCACTAACAGTGAGGGGCCTGCTTGGGATTCTCTCTCTCCCTCTCTCTGCCCCTCCCCCGCATGCACTGTCTCTCTCTTTTAAAAAGCCCAGGATTAATCACTTGTACAAAGGGACAAAGGGGAAAGAATGAGGGCAAAGGTGCAGAGAAACATCTTGAGGCAGTGAATTGATCATGTTGTTGCTCTTAGATAATCCCTTAATAATAATAACTGGCTCTGCCCTTTAGAAGAGTCCAGAATAGTAGATGCCAGGATCTACAATTTTGGCTAAAACATTTGTTATATGGTTAGAATTATTTGCATCATCATTCATTAAGCCTGAATGTAAGCCTGAATCCAAATGGTGACTTTGTTCAAAATTCTTTTAAAGATAAGAAATATGAATGAGAGAAAGGAAAACTAACTGGCTAAAATGACAGAATTCTGTAATAGTAAATCTGGTGGGAGAACGAACCCAATACAGCTAAGTGTTTTCGTTGGTTAGATTTCCTAATCAAAGGAAAGAGATATGATTAATTATATATCAGATGGCAGGTGAATAGAGAGTGTTTGTTTGGTCAATATTGAAGGAACGAATGAAGGACAACACATGAAAAGTACACATAATTTGAAAGCCCATCATCATTACACTGGAGGTCACTTGCAGAATATTAGGGAAATACAATTTTTGTATTTCATAATGTCTCCTAACACGTAGGGAAACAGAGGTGATAATTAAATGCAAATACACTGTGGATTAATTTCCAGAAAGAGGTTCGTGAATAGTAAATTTGCTTCAGAGGAAAGTTATTATCTGGGGATGAAATAGAGGATAAACCCAAAGTAGATTTTTGAAAAATTCCACTCTGTTAAATTTCAATAAATTGTTTTGCCCCTTTTCTCACCCTTTCTTACAGTGTGTCCCTTATTTTCGTTAATTCCTATAATCCTGTTCTGTTTTCTCTTGGAATATTTGTATCCAGTAGTGGCTTCCGAATCTCTTCTCCCTTTGTGGGGGGCATGGGGGGCACGATACCCGGACTCTTAACATAACATTCAGGATGCTTAGCATATCTCGCATTTGTATTCTAATATCTGGCTTTCTGGGGATTAAGAAAAGTCCTCACATTTACTTAAATTCCTCCTGGACTTTTTCAAATCCCAGTTTAATTTTCTCTGATGGGAACAATTATCATAATAGAGACATCTTTGTGATTTTCTTCTCCTGACGAAACTACACATGTCAAGGAAAATATGTTCATTACCTGTGTTGATGACACGTTCAGGTTTATGGGCAAAGGGGTCTTATTGCTCTGCTTTATTAGGGTGACTCTTTCCCTTAAACTGATGACTGACCCAATATTTAATTGTCTCCTGGCCATGTAGATAAATATGGACATCAATATCCCCCCTTGTTTTTCCTGAAGTCTTCCTTCTGGTCACGGCAACCAAAAGCTGATTGTGTGGCCCTTGAAGATGAAATACGTTCTGATCCTTCATCTAATGACTCTTTTGAGCCAGTGTCTCCAGAATTCCATGGCAAAGAAGCCATCAGGTAACAAGGATGCAAATGAACAGGGCCAAGACGAAGACACTAACAGCACCTGAAGCAAGCACAGTTCTCTTTTGTGCCCTCTAGACGGCTCCGACCTAACCTCCACGCTACCTTCGTCATTTCCCAGTTCACGTTTAAAGAAAAATTCCTTTAACCCTTTTTATCTTATATCGTTGGCTTTTACATCAAATACTAACTTAGGGGGCGCCTGGGTGGCTCAGTTGGTTAAGCGTCCGACTCTTGATTTCGGCCCAGGTCATGATCTCACGGTCCCTCAGTTCAAGCCTCGCGTTGGGCTCCGTGCTGAGCGTGGAACCTGCTTGGGATTCTCTCGCTCCCTATCTCTCTCTGCACCCCCTATACTCTTGCTAGTGTGCATGCACGCTCTCTCTCTCTCTCTCAAAAAATAAGTAAATAAACTTAAAAAATTAATAAATTCGAATTTAGATTGCACCAACAAAGATAATTCAACGAAAACCCTGCCTGTATTCTCCATCTTTTATCTGTTGTTTCTCCCCTCCGTCCACAGCCTCTCTCATTTCTTTGCCCGGTCTCATTTATTCACACTTTGCCCTACCTCATTTTTTATACTCCTTATGTTTTTCTCTGTTCTTTTTTCTTGTTTAAACTTCTTTCCTCTTCTACGTATGGCCTTTTCAAAGAGAATGGAAGAGTAGGGGAGAGGTAGGGAGAAAGGATCTGGAGATAGACCCAAGGAGAATTGAGGAAGATGTGCCTTAGAGCATCCTACACGTCTTCATTCCCAATGTGTGTTTTGCTTGGTGCTAGCAACTTTTCTTTCCAAATAAGAAAATAGGAAGAAAGTCCTCAGATCCCTGACTGTTCATATCTTACTCGTCCGTCAGTGACCCCCCACCTGTCAGTCCTTCGTGAATGGTCTCAGATGACCTCAGCCTACAGAGCTTCTAGAACCTGTTCCAGTTTTTATTTCAGCCTGTTCCATTTTTATCTTCTATCCTTACGTCTGTCCTGTGGTTGAAGCTGGTTTGAACTTCCAGCAGAGCAGCTGGGAGGGAGCAGAGCACTGGCTTTATTTAATCTGCTTAATTTAGTCTGTTTTCTATTTGTTTAATCTTTATTCAATTTCTTTTTGTATTTCTTTTATCTCTTTGGCATCTCACCCAACTACAAGTGCTGTGGAGTGATAGTAAATGGGGTGAAAACAGAGATGAAGAAGCTAATCAAACAATTCAATATGAATGGAACCCGAGTCACTTGAAGAATCGTAGATGATACAATAAGAAACATAAATTTGATTGAGTTGATGGATTATATATTTACTACCCACTAGAATAAAACAGATAAAGTGCCTAGCGTTCCAGATCTGTAATAGCGCCCAGAATATGTTGATTCTATTCCTTCCTATTATCATAATCAACATAATCTAACCAATATCATTTTATGCTTATTGACCGTTTACCATGAACCAAGCACAATGCATGCAAGATGAACTATGTTACTCAGCCTCCACCACAACCCTAAAACACTCAAAAGTTTGAGGTTGCAAAAGCTGAAACTTACCTGGAACAAGTACGTTGACTAAGGCAACAGCTACTAAATTCTGTATAAGACTGTAAAGCCCATGCCATCACTGTTACAATCTTTGCCTGTCTTCCTTCCTCCACCCTTGTGCCTCTTAACCTACTCCTGGAGACCTTGACCTCAGATAACCAAAGATACCTATAACCTGTGCCAGTATTGCATAATGAACCTTTCAGTATCAGATGCCCATGTTACCTGTCAGTCTAGCTTCATTGGCTTTGCAGTTTGGAGATGATCCCTGTTTTCAGTACTAATGTCAGGCCATACCATGATCTTTGAAATCAGAAGGACTGGTAATGGGATCCAAGCATAGGTAAATGTATAAAACTGCTCAGGTGAGGCTCATGTGCAGCCGGGACTGGGAAGCAGTATTCTAGCCGATTCTCACACAAGCATGACTTTATGAGGGTGAAATCCCATACCTTCCTGTACCCTGAAGATAAGATTCATCCAGTCCCGGCAACCAAACCAAGAATGACAAGCTGAAGAAAATTGTCACACCTTGAAATATCTTTTCTTTTCTTTTTTGTTTTTCCAGAATCAGAAATGTTACCAAAGAATATAAAGGAAAGTCGGGTAAAATAGAGGCTTTGAAGGGTAAGAAAAGAAGAAGGCTTCGTTATAATGTTGATACTGATTTCCTCCTTTTAATTCAGTTTTGTTGGTTGTGGTGGTGGTGGTGGTGGGCAATCACTGGTGGCATTTCAGATTTGAAATGAGTCATTTGAGGGGTGCCCAGGGTGGCTCAGTCGGTTAAGCAACTGACTTCGGCTCAGGTCACGATCTCACGGTTCATGGGTTCAAGCCCTGCGTTGGGCTCTGTGCTGACAGCTCAGAGCCTGGAGCCTGCTTCGGATTCTGTGTCTCCCTCTCTCTGCCCCTCCCTCACTCGCGCTCTGTCTCTCTCTGTCTCAAAAATAAATAAAATGTAAAAAAAAAAAAAAATGTAATGAGTCATTTGAGCCACACGATAAAATTTCCCTTCTAACACATTACTTTGCATAAAAATTAGAAAAAAGATTGGTGATGCGTTAGAATATATGTACTTGAAAGATGTATTGTGTAATACTGAGGTACTCTAAGGAAATCCTGGGGGGTTTTTTTCCTACAAATCCAAACGTTTCTAATGTAATTCCAAAGCTGTTGCAGGGATTATATATTCTTCTGCTGTGCAAACAAAAAAGCAATGTATCTCAGAGGAACATTAGTCACATAGTGATCGACTGAATGATTAACCTGTTGTTTAGTCCATAAATATTCACATCCACCTACTTTATGCCAGGCAATGTCAATAAACCTAGGAGTATGAGACATGTTTCCTGCTGTGAAACCAAGTAATTTCAAAATTTCAGAACAGGGTAGACCTATAAACTTCCAAATGCGTCTTTTATTATTTTTATTTTGAATGTAACAACCCAGAGCATTCATATTTAGAAAACATGGCCATTCAAGGAAATAAAAAGGCAGTCCATTAGTTCCATAATATAGTTTTGTTTGTAATTTTATTTTCCTTCCTGTCACCCTACTTTTTTCCCTTCCTTCCTTTCTCCCATTCTTTTTTCCTTTCTTTTTTCTATCTAGGTCTGGTATTAGACATATATGAAGGCCAGATCACTGCAATACTTGGTCACAGTGGAGCCGGGAAATCAACACTGTTAAACATTCTTAGTGGGCTATCAGTTCCCACCAAAGGTAAGAGGTTTTTCCCAAAGTCAGGTCGACGTATATATATAGATATCAGCTCTTACTATGAAGTCCTTCTGATTGTTAATCACAAACACAAATAACTGTGGACAAATGGAAGTTAGTTCATAGTGTTAGTCTACAGAGGTATGCGATACTGGATTGATACATATATGAAATTTGAGTCTTTCGTGAGAATCAGTTTCTTGATCGTAAGTTACCCTTTGGCATTCGAACTTGTACCTGTTAGCTTTTGCTGCATAACAAGCATCCTCAAAATGAATGGCTTAATATAAAGATGTTTTATCATTTCTCACGATTCGGTGGGTTGACTGGCTCGTGTTTCCGCCTGGACTGAGTTGTCTGGTGCCGGATGTTTTGGCATAGCCTCACTCACGTATGTGGGGCTTCAGTTAAGAATGCTGCTCTTCTCTGTTTACACGGACTTTCATCTTCCAAGAGTCTGGTCAGGATTCTTCAGCCAGGGGTCCATGAGCCCAGAAGCCAAGAGAGGGCAAATACATCCCAGGGTGGAGGCAAATTCACAGCCTCTGCCTGGATCACATTTCCTAAGATCGTTTATTACATCGCCAAGCCTAAATGTGAAGGGTGAAAAAATAGATAACATCTTGATGATAAAGCTGCAGATGGGACTTTCTGTTTTCTTCCAGTATACCACACGACCAAAACAGAAGTTCATAATGCCTACGTTATATAAACCTTGGAGAGAAAATCGTGTATCTAAAATGTAATTGATAAATATATAGTGATTTTTCATCTAGATAGATCTTTCTTTTCTTAAGTTTTTGTTTCATTTCCAGTTAGTTCACATACAGTGTAAAGTGAGTTTCAGGTATACAATATAGTGATTCGACACTTCATACAACACCCAGTACTCCTCACGGCAGCTGCACCCCTGAATCCCCATCACCTGTTTCACCCATTCCCCCCCACCTCCCCTCTGTTAACCATCAGTTTGTTCTCTGTAATTAAGAGTCTGTCTAGAAAGATCTCAATTCAAGCATTCCTCTGATATTAACTCTTAACCTTTATTATAGGTTCAGTCACCATTTATAATAATAAGCTTTCAGAAATGGCTGACCTCGATAATATCAGCAAGCTCACTGGGATTTGTCCGCAATCCAACGTGCACTTTGATTTCCTCACCGTGAAAGAAAATCTCAGGCTGTTTGCTAAAATAAAAGGAATTCGGCCGCATGAACTGGACAAAGAGGTACAGAAACATGTTAGAATTAATGTATGGGTCAAAAAGAGATTGTGAACTCTATTTGTACTGAGTTCTTTATGCTTTCATTAAATCATATTGGCGCAAATCACGTATAAGTGTTCGACGAAATCGAACTTAGATAACATCTAACATTTATGTGTAACTTACAGTGTGCCAAGCAGTATCCTTAACTTCAAAGAGAATAATTGGCCGATTCCTCACAACCACTCTAAGAAATAAGTACTGTTACCATCCCCATTTTATACACGTGGAAACTGAGGTTCAGGATCAAGATTATGCAGCTAGTTAAAGTGGAGTTGTATTCAAATCCAGGCAGCCTGCCTCAGGTTCCATGCTTTGAGCCATTACACCTTACAGCCTTGCGTTTTCAAATTTAACAAGAAAAGAAACAAAATCTTGATTTGTGACATAAAGCTTCTTATTCGGTTAGATACAAAGAGTTTTGCTGGAGTTGGAGATGAAAAACATCCAGAACGTCCTTGCTCAAAACTTAAGTGGCGGACAGAAAAGAAAACTCAGCTTTGCGATTGCCATTTTAGGAGATCCTCAGGTAAGTAAGTCAGACTAAATTTGGAGATGAATTCAAAATTTCAAAAATGAAACTTTGGTAGTGGTCCAAACCTTTTATTTGCAAAGGACATCTGTGCCAAGGGATTGATGATAGAACATGAAATATAAGAACAAAATCTTAACTACCGTATCCTTTTAAATATGTAAGTAATGTCGTTTCTGCGTGTTTTCTGGAAGAACTGTGCTTTACTGGAAACACACTTTATATACATCCCTCCTCGGTAGGTTTTCCTATTGGACGAACCAACTGCGGGACTGGATCCCTTTTCAAGGCACCTTGTGTGGAACCTCCTGAAGGAGTGGAAAGCAGACCGTGTGGTCCTCTTTAGTACCCAGTTCATGGATGAGGCTGACATCCTGGCTGGTAACTGCCGATTTCCTTTAAGTGTCATCATGAGGTCTTTATGAGACTTGGGAAATATGGATTTGTATCCTGAGCAGCTGTATTTTATAATCTGGTCATCGAGTTGTACCTAGCAATCCGAACAGCTGGTAATGATATGAACTGGGCCCGATGAGTCTCACTCCCAACCTTTTCCATGTGTCTCCTAGAATTTTCTATCATTTGATGTTACAAGGGCATAATCTGCCAGGAAACTCAATTATTGTGAAGAGAGAGTCTGTATTCTAATACATTAATCCTTTTACTCAAAGTTAAGGTACACTGACTTGACATATTCGAATAGTGGTTTGGTCCATTAAAATAGGTAGTGCCACAACAGTCTATATTAGAAGACGTATTCACATAACCTCCCGGAGTGGTTAGATGGCAAAACAATAGGCTAAAGTCTACAAGTAAGATTAAAGTGTGCCTGTTTCAATGAGTTTTTATGAAGCACTGTATTTGAAAATGCAGGGGTGCCTGGGTGGCTCAGTCCGTTAAGCATCCGACTCTTGATTTCAGCGCAGGTCATGATCTCACGGTTCATGAGGTCAAACCCTGTCAGGTCAAAGCCTGTCAGGCTCTGCTCTAACAGCGTGGAACCTGCTTGGGATTCTCTCCCTCTCTTGCTTCACTCCCATGCTCTCTAAACCAACAAACCAACAAACAAATAAACAAATAAACTTCAAACACACACAATAAAGAAAATGTGGAAGCTCCTAAATTAGAGTAGAATCACGGTTACCTCTTGGGAAAGAGGGGACGACTTCTTACGAAACTTTCTTCTCTGCTTCTTCCTTTTCAGATCGGAAAGTGTTTCTCTCCAGCGGGAAGCTGAAGTGTGCAGGCTCTTCTCTGTTCCTCAAGAAGAAATGGGGCATTGGATATCACTTAAGGTAGAGCCACATGAGGAGGCTGGGAAACTGAGAAAGGCACATGATGTAAGCACGATGTTTGATGGAATGAATACATTACAGCACAGGTGAAACTCTTGATTTGTCCCACACCGATATTTGCATGTGCATATGTGGAGATATTCACACACATATATGGAATTGGTCTGTATATAGGAGAGAGGTTGACGGGTAGATTTTAGAGACTGAAAATACAAGGTAACAAAAAAGCCGAGATAAATGTGATAGAAAATCCATCCACAGCACGCTGTTAAGGAAGGTTTGGATTAAGGGAACTTTCACGGCTGACACGTGGTATTATCCACCCTTCTCCCCCCTCACCCACGTGTTAACATCGTTTCTTGAGTAGGCTCCTTGCTTCTACTTGATCTCTCAGTGGTGCTGTTCATGTGCTTGCTCTTCTCTCCGTCCTCTTCATTTTATTTTTATCATTATTTTCAATCAACTGGGATTGATGGAGTCATTCAGAGAGAAGATGCATACCATCGTTTTATTTAAATCTTGAGTCTTTTGAGATAGAAACTATTGCTATTTTTATTCTATAGATAAACGTAGAGTGCCCCTAGGTTCATAAGTGAGAGAGCCAGGAATTGAATCTGGATATTTTTAACTTTGAAGGCTAATATCCAGATCTGTATTTTAAATTAATGTTTATTTATTCATGAATTGGTCAGTTTGTCAAAAGTATAGCTCTAACTTATGGCATCTGTAACTTAAATATATATATAAATACATATATATTTACATATATATATATATATATATGACACAAGAAACAAAAAAAATTAATGGCTTCATTTTATCTATCATAATCCAAATTTTGTTGTCATATGAAACTGGTGTGGCCCACCCTATTGTGACTTCCATATTACTCGCCTTTAGTTAAAAATTAAATATGTAGGGCGCCTGGGTGGCTCAGTTGGTTGAGTGTCTGACTCTTCATTTTGGCTCAGACTGATCTCACGGTCGTGGGATCGAGCCCCATGTCCGGCACGGCACTGAGGGTGGATGGAGCCTGCTTAAGATTTTCTCTCTGCCTCCCTCTGCCCCTCCCCCGCTCCTGTTCTCTCCCTGTCTCTCAAGAAAAAAAGAAAAAAATACACATTGTTCATTGCACACGCCTGTCGTGACCTACATTTCCCCTTGTCCGAGCTTATTTCCAGAGGCTGGCAGTTTTCTTGGGTCGATTCCCTCCTGTTTTCGTCCTATGGAGTTATTTGAATGCTGTCTCGTGTAGCTTTTGCTAATCTTCCAGCTCCGTGTATCGTCCCGGTGTTTCATTTCCCCAGGCACATTGTTTGAGTTGCTTCTTGGAAATGAATTAAGCTCTCTGCAACTCGGTTTCCTCGCTGACAAAGTGGGCATAACAATTCCCAGTTGCAAGTAAAGGTTAGAGAAGAGCGAATGACGTCGCGCCTGGTACAGAGCATCGAAAGAGAACGTGTTCTCTAAGTAAAAAACGATGGTCAGGATCCCTGCATACCCAGGTATTTAGGTATCGCCCGTGGCCTGCTTCCACGTTGCAGCAGCAATGTTGAAGATTTGCAGTAGAGACCCACTGGCCGCAAAGCCTAAAACATTTACCACGTATTCCGTTTTCAGAAACGAGCCTACTGCCCTCCATTTCTGAGCTATAGGCTCCCCGAGGAGGGTACATTTTCTGCTCCCTCAGTCCTCTCTGGTGCCCAGCACAAGTTGTTGTAAGTAACCAAGAAGTATCTATTAAATTGTTTTTATTTCAGGGGGCAGCAGCACCATGGAGAACAGTTACGATTTGGGGGGTGTTATTTAGTTTGTTTTTTTTGTTTTTTTTTTTTTTTTTTGCTTCATTCTCTCAGTGAGTTTCACTGCCGCTAAAAATGAAAGGGATTCTCATTTGTTCTTAATACGCACCAGTAAGCGTAGTTTCGATGTAAGCATTTGATCAAATAAAATAGCCATTTTTTTAAAAAGAAAGTTTATTTGTTTATGTTGAGATAGAGAGAACACAGGCAGGTGAGGGGCAGAGAGGAGAAACAGAAGCCCAAGCAGGCTCCGTGCCGTCAGCGCAGAACTTGGTGCGGGGCTCAAACCCACAAACCGTGAGACCGTGACCTGAGCCGAAATCGAGAGTTGGATGCTCGACCGACTGAGCCACCAAGGTGCCCCTAAAGAAGCCTTGTTTAAAGGACTTACTAAGTACAAACATCACTATTACCCAGTTCTTCGGACAGCCTTAAACGTCAGGAATCGTTATTCCATTTTGCTAATGAGCAGACTGTCCAGATAGGGCAAGCAGCACACTTCAAACGGCAAAACCGAGTTTAGAAGCCAAGTCACTACTGGTATTTGTCTATTGTATACTTTAAAGCCTGGATTCATACGTTTTTGTTTGTTTTTCTACGTTACAGAAATACCCATGGTATTTTTTAATGGATAGACTGTTCTTCTCTATGATTCTGTGTTCTTGGTCAAAGTTCTGGGGTTAGCACTGCAAAGAGAGCAAAAATCAGTGATCTCAACGACTCACATCCACATTCATCCACAATTCATTTCTGTCTGTACCCCATTTCCTTCAGAGCATTTACTCCTATTGCATTTACTACTAATCATTTATTTTTCTGTCTGTTTACTTGTTTTCTCCCTGTCTCCCCACCAGACAGTAAACTCCGTAAGAACAGGGCAGCACTTTTATTCACCGCTGTACCCTCAGCATTTAGGGAAGTTTTTGTCACATACTAAGAACTTAATAAATCTGTATGGAAGAGCCAGCTGAATAACGGAAACTGTTTTGTCCCTGCCTATCAAAATCCCCTTCTGTTTTCCCAATACAGTAATCCTATTCAGCCAAATTAAACTCCCTTTGAAAAATCTTCACCATTTTCCACTTTGTGTAGTCCTGCTGTGTCCCTGCTGTCTCTACTGTGCCACTGTTCTCCTTTTAAGGACTTGAGTCAATATTAACTTGCTCTGGGCATCATCTCTAAATAACCTGACCAGTGGTTCTGATTAGCTCCCTCTGCCTTCTCCTATTACATTTATACGATCTGAGATTTTTTCCCCTTTATTTCAAACATGAAATAGAAGTCATTGTCTTCATGCTATTGAAGACTGTGTCAAATAACATATATCTTTCTTTTTTATTTTTCAAACACCAGTTTGCAGTTGAATGAAATGTGCGTTCAGGAAAAAATAACATCGCTGGTTAAACAGCACATCCCCGATGCCAAATTATCAGCAGAAAGTGAAGGAAAACTTGTCTACACATTGCCCTTGGAAAGAACAAGTAAATTTCCAGGTAAGCACACTGTGAAATGAAATGTGTAAATAAAATTTATAATCATAATGATAATTCTTACAGCATGTATTGAGAGCTTACAATGTGTTCAGGCATTTGAAACATGATGCAAATAAGACAGTGGTTGGATGTTTTTATCAATTGTAGGAAATATTATATTTCAGTAGCTGCACTGTAATGTCTGGGCATTTTAGGGAACTCTTTAAGTCATTCATTCCCTCTGTGGTGCATAGCAGAATCTTCTAGTGTTCGTAACTGAATGAACACAAGTGGTTGAAAACGTCTGGCTTAGCCATCACGTTAAACAGCCCCGTGATTGGTCCTTTTCGTTCTCGACAGGATTTTTGTGATATCTTTGGGGTTTTTATGCCAATACATAAAAGTTTACTTTAGGACCACCATTTTGAATTCTTTGTCGGGTAAATCATAAAGCTTCATTTACGAAGGTCTGTTTCTGGAAGTTTCTCTTGTTTCTTTGTTGGGAGCATCTCCCACTGATGTCTCCTCTTCCTTCACACCCTGTGTTGATGTCTGCACATTACGTAAAGCGGGCACCTCTCCCAGGCTTCACAGGCTGGCTTTCTGCAGGAAAGGGGACACCGGCGATCAGCCTGGTCAGAGATTCGGAGGGCTGCCATCAACTCTTTTGAAGCAGGCAGCCGTGGTTTTTGTCTGTGCTGAGCCAGAGAGTGAGTAATGGCACCACGTAAACTATAATAATCAGGTTTGTGTGATATTGGCACAGTGATAGACACGTAGACAGAACGGAATAGAGAATCCAGAAACAGACCCACAGAGATACGCCAGGCCAATTTTCGACAGAAGTGGGAAAGCAATTCAATGGAGGAAAGTTAACCTTTTCAACAAATGGAGCAAGTGGACCCACAGGCATAAACGTGAACCTTTATCTAAATCTTCTACCTTAGGAGCGCCCGGGTGGCTCAGTCGGTTAAGCGGCCGACCTCGGCTCAGGTCACGATCTCGCGGTCCGTGAGTTCGAGCCCCGCGTGGGGCTCTGTGCTGACGGCTCAGAGCCTGGAGCCTGTTTCAGATTCTGTGTCTCCCTCTCTCTCTGACCCTCCCCCGTTCATGCTGTGTCTCTCTCTGTCTGAAAAATAAATAAACGTTAAAAAAAAAATTAAAAAAAAAAATGGAGAAGGGATTAATAGTTGCCATAGGGTTGGGAAAAGAAGGAATCAGGAGAGATGGTTGCAGCTGTAAATGGGTAGCATGATCTTTGTGGGGATGGGAATATTCTGTATCTTTTTCTTAAATGTCTATTTATTTATTTTGAGAGGGAGAGATATCGAGCACGAGCAGGGGAGGGGCAGAGAGAGAGAGAATCCCAAGCAGGCTCTGCACCGTCCGTGCAGACAGGGCCTGACGTGCGGCTCAAACCCGCGAACCGTGAGATCGTGACCTGAGCCAAAACCGAGAGTCGGACACTTAACCAACGGAGCCCCCCAGGCACCCTGGAAATGTGCTGTATCTTGATTGTATTTTCACTAGGGTGGTTGTGATCATTGTACTGTGGCTTTTTAAGATATTACCGTCGGGGGAAACGGAGTGAAGGGTACAGATCTCTCTGTATTATTTTTTTTTTTACAACTGCTTGGGAATCTAAAATGAGCTCAACATAACAAGTTGAATTAAAAGAGAAAGAAAAAGTGCACTTATTATGTATGTCATTCAGAAAACCTGCTCCCTGGTAGAGAGGCCCTCTAGGAGGGCCACACTGGATGGTGGAAGAAATTAACTGGGCCATACGTGTGGTTAACAGACACATAGATTAACCCCACAAAGTCAGTCACATATACATTTTATGGCGACAGCACAGGCGTTCCTTAGAGCCATGGGGCGAGATGTTAATCAAATCCTGATTAATGTGTTTTCACAGTCGTTACAATTTGGAGGAGGTTTGTCCAATTTTAGGAAAGTGAAGAATGACACAAACCACTCATTAGCAGTTTGAATCTCACCTCTTTCCTGCCTTTCCATACATAGGACTCTGATCAAGACAGAAAGCTTTTTTTTTTTTTTAATTTTTTTTAACATTTATTTATTTTTGAGACAGAGAGAGACAGAGCATGAACCGGGGAGGGTCAGAGAGAGGGAGACACAGAATCCGAAACAGGCTCCAGGCTCCGAGCTGTCAGCACAGAGCCCGACGCAGGGCTCGAACCCACGGACCGTGAGATCGTGACCTGAGCCGAAGTCGGCCGCTTAACCGACTGAGCCACCCAGGTGCCCCAAGACAGAAAGCTTTTAACTTCTCCTTTTGCCCAGGGAGAAACTATAGGTGGAAGGCTCAGGACTTCTATAATCCTGCTAGGATTTAAAATTAGGTTTCAATTCAGGCTTCATTTAATTAGCTGCTATTATTCAGATCCAGACAGGCAGAGACAGTGTTCATTATGTTAAGAACAGTGGCCGATGCAAAAGTGGCTTTGGTCAACGAACTAAAGGGTACAGGGACAGAGCATCGCGGGAGGAGGTACCAACCTCCAGTTTTCCACTACGACAAGATGCCCTGAGTCCATTCTGCATTCTTGATGACATCTTGTGAATTGTTTCTTCCACAGTCAAAAGCAGAAATAGAAAAAATTTAAAAAAAATAAAAGATTTATTATTCGTGTCCTTCCTTTAATATAGTTTTTTGGAACTGAAGAAGGTTCTGTACCATCGTACCAATCCTCAAAAAATTAGTTCTCTCCGTTTTGTTGGCTAAAGCACAAATGGCCCTGAAAAGAGTCTTCAGTTAATTAGAGTTGAAAAAACCCAAAGGTCCCCTGTTCATTAAATGTTAAAAGTTACCATAATTAAGTTAAAAACAAACTTAAAAATTTTTTTTTTAATTTTTTAATGTTTATTTAGTTTTGAGAGAGAGAGAGAAAGAGAGACAGAGCATGAACAGCAGAGGGGCAGAGAGAGAGGGAGACACAGGATCTGAAGCAGGCTCCATCCAGGCTCTGAGCTCTCAGCACAGACCCTGACGCCGGGACTCGAACTCAAAAACCACAAGATCACGACCTGAGCCAAAGTCGGATGCTCAACTGACCAACCCGGGCACCCCTAAAATGAAATTTTAACATAAATATAAATGACTATAAATTATTATTTGATCAAAGGAGGTTAATATATGAGCTGTCACAATATAAATTTTAAAATACAGTATTTGAAGAGTAAGTACGTACTATGAAATGTTAGCTTTTAAAATGTATACTTTTATTTCATACCTTTGTGCTTTGTTGCATGAAAAGTTGTCTTCACTTGTGATTTTCATAGTTTGGATTTGCTACTGTACGTGTTCTTTAGCGCTTTACGAGGATCTGGATAGGTGTCCTGGCCTTGGAATCGAGAATTACGGTGTTTCCATGACAACCTTGAACGAAGTGTTCCTGAAACTAGAAGGAAAATCAGCTGTTGATGAATCAGGTAAATAAAATGCGTGACTGATCATGTCAAGGTATTCACAGCACCTAGTGCAGTATATATTTCCGTAAAACACTGTTACATAGATGTGATTACAAAATGTGGGGTTCCGTGATGATCAGGTCCTTTCCTAGACAAGGATACATGGAGCCAGACTGCATTCCTGTCACATTATACCTTTCCTGCCAATATTGCCTTATCATTAAAGCTGGCCCATTTTCTTCTATCCAAGGCTCACTGCTGCCTTCATCCCATTTCCCAAGAGCAATTTCAGACAAAACATGTATTATTTTTTAAAACTTTGTTTTTAATGTTTTTTTTAATGTTTTTTTTTTTTACATTTATTTATTTCTGAGAGACAGAGAGAGATAGAGCGTGAGTGGGGGAAGGGCAGAGAGAGAGGGAGACACAGAATCCGAAACAGGCTCCAGGCTCCGAGCTGTCAGCACAGAGCCTGATGCGGGGCTCGAACTCACAAACCGCGAGATCATACCCTGAGCCGAAGTCGGACGCTTAACCAACTGAGCCACCCAGGTGCCCCAATGTTTATTTATTTTTGAGAGAGAAAGAGAGACACAGCATCAGCAGGGGAGAAGCAGAGAGAGGGAGACACAGAATCCGAAGCAGGCTCCAGCCTCTGAGCTGTCAGCACGTTTATTTTATTTACTTTAAATTTATTAAATTTATTTTAAATGTATTTATTTGAAATCCCTCTCTTCAAGCATTCTGAATATGGCCTCCCTGGTTTCTGATGAGAAGCCAGCTTTAGATTTTACAGAGAATATCTTGTGGGCGATAACTTGTTTTTTCCCCCTGCTGCTTTCAAGATCCTTTTTTTTTTTTTTTTTTTTTTTTGTCCTTGGCTTTTGACACCTTGACTGTGATGTCTTTAGGTGTCGATCTCACATTTATCCCACTGGGAGTTTAGTGAGTTTCTTATATGTGTAGTGAATGTTTTTCCTAAAATGTGGGAAGTTGTTAGCCATTATTTTTTCAA
Source organism: Panthera tigris (assembly GCF_018350195.1). NCBI lineage: Eukaryota > Metazoa > Chordata > Mammalia > Carnivora > Felidae > Panthera > Panthera tigris. The sequence continues at coordinate 49,810,245 of NC_056673.1, read as the reverse complement.
CTATAATTTCTGACCCTTTTTCTCTAAACTCTGCATCTGGAACTCCCATTAACCCAGTATATGTGGTCGTGCATATTAGAATGCTTGATCGTGTCTCCCATCTCTCTGAGACTTTTTTTTTTTCATTATGTTTTCTTTCTGTTCTTTAAACTAAATTATCTCACTTCTTTTGAGTCATGTTCACTGATTTCTTTCTTCCGCCGAAAGAAATCTGTGGAGCTTTTATTTTTTTCAGTGAACTTTTTTTTTTTTTAATGTTTGTTTATTTTTGAGACAGAGAGAGAACGGGGAAGGGTCAGAGAGAGAGAGGGAGACACAGAATCCGAAGCAAGCTCCAGGCTCTGAGCTGTCAGCACAGAGCCCGACGTGGGGCTCCAACTCACAAACCGTGAGATCACGGCCTGAGCCGAAGTCGGACGCTTAACCGACTGAGCCACCCAGGGGCCCCTTCAGTGAACTTTAAATTTTTTTTTTTTTAACGTTTATTTATTTTTGAGACAGAGAGAGACAGAGCATGAACAGGGGAGGGGCAGAGAGAGAGGGAGACACAGAATCCGAAACAGGCTCCAGGCTCCGAGCTGTCAGCACAGAGCCCGACGCGGGGCTTGAACTCACGGACCGTGAGATCATGACCCGAGCCGAAGTCGGACGCTTAACCGACCGAGCCACCCAGGCGCCCCTTCAGTGAACTTTTAAAATTGGTTCATGCACTTTTCAGCTCAAATCTCTATTTGGTTATCTTAAATAATTTTTACATCTCTAATTATATCCCCTATTTGATGAGACATTATTGAAATACAGTAAAACTTTGCTTTGTGAGCATAATTTGTTTCGGAAACGTACTTGTAATCCAAAGCACTCATCTATCAAAGCGAATTTCAGGAACCATTGGCTCAGTTGTGATCATGTGACGCTTGGCACCACATTCTATTCGTACTGCAAGGCACCACTCATGTATCAAGTTAAAATTTATTGGAAACGTTTGCTTGTCTCACTAAACAAGTTACTTGCAATCCAAGGTTTTCCTGTACTTGGTGATTTATAAATGCGTCGTTCGATGTACGAACATTTGTGGATTTCCTAGACGTTATTGCTGTTGACACACAGATCATATTCCAGCACAGGCAAAATTCTAGAGCTCCCTCTGTTATACAGCCCCAAATTTCTCAACAAGAAATGATATCTACCTGATTTTCAGCTTGCTGTCACTTTTTGTTTACTTGTTTTGGGGGGGTTTCGGCTTTTCTGCTACTGGGGAGTCAACCTGACTCTCCATCCTTGACCATGGCTTACCACGCCTTGGGAGATCGCTCCACATTTCCACCCTACACCCAGATGTCAGCATGCCAGTGTATTGTACCCAGCCAAGATCCATTCTGCCTCAGTATATCTCTTTCTGCTCATGTGTCCTGTAGCCAGCCCCTGGTGGATTTCCTTCACAGAGGAAGGCCCCATGTACCTTGACGATGTCTTCCACAAGTAAAGAGTCTCTGCACTTTAGCGTGGATCTTTCTCAGCTTTTCCTTCCCATCTCCAGCCTTTGGTGTGCTGTTCCCATGTATTTGGTGAAGTTCTCATGGGAAAGGGTTGGTAAATGATGTAAATTCATTTGGGGACGTGAGTACCACGTGACTCTAGTCTGTCCTACCAGCCCATACATGACCATAAGAGTTTGTTCAATGCCCTCTCCTTATTCATATCTAAAGTGGTTCTTTCCTTTTCCCTTGCCCCTAGGATGAAAGGAGCCATGGGTATCATCTCCCTCGGAATGAGTCTTCCCTTTATGGAAAAAAAAAAATTTTTTTTTTTTTTTTTACTTTCTTTATGCTCGTATCTGATGGGTTAAAAATAACTGGTATATTCTCTCGGTAAGAGAGGTGACAGTCTCTTGGAAGCAGGAGATCCCTGAATTATTCTTTTAATATACTGTTGACCCCTACCTTGTATAAGATCTTTACATCTTCTTCAATAGTAACTGGAATGGTGTGTTTTTGTGTCTGTGGTTGAACATTTTTGGGCATGTGCTTTCTGAGGTTTGATATCAGGCTTGTTTTAACACCATACAATGGACAGCATCCTGAGTCTCCAAAGAAGAGTGCAGCCTCCAGTGGTGCGAACAGATTTGAAATCCCACCAGTGCCAACAATTAACGGTTAATCCCGTTTGTAGCATGTCAGTTCGTAGGTTGTTTCTCTAGGCGAACACCTGAGGTTATTTTTCCCTTGCAAGTGACACCTCTAGGCACGCTACGATCTCGCGTATTTGCCCTGACCTCTTGAATGTGTTGTCTGTAGCCAAATGATCGAAGATCTCCTTTCTACTCCTTTTGTTCAAGGCATCAAACTTCCATTCATGTTTCTCACTCATGGCGGCTGCCAGAGCACCACACAACGCCCACAGTTACGCAGAAGACTCTAGCAGTGTGGACGACACAAGCTCCTACATGCAGTAGGCTCCATAACGTCCAGCTGGAGCCCAGTTTTATGAATTGCGTTTTTTCGTATTTTGCAGATATTGCCACGTGGGGAGAAGCCCCGTCAGAAAGAGCTGGAGATACAGAGAGGCTTGTTGAGACAGAGCAAGTTCTCAGTTCGCTTAATGAGATAAGCCAGACCATAGGCGGAATGGCTCTTTGGAGACAGCAAATCTGTGCGATCGCAAGGGTTCGCTTCTTGAAATTAAAGCATGAAAGGAAAGCTCTTTTATCACTGTGAGTGTCAGAGTGCCACGTGGGGTTTTTTCAGTCGATACATTAAGAAAACAAATCTAAGATGTAAAAGGGAGAGAAGACCATCAAAAAATAAAAATAAGGTTGGGGGGGGCGCCTGGGTGGCTCAGTCGGTTAAGGGTCCGACTTTGGCTCAGGTCACCATCTCACGGTTTGTGGGTTCGAGCCTCAGAGCCTGGAGCCTGCTTTGGATTCTGGGTCTCCCTCTCGCTCTGCCCCTCCCCCACTCACGCTTTGTCTCTCTCCGTCTCTGAAAAATGAATAAACCTTTTAAAAAATGTAATTTTAGGGGCGCCTGGGTGGCTCAGCCGTTTGATTGGCCGGCTTCAGCTCGGGTCACGACCTCGCGGTCCGTGAGTTCGAGCCCCGCATCGGGCTCTGGCCTGATGGCTCAGAGCCTGGAGCCTGCTTCCGATTCTGTGTCTCCCTCTCTCTATGCCCCTCCCCCGTTCATGCTCTGTCTCTCTCTGTCTCAAAAATAAATAAAAAACCGTTAAAAAAAAATGTAATTTTAGGGGTAGGCAAAGGGCAAAATACTCAAGAAAAGAGTCCAAGAGCTCTGTGTTGAATTTCCATAAATTCTTGATGGTATCACGTTCTAATCTGCTCAGGCAGCTTTAAAGGTTAAGAAATGACTGTGCATTCACACTGGCACTTTTCTCCTGGGTAGGCTCTTGATTCTCGGATTTGGAGTTTGCCCTCTTCTCACAGAGATCATCACCATGAAAGTGTATCAACAGAGCTACGCTTGGGAACTCTCTCCTCGTTTGTACTTCCTGGCTCCTGGACAACAGCCACGTGATCCTCTCACGGGATTACTGATCATCAACAAAACAGGTAATAATGTGGCGAATACTCCATTCCCAAGTGCATTCACGGTTAAGAGAAACATAAAGCATGTGAGAGAGAAAAAGAAACTTTTGACTTCCTCCGTATAAAACTGTTTATGAGGCTTGAGGAGGGTGAATGCAAGTCCAGGAAGGTAAAGGGGACTAGGAAAGGACTTGCCAAGGAGACACAAACTTTCTGGTGGCTGTGGGCAAAATGAAAGCATTTGTATCAAAAAAAAAAACACGTTTGTGGGGCGCCTGGATGGCTCAGTCAGTAAAGCATCCAACTCTTGATTTCAGCTCAGGTCATGATCTCACAGTTCATGAGTTCAAGCCCCGTGTTGGGTTCTGTGCTGACAGCGCGGAGCCTGCTTGGGATTCTCTGTTTCTCTCTCTCTCTCTCTCTCTCTCTCTGCCCCTCCCCTGCTCAACCTTTATCTTTCTCTCTCAGAATAAAGAAATAAACATTAAAAAAGACACATTTGTAACAGCTGGAGCTAGAATTCATGTGCTATTCCATTTATTCCAAGGATACAGTCCAGTGGTTTTCAGTGTATTTCACAGAATTGTGTAACTCTCAGTACAACTCATTTTTTTTGGAATCTTTTTATCTCAAAACTTTTTTTAAAAAAATTTTTTAAAGAATATTTTTATCTCAAAAAGAAATCCCATGCTCATGAGTACTCATTGCCATTTACTCTTCCCCAGCTCTGAGAAACCACAAAATTTCTGTTTCTACAGATCTGTGTTACCCTGGACATTTAATATAAGTAGAATTACACAACAGATGATCTTTTATGACCGACTTCGTTCACTTAGTGTGATGTTTTCCAGGTTTGTCTATGTTGTAGCATGTTTCAGTATTTTTTTAATTGTGGAAGAATTCCATTGTGTGAATATGCTACATTTTATTTTTCATTATATGATGGATAGTTTCTCCAAATTATTGGTTATTATGAGTAATGCTGCTATAAATGTCCATGTACAGGTTTTTGTATGAACATACATATTTTTTTCACTTCTTTGGGGTATAAAACCCAGAAATGGAATTGTTGGGTCATATGGTGACTATATTTAACCTTTTGAGGAAAGGCCAAAGTTCTTTGAATGGGCTGCCCCAATTTATGTTTATGCCAGCAATTTGTGAGGGTTCCAATTTCTACACATTTTCACCCAAACTTGTTATTTCCTGACTTTTTTTTTTGTCATACTCATCTTCGTATGAATCAAGTAGTATCTTGTAGTTTGATTTGCATTTTGCTAATAGCTACTGACCTTAGGCATCTGCCCATGTGCTTACTGGCCAGTTGTATATCTGTCTTTGCAGAAGTGCCTTTTTTCTTCCTATTTAAACAATGAATCATACGTCCTTTTTATTGAATCCCAAGTGTTCTTTATATATTCTAGATACAAGTCCCTTGTCGCATGCAATAGATCCTCATCATTCACAGGTTATGTACTTGCAGACTTCTCTAGTCAGTAAAACTTATTTGTGACCCCAAAACCAATACTCATGGCTCTTTTGTAATCATTCACACACATGCTCAGATCAGTGGACAGTTTGAGTCACCTGATACACACTTTCCAGCTGAGGTGATACTCTGTTTCCTTGTTCAGCTCTCATACTGTAACTAAATATCCTTTCTGTAGTCTATTGAATGCTACGTTTTCCACCCAAGTAGAGTGCACAAGTGCTTTCTAGTGTCCCTGAGTCAAGAAGGCCATGAGATACCTTCCAGAGGAAATATGTGTGTTAAATAAGCTTCGTTCAGATATACATTAGTGTTGTTGGCTTTGAGATTGCTGTTACAAGTCAACAATATATATACCAAAACATATATAAGATATGGCGATCTCTTGATTGGTCAAAGAAATTGTTGCAACCAGAGGCTCACAGGAACCTCAGCCATAATTAAGAATTCACTTGGGGCGCCTGGGCGGCTCAGTTGTCTGAGTGTCTGACTTCGGCTCAGGTCATGATCTCGCGGTTCATGAGTTTGAGCCCCGCATCGGGCTCTGTTGCTGACAGCTCAGAGCCCGGAGCCTGCTTCAGATTCTGTGTCCCCCTTTCTCTCTGCCCCACCTCTGCTTGTGCTCTGTCTCTCTCTGTCTTTCAAAAATGAATAAACATTAAAAAAATTAAAAAAATAAAGAATTCACTAATTCAGTGTTTGTGGTGACTTTATAGAATATATGTACCATGAATAATAAGAGTCAGTTGCAAGTTTTCTGCAAAAATTTTGCTTCGTCCTGTAGATTGCCTTTTCATTTTCTCATTAGTGTCCTTTGAAGCATAATGTTTTAATTTTTTTAAGTTCTTTTTTTTTTTTTCTGAGACAAAGGCAGTGTGAGTGGTGGAGGGGCAGAGAGAGGGAGAGAGAGAATCCGAAGCAGACTTTGCAGTGTCAGCGTAGAGCCCGTTGTGGGCCTTGAACTCACCAACCATTGAGATCGTGACCTGAGCCGAAATTAAGAGTTGGATGCTCAACCAACTGAGCCACCCAGACACTCTATAATGTTTTAATTCTTACAAGGTCCAACTTATTTTTTTCCCTGGCTTGTGCTTTTGGTCTCATATCTAGGTAAGCTTTACGTAACCCAAGATCACAAGGATTTACTTCTATATTTTCTTCTAAGGTGTTTTTACTCTTAGTTCTTCCATGTAGGTCTGTGATCCAGTTTGAGTAATTTTTGTGTATGGTGTGAGGCAGGGACACAACTTCAATGGCTATTCAGTTCTCTTCAGGGGACTGAGTGGCCACCAACCTTTCTTATTCCTTTCAGTCCCATGTTGCATAAACTCCATCCCCCCAGGTAGTGAGAGGACTGGAGTCCTGGTCCATCCACTCCCTACTTATGAGATGAAAGCTCTATCATAGGCACGTGAGGCCAAAAATAAGGCCAAATCATCCTTATCCCAGTTCTTCCCAAGAAGATACTGTAGGCCTAGACGTGGCTTGATGAAGGATTCTTGAGTTCTTGGCTATATCCAGAGTGAAGCTTCTATCAAGCTAATTGAGGATAGGGACTAACAGTATGGATTTTTAGCTCAAATGCCAGTTTTTTAGTGTCCTTACCCAAACTTACTAGATGTTCTTAAATTTTTTTTGCACTTTCTGTGTGCCATTAAGACAATCAAGAGATTTTTAACTTGTTGGATTTTTAGTAATTTTTACAAGTTATGGTTGCTTTTCTGGGAGAAGGTCCATGAAGCTCCTCCTACCCTCATTCAAACAGCTGTTATCGAGACACATTTTGAAAGTCAATTAATAATCTAGCAGTAGTGAAGTGAGATTTAGCGATTTCCGTAGTTGATTAGTAGCGATTACCCGTGTCATTAAACCCTTAATGTTTATGGCCACTGATTGCAATATTCTAGATAAAAAAATCATTCCAAATGCCATATGGTGCTCAAAAAAAGACTTTCACCTTTCACGTTAGCAGTAATCAGAAGCAAATAAATATATTATGAACTAAACTCCATCACAAGTGAATAGATTTTTAATTCACAGTAACAAGTATGTTCTTACGTGGAAAGCTATCCTGACAGTCCATATGACAGTAAGGATCACATAATGACATTAATTAAAATTTTATTGTACAACTTGACATTGATTTTCTTAGTTTTATGACACACCTAATATATTTAACTGCAACGCAGGGGCAAGCATTGATGACTTTATACATTCTGTGGAGCATCAAAACATAGCTTTGGAAGTGGATACATTTGGAACTAAAAATGCCATAGATGACCCATCTTATAATGGAGCCATCATAGTGTCTGGTAATGAAAAGGTATGTTGGTCTCTGTTTCATAATTTTTCCCCAAGATGTGGAAAACCAATACAATATCGATGTACTCAGCTTTCCATTTCAGGATGTGAAATGAAAAACAAAGAATGCTTGCATTTATTACTCAGTGAATTGTAGTCATTAACATGATGAATAATTCATATTTTAATCATTGTCTACCAACACAAGCTGTGTGTATTAGCAAAATAAACACTATATAATACCCCCCGTCGAGTGCATATTTAAGTCCAAAGAACTCAGATTTCCTCTCAAGGATTTTAGAATACATATTTTCTGAAACTTCTGTTTTATTCTTAAACAATAATACTTGATGCTAGCCTTCACCCAGATGTCTGGTGTCCTGAAAATTAGATTCAGTCTATATGCTTGCTCTGTTTTACTTACACAGTGTTTGTGTTTTGCTTTATTTGACACCATTTAAAAAAAATTTTTTTTTACATTTATTTATTTTTGATAGAGAGAGATAGAGCACAAGTGAGGGAGGGGCAGAGAGAGAGGGAGACACAGAATCTGAAACAGGCTCCAGGCTCCGAGCTGTCAGCACAGAGCCCGACGTGGGGCTCGAACCCACGGACCGCGAGATCATGACCTGAGCCGAAGTCGGATGCTTCACCGACCGAGCCACCCAGGCGCCCCTATTTGGCACCATTTTAAAAACAGGATTCTTTAAATTTTAGATATTGAATTTTGAACTCTTTAGCAAAAAAAAAAAAAAAAAAGAACTTTGAGAATTTATAATTTTGCTTTTTATATTTTAGTGTTACAGATTTTCATTAGTATGCAATACAAAAAGACTAAATTGCTTCCCAGTTCTCATGGATATTATTAGCAATGCACTGCTTGGAATGGTTAAGCCATCAGCACACATCCAAACTGATAGAAGTACATTTTCAAGCGTAAGTATACTGACTCTCTTCCATCAGGAATCTGGTCTCTCCTGCACCAAGAATGTCCCAGGTCACTCTTTTAAGTGCTGCAATCTCGTTCTTATTGAGTAAATAGCTGCATAATAAATCACGACTTGGTTCATGCTAGCTCTCTGGTTTTCAGAAATCAGTACACTTTTTAGAGCTTCAGTGTTTTCAGTAATCTCTATACCCAGCATGGGGCTCAAATTCGCAACCCCAAGAGTCGCACGCTCTACCTACTGAGCCACCCAGGGGCCCCTGGAGCTTTATTTTTTTTTTAACTTTTTTTAAAGTTTTATTTATTTTTGAGAGACAGACAGAGACAGAGAATGAGCATGGGGAGGTGCAGAGAGAGAGGGAGACACAGAATCTGAAACAGGCCCCAGGCTCTGACAGCTCAGAGCCCAACACGGGGCTCGAACTCATGAACTGCAAAATCATGACCTGATCCGACGTCGGATGCTTAAGGGACTGAGCCACCCAGGTGCCCAGAGCTTTAATTTTTTAAATGCAAAACAGAACTCTTTTTCAAAGGGAATGTGAGGTAATGAAAGTGAAGTCAGGAAGCACTGAGAGACTAACACAAAAATAACAAAAGTAGGAAGGAGGGAGAGAGACAGAAAGAAGAAAAGGAAAGAGAAGGGGAGGGGAGGGGAGGGAAGGGAAAGGAAGAAACTGAAGTCTTATGATTACTTTTAGAAACACTACAGAGAAAAAAATTTAGGACAAAGTTCAGACCAACACTGCAGGCTGGTTACACTAGAATTATTCCAGTTCCTTGTAATAAATATTCATTATTTGGGCCTGCCAGCTTTTTCATACCTGGGGCAAAAGGAAAAAAAAAAAAATCCCTATTTCTAAAAAAAAGGCCCATGTGATTGGATTGTGTACACAGCCTTGTAAGTTTGGAAACCAGAATACAGATTAGAGTTTGTAATTGTTCCTTTTTGATGATTTCCTAAATATATTGCTTCCACTTAGAGAGTTCTTTGAACCCAGAGACCGTGTATTTTTAACCCTACAGAATATTTTATACCTTGAGATAAGGCTGAGGACATGATAAGCACCAAGTAACTTATTTGTTAAATGTATAAATGAAAGTCAGAGGTCAGCAAATTATCTATATTCCATTCAAATCTAGGGTTTTAGAATAATATATATATGGCTAAAGACCATTTACCCATGTGTATATAAATGGACCTTGTGTCCATCATTTTCACACACTCCTGTAGGATTTTGAGTTGACTTCTCACGACATACCTCATGGTGCGTTCAGCAAATAAAAATTCCTTTCAGTAAGGGTGTGTAAGAAGCTTAATCCCTAAAGCAAAAAGTTTTAGTCATTCATCAAGTACTAATTTTAGACTATGCTATGGTTCATTTAATTAACCTCCTATCCATTTTCTGGTTTCTGAGGGAGGATACCATAGTTGAGCAAATTTCCATCAATAGAAACATTCCGTTTTAGCTATGATGAGTTCGATACCAACTAACTACCTTACTTGACCTTGTTTCACGTGCTCAGCATCCGAACTTTAATATCTCCAGCAACTCAGGTTATACTCTATTTGGATTTACCTGTTCGTTGCTCAGGTAAGAGTTTTTGGGAGTTTCAGACCTTGCTTCTGTCCTGCTCAAGTCAAAGGATTTACCACTGAGTACTGAACCCACCCCGCATGCAAGGTGTTCTTAAAAGATTCTGTCAATAACCTTAAATCTCACCTTTCTGTCGTGAGAAAGGTTGTCTCTGATGGCCAAGCTGAAGATAACCAGACTCTGGTTATAACTTTAAAAAAAAATTTTTTTTTAACGTTTATTTCTGAGAGAGAGAGACAGAGAGAGCGTGAGCATGGGAAGGGCAGAGAGAGAGGGAGACACAGAACTCGAAGCAGGCTCCAGGCTCCAAGCTGTCAGCACAGAGCCCTATGCGGGGCTCGAGCTCACAGACTCGTGGACCATGAGATCATGACCTGAGCCGAAGTTGGCCGCCCAACCGACTGAGCCACCCAGACACCCCTGGTTATAACTTTTCTCGGCAATGTGTGTAACTAAACACCTTTGTGGATCACGAAAGTAACGTGGAAACTGTTTTCAGGGCAGTCAGTGCATCTTCTGTCGCTAAAGACTGTTCCAAACAGGAGCGACATTGTGTGTGAGCAAGTGCCAAGGTTTTTCATGGAGATTCCACTTCCCTTTCGAGTACTGTGCTTTATCTCTACTTTGGAAGCCTCAACCAATATTTTTCTGGTCTCACGGTGTACCTAGAAAGGCACTTACCATCACTGTGCCCACAGAACATCCGAGAGGATTTTTGAGTCAGGCTGTCGCATTTGACATAATTAAATACCCGTGAAAAATGAGATGTTCCAACTGTGACTTGTCATTATTTACTGTTTTCACATCAGAATACATTTTAGAATCCTAAAATGAGAAAATGTAAAATCTTACTCCTCTTTTGTTTCCCAACGGTGTAATACTTATCAGTTCAGCCTCATGCTTGGAGTCACTTTCCTTATCCCTGTAATTGGGTATAAAGCCAAGAGTCATGCTTCATAATTGGATGGATAATGAAAGAGTTTGGGAACCTCAGTGGGGACCTAAGGAGGGAGTATATGTCATCAGTTTAATATTTTTTTTAATGTGTTCCAGAAAGCAAATGTTGAATTTGTTACTCAGCTCGTTATATTTGCATTTTCAGGAGTCACAGAGAAATTCGTTTGTATTTTGGGAACATACCATATTATGGGCGATTTTGGCATCCTCTTGTACTCCTTATATTGCAATGAGCAGCTTCGATGATTATAAGGTAATAATGAAAACTTCATTACTTTGTATAACTAGAAGGTGAAGGTGAAAGTCCTTCCACAAGGCTTTTATACAAGCCTTTTCACAAGGCTATTTATACATTTCTTAAATGCTTATTTATTTTTGAGAGAGAAAGCATACGAACAGGGGAGGGGCAGAGAGAGAGGGAGACAGAGGATCCAAAACGGGCTCCATGCTGACAGCGGAGAGCCCGACGTAGGGCTTGAACTCATGAACCGTGAGATCGTGACGTGAGCTGAAGTCGGATGCTTCACCGACTGAGCTACCCAGGTACCACCCTCCCGTCCATTTATACATGCTTCATAGAGCAGCCAATTTAGCAATAAATCCTAAGATATAAAAATTTTGTTTGATGTCTTTATAAATACAGAGATAAATAAAGAGGTTACAGATAGAGAAGATTCTAAAAGTTGCATGGATGTGCAGCACCTAGAATAGACCAAATAAATTTGAAAAAGAAAAAACAAAGTTGGAAGGGTTATGTTTCTGCCCTCAAGGCTTACTACAAAGTTATAGGAGTGGAGAATGTGTTGTATTTATTTAGGATCGTCATATAGGCGTAGGAAACAAAATAGACATTTCAGAGATTATCAGTTGATTTTCAGTAAAATCTGCCAGAGAATTCAGCAAATTGTACCCGAACGACTTGACATCGGTATGAGGAAAAAAAATAGTGTTCTCAACACTCACCCCCCACCATACACAAATTTTATTTGAAATGAATCGTCGATTTTGTGGTAAGCAATTATTTCTTGCTTAGATGGGGCAGAATGAGCATATATACCATAAAGGAAAATGAGAACTTGAAATTCGTCAAAGTTAAAACCTTTTGCTCTTTGTAAAGCACCAATAAGAAAATACAAAGCTTCGGGCTGGGAAGAAAAAATATCCACAACACTCGTACATCTAACAAAAGATTTGTTATCGCACATAAACAAAAATTGGAGGGTTGCATGGTCCCTGCACAAGGAAAAGACAAAAATTTGTGAAGCATTCCATATTAAAAAAAAATTTTTTTTGTACTAAGAAGATAAAGAACTCTTACAGCTCAGTAGTAAAAGATAGCCTAAAATTTAAAGATGGGCAAAATATTTGAACAAATACTTCACTGAAGATATGTGGAAGGAAAATGCTCCCATGAAAAGATGGCTAATATCATGGGTAATCAGGAAAAGAGCCCCCATGAGATAGCTCTACACACGAACGAAAATGAGTAAATGAACATGACTGAAAATATCACGTTTGGGAGGATATGGAGAAACTGGAACTGTAATGCGTCATCGGCAGGAACATAAAATGCACAGTCACTTTGCTAAGCCATTCGGCGCTGTCTTACAAAGTGAAAAATACACTTATGGTGTGGCCCGGAATGTCTCTCCTAAGCATTTACCTGGGAGAAAAGAAAACCTCTTTCCACATACAGACTGGTACGTTCATGTTCTTGGCAGCTTTATTCATGATAGCCAACTCTCTGAAACAGCCCAGATTTCCATCAAGCTGTGAATTGATAGAAATCCTTGGGTGGCCAGACCAGGGGATGTTACTGAGCAGTACAAAAGAAGGAACAACTGATAAATGCATCAGCATGGATACGGGTCATAACCATTACACTGAGGCAATGAAGACAGGAAAGAGTAAATACTGAATGATTTCATTTATATGAAATTCTCAGAAAGGTAAAATAAATTCGTAGTGACAGAAAGGAGACCTGTGGTTTCTTGTAACCCCTGATAAAGGCTATTAACTGCAAAGGAGCATGGGAAATTGGGGGGCGGGGTAATGTAAATGCTCTATACTCTGATTATGATTGTGATACAGGAATCCATGCATGTGTCAAACCCCACGCAACTGAATACTTCATAGGGACATTTTTTATGGTTTCAAAATCACACTTCAAAAAAGTTAGAGAGAGAGAATTGAAATAAAGGAACATGGTATGTTGAAAACATGAGAACAAAAAAATATTTAATGTTTAACTGACTATACATTTTCATTCACAGACACTCTTTCGTTAATTGCCATGCATTTTTGATGTACCTACAGATATTTGGAGCATCTTTTAAGATGAAGACTGATTCAGTAGTTCTGGAGTAGAGACAGATTTTGAGTGGCAGTCATAGGGTGATGGATTCATATGACTCGTCAACCCAGGCCAACTCGCATTAGCTTTACTTGCAAATCTCAATAGAATGCCTTTTAATGGCTCCATTTTTGTAACTTGACTGCACAGAGTGACCCTGCATAAGGATCTTTATCTGTTCCTCTCCAAAGTGATTCTGTTGTCCAAGGGAAGGGAGCGCTGGCTGTTCTGTTCTCTTCCTAGTGTAGAACCTCCGGGGAATCTTGGGAAACACCATTTGCTGGCCTGAGGTAACTGTCAGGCATCTCGTAGTTAACACTGTCCTAACTTAAAATGACTCCCAGGGGCACCTGGGTGGCTCAGTCAGTTAAGCCTCAGACTCTTGGTATCGGCTCAGGTCCTGATCTCCCGTTTCGTGGGATGGAGCCCCACATTGGGCTCTGCCCTGAACAGAGCCTGCTTGGGACTCATTCTCTCTCTCTCTCTCTCTCCCTCTCAAAATAAATAAATAAACTTAAAAAAAAAAATGCCTCCCGTAGGAAATGCGGACATTTTCTTTCTCTGGTCTGTGAAACGCCTCAATCCCACCATGTTCCTCCCAACCCTTTGGCCACTGTCTGTCTCCTTTGGAACTCCTCATTCTTCTCCATTGTCTCTAAATTCTGAACTCCTTACATCTCAGTCCTAGGCTCTCTCATCATTCTTGATGTCATTCTGTCCTAGGCAAACTCATCTAACCTTATGGCTTCAAACCCCTTTTACCTACCCATCACTCAACAGACTTGATCTCTAATTTCTTTCTTCTTCTTCTTTTTTTTTTTTTTTTAGTTTGAGAGAGAGAGAGAAAGAGTGTGCCTGTGCGGGGGTGGGGGAAGGGGACAGAGAGAAGAGAGAGAATCCCAAGCAGGCCCAGTGCCATCAGCACAGAGCCCAGTGCAGGGCCAGTCCCACCGCCGTAGGATCATGACCGGAGCCGAAATCAAGAGTCAGACGCTTAACTGACAGAGTCACCCAGGCGCCCCAAGATCTCTAATTTCTCACGTTACCTCCAGTGCGGATCCAAACTCCCTTCTCCGGGGTTGCCACTGGGAGAATCACAGACTCTCCCAACTTAACCACATCTCCAAAGCTGAATTTATGATATTGTTGAACGCGTGTACCCCCTTTCCGCATTTCCTGCCCTCCAGAGCTGGCAGTGCTGGGCACTCACTCGGTCAGTAACCTAAAACCACCATTCACCCCTCTCCGGGCTTCACCACAGATCCGTCCATCGCCAAATCCTTTTCAGTCATGCCAACTGACTGGGCCGGTGCTCAGAGATTTTGACACGCATCCTTAGGTCAAATTCCATCTCTGACAGGGGCCTATTTTAGCCAACCAGAGACCATCAGCAAATGAACTATTTTTGAAAGAAAAGAAACATATTCAAAATTGCTTAACCATTTATTGCGATTGCTTCATTGGGGCCCAACCCCTCATCACTTGATAAGTAGTTTTAAAATATGTAATTTAGTGTGCTTATTCAGAGACGGGCAGGAATGCAAGACACGTAGTATTTACGAATGTAATAATATTCATGTACGTGGGCATAAATATTTGGATGGGTAATAAATATTTGCATGTGTGCTATGCCAAAACTACCCTAATGTATCCTTTAGTTAGAATGAAAGGAATAAAGCCATTTCATATGTATATAAGGTACATATCGTGTTATGTATTTATGTATAATAGTAACTAAAACATAATATTTTATGTATAACCTTGATATGTATATAGACATGTGTAGAGAGAGACAGCACAAGACTTCACAGTGAGTCAAAGCAGAATCACCCTGATGGAAGGCTAGCTGCTTAAATAAACCACCCTGTTCCCGTAGATTATTAATCACTGTTTTGTTTACTGCAGTGTTAATACCTTAATTACACTGAGACCTTCTTACACGTATTTCCACTGGGTGCGTGACGAACATCAATATTGTTCATGAAAGCAACCAATTGACCATCTGTGTTTGGAACTATCTGTATCCCTTGGTCCCCATAATGCTTCTGGCCATGATGCAGAATTATTACAAAGGAAAATGCTGATCAAATGTTTTGTTACATAATCCACGTTTTCTGGAAGCTCCAACTGAACTAGCACTTTGTGTCTTTGCTGTTTTGTAATCAGAACAAAGCTCAGTCCCAGCTCCGGATTTCAGGCCTCTTCCCTTCTGCTTACTGGTTTGGGCAGGCGCTGGTGGATGTCCCAATGTACTCCCTGATCTTACTGCTTATGTATTTATTAGACTACGGCTTAAACTTCCAAGAGTCTGCGTTTGTAACTGTAAATCAGACTATACAAGTAAGTGATGATATTCATAGAACAAATACCGTTGAATGATTTCATGAAAAAAATTGAAGATGCAAATGATATTTGTATTGTCATAAATTAAATCGCTGTAAAACTCTGTGCTACAACACTCTTTTGGCTTCTGATGTGTTTCTCGGATTGCATTTGCCTTTGACTGAACGTCACGTTCCTGTTGATTTCAGATCCCCTGTTCTATTGGCTATGCCTTCTCACTTATCTTCTTGACATACGTGATTTCGTTCATTTTTCGCAAGGGGAGGAAAAATAGTGGCATTTGGTCTTTTTCCTTCTTTATGGTAAGTATATTTTTTGTGTACAATTCTGAGCCAGTACTTAAAGTTTGCCCTCAGTAGAATGATAAATTAGTATCATAATCTAAAATATTTTGTTTTCTTTATGCATGATCCTTTTCAAACTCTGCATGTTTTTCTCTTCCTAATTTCTAGCCTTGTCTCTCTCTCTCTCTCTTTTTAATGTTTATTTATTTTTGAGAGAGAGCAGGGGGAGGGCGGCAGAGAGAGAGGGAGACGCAGAATCCAAAGCAGGCTCCAGGCTCCACACCGTCAGCACAGAGCCCAACACAGGGCTCGAACTCACAAACCGTGAGATCGTGACCTGAGCTGAAGTCAAGACGCTTAACCAACTGAGCCACCGCAGATCCGCAGGCACCCCTACCCGCAGGCACCCCTACCCTCCTCTCTTTTAAAAGTAGCCAAATTGTTTCTAGAACCATAAAGTATTTGCTAGAAGGAAGCCAGGAAACCATTTGTATCTTCTTTACTGAAAAACAAAGAAGCCCACAGACCTCCACGAGATTACGAATGTTGTTGCTAGCCTGGTTAAAACTAGAAACTACTGCTCCAAATTCTACTAGAGTTAATTCCACAAAAGCAACATTTATTTTATCGAAATTAGGAAGGAAAAGTACATGTTATCTCCTATTACCTATTCTAATTTCCTGTCATTCTGGCTGCCAAAAAGTAAATTATTAATTCAACAAATACTAGTTGGCTTCAGGACACCTGGGTAGCTCAGTCAGTTAAGCGTCCTGTTCCCGATTTCGACTCAGGTCATGATCTCACAGTTCGTGAATTTGAGCCCAATGCCAGGCTCTGCACTAAGAGTGCAGAGCCTGCTTAGGATTCTCTGTCTCTCTTTCTCTCTCTGCCCCTCCCCTGCTCACTCTCTCTATCTCAAAATAAATAAATCGGCTTTAAAAAAATGTGTATTAGTTGCCTTCCAACAATATGTCAAAAAGTAAGACTGATAATAAATAAAAAATAGTTTCAACCCTGAAAGGGCACTCAGAGGGTAAAAGAGAAGTAAACAGTCACTTACGAGAACAAAGTGACAAGGAAAAGATGATCTCTTTTTTTTTTTAATTTACAAATTTTTATTTATTGCCTTTTTTTAGGGTTTTCGTAATAACCACTTTTGACAAAATTCCAAGGTACTTTAAAGGAATTCATATTTTGTCTATTTCATGATGGGCATAGGTCTGTTAAATGAGCACTAAAATCCTTGGCATTAGCTACAATCAAATGACAAATAGCAGCTCAGACTTCTTTTACTATACTAAAGATGATCTCTTTTTAAAAGATTGCCTCTGTGAAAACCAGAGAAGGGAAAGATGAACTCATGAAAATGAGAGCAGAAATTTCCTTTAGGAATTGAAACCTGGAGAATAAGATTTTACTAGCTGAAGAAGAATGATGCAGTGAAGAAAGAGAAACCCAGAGGGGAGAAAGTCCAGGCTTATCCTAGGAACTGATAATAATCTGGCTTAGGGAAAGGAAGAAAACACCGTGCAGCATGGGCGTGGCCTTAGTTATGGTAAAAATATTGGTTGGAACCATGCTGGCCTTTGGTGATGTGCTCCAGAATTGAGTCTACAGGCTGTGGGAAGCTATGGAAGCTTCTAGTATAGACATGAAATGTGATCCGAAATATACTTTTAGGAGGAACATGCCCAGTGCCATAAAAATGGTAGCTTGTAACACAAAGAAGCCGGAAGTACAAAAACTTTTAGGGAACTTTTATCATTGCAGTGTTTTAGAAGAAAAAGTCTGAATGTGTCTGTTGGACCTCTCACCATCTCTTATCCCTGAATTCTATTGAATTCTCCTGAAGCCACTCTGGGTTTTTCTGTGCCTCTGTCTCTCCATCAGTATAACTAACAGAAGTCTCTCTCTCTCTCTCTGTTGTTGTTATGTCATTCCTACTAGATATCAGTTTGTGTTCCCCATGATCATTGCTTTTCTACCCGTTTTACCTCCGAAAAGAAGGCCAACTTTCTTCCTTTTCCGTAACGAAAATATTCCATACGTTAGATTTACCCAGTCGTGTCTCACTCATGATACTCTAGGTGAAAGGAATTTGGCTAAGTCACTAAGAGAACAGGTCAGTAGCAATAATGCTGATTTCAGTTGGGTTTCTGAAGCTGGGGCTGAAATTAGGGTTATCTTCAAGATGAGCCATCTCAGTTTGGAATATATGTTGAAATTCGAAGTGTTAACATGCGTGTCTGTTATCTTCTTTAGATCTCCACCTTCTCTTTGTTTTTATTTATGCTATTGGATTACTTTGGATATGGTGTGCTGTATTACATCACCTTTTTAATACCACAAGCCACCTTAATTGGCTGCATGTTCTTGTTTCTTTATGTAAGTAGTGCCACCATCTGCCCCAGTGTCCTAGAACTCTTGGCCAATTGTGAATGCTATGCTGGGGGTTGGGGTTCTACATCATGTTGAGTATACATGACATTGAAATATTTCTACCGCATGGATACCAGCTGAATTCCTCCCAGATAGGCCCGTGTGCTCCAGCTGAACTGCATTAGAAAACCTGCCCCCGGTCCGTGCATGGGGAGGGGGGGGTAACAGGTGGTGGGAAACAGAGCAGTCTTTACATGCTCGTAGGCATGCTCAGCTTTAGAAGAAGGCAAATGAAATACCCCCGATCTTTGGGATCTTGCGATTCTCGAGAGGCACTCCATAGGAATAAAATCCTTTTCTTCTAGCTAATCGACTTCTACAAAAGGAAGAAAGATACAGTGCATGCATGAAGATGGGGAAAGGGAAGGGAAGAGAATGGGAGGGGAGGGGAGGGAAGGGGAGGGGAAGGGAAGGGAAGGGAGGGGAGGGGCTTATGAAGGATCAACGGGCACAGGAAGGTGTGCGAAGCTCTGCGGGATAAGGATAAACCCTGTTTCTCTCTCCTTCCTTGGAGAGGCTAACGCATGCCCAAGTTCCTCTCACCAGGTGGTGAGTACTTGCTAAATCCTATTGCTTCAAATAAAAACACAGTGCCTCTTAGACCTTGGGAGGAAGGAATACAGCCCTTTGATACACATTTCGGAATGGACACCTACCCAATACTCATGGCGAAATCAGGGGACATACCAGTAGGGCTGTTCAGTGGGCCAATTCACGTTTATATGGATAAAAATGCACAAAACCAAAAACCTTCCTATGTAACCATTGTTTTTCCTTTTGCAGCAAGTCGAGTCTTCTCTTTGGACTCAAGAACCAACAAGGGCAGAGCCATTTCTGGTATTCTTAATTGTAAGAACACACCTGTCTTTCAAAACTGTTGTCTTTTCCTATACGAACCATTTTAATCCCTGTATACAGGGTGAAGCTTTTTATTAAGGTAGATATATGGGTATGTGTAGCCCATGGAGATAAAATATTAGTAAAATATGGAACACATTTTTCTATAAAGATTCACTGATTAGATAATATGCTTCCCAAATTTTGAAAACACTATGCCAGTATTTAGACGAAATGACCTAAAGTAATGGTATTACCTAATTGTATTTGCTTCTAATGTTTCCATAAGCAAGATTGAAAACGAACTTGATAGTGGCACGATTTGACAGATAGATTATTGGAAATTTGAAATGGTTTTTCCAACCATACCTTTGGAGAAGTCCGACCATTCCTAGTTCATTTCTGATGTGAAACATTTCTCTTTGAGTGCTTCTAACCATGCATCTCTCTCTTTATTCCTAGCCTTTCCTTCATTTTATCATCTTCCTTTTTATTCTTCGGTGTCTGGAATGGAAGTTCGGAAAGACATCAATGAGGAAAGATCCTTTCTTTAGGTTGGGAGAAATCAAATTGGATTCTTTCATTTCAGTTATCAGTGGTTAATTTTTTTCATGCATAAAGTAACGATTTAGCAAAGAACTGCCAAGTCCTGGAACAGGCTGGGGTCGCAGCTATATGCCAAGACAAAATATAGAGATCAGAGTACCTAAATCAGAGGATTATAAGTAGAGGAGGAAAAGAGATCTGAAACACTCACTGTTAAGGGCTCTGTCTGACATGATGTGAAGTGAGAGGGTGGGAAAAGTTATCTGCTGCTAGTTCAGGTTTTTTTGTTTGCTTTTTAATGTTTATTTCTTTATTTTAAGAGAGAGAGACAGAGAGACAGAGACAACGAGCAGGGGAGAGGCAGAGGGTGAGAGGGAGAGAGAACCCCAAGTAGGATCTGCACTGTCAGCACAGAGCTTGATGCAGGATTCAAACTCATGAACCAGCGAGATCATGACCCGAACTGAAATCAGAAGCCAGGTGCTTAACCACCCGAGCCACCCAGGCTCGGGTGGCTGGTTCAGTTTAAACAACAATCAGTTTAAATAGATTGGTAGTTGAAGGAATGCTACCAGTCTAGGGAGGAAGACTAGAATGATGAATAAGCCAAAGACCACAATAATTATGCTCCTTTCCTGTGGTGCCGAGAAGCCCAGCTGGTCGATCGCAGACTGGTCCGGTCATAATGGGACTTAGAAGCTGAGATTGTCTTTTTGTGGCATACAAGGACACGTCCATAAGCATCTTATTCCCTGTCTTCCATGCCACATTGGTTTCATCTTTAACTATGACAGACAGTTGAGTGGGTGACTCACAAGGTAAAAGATGACCTTTAGGAAATCTAAGGTCGAGGCGCCTGGGTGGCCCTGTCGGTTAAGCATCCCACTTTGCTTTGGCTCAGGTCACGATCTCATGGCTCATGAGTTCGAGCCCCGAGTCGGGCTCTGCACAGATAACATGGAGCCTGCTTGGGATTCTGTCTCTCCCTCTCTCTCTGCCCCTCCCCCGCTCATGCTCTCTCTCAAAATAAATAATAAATAAACATACTTAAAAAAAAAAAAGAAATCTAAGATCGGTATGTGGGATTAGGGCAGAGGTAAGAGAGACTAAAATGACATAACTAGCTAGCTAGCTGGCTAGCTATGAAGGACCAGACTTAAAATAGAGGAGAAAGTGAATCTGGCACATATTCCCAAGAAATGGCCAGGCTCAGTAGGAGACCAAGCATCTAACTTGTATTTTCTGAGACCATCCTGACTCCAAATATGTCAACTCATTCTCCTCATGGAAATGCAATAATGCCAACATGGAGGTGGTGGTAAAGATAGGGTTTCTAGAAAAATTGCATCACTAAACTAGGATACTAAAGTCCTATGTTAGACAATAGATACTAAGTTGCCCAGCGATAATGAAAAAATAACGTCCCATAGGTAAGTAGAGCGAAAGATACGTGAGAAGCAATGGTCACTAAATATAGCAGTACCATGGACAGGAATAAGGTGAGGAAGGGCGGAGGAGTCATGGTACTAAAAGGAGAGTGTGACAATTTATTAAGTACCCAGCCTACTACTCAAAGCATCAGGTTTAAAGAATGCAGTATTCCGAATACAAGAATGAAGCTGCCAATCAGTGATTAATGGGTGGCTTTCGACTCTAGAATTTCTCCAAGAAGCAACAACGCGTATCAAAATCCAGAAGATCCAGAAGGGGAGGATGAAGATGTCCAAATGGAAAGAGTGAGAACAGCAGATGCCTTGAATTCCACGAACTTTGATGAGGTAAAACATACGTGGTAATGATTCCATCGAAACCACAAACATTTGTCGGTCAAAGTGGTCAGGCTACGAGTCTAATGCTCACAGAATTTTGAGTTTCTCTAATACATACAGGCAAAGACCACAACTCCAGTTTAGGAAGTGGTCATGTGATTACATCTAAAGAAGCAGATTAAGAGTCATGTCACCTCAGTTTGTCATTCACGGTTTAAAGAACCAGTAGAGAACAATGAAAATTGCAAAAGCCAAGAAAGACCTAGTGAACTTTAGAACCGGAATAAAGCGATAGGGTGACACTGCTTCTTGGAGAAAGTGCACGGTGCGGACTTCAAGGCAAAGTCTGGTCCACAGCTTGTTGTTTTGGATGCTTAAGGACAACACAGTACTTCTCCAAGTTTCTTTGCTCCTGTTCTGCACAAAATAACGTGCTGCTGAGTAACTGCCTTTGTCAGGGGTTAACGTGACTGAAAATAAAGACTAGGATTGGAGAATGGCCAGTAAACATGTCACCTAGGAGAAGGTCTTCTGTGATGCGTGGCTTGTGCCAACCAACCCAGTGGGAAGACACCAACCCAGTGGGAAGACAGAGTTTCTTCAAAGTTAACGGAGAGAATTAAGGTCTGATGTGATTTATTTGTTATTTACAGAGACCGGTCATTATTGCCAGCTGTCTACGCAAGGAGTATGCAGAGAAGAGGAAGCACTGCTTTTCCAAGAGGAAGAAGAAAATCGCCACGAGAAATGTCTCTTTCTGTGTTAGAAAAGGTTTGCCCCCAATGGCTCATCCCCTGTTGGCTTGGGGCCCTCATTAGCTTTATGGTTCCTGATGAGAATCTGATGCATCATCTCTTGGTTTCACACACAGACTCATCAACAGGTGACTGTGACAGCTCCTTTGACCTGTTCCATTTCTAAGTGAAATTAATTAACTCACCCCACGGATGGGGCACAGTCACATCTACATGGAAACCATGAGCAGTCTATTAAAATGAACCACTGGAGCTGTGACATTTCTATGTAACGAACATGATTGATTTCCTAGTGTTCTTCTTCACAAGAGAACTAACTGGGGTTGTACCCATCCAGTCAGAAGATTTGACCAGCAGCTGTCAGATGACCTCATTTTGTGTCATTGTCATGGAGTGCTTAGGGTTGCAGGAGACAAGAGTATGATACACTGGTTTCCAAGAGTGGCTTTACCCCTTCCTATCGGTGTGACCGTGGGCAGCTAACCTAATCTCTGAGAGCCGGCCCCAGATACGTAAGAAGGGATTATGGTAACTTCTCAGGGTTGACAAGTACATGAGATACTGTGTATAAAGCACATAGCACGATACTTGTCACATAGCAAGACTTCAGACTCTGTTACATTTTTTTTTAATTTTTTTGTTTATTTGTTTATTTTGAGAGAGAAAGTCAATATTAAGTGTAACCATTTTTTTTCAGGTGAGGTTTTAGGATTATTAGGACACAATGGAGCTGGTAAAAGTACATCCATTAAGGTGATAACTGGAGACACAAAACCAACTGCTGGACAGGTAAGTGAATTAGGCTAATAATTTACATTAATTTTAATACATATTATAGTTATAATTATGATATATTTTAATGTATCATATTTTAATATAATTATAACATATGGTTATATACCACATATAATTATAATGTATTATGTTTTATATAATTATAATATGTTATAATATAATTATGCTAATAAATTTATAAGATGTTGGGGCACGTGGGTGGCTCGATTAAGTATCCAACTTCGGCTCGGGTCACGATCTCGTGAGTTCGAGCCCCGCATCACGCTCTGTGCTGACAGCTCAGAGCCTAGAGCCTGCTGTAGATTCTGTGTCTCCCTCTCTATCTGCCCTCCCCCTGCTTGCCTTCTGTCTCTCTCTCCCAAAAATAAATAAACATTAATTTTTTTTAATTTATAAGATGTTAAAACTTTGTAAACAGCAAATATCATTTAATCATTAGATGATTGAAGTAAACTAGCAGAATAATACATTCACAAATTAATGTGTTCATACACAGAAAAATTAATCGCTGCCAGGGAGCAATTACTTATGCCTTCAGAGACATTTAGAGGGAATGTTCAGTATCCGATCAGAAATCAATATCAGAATCCGTACAAGTCTTATTTACAATATCATAAAACACACGCATTTGCACTTTGTTTTTCTTGACAAACTATTTGCTTCCATTTACTAACAGCGAGTGCAGTGTAACGCATTACTTTTTTGTTTTAGAGTTTTAAAATTTTTATGTATTTATTTTTCATGTTTTATTTATTTTTGAGAGAGCACGAGCAGGGGAGGGGCAGAGAGAGGGGGACAGAGGATCCCAAGAGGGCTCTGCGCTGACAGCAGTGAGCCCGATGTGGGGCTTGAACCCACAAACCACGAGATCATGACCTTAGCCCAAGTCAGATGTCCAACCGGCTGGGCCATCCGAGGTGCCCCTGTTTTAGACTTTTTTAAATTGAAATATAGTAGACATACAGGATTTGCACATTCAATGAACAATTGTTTTCCCTGCATGTAATGCTTTAACATCGAATTAAAATGTTGAAAAAAAAACACCTTTATTAAGTAATTATATTCATTGTCCTGCACAACGTGCTTGGACACTGGAACGTGTATTTTTGTACAGATCCACTATTTCTTGGGAGTATTTGTAAGGAATGGCTCAAAGTTGAGGGATATGAAGTCAACTTGAATCGTACATGCAATTGAACCGCATAAAGTGGTCTGAAAAAACAAAGGGGCTCAGATTTATCAAAGAGAGAGACAACATGACGTATAGAGAAAACATTTCCCCCCAAACTCCTTGGCAGAAAAAAAGAAAACTTTAAGAGCTCGCTCCTTTGGAAAGTATGTCCAGGGTTGTGGAGAACAGAATATAACGCAGAGGTCTAGGGGATTGCACCGTGGGAAAGGGGTTGGTGGTCAGCCTGGAGGGAAAAGACCTCCTGTAAAGTGATTGACAACCCACTAAAGACGGAAGAGAAAACATATCCACAATCCCTCCGAAGCCGAGCTGAGAGCAGGTGTCTGTGAAGGGGGCCACTCAGGGAGGTTGGTGGCTTGGTCAACTCTAACTGGACTCCTTCAGTTGAGACCACGCTTCAATTCAGTCACCACCTGGACCCTAAATCATTATTTTATTTCTCATCACACATGAGTACAAAAGGAGGAAGTAACTGTTCATAGATACATGGCGATGAAATATTTTCAAAGGTAGGTACGTTCTGGGGCACCTGGCTGGCTCAGTCGGTAGAGCGTGCAACTCCTGATCTCAGGTTGTGAGTTCGAGCCCCACGTTGGGTGTAGAGATTACTTAAAAAGGATAGGGGTGCCTGGGTGGCTCAGTCGGTTAAGCATCCGACTCTTGATTTCAGCTCGGGTCATGATCTCGCGGTTCATGGGTTTGAGCCCCGCATCAGGCTCTGTGCTGACGGTGCGGAGCCTGCCTGGGATTCTTTCTCCCTCTCTCTCTGCCCCTTCCCTGCTCTCGCTCTCCCGCGTTCTCCAAATAAATAAATAAATAAACTTTAAAAAGTATAATAAAATAAAAATCCTGAGAATAAAACATACTAAGCATTTTTTTTTAAAGTAAGATCTGAGTTACAAAGTCAGCTATTTGGGTGTCATGAAATTAGCTGTCATCAGATCAGCCAGTGTGATCTTTATAAACAATGTCATTGTCCTACTTAAATATTTTCAACAACCTCTTACTGCACTAAGGCTGAAGGACCCCCCCACCCCCACCCCGGACCCCCCACCTGCTGGCAGCTGCAGGGACCGATTATCATGTTCCTTCTCCATTCGCCTTTCTTTCCTTTCTCACTCGGCCCCAGGCCCCCAGCTTTGTCTAGGGTCGAAGAACATATCAAGCTTCATTATGACGCAGGGCTTTGCTCTGGCTCTTTCCTCTGCTCCAGATTCCTTTCCTCTGGGCTTTTCCATGGCAGGTGCCCTCTTGCTCTCCCCCCCACAATGGCCCCTCAGCAAACAGGCTTTCTCTGATGACCCTACCTACTTATCTCCGCTGGTATTCCCCAACCCAGCTTCCGGACTGCTCCCACTACGGTACCTTACGAGCTGCCTGTATTCCATCCATTCATTTTTCTAGTTCTTTATTGCCCGATTCACTTGGTAGCAGGAAAACCCCCAAAATAAGAGGGGTGCTGGCTGTTACATGGGTGGCTCTCAAAAAACATTGGATCACGGATCCAATAGTGAGTAATTAAATTCACCAATTCATATACTTTCTTCCTGACTGCGATGAGGAAATTGTATATCAACTGTTGGCCACGATGGCAAGACGGTCCCGTTGGTGAGATTTTTGATTTTTCGGCTTCGGTTAGGTGGGGCACTCACTTGTTTTCATGGGCTTGCTCTCTGACGACCTTTCTCCAATGCAGACTGAGGACAGGTTGGTCAACCCGATTAGGACTTAGAGAGTCTCTAGTTTTTCTAGGTTTGTAAGGAGAAAGATGCCATTGAAATATGCAGGGGAAGCAAACAAACCCAGAGGGCAGGCTCTGAGCGTGAACTTTCCTCTGCAGGTACTACTAAAAGGGAGCCGTGAAGAGGACTCCCTGGGTTTCCTAGGGTACTGTCCTCAGGAGAACGTGCTGTGGCCCAACCTGACCACGAAGGAGCACTTGGAGGTGTTCGCTGCCGTGAAAGGGCTCAGGAAAGCCGATGCGGCAGTCACCATCACAAGGTAGGCGGGAGCCACAGGTGTTCTATGCCTGAGGGTGCGGGACAGTTGGGAGTGACGAGCTTCACTGTCATTCTGGACAGAAGACTCCTCTCTCGAGAGGAAGAGAGAGAGAGGGAGAGCGAGAGGGAGAGCGAGCGATCAACCCCTGACCCAGACCACACTGGGTAGATTCCCCACTAGAAACCCGTTTCCTGTATTTCAAAGTGTTCATTTTCCTCTCATACTGAATATGAAAATTAAAAAGTAACCATCAGTGAAAGTTACCAAAAATACTAAAATTAAGCATAGGGCACCTGCCTCAGTTAAGCGCCCAACTTCGGCTCAGATCATGATCTCACGGTTCGTGAGTTTGAGCCCTGTATCAGACTCTGCTGACAGCACGGATCCTGCTTAGGCTTCTCTCTCTCTCTCTCTCTCTCTCTCTCTCTCAAAAATAAATAAACATTTTTTGGGGGCGCCTGGGTGGCTCAGTTGGTTGAGCGTCCGACTTCAGCTCAGGTAATGATCTCCCAGCTCGAGGGTTCGAGCCCCGCATCAGGCTCTGTGCTGACAGCTAAGAGCCAGGACCCTGCTTCAGATTCTGTGCCTCCCTCTCTCTCTGCCCCAACCCACTTGCATTCTGTCTCTGTCTCTCTCAAAAGTAGATAAACATTAAAAAAATTTTTTTTAATAAATATTTTTTAAAAGCAAACTGTAAGTACAATTCAGTATAAAGTATTTATTTTGGCACAACTATTTAGAAATCATGAAATGTGCTTCTATTCTTTTAAAAGAGAAAACTATCTCTCTGAGGGGATCAGACCAACCAGTTTAAAATTGCCTGGCATGTAGGGCCGCCTGAGTGGCTCAGTCGGTTGGGCATCTGACTTCAGCTCAGGTCATGATCTCGCGGTCTGTGAGTTCGAGCCCCACGTCGGGCTCTGTGCTGATGGCTCAGAGCCTGGAGCCTGCTTCACATTCTGTGTCTCCCTCTCTCTCTCTGCCTCTCCCCCTGCTCACACTCTGGGCCTCTCTCTCTCTCTCTTTCTCAAAAATAAATAAAAATACTTTTTAAAAATTAAAAAAAAAAGAAAAGATCACCTGGCGTCTATTTTCAGAACCGCATTTCTGAGCTCCGCTCTGCATCCTTGGGCTGCGGGTCTGCCCTCCTTCCAACTTCCTCACTGTGATGCCCCATCGTGTTTCCCTCCTTCAGGCTGGTGGATGCACTCAAGCTTCAGGACCAGCTGAAGCTGCCCGTGAGGACCTTATCCGAGGGAATAAAGAGGAAGGTAAGAGGGGGGGCTCAGCGTTCCTCTGCACACCCCACATGTCGGCCCCAGACACGCTGTTCCTCTCGTTCCAGCTGTGCTTTGCGCTGAGCATCCTGGGAAACCCATCGGTGGTGCTTCTGGACGAGCCGTCCACGGGGATGGACCCCGAGGGGCAGCAGCACATGTGGTGAGGGGGCACGACCCCGTCGGGGCCAGCTCCACTGCCCCGTAGGAAATCTGTGAATTGCTTTCCTGCTGTAAGAATGGCCCCTTAAACTGTCTCTTAAAGGAGACACCTCTCAGGATCGTTAGGGCCACCGATATTTGGCAAACCAAAAAGGAAACCTCTCCCCGATGATAGTCCATCACTGAAGAAAGAGTAGGCATCGTTGATCGCCGCGGTGATAACCACGCCAGGCTGGTGTTTTAGAGCGAGGGCCCAGTATTAGGTTGCCGAGGTGGGATCGGGTCCTCCGTGTCACCTTGTATATTTCTTAGGAATGCATTTTCTCCTACGAGGCTGTGACACCTCTGTTGCTGGATTCTCCCTGCTCCTTCGCGCAGCCTTTTCGTAACCAGTCTCCTGCTCAGCATTTCTCTTTCAGTGCCACCTCGTGATCGACACGGTATTCTGTGCCCGCTCCTTTTCCAACGCCTGGCTCCCCCCCTCCCCCTCCTCCCCCCTGCCTCCCTCCCCCCACCCCCCATACGGGTCCCTCCCTTGCTTAAGCTCTTTTTGCAAATGACTCAACCTTCGTGCCAGTTACAAATTCTTCTCTCTGCCCACTTACGATTAACGAGAAGCCTTTCGCAATTGCACATGGTCCTTTGACGATTCAGGCAGGCAATCCGGGCCACCTTTAAGAACACGGAGAGAGGCGCCCTCCTGACGACCCACTACATGGCAGAGGCGGAGGCCGTGTGTGACCGCGTGGCCATCATGGTGTCCGGAAGGCTGAGGTGGGTGCCCGTCCACCCCCGCGCTGGGCGCCCAGGTGCACGGCCGGAGGAGTCTGTGGACAGAGGGAGGTCTCCGCGCGGCTGTAGCTACTGCATCTGGGTCCACCAGTGAGGTCCTTTAGACACCAAGGGTCTCAAGCGTGGTGTTTCCTGTCCCGTTCCCCTGTCTCTTACGACCACATCCTCCTCCCACCTCCAGGTGTATCGGTTCCATCCAACACCTGAAGAGCAAATTTGGCAAGAATTACCTGCTGGAGATGAAAGTGAAGGCCCTCGAGCAAAGGGAAAGCCTCCACCGCGAAATCCTGAGGGTTTTCCCCCAGGCTGCTCGGCAGGAAAGGTAAAGCTGGGTGCTTGCTGGTTTTGATCTGATACCAAGCTTTTCCTTGCCGGTTTCATTGATGCATGGCCCTCGGAGTCCACGGTGAGCCCCAAAGGAAACCTCAAAGAAGTTATTTGCTGGACACCCAAGAACCTAAATTGGAGAAGAGAAGAGCTGGTGTAAAATCAGAGGGACTAAGTGCTAAGTGCCCGGTACTGTCCTCATCTTGCATTATTCTACTTCATCCTCCCCGAGACTTGCCAAGGAAGACACCGTTTTTCCATTTTTCCTGGGATGGTTTCAAAAGAGCATGTGAGAGTCTGGCCACTACAAGGACCTTAATGAGTGGAACTGATTGTTACCTTTAAGAATAGGAAACTGAGGGGCGCCTGGGTGGCTCAGGGTTAAGCATCCGACTTCGACTCGGCTCGTGATCTCACCATCCATGGGTTCGAGCCCCATGTCGGGTTTTGCGCTGACAGCTCGGAGCCTGGAGCCTGCTTCGGATTCTGTGTCTCCCTCTGTCTCTGCCCCTCCCCTGCTTTCTCTCTCTCTCTCTCTCTCTCTCTCTCTGTCTCTCTGTCTTTCAAAAATAAATGCACATTAAAAAAAAAAGAATAGGAAACTGATAAGGGAGGTCACATGACAGCTAACAAGTGGCACAAGAATATAAACCTAATTATTTCACTTCAAATCTATTTTATAAACAGTCTAGTAATGGCACAGTTCTCAGGAGCATAATACAGTAAAAATCAAGAGATTAATTTTAGGGCCATTTTTATCAGCTAGACTTGATGACAGAAGACAGATGATTTAGGAGTTGGGGGAGAAAACAGGAAAGGGTGATAAGTCACAACAATACGGTGGGAAAATACTATTTCTACAGTGGAGTATAAGTATCACAGCAATGCTGTACCTTGTGTGCAGCCCACGACTGAATAGAAATAGGTCATGAGGTCACAAGGAATGAGAATAGATGAGAACGGTTGCCCCATAAAGCGAGCTAATAGCATCCTTTTTAAAATGTTTAAATGTTTATTTATTTTGAGAGAGAGAGAGACAGAGGGAGACACAGAATCCGAAGCAGGCTCCAGGCTCCGAGCTGTCAGCACAGAGCCCCACGCGGGGCTCGAACCCACGAACCATGAGATCATGCCCTGAGCCGAGGTTGGACGCTCAACCGACTGAGCCACCCAGGTGCCCCGCGCAAATAGTATCTTAACAAAATGAAATCTAAATCCTCCTGATTTTCAAATGGTAAAAAGACAAGTGTTCATCTGAGAAACAAATTATTTTTAAAAAATGCGATTCAATTCAATTTCAGTTATATTTTCAGTTTTATATTCAGGATTCAATTATATTATCCCAAATTAGGAGAGCATAGGGCAAGGTCAGAGAGAGATGAGTTCTCTGGAGAAAAGACCCAGAGTCCCCACGTGAATTGGGTGACGTCAAGCAACTACCAGGCGTCAGTCCCTGGCTGGAAGGTGATGTTTGAGGAGCCAGTGTTCAGCTGAAAAGATAAGGTGACAGGTGACTCTGGCACATGTCCACGTTTTACCTGCACTGCACCTCTTATCTCAGAAGCCAAGGGCACGATCCCCTCCTGCCTCCCAGTTGTCCTTGTGGACGGCCTCAGCCTGGGCATTTCGCTGGCCCAAACTGACTCTTAGGAGGACAGCGACCGGAGAGAGGGTCGCAGCCAGCTGGCACCTGCACAGGTGGTACCGGCCTCAGCCCCGCCCCTCTCCCCCCAGGTTCTCTTCGGTGATGGTCTATAAAGTGCCAGTGGAAGATGTTCGACCTTTAGCACGAGCTTTCTTCATGTTAGAGAAGGGTAAGAGCGACACACTTTGAAATAAGATCCCCCGGAAAGCAGGTAATTCCGGATCCTAGATGAATCCGTCGGCACAAGAACGGAATGTGACCTAAGGTGTTCGTTTTCAGAGTTCAAATCTCCAGCTGAATTTTATGGGCACGGGATCAAAGAGGTGGACAGATTCTGTGTGTGTTGGGTGTTGGAGGAGGGGCAGGGGGTTAATGGGAGTGATTTTACCTTTGGTGGGGTTTTCGTGTGTGCTGTGTGTGTGTCTACACACACACACACACACACACACACACACACAGGAACAACCTAAGTCAAAATTCAGTTGTGTATGCATTCAAGGAGGATGCTTTCTTTGGGAACATTGACGCATGCATATTTACAATTCAATTTTTATATGGACTTGCATCTTATTTTATTGCCTTAGGCTGGGTACTAAGAAACTGGCCCCTGTCTGGTCATTAGAACAATCTTCCCTTGTCTGTTGCACTTCAAAAGTGACCACGCTGCGTCTGTGCTCACTGCCCCATGTTTTTCTTGCCATCAGAGCTCATTAGCTCTGCTTCTCTGAACTGTGCTAGCCGCAACTCCCTCCCTATGCGCTTTCCATTGTCACGGCTCAGTGATCTTTTTGCTGGCTTGCCACCTTCCCTAGGGAAGACATTTAAGGCTCCTGGTTCGAGAAGACTTTTTTTACTCCTGCCGATAACATTCATGGTCACGGCAGTGCCCGCTTTCCATTCTCCGAGCTGAGGACCCCAACTCTCTGGACCATGTGTTCGTGCAGTCCCTTCCGGACCGACACTGTGGCCAGTACTGGCCTGGAGGTTCTGCTGGCGACCTATTTCCAGTCTACTGCCCTCCCATCGGGGCTGGGACTAGTCCCATTTTGGTTAAGGACAAGGGTTTTCAACTCAATTAGGAGCAAGCTGTCACTGGAGAGAGAGGCCCACAAAAGATATCTGCTCCCCAGAAACCCTCAAACATCTTTCCATATCATCTTCTGATGCTTCCCTTTGCCAAATGTGTCTTCCTTCCACTTCTTCCTGTGCTGAGTGTGCAAAAGCCTTGGATCACACACAGGGAAGGAGGCCTTTGCAGCACCGTTTCCTCCATTAAACAGACATCGCGAACACTGTGCTAAATGAGCATTGCGTGAGCACTTTTCTCCCCAGACCCGCATTGGTGTGTTTCATTTTTAATTTTTTTTTTTTAATGTTTATTTTTGAGAGAGAGAGAGTGCAAGCAGGGGAGGAGCGGAGAGAGAGAGGGAGACACAGAATCCGAAGCAGGCTCCAGGCTCCGAGCTGTCGGCACAGAGCCCGACGCGGGGCCCGAACCCACGAGCCACCAGATCGTGACCTGAGCTGAAGTCGGACGCTCAGCCGACTGAGCCACCCAGGCGCCCCAGCATTGGCATATTTTTAACTGAATGCAATCCTTAAACTAGGAACATTGTCATTGAAACTTTTTTATTCAACAAGTTTTTAAAAGTTGTTTGTACTGGATGCTGAACTGTCCGGATATAAAAATATATGAAATCCTGGGGCGCCTTGGGTCGCTCAGTCGGTTAAGCGATCAACTTCAGCTCAGGTCATGATCTCGCAGCTCATGAGTATGACCCCCGCATCGGGCTCTGTGTGGACGGCTCAGAGCCTGGAGCCTGCTTTGGATTCTGTGGCTCCCTCTCTCTCTCTGCCCCTCCCCTGCTCACACTCTGTCTCTCTGTTTCTCTCCAAAATAAGTAAACATTAAAATATGTATCTATGAACTCCTCATGTGCACCCATCCTTCTGCAGTTAAACAGAGCTTCGACCTGGAGGAGTACAGCCTCTCGCAGTCCACCCTGGAGCAGGTGCGTCCGTTTTAGGGACTTTGTTGCATCCGTGGGACAGAAGTGTACAAGCTGTGCCCGTGCTTTGCGCTCGCTTGGAGCTGCGGGAGGCAGTGTGACCTCCCCATCTCTTCATTTCTTGCCCCTCTCAGGTGTTCCTGGAGCTCTCCAAGGAGCAGGAGCTGGATGACTTTGACGAAGAACTTGACCCCTCAGTTAGATGGAAGCTCCTCCCCCAGGAGGACCCTTGACGCACCAAAACCTCTATTTCCTTTCAAGCCTGCGGTTGTTTTTTTTGAGACATTTATTTTTATAGCTTCAATGTCAGATTTCTAGAAACTATATTGTAAACACAACATGATTCTTCCTGTGGTGGAGAGAAGGAGCAAGCGCTGGGCAATTGCAGTGACCGCGTGGACAGAGGCACATGGCTGAGCCCGCCTCCTGGTCACAGCCTCTGTGTCTCTGCAGGTGGCCCTGATTCCCTATTTCTGCATAATACTGAATAAGCAAACTCACTCTTACGAGACTGTTTCATTTTCTGAGTACAATAAACACATTGGGTTCAACTGTTTGTTTGTTTATCAAAACCTTAAAATACTCTCTCACGTAGACTTTGTGAAGCTGATATTTTAATAAGAATTTAAGTGACCATGTTAAAGGTGTCATACTTTTCGAAATAGATTTTTTTTTTTTTGTATATTCTTGTGGCTAAAAATATGACGGCATCATTCGTTCTAATATCTGATACCAGTATATTTGAAAACACATCCACTGGTAATGCTATGAGTAGCATACACACGTACTTGTGATTAGGAGTTTACTGAACTTTTTAAATCCTGGTAAACCATTGAAGTCCCATTTTCACTGTATTTTAAAATCGAGGCTTCAGAGTTGCCCGTTTTGCCACGGATCGTTCGTGGATATTTGCCGCCTGGTCTAAGAAAGTTGATAAATGACCAAGTTGGTGGAAAATATACAATAAATCTCACATGTGCCATTTTGAATTTTTTTTAGTTAATTTATTTTTTTAATTAATTTATTTTTTGAGAGAGAGAGCACGAGCAAGGGAGGGGCAGAGAGAGAAAGGGCCAGAGGATCCGAAGCAGGCTGTCGGCAGCGAGCCGGACGCAGGGCTCGAAGTCACCAACCGTGAGATCATGACCTGAGCCGAAGTCGGACGCTCAAGTGACTGAGCCACCCAGGTGCCCTGAAATATGTTTTCTACTTCAAGGATTCTCGCGTGTCTCTTTCTTGACTAAGTGGCTTATTTACAAATTCGTTGAAATCAAATTGAAAAAAAATTCTAACGTAAGAGCTGGTGTGCTATAATCAACGTGTTGCTAAATGCAAAGAAAGAAAAAACACACTGTGGTTAAGGAAGTAAACGGTGGTGGCAAACATCTCCTAGAACAATCTTTTTTAAAAATCCCGGGTATGGTGGGGCGCCTGGGTGGCTCAGTCGGTTGAGCGTCCGACTTCGGCTCAGGTCACGATCTCGAAGTCCGTGAGTTCGAGCCCTGCGTTGGGCTCTGTGCTGATGGCTCAGAGCCTGGAGCCTGCTTTGGATTCTGTGTCTCCCTCTCTGCCCCTTCCCCATTCATGCTCTCTCTCTGTCTCTCAAAAATGAATAAGCATTAAAAAAAAATAAAAAAAAAAATCCCAGGTATGGTTACCATGCATAACATGTAGTTAAACAAGATTTTTCTGAGCTGTGGAGAGGCTTCCCTGAGCAGATTTCCCTGCCAGTTCTCTCTGCCTTATCTTTTCTTCCCTCGGGAAGCCCTGACCTTCCCAGACTCAGATCCATTTTAGCAGCCCGGAAAGTTCTGTTCCAGGCGGCACCCCTCCCCTCCCTTCCCAAGGTCCGTTTGTTCATCTTGTTCTGGTGCGCGGAATGTGCCGGAAGGCCGGTCGGTGCAAACACACCCCAAATCCCCTGCCAGTCACTGTCTTCGAAGGCAGGGCTCGCATTCCCCCTCTGTATTCCCATCAAGCAAGATAACATAAAACGTGCTGCTCAGCGTTCCAGGTCAGGGGCTCTGGGGGCGCCCAACCTGGAACACGTCCTTTGTAACCATGAAGGTCCACGTGACAGGCCCGGATCTCCTTGGACCGCTGGCCACGCAAGAAAGGGGAGAGGCTACGGGTAGTCACCAGGCCGGTTGCTACTCTGTCCACCTGCTGCGTGTGGAGCCCCGCACGCAGGGGGACCCCGTCCCCACTCCTGGACGCCTGGTACGTAAGTTCCCCCAACCAACCACCTCCACCGCTGTCTCCGCTCATTTCTTCGGCCTCGCTGGGCCCTCTCCCACCCTCCGCTTAGAGTCTACAGAGCCACAGCTGGGAGCCACTGGGTGAACGCAACTCCACGCCTGCCTTCGGCAACCCGTTGCTGCGTGTCCAGACCACTAGTCTGGAGCTTGGCCTAAGTTCAATGTGGGGTCCACCATTTACTGTCCGCGCGCCCCTCGCTTCGAGACAGCAGAGCCCACCTCCGAAGGTTGCCGTGACCACCAAAAGTCAACAACAGTCCCGAGCTGCTGGCTGTGATCAGCATCCAGTGCACTCCAGGGGGCTCCCTCTTGTTTTTATCCCCTCGGTTCTCCAGGGCACATCAACCTGCTCCTGTGTCACCTCGTTTCCTAAGGGCCAGCCGAGGCGTCTGTAAATAATCCCTGAACAGACTTCTTGGCACGGAGGACTTCACGCTGCAGCCCAGGGGAGTAACGCAGGGGCGCCTGGGGGTGGGGGTGGGGGGCTCAGTCAGTTAAGCGTCCGCCATCCCCTAAGGGCATGATCTCGCGGTTCGTGGGTTCGAGCCCCACGTCGGGCTCTTGTCTGCGCTGACAGCTGGGAGCCTGGACTCTGCTTCGGATTCTGCCAGGAAAAGCCTGCCTGCTCTTCATGTGGCTTCATGTGGGACCCATGTGTGGCGTTGGCTTCCCCTGATCCATCTGCAGAGGAAACCCAACGTATCGCCAGCAGGGTGCTGCCTGGAGCCTGGTGAACTGTGAAGGGTCTGATGACCACGTGGTAGATGTTGACATTTCGGAGGCCATCGAGGGAACCTAACGTCACAGACTAGCTCTGCGCATTTTACCCCCAACCTGTAACAGCCCCTTACATCCACAGGCCCCGGAGGACACGGAGCATTGCTGTGCTAAAAATAATTCTCTTTGTTACTTAGGGTCAGTCTTACCCTACCCATCCTTTTTCTAATCTCATTAGTATCCTCTAATAGTCTTCTAACCTCCTTTGGTTTGGGTTTGGAGGGTTTGGGTTTTTTGCCTCTCTTTTGGTCGTGTAGAGATCCTACGAAGTCATATTCAAGGGAAAAATATTCGGTTCAAGGAAATTCATTAGCACGGTGGAAACAATACCCCAGCTAATGGACCAATATCGCTATTTTCCAATCAGATGTAGGAGGTCAAGGGGACATGGCTCCCTGCCCCAGGCTCTGTCTTAGTCCAGTTTCCATGCTTGCTTTCCTGCTCACTTGTTGGTTTCCTCTCCTTCTATCCAGGTCTATGCCTATTTATTTATTTATTTATTTAATATATTTTCCTGCATCCACGCCTCCTCTAGTGATCTGTAGGGTTTTCCACACCTGTTTTCTTTTAAGTTTGTTTGTTTATTTTGAGAGAGACAGAGAAAGAGCGCAAGCAGGAGAGGGGCAGAGAGAGAGAGGAGGACAGAGGATCTGAGGCAGGCTCTGTGCCGACAGCAGACGGACGGCCCCACGTGGGGCTCGAACTCACAAACTGTGAGATCATGACCTGGGCCAACGTCAGATGCTTAACTGACTGAGCCACCCAGGTGCCTCAGATCTATGCCACTTTCAAAGCCTTTCCTGAGATGTTGGAGTAAAACTGGGAGGGGGGGAGAATTTTTCCCACTATTAAAAAAAAAAAAAATGTACAGTCTTCCAAGATCCCAGAGAGGACAAGTGATACATTATGTTGAGCAACAAATGATAAAGGCGTCAGGAAAAATAGACGATGACTTTTAGATGGTGGGAACCAAGTGTCTCAGGAGACATCCTTTGTCTACTTGACCCGTGGAGAACACACACAGCTGTGAAAGGGTTGGAGGGATAGACTAATGCAGAATCATCACATCACACACAGGAAATGGCAACACTTTGAAGGGGGGGAACCTTTGTATTCTTCTTATAAATTCCAAAATGTCCTTGTTTTTCCAGTGATTTACAATTCGTGTCTTCATCCTACTCTTCACATCCAAGAAAAGAAATACACGAGACCTCAATTAAATAGAGATTCTAGAGTTGAGGTCTTCACCCGTGGAAGCCCGAGTGATCTCAGTCTCGCTTTGGAGGTTGAGAGAGGTAGCTTGTACCCGGGTTCTAAATAGGTCGATGCTGCTGTGTTGTCAGAGAACTCATGAGGACAGAGCATACAAATGGCCCAAATTTCTTATTGTCCTAATCAGTTGAAATCGGACTCCCTGCACTGGTCAGGGTGGCCCTGAAGGGAAGGTCAAGGGGCCATAGCAGTTTAGATCTCCAGCCTTTACGATACTGGAATGTGCCCAGGAAGGAGAGTGAGGTCAATGTTGGAATCCAGTCTATCAAATGCAATGAAACACTCCAATGTCTCCACCCACACCTTTCCTTTGAGAACTTACAAACGTACGAACCAGTTGAGTGTCCAGTTGGAAACTCAAAATGTGTCCAAAGCAGAACTCCTAGCATTTCCCTTGGACTTCTCCATCTCAATAGTAGCAACATCCCAGTTGCCAACCTAGAGGGCCACCCTTGACTGCTCTGTGTCCTCCTTCGGGTCAGTTGAGCTGGTGGTTCTATTGACTCTAGCCCCAAATTGCACCCCAGTCCCTCCTCTTCTTTCCTTGTGCTGCAAGGAACTGCACCCACTGCACGAGCTGCCATTGCCTCTCGCCCAGCGTTCTGCATCGGCCTCCGGTTGTCGTTCCCGCATCTGGCCTTGCGTCCCATATCTCATTTTCTGCACAGTGGCTACAAATTCTATCATGTCCCCATCTTTTATGACGCACCACCGCACTCAAATAAAATTCAGACTCCCCGTTCAGACCTACAGATCCTCGTATGACGTGGCCTCTGCCCACCACTCTGAGACTCCGGCCACATGGAGACTTTCTGTTCCACATACACATCGAGATTACAGTGGGGCTCGGGACAGATGTGCCCTCTTCCCCAAATGGGCCACATCAGAATGTGGATTGTTTTGAGCTGGAGGCGCTTGCGTCCCCATGGGCTCAAGAGAAATTTTGTCTCCCCTTCACCACACAGAATCTAAACTGGGGGTCTTTCCAAGAACAAGGGTTATTAACAGAGATAAATTTCATCTGAGTGACCCATCTGTTTGGCAGGACAAATGTCTAATTTCCAAACATCTGGTCTTCTTATTGTCCTGTGAGGTGCATTTCTTTCCTCCAAAGTCCCAGACCCCTACCCACCTTCTCCCCAGTTCAGAATGACCTATATACCTCATTTTGCTGGCCTGTCTTTGGGATTTCCATGTCTATGTGGATTCCCTGTACGTTTGCCTATTAAATTCCATTTTCTCCTCTTACTCTGCCTCGTGTCAGTTTGATTCTTACTCTAGCTATAAACACCTTTGAAGGGACAAGAATTCTTGCTTCCCCAACAATTGTTCCTACTTCAGGACCTTTGCATCTACTTTTTCCTCTGCCAAAACTTCCTTCCCCCATTCACCTGCTTGGCTCATGACTGTCCTTCGGGCCTCAGCTCAAATGTCTCCTCTTCTAAAATATCACCCTGACCACCCAATCTAAAGTAGCTCCCAGTCACTCTCACTACTTGCCCTGCTCTATTCTTCAGAAATTAGGTAGCTTATTTATTTATTTGTAGATGACCCGCCACCCTTCCTCCCTACCCTCCTCCCACCAATTAAAGATAATCTGCGCAAGTGTAGGCATTTTATCTGTCTTGTTAACCCTTGTTTCCCCGTGGACTGGAACCGTGCTGATACCATAATAAGCCACCACTAAACAATTATTGGGTTCGTTAACTAAATAGAGGTCCCATTTCTCTGTTCTAGCATTTACTACTGTGAAATGCGATCATCGGCCACAACTTTTTTTTCCATCAAACTATCACTTTTTGAGGTGTGGGGGAAGAAAAATAATTTTTCCTCTACCTTTCTAGGTTCTTGGCTGAGATCCCTCTGTAATAAAAAGACAGATTCATGGGAGAAAAATAAACATAACATCTGTATCTCTTATATTAAATAGAGAGAGAGAGAGAGATACCCAGAAAAACTGAGTAACTCCCTGAAATGGCCCAAGCCATCACCCTAAGTGCCATTTCCATCTAAAAACAAAAGATGTTGGGTGGTGAGGGAGAGCCAGGTATGGGAGATTTTCAGGAAAAGCACAGTAAAGAAGGTTGGAGTTGTGTAGCTTTAAGCCCATGTCTTCTCCACTGACAACAGTTTCTACAGATTTAGAGTACCTTCCTGGTACAGCAAGGGAGACACCCTTACACATGGAAATGTCCCTTATAAATGTAAATTTCCCTTACGAAAGGCTAACTTCTTAGTTTTCAGAGATTTTTCTGTGTCAGCTCTTTCTTAAAAATGAGCAGCTCAAAATAATCCCTATATTACAAAGGCATATTTTGGGGTAGTTTATTTTGCTCCCTGACAAAGGGGAAGGGCCACGTCTCTCGTTTGTCGTGGTATCCCCAGTTCCTGATACATGGTGGATGCTCAGTAAATGTCAGATGAGTACTCCAAGAGCAGAGAATATCTGAGAGAGGAAGGGAAAGATTATTGGAGACAAAGTGTTCCTACTTCAGAATAAGATATGTGGCTGAAAATAACCTGAACGTTGCTGGACCCAAGGGCTATGGACATTTGAGCAATAGTCACTGATTCTTTTCGTTATTTATGACCTGTGAGCTTCTGAGACCCAAACCACTTGAAAATTGAATAACAAATGAAAATTACAAAATTACTGGCTAGGAAAATAGATCAAAGTTGAGATGAGTGGTTTGCTTCTGTCAAGATGAAAAATACACGACGTACAATGTATTCTCATAGAGAGGTCTGAGTCATGTCTCCAATGCTGGATACTTATGAGCTCCTTATGTGCCAAACACTAACTGACACACTTATAGGAAAAGCAAAATAAGTAAAATACCATCAGGAAAGGGAAGAAAGAGGATTTATATTAATTAATCATCTTTCCTATGCCAGACATTCAGGCTACAATCTTTTCTTTCTTTTTTGTTTTGTTTTGTTTTGTTTGTTTCAGGCTACAATCTTAAGAGGCTGATTATTACCGTTTTACAGTAAGGAAACTGATCGGCAGTGGGAGTAAATCACCTATAATCACACGATTTGGTAGAGCTGGAATTTGGACCCAAGTTTTTCTGGTTCCAAAGCCCCCATTCCAGTGTATCTAGAATGCAAACAGAATCTGACAGATGCCATGCAAACATAATTACTGAAAACCAAAATGGTAGCAGAGGAGGGTAATTGACTCTTGGGCCTTCCTGGTAGTGAGTTTAAAGTTGGAAGCAAAGAAAACTTCAAGGTTTCCTTGAAGTGAGGTCCTAATGGATGAGGAGGTAGGTCTATGCCAAGTTTCAAGGGGGAGGATAAAGAGCAGGTGGAGTGGTAGGGAGTCATGAAGGTGACTCATCCAGGTGCCATTCCAATTTGGAGAAGACCAAGCCCAATAACCTGTAAGATAATTGTTTTGATGCCTAGAGAATTGAAGGAGGGCAATCGAGAAGGGGAGACCAAAAAAGTTCTGAGAGCCACTTTTTTCAGACCTGAGCCCTGAACCCAAGGTCCTTTTGACCATTTTTTATATCATGGCCATGGCCATGGTCTGTGGCCATTCAATGTATTTTCTGCCTGCCAACTGCAGCAGTTTTGTGATAGCTGTCTAAACAGTGACACATTGACTCTGTGCTTGTTGGGGATTCTGTAGATCCCCTTATAAATGGCCATCTCCTTTATTTCCTCTGAAGATTCTCAAGTACAAGATTGGGGCCCTGGGTGGCTCAGTAGGTTAAGCGTCCAACTTTGCCTCAGGTCATGATCTCACCGTGAGTTCAAGCCCCACGTCGGGCTCTGTGTTGACAGCTCGGAGCCTGGAGCCTGCTTCACATTCTGTGTCTCCCTTTCTCTCTGCCCTTCCCCCGCTCATGTCTCTGCTCTGTCTCTCTCTCAAAAATGAATAAACATTTTTTTTAAAAATTAAAAAAAAAAGACTAGTGAGAAACAGCAATTAACACAAATGTCTTCATTCAAGATAAAACTATGTTAGCATTATTTTCATACTCAAAGCCACTTTGCAAGCTACCTCTGACTACCAGAACTTCAAAAATAACACTGCTTTTGTTTTTATTTTTATTAAATACTGCTCAATTGTATGCTCTAAACTTCTGGGCAAGAATTTTAGAAGGGCTTGGTCAGATACTGTTCCCGTACCTTCTGGTTGCAGTAAGAGGTGATTATACAGTTAATAGTAATAATGTCACAGGTCATTTGAGCAGGTGGGGATCTGGGCTGTCTGCCCTTCCCCATGGATTCATGTTACATTTAGACCTTTGATGCTATGAAGTTAATTAGCTAATTTTTTTTTCTCAGAGCATCTAATTACATTTGTGAATTAAAATAGAAGCTGAGAAGTGTTCTAACAGAATATTAAAACTCTATCTCCTCCACTGGGGTTCAAAGATATTTAACCTGGTAGATGGATGGATCCTCAAATTAGACAAGATTTTTTTAAATTTTTTTTTTGTAACACTTATTTATTTTTGAGACAGAGAGAGAAAGTGAGAGTGGAGAAGGAGCAGAGAGACAGGGAGACACAGAATCCGAAGCAAGCTTCAGTTGGTTAAGTGTCCAACTCTTGATTTTGGCTCAGGTCATGATCCCAAGGTCGTGGGATTGAGCCCTGAGTAGGGCTCTATACTGACAGCGTGGAGCCTGCTTGGGATTCTCTCTCTCTCTTTCTGTCCCTCAATAAATAAATAAACATTAAAAAAAAAAAAGAGGAGAACTTGGTTTTAAAAGACTCTGAAAGACAGGTTACTTGTTCCTTGTCAGTGATATGTGCTGTTGAGATTTTGGTTCGTATCAGATGCAGGAAGCATAATGCCCGTATTTAACAGATTTTAGTTACCCATGTAATGAATGTGCCTCTTAAATGTCCAAAACTTTTAGAAGAAAACGATTGAATTGTTGAATATCATATTCCCAAGCATTATTACTTATTTTTCACACCAACTCACACCGATAAAAGGAGCTGAGATTGGTTACACTAAACAAAATACAATCAGACTATTAGGACAAGGGTAAAAGAACAGAAAAGCTAGAACAACAACCAAGAAAACCCAGAATACCAAGAAAATACACAGTAGGAGAAGGAAACGGAAGGATAAAAATGGAGGCGCACGTAAAATGATACACCATTTCTGCAAATGGGCTTACAAGGGAACGGAACAATTTTTCATCATTAAAAATGGTTGCAGCTGTATCTCAAAGGAATTCGTCTAATCTGGCCAGCCAGATTTCACAACAAAGGAACACTTGAAAATACTGCAGCTGCAAAAGACCTCTGGGAGAGTGAGCTGTATCAGCCTGGAACATTCCACAAAACAAAGGGGAAAATAAATTGCCCTGGTAGATAGGTAAGAAAATACTTCCATAATGACGACATTCTATTAAGAAACTTTACGTTTTCTGTCAAAAGCGTCGACAGTGGTATGTGAGAGCTTGAAGTCACGTGGAAATTCATTTGTCCTCTTTCATAAGCCAAAGAGCGACTGTAAGTTACTTCCAATAAAAGCTTCACAGATCAGATAATTCTCCTTCACAGAAAACAAGTATAAAACT
Source organism: Panthera tigris (assembly GCF_018350195.1). NCBI lineage: Eukaryota > Metazoa > Chordata > Mammalia > Carnivora > Felidae > Panthera > Panthera tigris. Next base: position 49,768,030 of record NC_056673.1, on the reverse strand, counting down.
GGATAAAATTGCTCAAAACAACGATTTTAAGTGAAAATGATGGTGAAGACAACAAATTATGAAGATTTGCCTCCTGGAGAAGTGCTCCTATACCTGCTAGAACAACGGTGAACGTAGCATTCCTGCCCAGAGGTGTTCCCATCGCTAACTGATCTATACAATGACTCGTGGATAAGTACATACCTAGCTTTGTGTCGTCAACAGCAACTCAAGAAGGGTCCCACTCACACAAGCCAAAACTTCATTCAAAGAATTGTTTTGTAGACTACAAAGCAGCCTTGGCTGACGTAGTAGAAGTCAAATCTGGCGGCGGTAAAATCCTTTCCTGTAAAGATATTGGTGAACTCACCGAAATGCCGGAAACGCTAAACACCTAGTCTCGGAAAGCAGTCAGGAACCAGAAGTTAGGCGGTAGGAAAACACAAAGAATATCACATTTCAGGGCAACCTGGTTCAAGGTCACGGTACCAGCGCCATCACCGTGAGACGGCTGATGCCAACAACAATGGTCACAGCCACTGAATTCTTGATGTTGTCACTGCTGCTGGACTCCCAGCACTGCCTCCGGGAAGACTGTCTCTACTATGCCTATCTTTCTTTTTCTTTTTAGTTTATTTATTTATTTTGAGAGAGTGAGCAGGGGAGGGACAGAGCGAGAGAGAGAATCCCAAGCAGGCTCTGCACTGGCAGCACGGAACCCGACGCAGGGCTCAAACTCATGAATCATGAGATCATGACCTGAGCCAACCCAAGAGTCGATGCTTAACTGACTGAGCGCTCCAGGCACCGCTCTACTATCCCTGTTCTTTACCTTGGTTCCCCTGGGTTCAAAGACTCAAGCAGGAGCATTTTACTGAATGCACTGAGAGGGAAGATTGGTCCATTTGGCATCCATAGTGGACAGCCAAATTCTACCTTCCACCAAAGCTTAACCTTTATCAATTTTAGTGTTTGGAAGAGATGTCCTAAATTTAAGAAAGGTTGCAGAAGGATTAGAAAAATGGCTTTTTCTGAGCAAGTAATGCTTCACGTAAAGGAAAAGGCTGACTTTGCATGGAAGGAACACATATCCCTTAAAAGATAGAGCTTCAAAGGAGAGAACATCTGGAAGATCAGCAGCTGTGAAAGCAGGAGAGGAGAAACATCACTCAAGGATGCACAGAAAGCATTAGATTTGTTACAGAACTTTCTTGAGCTATTTTTTCTTGTGGTGTTGTTGTTGTTGTTATTGTTGTTGTTATTTGTCAACTACTCCAGGATCTCTGTACTTTTCTAGATACTCATCAATTATTGTCCATCTTCCATTTAAATATTTTGAATATTTGGGCTTCATATGAGATTTTCTTCCATACCCAAATAAAATATCCTGGACCAAAAGAAATTCACCATACATAGGCTCATAATCTCAGAAAATTTATGAGGCCAATACATCTGTGTATGTCTTCGTATGACAGAGACAAGAATGATAAAAACTTGTCAGTGGTTGGTTCCTTAGGTGAACTGACAATCCCCAACACGCTGATCGAAGGACCTCAGCGAGGGGTGGGTTCTATCGACTCTGTTGTAGTTGTAAACCATTATGCTGGTTGCTTTTGAAGCATCCTCAAAATTTCAAGTCATTTGCTGCATGTTGACAAGACTGATGACCACTTTGTTCTGGTTCCGATTCACTCTTTGATGGCACAGTGACAATAGAGTTGAGACTTTCCAGAATCCCCCCAAATTTTATTGGATTCCACCTTGCTACTGAAGCCGTACTCTGGGGCTTTCCCACCTTCTTTTCTCAAGTCCAAACTTGCAGTGCCTGTATATTTTTGAGCCAAACATGAAGCTCTTCCTTCAAACAAGGGATATTCTACAATTTGGATAAGTTTGCCAAGAGACAGGTATTCAAGGTCAAGAGAGAAACCTAAAATTTCACACACTTTGGAGTCATTGAAAGCAGCAAAGGAAAATCTTTCTGCTACGGTTTTGCTTTGGAACTAACCGAGAAACTCTGTAGTCATATCATGAAAAACTGAGTCTGACTTTTGTGCCTTTTACAGTCAGAAAAATAGGCTGGAACGAAAACAACCCATTGGGGCTCTTACATAAATTAGCTTTCAAAAAATCAACTAAAATCAAGTGCATTTTATCCCTTTTCTTGAGACTTTGGTGCAGAGTAAATCCAGTTTTCAATATCCCATCTTGGGAGAACTTGAACTCACTCCTCACACACACACACGCAGTCAAGGTTTTGCTTGAACAGGACAACATAGCCTCACACTACTTTCAACAATCAGTTTCTCCAACTGTTCAGTGAAGTCTTTATGTAGAGCAATATGCCCACTCTTTCTGAAATACACTAGAAGGTGGGGAGTGTGTTTGGAGGGGAGGGGAGAACAGGAGGAGGCTGATGCTTGGTGCCCTTGATATTTGCTATCTCAATCTTAAATAGAAGATTTCTGTTTCAAGATAAACGACGACAGGCTTCCCTCCCACCCCAAATCCGCAGAGATTATGAAAAAGTCGCAAAAGGTAAAGGCATCCAAACGTGACTATGGAAAAAGAGAGACATCTGGTAAACCGGCAACTGTGACGAAATCCTGAAAAAAACAAAAGCTACCAAAAGCACATTGGAAAAAGGAAACTTACCCCAAAATGCAGATCAGAGAAGAGTATAAGAAGCAGTGAGCGAGCTACCAAGAGTAACAGGAGCCCGAGGCCACAGAGCAGACGATTTTCTAGAAAAGCCCCGCACAACAACCTCTTTGGGGGTCAGGAGTGTTCAGGCCACGTGGCTGCAGAACATTAGAGAGAAGAGGGCAATGGGAGACCAAACAAGACCGAGGGGCAGGGATGGATTTGGATTCATTCTGCATTTCGAACAGGCCGGTCCCGATTCCATCTTCTGGGAGCTTTTTGCCTCATTTGGTACTTAAATGGAGTCACATCTGTTCTCCATATGAGCAGGTTGTTTATGCGACATTAGAGATAAATTCTTCCCCACTGAAGTCATTAAGCTTTGTCATTAATTCTTTCCCCAGCTTGATTCTCCTCCCTGTTAGCCAAATCAGTCCTGTTTTGTCGAGGGTGGCTCTGTCTCTCAGGGATGTTCCGGCCTTGATTTCTCTGAAGAAGCAACTCAGGATCCATCACCTCCTAAGCTGGGTATGTGGATGTAGCACGTTACCCATCTTTGCCTGTGAGTGTCTCTTCCCCTGGCATCCCCAGTGGCTCACACTCTCTGCCATGTGTCTACAGCTGCCTTTTCCTCCCAAAGTACAAATTCTCAGGGAATTTCCTGTTATTGGAATTCTTCATGCCTCGGGGACACAACTAATGCAAGGACACAGATTTGAACAGAGCATCTATTGGGACATACAGACAGGAGAGAAAAGAGCCAGGAAGACCAGTAATGAGTAGTTCCTGTTAACGGTGGCAATAGATTTGAAAGCTGTTTGTGGTAACAAAACAAAACAAAAACACCATATATCAGACATGGTATTTCCATCAAATATGGTCACTTTTGTTAGCATGTCAATTATCACATTTTAAAAATAGATTGGAATTAGGGGTCGCTGGGTGGCTCAGTTGGCTAAGTGCCCTTAGTTTCGGCTCAGGTCATGATCTCACTGTTCATGAGTTTGAGCCCCACATCGGGCTCTGCGCTGATAGCATGAAGCCTGCTTGGGATTCTCTCTCTCCCTCTCTCTCTGCCCCTCCTCTGGTGCTCTCTCTGTCTCTCTCAAAAATCAATCAATCAATCAATTTCAGGAGGTTCTTAACAAATCTGGGAATGGAAAACCACATCACGTGAAGTAGCCTTAGTCTTTATACAATGTATAAATTCAACTTTGGCTATTTTTTGCAAAATCACAACACAATTTTAAAAGTCTTCATGTTGGACCGTTAAGGTGGCTCAGTTGGTTAAGCATCCAACTCTTGATTTCGGCTCAGGTTATGATCTCACGGTTGTGAGATCAAGCCCCGTATCAGTCTCTGCTGAGAATGGAGCCTTCTTAGGATTCTCTCTCTCCCTCACTCTGTCCCTCCCCGACTTGCGTGCATGAGTGTGTGTGTGTGTGTGTGTGTGTGTGTGCGCGTGCATGCACGTTCTCTCTCAAGATAAAAAATAGAAATAAATAAAAGCCTTCGTAGGGGCGCCTGGGTGGCTCAGTCCGTTGACTGTCTGACTCCAGCTCAGGTCATGATCCCCCAGTTTGTGGGTTCAAGCCCCACATCGGGCTCTGTGCTGACAGCTCAGAGCCTGGAGCCTGCTTCAGATTCTGTGTCTCCCTCTCTCTCTGTCCATCCCTCCTCATTCTCTCTCTCTCTCTCTCTCTCTCTCTCAAAAGTAAATAAACATTAAAAAAAATTTTTTAAAGCCTTCATAATATATTGAGCAATTTTTATGAGTTTCTTATTCACTGAAATTGTGGCTCTGTTTATGCTTAGATGTACATATACTATTACTCTTACTTCTTCAATATTTCAACCATTCAATTAATTTGTATTGTGCCACTAACATAGTAAATTTGGGAGACACAAAGGTGAGTAAGACATACCCTCTGCCCTCAAGAAGCTCAACTGAATGGGGCAAATGGGAAAAAACTAGATGACTCCAATAAAATACTTTAGTTACTATGATTAATGTGTCTCACGTGTTGTGAAAGCAAAGAAGGGGCTAATAGTTCTTCCTGGGGGGCCTCTCCCCCTCCACCCTCCACCCTCCACCCTCCACCCCCCACCCTCCACTACCTCTCTCCTTACTGGCCATACTACTGAAGGTGAGTATGGATCTCATCACACGCTACCTTATGAAATACAATTCTTGAATGCTCGACCTAAATTAAAAGAAAAAAATTGCATTTAAAAGTTATGTTTTACTTAGACAAGTATGTGTGAGAACCCATAGCCTCGCATTAAAAAAAATTCCCCAAACATTCAGGGGTAGATCAAGTAACATAATCTTACTACCAGATATGATCAGCCTTAAATTTTATCTCCAGCTTTTGCCCGACAAGTTACCTCCCAGCTGCCATAAAATACTCTTATTTCAATTATTATAAGACAGTTAAAATACCAATTTTATTGATTTTCTTCTTCTTCTTTCTTCTACTTACATTCTTTCTCCTTTGTGTCTCTAAGCTAATACCACCTGATACTTTGTTGTATGGGAAATACCTACAACTCACGCAATCCACGGTTAAGATTCTCCGTCAAAATTTGAATCCAGTTAGAGTTGAGATTTGGCGTATGATTAACTGCTTGCTCAGGAGAAGGAGGAACAAGAACACAAGATTCCACGGCTGTCTCATTGGGTTCAGAAATCAATTACGATTTTAATACAGTATTAAATGAACCACTTGGCCTCTGACACCCGACTAAAATGGCAGGCAACCCTCAACTTCTGAATCGCTTTGAAAGGAAGAAGCTGGCGTCTGCTTTGATTCCTGTTGCTGGAATCAGAGAACATCCTGTTCGTCTCTCTCTGCTGATGTGGCAATTTACTGTTGCGGTCACCCTGGAAAGATGAAATATTTTTGATGTCTCCCATTAAGTTGTTGACTCCGTGCAGCTATGGAAAAATGTGTCATTAACAGCAGCTAGCAACATCAGAGGTCTGGCCTTCTTGTTAATATTTTGCTTCACAGTGCGGAGGTGATAAGTAAATCCACATCTCCCGCTGACGTGGGCAATTTGGAAGCTTGCAAATCCAAATTTACATCACTCTCACTAAATGGGGCAGCTGAACAAAACAACCATCCCGTTTCGCCTCAAAATTAAGAAAGGTTTGCTTTGCACATGAGAAAATACGGCCTATCAGGCCATCCGACTATCGAGGAACGTAGGCACAAAATTAAAAGGTCTGAAGGACGTGATATGAGTAGGTCTTATTCAAGCCCTCGGGTTATGCACTCAAGGCTCACTGGAGCATCCCTTAAGGAAAAGCATTTCATTTGCAGTTGGCTACTCTTTGTTCCATAATGTCGACGACCAACCTTCCTGGCACCATCATCCTCTGCGCCTACTGCCCCCTACCTACCTTTGACAGTTCAATGTTCTTCCATATGTGGCACTCATGAATTTTTTTTTTCAGTAATGAACTTCACTGACTCCTTGAAACGTGTGCGGCCTGGGTGTAACCCAACCGAAGTTGTGGATATGGCTCGTTTGTCTTTGGGTCTCAAGCAAATCTTCATGAATATGAAATACTACTGGAGGAGACACTTGCTTGAGCAGACATGGCCATCACAACTCTCTTGAAGGATGGACACCCGGCAAGACATACAGGGAAAAGGACTGCAAACAACCTGAGTAAAAGGGGCCCTGAAAATGATACTGTACAAAATCATTACCAGTTCCGCCATATTGTTGCCGCGGCCATCACCCCTTGCTGCTCTATAATGTCTCTCAGTCCCGCCCCAGGTCACACTCAAGCTCTGACTGCCCTTTTCTTATGCAGAACATGGGCTTCCAAGGTCAGCAAACCCAAGACACTTTGGAAGTCTTTCCTTATTTGAAACCCTAAGTGTCATCCCGGCGGCTGTGGTAGAAGGATGGAGGTAGGAAAGGCAGAAAAGTGTCATCTATCTTGGGGAGGACTTGAGACCGCATTATTGCCATAGTTAAGTTTAGAAGGTTATTCTAGGATCAGAACGGGTTTTTTTTTTTTTTTTTTCAGAAGGGTGCAACTAAATAATGGGCTTCATTTGTCCAAGAAATATATTCAGTGACGTAATGGGATCCTGAGTTGCTTCTTAAAGACCATTTTTTCTTTTCTTACTTGGATTAAAACCTCATTATCATCGGGGGCACCTGGGTGGCTCAGTCAGCCAAGCGTCCGACGTCAGCTCAGGTCATGATCTCGCGATGCGTGGGTTCGAGCCCCGCGTCAGGCGCTGCGCTGACCGCTGGGAGCCTGGAGCCTGCTTCCGATTCTGTGTCTCCCTCTCTCTCTGCCCCTGTCCCACTCCCTCTCTTTCAAAAATAAATAAACATTAAAATAATTTTTTAAAAAATTAAAAAATAACCTTATTTCCACAATAGCCAGGTGCTCTGCTCTAGCTTTGTTGCAGGCTCAAACAACATTCCCTACCATTCCTGCAGATTTATTACCAGCTCTTACTCTCTTTGACTTCTCCTTAACTAGATATTCTTTTTTTTTTTCAAAAGTGTACATTTTCTCCAAAGTCAAGCTCAAGGGTGTAACTTCCCATAAAAAGCTTTGTCAGTTCTGCCTAGCGCATGATGGATTTTTCTTCCTTAAATTCTCATCGATGGCACACTTGTTGGTCCTGGGAGGGGACACTTCTGATGGTTTGTTATGCTGCTCTCTTCCTTGGATCGCATTGAGTATCTGCGATTTGTCTTCTTTACAAAATTGTGAGGAAAGCAAAGAGAAGGCCCAGGTTTCCTAGGTCCACTCTCCCCTCACTCAGGGTTTGGCGAGTGTTCGGGCAGCTCGGGGTAGCGGGGAGACCGCCAGCTTGATGATAGGCCAATCTGGGTTTTCATCCCCGCTGGGCTCGTTAGCAGTTATGTGATCTCGGTCAACACATTAACCTTCTCTGAATATCGATTTGATATCCTGGAAAAATCGTTGACTCAACCAGTCAATCAGGGTCTGAAATCTCTGCATGCACAGTGAGCTGTGACCTGTTTGACAGTGAAGTTTAGCTTCTGGTAGACAAGGCCTTGGTTTGGTCCCTTTCAGACCCCGCACGCAGCTGCATACGCCTTCTGCTTCTACAAACACCGAGTGTAGAGAAGATTCGGATTCAGGAGAGCACCTGCTGCAGCCCTTTGGGTTCTGCGGCAACCCAGCAGGTGAATGGATAGGAACGAAAAGCAAGATTTGGCAAGGTTGTGGGGTCACGAAGCTAGAAAGAAGCCACTCTCCGGTCTCCTGGGATCCAAATCCCCTCGACTGAGACCCGGCAGAGGACGAATGCGAGGTGTTTCACGGTCACAGAACTTCACTTTTGCAAGATGAACGATTCGTTGCAGACACGGAAGGCAGTGATGCTTGCACAGCAACATGGGAATCTCTGAACCGTATGTGTAAAAAGGGTTAAGGCGGCAAATTTTATGTTACGGGGCGCCCGGGTGGCTCCGTTCGTTAAGCATCCAACTCTTGATTTCGGCTCGGGTCATGATCTCACAGTCGGGAGATCGAGCCCCACGTCGGGCTCTGCACCAAGCGTGAACCCTGCCTGGGATGGTCTCTCTCCCCTCTCTCTTTGCCCCTCCCCCTCTCACTCCCTCTCTCGCTCAAAAATAAATAATAAACTTTAAAATTAAAAAAGAAAAAAGGCGGCAAATTTCGTTACCTGTATTTTGCCACAATTTAAACATCTAAGTGTGCATAGAGGATGTCTGGAAACTCATAGCATGTGCTGTATCTACAAATGAAGCGAGTCACAAAGGCTCACATACCATAGGGTTCCATTTACATGAAATGTTCAGTATAAGCAAAACCATAAAGGCTGAACATGGATTTGCAGTTTTCCAAGGTCGGGATGGGCCTTGGGAATGGGTATTGACTGCAAATGGGTATGGGCTCTGTTTTTGAGGTGATGCAAATGTCTAACATTATACAGTGGTAGCAGTTACACTGACTCTCATAGCATGTGAATTATATCTGAATAAATTATATATATATATATATATATATATATATATATGGATTGCATCTGAAGAAACTTTAAAAAAAAAAAAAGATTTCTTTCTTCACTTCTCAAACTCTGAGCAAATACTGACAGAGCTAGTATGGTACAAGAAAGTTGGCCCAGGCTACTGGCCCGGTTCCCAGAAACTTGGGCTTTAAACCTTCCGAGTGACAATGCTTTATACCAAAGAGCAATGTAGCCTCTGTGTTTGAATTTCGAAAGGGACAAAAATCTTATAAAAAGGTGAGGAAACGCAACACAAGTGGAAGACTTTCTTTAGTTCCTCTTGATACAGGAAAGATGATTCTGACTCCTACCAAGTGATATATACAATACTTTATATTACGTTAAGAGCGTTCGAATATTACTTTGCCAACATCACCCAATAAGCAAGAGTAATTTTCCTCCTTTAAAGATGAGTAAACTGAGGCTCAGCTCAACAAGGTTTCATAGCGTTTTCCCTATGCTCAAAAGTAAAGCGACAGAACCACATACGTATTCAATTTCAAATCCCTTCCCATTTCCTGGGATTTGCGGACATGGCCCAGATGTTGCAACTTGTAACGCATGACCTCTGCTCTAACGAACACAAAGATAAGCATTATTCTCTCCGCCAATGATATAGTTTTACTGTTGCAAATTTCAAGAACTGAAGTTGTGATCTTTAAGGGGGAAAAAAAAACAGTTCAGCACAAAGTATGCCAAATTTCAAACTAATGACCCTTGGCAGATCTATACCACCATTTAAGAGAAGTGAGCAAAATTAATATAGTGTTATTTTTCAAGATATTTACTGTCTCTATTATCTCCAAATGCATGTATTATAAAAGACAGTGCTGTGGGCTGAATTATGTCTCCCCTCACCCAATTCATATTGGAAGCTCTAACCCCCAGTATTTTGAGATAAGGCTTTTAGGAGGGAATTAAGTTTAAATGAGGTCATGAGGGTGGGGTCCTAATCAGACAGGACTGGTGGCCTTATAAGAAGAGATCTCTCTCTCTCTCTCCCTGCACGAGCAGGTGCCAAGGAAAGGCCATGTGGGCACACGCAGAGATGACTGAACTAGCTGGGAAGAGGACCCTCACTAAAGCCCAAGCGACTTTAACGGATACTCAACTCAGACTTCAGTCTCCAGAATGAATTTCAATGGAAAATAGTTGCGTCAAGTGAAAAAGCTCTCACAGAGAGCCTCAGGGGAAAAACAAAACAAAACAAAACCAATGAGAAATAAAATGAAACTTGGTGGGGCTCCTGGGTGGCTCAGTCAGTTAAGCGTCCAGCTTCGACTCAGGTCATGATCTCACGGTGCGTGAGTTCGAGCCCCGAGTCAGGCTCTGTGCTGACAGCTCGGAACCTGGAGCCTGCTTCGAATTCAGTGTCTCCCTCTCTCTATATACCCCGCTCCCACTCCCGCTCTGTCTCTCTCTCTCTCCCGAATAAATAAACATTTAAAAAAAAAAGAAAAAAAAGGAAGATCTACAGGAGATGTCCTCAGTGGCTGAACTCCTCAGCAGCTGCATGTCTGTCCAGAATGTCCCAATCGACCTCACTAGGATTGGGGTCAGCCTCCACTGGCACGATGGGGGCAGGATCACCGGGCCTGGCCCCTAACCCTTCGGCATATCAGCACACTTCTGAGCTGAGCGACGCCCAGGCCATATCTACGGGTGTTTTACGTTCAGAGAGGAGCTTGCTAACTTCCTGGGTGTTTTAGAGGCCTTTGGTGCTAGCTGCTCAGACTTTTATATCAGCCCATTAGATCTTAAGCCACCATACTCCAGGGCTGAGCCCTACATATTTGATAGGGTCAGGGGACAGGGTGTGACAGCAGCGAGATCTGCAGCCACAGAGAGAGTGCAGATCTTGGCTGCCACCACCACCGTGAGGAGTCCTGACCTCCCCAGCAAGGGTGCCGCTATCCGACAGGTTAGGGCTTCGAGTCTTGGCATTGCCATAAACACAGTGCTCAGGAAAGGAGAGTCTCGTCTCTTCCTTCAAAGTGCACCGGCCAGCACCTTTATCTGGTAGCCCACATTTGGGCAGGAGCTGGCATCGTATGTCCCAGGCGTTAACTAAGATGCAAGGAGACCTTAAGAAAATGTTAGCCAATTCACCTGACAGCAGCAGTGGGGTCAGTGTTTAGCGTCTGCGAATATATCCGAAAGCTAACACCCGTGGTGGGGACTCATCCTCTGTGGGGCATTAACAGGCAGAAGACACAGCCATGTCCCCGCAAACCAGCTCCTAGAAGCAGTGCCCCAATCTGAGGCCAGATTGGTGGACTCAGACCAAAAGGGTGGGATTTTGTTAAGCTCCAAGATGTCTCATCTAAGGGGTGTCCAAAGGGAAGGCCCTGGGTGGCAAGAGAGACAGTTGATCACAAGATCTGTTGGGAAATCATATTTAGGGACTAATATCTGCAGGGCGCCTGGGTGGCTCAGTCGGTTAAGTGTCCAACTCTTGATATGGGCTCAGGTCACGATCTTGTGGTTCGTGAGTTCCAGTCTCGAGTGTTGCACAGAGCCTGGTTGGGATTCCCTGTCTCTGCCCCTCCCTGCTCATGCTCTCTCTCTCTCTCTCTCTGTCTCTCAAAATAAATAAGTCAACATTAATTTAAAAATGGAACTCACATTTGCTTCTGAGTCTGCAGGCCATTCCCCAGGACATTGGCTTGCAGGAGGGGGCCAGTGTGGCTGCTTGGCCAAACAAAATCAATGCCAAGGCAGCAATGCCACAGAGGAGCTTGGCCAGACCCACAACAGGAAGCAAGGGAGGTAGGGCAGAGAAGAGGAGGAAACTAAGCAAGGAGTGGTCTGGGCTGGAGAATAGTTGTCAGCCTCTTCCACGAGGGGCTCTGGAGAATGAATTGCACAAGGGTTGGTACATTGGAGGCCAGTGTGTCGGTGCCTCTCATTGATTGTTGGCAGCCCCAGGGGGTGGAGAGGTGGCTCCCACGCGGCAAACGGCAGGCAATTCTTGGGAGGAAGGAGTAGCTGTGAGCCAGTAGCAAGCAAAATCCACTGGGAGGCGAGCGCCACGTCTCCTCGTCCCCTCGGCTGCCGCTGCACAGGGTTTGTAAGAGCAGAGCCAGGATTCCGGCCCAGGACAGGCCGGTCCCAAAGTCCCTGCTGGTTGCACAGGCTACATGTTGCCTCATGTGACCGCAGAGGACGGATCATGCTGATCTCTTAATTTTTAAAAATTATGATACCGTAGCATTATCTCTAAGTTCACTTTCAGTTCAAAGCTAGATGATGATTTTGGATCTTGGACCAAAATACACTCGCTTGCTTAATGTTGAGAGTCACCGTTCTCTCCAGCTCCCACCCTTAGGTTCTGTTTTCCATAACAAAGAGATCCTGCACACTCAGGAACCGCCTTTCCTGTTCCTCTGTTGTGGAAAACCCTTTGGATCCTTGTGCCATCTTGTAAACAGTCAAGAAGAACGAACTTCAAAAATGGTTATCCCATGGCCTAAAAATATTACTTCCAATGGAATGAACAATAATTATTGCTAGCATTTTTGCATGATTTCGGTCCATGAGTAATCACAGTAAAGGACAACTAGATGGGGATGTGCCTGCTGGGGAAACATGAAGGGGAGGAAGAGGGAGAGAAAATGAACGCTTTCTTTTTAATGTTTATTTATGTATTATTTTGAAAGAGAGAGCAGGCACAAGTGGGGGAGGGACAGAGAGAGAGAGAGAAGGAGAATCCCAAGCAGGCTCATGTTGTCAGCACAGAGCGCCTCCCGGGGATCGAACTCATGAACCGTGAGATCAAGACCTGAGCCGAAGTCAAGAGTCGGATACTCAACCAGCTGAGCCACCCAGGCGCCCCAATCGCTCTTTCCACTAGAGAGGTTTGAGTAGCTCTCATCTGGTGTGATCTGGGCCAAGACTTGAAGACGGTGAGGAAGGTAAGCATAATGGAAAAGTCTTCCCGGCAGAAAAATCAAGGGCAGGGCGAGGGTGTGGGGGTGGGAGGCTGCCTGGCAGGTGCGAGGAACAGAAGACAGCCGGAGGGGCTGAAACGAGGGAGCAGCGGAGGCAGAGGTGAGGAGCTAAGGTCAGGACAATTACAGAAGGAGGCAGGAGTCTGCAGTGCTCCCACTTGCACCCAGAGCGGGAAGCAAACTCGCCCGGGGAGTCCCAGCCCTGAGACAGCGTGCGGGGTAGATTTTGACAGGAGCTCTCTCCCCGTGGAGTGGGCATAACTTCAAGTCTCAGAATGGACAACTGGATTTCTTTGAGATCGGAGTCAAATTAGTTTGAAATCATTAGACAATAACTAAAGACTCAGAAAATTGCCTGATATTCATGGGAAAGGAAAGAACGTATTCCCCGCCCAATCCTATTCGACAATAAACCCTGGTAAAGTATGGACGTGAAATGATCTTGTGGTCACGCTCTAACCGTCCCACCTTGAGCCAGACAAGAGCCTAAGAAGTTCCTGCCGCTGTGCAAGCCTCCAGGCATCTTACAAAACCTATAAGGCATTCCTGAAGCCCAGAGAATTCCTCCAAGCTCCGCCTTCCATTCTTACCCGTTGAACTCTATCTTTTATCTCATAACTGCATTTCCCTTCCCATCCTTGTCTTTGGAGATCAATAACTAGGTTGGACCATCTGCCTGGCTTTCCTTTTTGGTCTCTTCTTAAGATAACTTACCATCTCCACAACATGCGCTTCAGGCCATGAACAAATCTTTCTTTGCTCCCTGGCGACAAACCACATTCATTTGGGAAAATCGGGTTAATTTTTAACCGGGATTGATAAAAATAAAGATGTCATTCCAAAAAAAAAAAAAAAAGATGCCATTTTTTTTCCCCTCGCTCAAGCCCACGGACCCCCGAATTGTATCCCTGAACTCTTTGGTTCCGTGGACCTCTGACTAAGGATCTCTGTGCTAAGTGGAAGGGGCCTTAATCCCTGAGTGTTAAATCAATGTGATTTGTGTATCTGTATTAGAATCGCCAGCCTGCCCTCATTAATATATCCCCTCCACTGTAAATGCTTTGAAATCCCTTCTCCAACTTTCTGATCTCAACTTTCTATCTAACTCCTACTATACTAGCTGGTGGTGGGAAGTAGATGGGGGAACACACGGCCCTTCAAGACCAGCAGGGAGAAGTTGGCAATCACCCCTATTTATCTACTTTTGCAGATCACTGCCACCCTAGTTTACCTCCAACCCCGACAGAGCACGTAGCTACTGGTGGCATCTAAAATCACGAAATCTTGTATAAAGAGCCCCCCACCCCACCTCAAATACAATTAGGCAAGTCCCTAGCCCCCAAAGTAGCATTTCAGAGTTCCTGGATCCATCTTTTTTTCCAAGCTTGATCTCTTCCCGAATAGTGAAAAGTACATCCGTGCCTGTGGATTGAAACAGTGGTTAAACAGCGGGGCTTGCAATCGGCATATAATTAACACATGATACATCAAAATCAATGGATAGACCTGCAAACTATTTTCCACCACTGTAATAGCAATTAAACCTTGTAGTGCTCAAGTGAAGTTTTATCGCACTAAAAAGTCATTAAAAACATCTGGAACTTCTTACAAAGGTCAATGTCTATCAACTGAGATGAGAACAGCATTAATACAAAATACTTTCAAAACCCATGGGATGAAAATACAAGTATAAACAGGCTTTTTTATTTTAATTTTTTTTTAACGTGTATTTATTTTTTGAGAAAGACAGAGACAGAATGCGAGTGGGTTAGGGGCAGAGAGAGAGGGAGACACAGAATTGGAAGCAGGCTCCAGGCTCCGAGCCATCAGCACAGAGCCTGACCCGGGGCTCGAACCCACGAGCTGTGAGATCATGACCTGAGCCGAAGTCAGACGCTCAACCGACTGAGCCACCCAGGCACCCCAACAGGCTTTTTGATTATAAAACAGATCAAGAATTCTGATCAAGTTTTAGCACATATTTTTTTTTTGAAAGAGAGGGTGCCAGTGAGTGAGGGGCAGATAGAAGGAAAGAGAGAGAGAGAGAATCCCATGAGGGACAGAGAGAGAGAGAGAGGGAGGGAGAAAGAGAGAGAGAAGCTGGGCTCATGCTCACCCGAAGCAGGGCTTGAGCTCACCAAAGCACAACTCGAACTCACAAACCGTGAGATCACGACACGAGCCAAAGTTGGATGCTTAACCGACTGAGCCACCCAGGCAACCAGTAAGCACATATTTCTAATAAGATCCCTTTTAATAAGATTTAGCTCAGCAAGTCAAACCATCAGTCAAACCAAAATTAAACCATTTAATTTTTGAATTTTATTGAATTCCATCCATGTTGTTGCTTGTATTGGCCATCAGATCATCTCATCCCAGTGTCTATACTGGGACTTGACCTACTTTTGCTAGGCTATGTAGGATGTGGGGGGGGGGGGGGGGGCGGGGGGGTTGAGACTGTCTTAGTGCTCAGATGCTGGGAATGCACAGATTTCATCAGAAATCTTACTAGCACTTGTTGGCAGGTGCTATAGGCACAACCGTCTAGAACTCTTAAGAAAAAGCTATGAACATTGGAGAGGAGTCATGTGGTGGTAGTTACGGGAGAAAAGATTGAATAAAGCGAGGCCAGGATAAGGTCTTGTGAAAATTAAACTGGCACATCCTCATGGACTCTGCACCCCCACGTGCAGAATAATGGGTGCATGAGGACAGATGGAAGTAAGGAGCAGAGGCAGAAAATCACAGAGCAAATTCAAGAACTTTTGTGGTCTGGTACGGCAGGAACGATTTGCCCAGGGGGCAGAGGCGTGTTCCAAGAACATAGCAAATGAACAGTAGATCATTGTCGTGTCCAGAAAGACAGACCTATCCACATCATCCACTTATGTTTGTGAGTACATACTCTACGGAAAAGAAATGATACTGAAAGTATTTCCTACGATTAAGAATTGCGTAGAACAGGGGCACCTGGGTGGCTCAGTCGGTTAAGCATCCGACTTCGGCTCAGGTCACAACCTCGCAGTTCATGAATTCCAGCCCCGCGGCAGGCTCTGTGCAGACAGCTCAGAGCCCGGAGCCTGCTTCGGATTCTGTGTCTCCCTCTCTCTCCCTGCTCCTCCCCCGCTCACGCTCTGTCTCTCTTTCTCTCAAAAATAAGTAAACATGAAAAAAAAATTTTTTTAATAAATTAATTTTAAAAAATTGAGTAGAATAAACCCAATCTTTAGCAATTAAGGAAACACACCCAGCCCTGAGAAAAGCTGCCAAGAAGGCAATGTTTTCTCTTGGCAACTGCCTGTCTTTCTCTAAGTATTTCCCACCCGTATGTCTCCCCACGAGGTGCTCTGGAGGTTGGTGCCTTCCCCATAGCGCTTTCTTGCTAACCAAAAAATCACCACGCTCCCCAGGGTTACCACTTTTTCTCCTCCTCTTCTAGCGAATGAACTAAAACCCACTTCTACTTAGTGTAACATTACTACTTTGGGGGGAATGCCTCATAAAAAAGAACTGAAGAAAAGATATTCCCACACATTACAACTTCCAACCGTGGCAGGAGTTTAATTAAATTCCCACTACGGCAAGAACTAATTAACCTTAATGCCAGTGTAGCAGGATTCTCGCACAGAGGGTCAAGACACCCAGGCTTTTCTTTCCAGGATGCAACTTTATTCATGCCGGCAAGCTCAGTTGGCTTGGTAATCAAGGAACTGAGCCCCGAACACCATGTGGAGCAGTTTTTTAAATGTATTTTCTTCTTCTTTGTCTCCCATATATGGTAACCCACACAAACATGCCGTCTGATTAAGTGGTCTCAGGTTACAAGGTCAAGAGGGATGTTGTTACCTGGCGCATAGCCAGGTTTGTTTGTTTTTTGATTGTTTGTTTTTTCTTTCCTTAAGGAGGGGACCCTACCACACTAGGCATTAGAAAGTCAACTCGCTACACCTACATGTAACATCAGTGCAGAAAGGCTCATGGCTTTGAGCCTTATTTTACTTCCTGCCTCTTTAGCCAGTAGCTATTATTACTTAGTAGAAAAAAAACGAAAAAAAGAATGAAAAGAAAAAGAAAAAAAAAAAAAAAGCCTGAGACTCCATCCTGTTATTTACATCAACAAAAAAAGCTTTGTTGGCGCTTTCTTTAGAACATTGTAAAATGTCTCCAACTTTCCCAGAAAAATACATGAGATTCCTGTGCCAACTTTTCAAAACTGAAAAGGGTTTAACAACAACAAAAATCCCTCAAACCATCATCAAGATGCTGTTTAAGGTCATTAATAAAATGTTCTTTTCTCTGCCTTACGTTTCTGAAATTGACATAAATACTTCTTGTATTTTTTTTTTTTCTTCTCATTTACCAAGCTAAATTTTCAAAGGGTGCCACCTTTTGGTACTATTTTGAAATATCCACAGACTCCCCATTGCAAAATGCTTCTAGAAGCTTACTGTTCAGCGGCCCTGCACTAATAGAGAAATATTTGCTTTCTATTTCCAGCCACCTGGGTGGCATCATATGTCTCCGTCTTCCGAGAATCTGACCCAAACTTCTTGGCAAGCACTGGCTGGAGATGCATTCCAACGGATGAGGATTGCAAAAATGTTATGCCTGCAGATTTGAAGGCAGCTTTTAAGCATCAACATATGTTTCACAAATGCACTTAGACTCTGGGCCGGGGACAGCTTGCCGCCCTGTATTGTTCTTTACTGCTAAAGGAACCAGAAGAGTCATGTGCTTTCTAGCCTCTCATACATATTCAAAATGGCATCAACCCTGAAATCTGAAGCTAACGCCAACCCCAAATCCTATCATTCTACTCATTTATTTGAGTCACTAAATAATTTATCATGTCAACTTTTAAAGTCCTGCCTTACTCTTCTGAGTGCGATGTATAACGTTACGCAAATCCTTATCCGTGTCAGTTGGAATCAGGACAGAAGAGTTTTGCCAAAGTAACTCTCCTGACGATAATAACAAAGTTATGAAACTTGGAGGGGTGGGGGTGATATTCAAAGGCGGTGGACAACAATTAAAGCATACAAAAACTGCATAGGATGTGACCCTTAAAAAAAGGGACGAACATTAGTCAAGCTCCACTATCTAGCCAGCTCTTCCCCCTCAGGGAAATTTCCAATACTTTCCAATTCTAGGAACAGAGGCTGAGCAGAAAGTCACGGTCATATTGAATGTAGGGGACAGAATTCAGAATCCATGGCTGTGAGAGTGACTGAAAATTAATCCTGGAGAGGAAGGAACTCACCCAAAGGGTGAGCCCCAAATTCTACGCACAAATAGTCCTGAAATAGGGGGTGGGTACCTTAACTGCTGTGTATAGACGGACACTCCAAGAAATCTAGTGGGGAACAGCAGAAGTCGACTAAATTCCTCATGGATTTCAGCAGCCACGCCCTCTCTGCCAAGTCTGACGAGGCAGAGGGGCTTGTGAACACCTCTGTTAGCGAATGAGGGAACTCACAGACAAGTCGTCTGAAAATACCCAAACTAAAGCACAGGAAGAGAAGAAGAAAGGAAACGTGGAAAAGAGCACAAGAAGCAGGTGTAGGGTAGTCAAATGGCTTGACATACATAGGATTGGAATTCCCAGAAGGCAAGGAGGGACCGAAGAGGACAGGAGCACTATTTGAACAAAGACAAACAGAGATTTCTCCCAAAGTGACTAAAGTGTTAAGCTACAGAGTCAAGATCCTCCGCGAGGCCAAAGCGGCACACGTACCACGAAAACACGTCGAGGTCGTGACGGACATTTCAATCAAGGTCCGTCTTTTATTACCGCAAACGCAACCGTTCCGAACGTTCGCCTCACGCACACGTTTCTACACAAATGAGAGCACTTGGCTTGTGGGAACAAAATACTGTGGTTGATAAATGGTGCTGGGAAAATGGTCTGGAGCCAGAGTTTCATTTCAAACGTTCTCGAGAAAGTAAAAACCGACCCCCCCACCTGGTATTTTTCAGGATAAAAACCCCCGCATTCATTACAAAGCTAGACGCACACACAAAACCCCCACAAATGATGAGTCTATTAGAAGAGAGAACGTTGGGGGGCGCCTAGGTGGCTCAGTGGGTTAAGCGTCTGACTCCCATATCGGCTCAGGTCATGATCTCATGGTTTGTGAGTCTGAGCCCCGTATCGGGCTCTCTGTTGACGGCACAGAGCCTGTTTAGGATTCTCTCTCTCTCTCTCTCTCTCTCTTTCTTTCCCTCAGAACAGCCTAACAGCTCCCAAAACCTAAGACAAAATCATCACCTAATCAATATTTGTCCAACTGCTGACTTAATCATCCGGTAAGATACTTCCGGGCAGAGCAACCGAGATGCAAATGAATAAAATACTTAACTTGCTTTAGAAAATGAATTGCTCTCCCTGCCTCGGCGCCTGCTTTACAAACCACTAGAATGTAGTGTCGGGAGGAAGACTTCCTCTGCCCCGTGGTCCTTTGAGCTGGACGTAGAATCAAACTGACGTGAGACAGACTAACAGAGAGAGTCCAATGTAATAGGCCTGCCTGCGGGGAATCCGCACAGGCTGGAAATTCCAAAGGCAATGAGGCAACGCGAAGCTTCTCTGAGCTCAGGAGAAGGGCAGGGCCTGAGGATACAAAGGAGAGGAAGGCCATTAGCAGGAAGGGGAAAGGAGATGTCTGAAAACCAGCGTTGTCCTATTTCGCTGGTAAGTTTCCTAAGTAAAGGGGAGTCTCTGTTAACAGCTCTCTTCCTGGCACAGGCTCTCCTTTCCAATGCAGATTTCGGCAGTTGAGGGGGAGGCAGAGAGCTTCTCCTGCACCTGCTGGGTTTCGATTACTTTTAGTTTCAAAGTATGGCCAAGTGGCCCACGTTGGGGCAGCCTGCCCTTGGCGCCCTTCAGGAAATTTGTCAGAATATAGGTGGCAAAAGTCCGAAATCACACCAGAAAAAATCCTATGACATTTTACGTCGGCAAAAGTCAGGTCCTCGGGCTCCAATACCCGCTGCAGCTCTTCCCAGTTGAGTAAATGGCGATAACGATAATACCTATTTACGGTATTCCGTTAACGTTAAACAGATTAACGAAGACATTTTTAGGATGGTGCTTGACACATGGTTGTTCTCAATAGATACTAGGTTGGGATTATCATGATAAGAGCAAAAAATCAAATACAACAAGACAAGGGAAGATAAAGGAGTATGGGCACTAGGTGTTCCTGGGACTCTGTTGGTCACACATTCTTTCTGTAAAGGATCAGATCATAAATATTCTAGGCTTTGCAGGCCACATGCGGTCTCAGTTCCACCTTCTTTCTTTTTTGCTACAGCCTTTTAAAAATATAAAAATCATTCTTAGCTCACGGGCCATACAAAAACCGGCCAGATTTGGCACAGGCCAAGACGGCGTCTTCATTGTACTATTTACCAGGAGAAAGTTAATCCCTGTAATAACCACACCGGTTAAGATCGGTTTGTGACAAGGGGCGCCTGGTGGCTCAGTTGATTAGGCGTCCAACTTCAGCTCAGGTCGTGATCTTACGGTTCAGGTTCATGAGTTCGAGCCCTGCATGGGAGTTTCTGCTGTCAGAGCAGAACCCCCTTTGGGTCCTCTGTCTCTCTCTCTCTCTCTCTCTCTCTCTCTTTCTCTCTCTCTCTGCCCCTCCCCAGCACGTTCTGTCTCTCTCTCCCTCTCTCTCTCTTCCCCTCAAAAATAAATAAACATAAAAAAAATTAGTTTGTGACGACCTAACACTTGGATTCCTCATCATTTTATTATTTTCCCTTTGTGTTTGCATCTGTAGCATGAAAATAACTTGTCCTGATGGAAAAACAAAGTCCCTCAAACAATGTTTTGCATAATGAAAACAAGAGGCATAATAGTTAGGGTTTGGGAGAGTTGGGGTCTTTTTGTTTTGTTTTATTAACTTTTCAGCCAATTATCTTCACAAAAGGTCATCATTTCCTCTACCTTGTTTTCCAGCTTCTTCCCAGGTCCGTTCTCCTGCTTTAGGATTGATCAACTTCTACTTTATTCTACCACCTTCTTTCTAACTTGCTCACATTTATTTTCTCTACCCTTAAGGGATTAAACAGACTTCCAAGTTGCTTGGTGGTTAAGAATAATGGATTTTTCCTGTAAACAATATGGAAAGGGAGAGAGTAGGTGGGCGTTCTGGAAACAAACGTGAGCTTGGCGCCTCCAAGGGCTTTCTATGCCCAAACCTCACAGCAAGAACATCAGGTGCTCTGTGCAGCTGTAGAAAGAGCTGTTTTTAAAAATAAACAAAGCTCTACTATTTAAAGGGGAAACTGTGGTTTTTGTTATTTCAAAGTTACAAATGTTCCCCCTTCTGTCCGCCTTTAGCGCTGAGCTCTCTTCCGGCCACCGAGCATATCCAAGAAAAAGTTCTCAATTTAAATAGTAAAATAATACAGAATAAAATTCTTCACCCGTGGAAGCCTGAATTATGTAAGCCGTGGGAAAGAATACAGGAACATTCCAGGGGTTGTGATGGCCTGTACTAAATGGAATGTCCCACAGTGGAGGTGAAGGTTGTGGTTCTGTTCTGTTTGGATGGCCTGGGCCACTTCTTGCAAACATGGGCCAGGTTCCTGGTGGTTAATCTCTAGTTCTGAAGGCTTCAAATGATTCACCGTGCAGTGAGTCATGCTTCTACAATGGCTTGCTTGCAAAGCCCTGAAACTTCTCAAACAGCCCAATGCTGGCCACTGGGTCTGTGACCCTGACCCAAATCCACCCAAAGACCAGTGACTTAGAATGGCCTTGTTCATGTTTCTGCTTTCTCTTGCTTTTTCCATTCGGATTTTTTTTTTCTTTTTTGTTTTTTGGATGTCAAGGAGCATTTTTACTTCCAAAACTTTTCCAAGCCCATTGTTGGGGGTCTTCCTTTTTTAGCTAAACTCTATAGACTTTCAACACTAGGATCTCATTTATGAGCCAGATGACCTATCGGGTGGAGCCCCAGGCTCTGGCTTTCTGGTCAATCTGAATGATTTGGAGGGAGTGCCTGGATGGCTCAGTTGGTTAAATATCTGACTCTTGGTTTTGGCTCAGGTCATGATCTCACAGCCCTGCGTCTGGCTCTGGGCTGACAGCATAGAGCCTGCTTGGGATTCCCTCTCTCTCTCCTCTTCCCCTACTCTCTCTCTCTTTCTCAATAAATAAACATTTTTAAAAATCTGAGTTTTGGTCAGATTTTGGTCAACTCTGGTTTCTGAGAGAAAGGAGAGAGAGAGAGAGCAGAGAATATGGCTGAAATTTTGACTTTTATTCAAGCTTTATCAAGATTCATCCAAAGGATAAATTTGTCCCGCAGTCTATGGAACCACCAAATAAGAGGGAAGTACAGACACAATCTTCCAGACCTGCTCTTCACAAATGAAAGCCTTCTGTTCGCGATGCTTGTGAAAACAACAATACAAAATTAGATATATCCTTTTATTGATGACCACTCAGCAAATGGGAAAAGCGTTTTCCTTGCTCCTTATTCTTGCTTGGATTCCGAGTGTTCCAATTGGCATAATGTAAGTTTCAAGTAGATGAGGCACTGGACGTTTTCTTGAGTGTTTTCCTCTCTGCTGTGACCCCTTACTTCATCTGCTTTTCCGCTTTCCCTCCTTCTGACTTTGTGAGAAAAAATATGAACAATGTTTATAAATTCTAAACCCCTCTGCGTCGCCGGGCTCCCTATTTGTTTTCTCACTCGCTGGGCCCCCCATTGCATGGCAATCCCTAATCCTCTTCTTCCTGATATTAGTCTATTTCCACCCCCCAGCCCCCAGGCTCACATTACCCAATCATCTGCCACAAATCTTGGAGCGATATTAGCATATTTGTTTTGAAATGAGGGAGACGAGATGGAAAAAAGTCAGAAGCCGTTGGCTTTCCTTTTGCTTCACCAAACATTAAGTATTACTGCTCCATGCCTCATCTGAATCTCAAAAATGTTAATCACAAATGACGAATGACGTGCCCTACCTATCACAGGAAGACTAGCTCAAGAAACTTGCCAGCAACCCACAAACGAGTCCACTTTCTTTGTATCTTGCCACGAGGCTCTCTACGTCAAGCTGAGAAGTTAGTATTGAGGACACAATTCTAGCCTGAACATTTCAGGTAAGTGTGAGGTCTGGTATTAGCTGCTGATTTCATGCATCTGTTGATACCTTTGCCGTCTTTGGAGATAAATAGCCAAAAAGTATTTCTTCTCGTTTCTTCATTATCCACTTTGCAGCGTAGGGTCCAGTGGCCCACATGCAGTGTTATTACATAAGCTGATATCTCTTTTGAGCCATAGGATTCCCAGGAAAATAGGACTTAAAGTTTTAAAACTGGAAGGCACACCGACTCAATCCACAGGGAATGTCCCCACCTGTACCAAATTGTAGTTCACCGTGTCCGATGTAGTAGCCCCATTTCCCATCTGAATCCCTGTCAAATGTATACCCGTCTTTGAACATGGTCTCTGCCAGTCATTTATCCTTTCCGTTCATAAGCTTTAAAATCTTTAAACCCAAATGCAAGACTGAACTAGGATTTTCCCTGGCTGTTGGCATGGACCTTTGTTCTTGGTGGGGGCTTGTCATTAGCCATAGTCCTTCACAGATGACGGACTTGCCTTGCTTTTTTGGGTTAAGTTCCTGTGGCCATGAAGCCTCGGTCTCCTCATGTGGAATAAATGGTTGATAAGAGCCCCCGTCTCGTTATCGAATTGCAATGATTAAGTGAGGAAATGAGCAGAAAGCCTATTACAAACACATACTGGCATCCTCAGAAGAACTCGGTAAATGTTAGAGAAAGCACCACCATCATCATCACCCCACATTTGAAACAACAATTCATGACCATTCGTGGACACTTAAAAGCTTTTACTACAGAAACATCATTACTGTTGACATACCATCATCATAGACATGACTGCTTGCAGACTGCCTCCACTATATCTCTTCATTGTCAGCTACTTGTAATTTGCCTTGATTTAATTTAATAAATCTAGTTCAGTTAAGTAGAGGGAAATAGAAGAAACAGAAGGGAGGCAGGCATTTCAAGCTGTACATAATAAAATGGGCAAACTGTAAATCTTAGTTAGCCCTAACCTTAGTTAGCTTTAGTAGCTCTAAAGCAGCAAACTGTAGCACAGAATGTAAAAGTCTAAATCGTAAAGAGAAATGAGAAAAACCTGACCCCCTCTGATTTGTATGTTAAAAAACTAACAGGAATAGGGATTAAAGGTCTAATGTGATCAGTGAAGATTTGCTTCATGTCAACTACAGTATCGGTCTGTGTCTACATTTTTATCTCTGTATCTTATTTCTATTTCTTGTTAATTTTTAACGTGTACTTATTTTCGAGAGAGACAGAGACAGAGACCGAGTGTGAGTGGGGGTGGGGCAGAGAGAGGGAGACACAGAATCCAAAGCAGGGTCCAGGCTCTGAGCTGGCAGCACAGAGCCCGACGTGGGGCTTGAACCCAGGAACCGTGAGATGATGACCTGAGCCAAAGTCGGATGCTTAACCGACTGAGCCACCCGGGTGCCCTGAGTACCCTGTTTCTAAAAGAATGTGTTCCTTTCTCAGAACATGGTTGTTTCTTAAGTCACCTTGCTTTTTGGGGCGGAGGGTGGTGGTGAATGTACGTTTTAGTCCAAATTGCTATTGTGTTCGTACTCAGTTGGAGAACAGAACTATTATTCCTGCTGCTCTAAATGGCAAGCAGTGGAGCGACCAGCATTCGCGCGTTTGCATGTCACGACCCAGTAACTTGAATAAAGATCATGAATATGTATTTCATGGCAGGGAGGTTCTTAAAGCTATAATTCTGTGTTTTCCACCAGGAATTCAAAAGTGTAATCAGAATAAATTCCACTCAGATGTTTACTCTGCTTAAGCTACTTGCAAAGAGCAAATAAGTGAGCGAGATAAATAGAGTGGAAACAATGTTCTCATGCCACAGGGACAAGTTCATCTGAGAGGGATGGGGCTTCCTTTCACCCTGTGTGAAAAAACAATCTCTGGCTCTTCGTTCTATTGTCCCCTTTCCACCCAGTGTTTAAAGCCATTGCATTCACAGGATGGTCACATGACTTTGGCCCTTGGCATCTTGGATTCTGTCCTACGGTGGTATGTTTCAGTCCCTTCTGCGCTGCTGGGAACTGGCACATGATGGTACACAAACACAGCATGAGCTTTATTCGTGCCAAGAGAACAAGCCGTCCCTTCTCTAGGAAGGTTACATCCTGAGAGCTGGCCTTTGGTCAAAGATGGGCGCTCTTCACCAGACGGGAGCCCAACTCCTGAGGGGTGAACCAACATGCCATTCCAGACCCTTGACACTGGCCATGACAATCCATGCTTGTTTCACAAGAAACACAGCAACTCTGAGCTCCAAATAACCCCTGAACCCAGTCAAACGATCTGTCTGTGTGGGACCTTTTTGCCTGAACCCAGGGTCAAGGCGGCCTCACGTTTTAATTGCTCTCCAGTGGTGATTGTTTCATTGGGAGAGATTGGGGAAACTTGTCACAAGCATTGATCCTAATTAAAATTTTGGACACTGAATATTTTTTTTTAATTTTTTTTTTAATGTTTATTTATTTTTGAGAGAGTCAGAGACAGAATGCGAGTGGGTTAGGGGCAGAGAGAAAGGGAGATACAGAATCCAAAGCAGGCTCCAGGCTCAGCCATCAGCACAGAGCCCGACGCAGGGCTCGAACTCACGAGCTGTGAGATGGTGACCTGCGCCGAAGTCCGGCGCTCAACCGACTGAGCCAACCAGGCGCCCCTGAACACTTAATATTAATCAAATCCAAGAGTAGAGAGATGGTTCAAAGAGTGAGGACCTACCCCACCCCAATTCCAACAATGAAAGCATTACAAAGCCTGACTTTTCATTAAAGGTAAAAAAAAAAAAAAAAAAAAAAAAAAAAGCTAGTTTATCCATTGCTGAGCAGAAATAAAAATTCTTGCTGAGGGGCACCTGGGTGGTTCAGTCGGTTAAGCGTCCGACTTTAGCTCGGGTCATGATCTCGCAGTTCATGAGTTCAAACCCCGTGTTGGGCTCTGTGCTGACAGCTCAGAGCCTGGAGCCTGCTTCCGATTCTGTCTCCCTCGCTGTCTCTCTCTCTCGCTCTCTCTCTAGAAAATAAATAAACATTAAAAAAAATATTTTTAATTCTTGATGATACTCATTTTAGTCTCTGAATCTCCTTTATGAAAAGGGTGGGATTTTTAGCATTTTTCTGGGTCTGGTATGTCTCATATATTTTTTTTAATGTTTATTTACTTTTGAGAGAGAGGGAGACAGTGAGTGAGTGGAGGAGGGGCAGAGAGAGAAGGCGATGCAGAATCCGAAGCAGGCTCCAGGCTCTGAGCTGTCAGCTCAGAGCCCGACACTGGGCTCGAACACACAGACCGCAAGATCGTTACCTGAGCCGAAGTTGGACGCTTAACCGACTGAGCCATCGAGACGCCCCTGTTATGTCTAATATTTTGAGAAGCCGATGGCATACAGGACAAAAAAAGAGAAAGAGAGAGAGCGAACACTCCCTGGGAAAAAATCCTGCTGTCTTCCCTGAAATTGGGCCATGAACTGACACTGTCATTGTGTCATCCATCTTCAGTCCCAGGACTCAATGTGGCAAGGTCCCTGCAAGCCAAATGCCATTAACCAAATGCTATCACCACCCAAATCTCCATCTGCCTAAAAGATGTCTCCATCCTGGAAAATGGTCCCCTTCACTGGAACATAATCTGAAGCCTCATGGGTCTGTAGAGACGCTCTCCATAGAAAAGCCAGCACGATAATTTAAGAGTCCCTTGGGGTTTGTTAGAATGAGGTTCTGGCCCCGAACAGTTGGCATCCAAATCACAGTTCCGGTTACACATACTCATAACTGGAATCGAGTAGCCAGTCTCCTGATCTGGAAATTGCATAATTGCAGAGACTTTACTAGGTCTTATCCCAACACAGAAGTTCAAGAGGACATTCTAGGATATTCCCATGCAAAAGAGTGAAACTGGGCCCCTTCTTCACGCCATATACAAAAATGAACCCAAAATGGATCAAAAACCAAAGACAAGACCTAAAGCTATAAAATGAGGTGTCTTTGCTATAGATCTTAGCAACTTTGGATCAGCCAATGATTTCTTAGATACTATGCAAAAAAGTGTGAGGAAAAACTAATAATTTGGACTTCAAAATGTAAAACTTTTGTGTGTCAAAAGACACTATCAAGAAAGTAAAAAGAGGGACGCCTGGGTGGCTCAGTCAGTTAAGTGTCCGACTTCAGCTCAGGTCATAATCTCACAGTTCATGGGATCGAGCCTGACATCAGGTTCTGTGCTGACGGCTCAGAGCCTGGACCCTGCTTCGGATTCTGTGTCTCCCTCTCTCTCTCTGCCCCTCTCCCACTCGTGCTCTGTCTCTCTCTCTCTCTCAAAAATAAATCAACGCTAGAAAAATTATATTAAAATAAAGTAAAAAGATAACTCACAGAAAGGGAGAAAATTCTTGCAAATCAAACATGACAAGTCTAGTATCCAAAGTATATATTTAAAAAATCTTGCAACCCAACATAAAAAGATAAAATGCCCAAGTTTAAAATAAGGCAAAGATTTGAAGAGACATTTCTCTGAACAAGATCTACGAATAGCCAATAGACGCGTAAAAAGATGCTCAACGTTATTAGGCATTAGTGACGTGCAAGTCAAAACCAGAATGAGATAGCACCTTACACCCAGTAGGATGTCTACAGCTAAAAAGGCAAAGAAACAAACAAACAGAAGGTAACAGGTGCTGGTGACAATGTGGAGATATCCAAAGCCTCATACATTCCCGTTCGGCATGCAAAAGTTCTCGGCACTGTAAAAAACAGTTTGGCATATCCCCAAAATGTCAAACACAGAGTTACCACATGACCTAGCAAATCTGCCTCAAATGGAACATTAAGTACAAGGTTATACCGACACCTGTATGGCTGCTGGCTGAGGAGCAGGAAGAGCTGGTTTCCACCAGTGTGTGCTCAAAAAGAAAACCTTTCTTATCGGCTGATGGGTAAAATTGAGCTCTGATCCTGGAGGAGTTAGGGAGTGAGTCTGTGACCCTGGGTCTATGGTGCAACAGGCAGGGAAAAGGACCTGGGAAGTAGAGATCCCCCCAAAGTAGACTGAGTCTCAAAATCATGGTACTGGAGTAGTCTGTAAGACAGGAAAAAGGACTACCAGCCCCTGCTGGGAGAATCCCTTAAGGGAGAAGCAGGGTAGAATCGTAGAGTTCCCCATAGCAAAGATGATGCAGATTGCAATGGTAAGTCCCCTTTTCCTTTGGCATGACTCTGGGCCAGATGCTTTAGTTAAAACATCATGAGTGTTGGATAGAGTGAGATCTCCAGGGTTTGGGGCTTGGGCGGTTATGGCACCTAGCGCCATACCTTCTCCGAGAGGACCAAAGCCCAATGTCTGGAATGGAAGGAACACTTCTCTCAGCATAGCTGGCTTTCCCTTGACTATATTGGCCACAGCACAATGGATAGAGCCCTCGTGGCTCAAAGACAACTCTACGGGATGTGCTTGGAGTATCTGAGACACCGAAAGACTTTGGAGTCTGGTCAGGTCTTACACCGACCTTTATGAATTATTGCAAGAGAATTCTGAGGCCTCACCTGATACTTGCACCTCAAACTGAAATTACAGGAAGGAAAGACTTTTTTCCACTCTTTCGTATTTGCTGAGGGTTGTGCAAAGAGCGTATGTCTACAAATGAAGCAGACCGTCTAGAAGGTAGAGACCACTAGAGGCAGATCTGTCCAACGTTATTCCACACATGCATTTCCCAAGATGATAAATGGGGTGGTCTGTGACCAAAGGATTCTAAAGTCAAGATTGGACAAGATTGGGTTAAACGAAGTTATGTTGGTTTCTCTCTGTACGTTATAAATCTCCCATCTGTACGTTATAAATCTCCCAGAAGGGCTCGTCATGGACAAGTCTTTTGTGAGGCATCTAATTAGAGAAAGTTCCATGGAACACATTGGTAGGAAACCTTACAAAGTAAAAAGGAATTTCACTGACTTTTAAAGACTTCTAGCAGAAAAGAAAAATACACTATTATCTCTGGTATCAATTTCTCTTAAGTTCCTTACTTTGTAGAGTCCTTCCAGCCTAAAATGGGCAAGCTACTCTAGGGAATTGATAACCTTCAATCGAGATAAAATTTTCCCTGGTGTAATTAAATCCCTTTAAGGCATGCTTTATTGTTCTTATTCCATCAGTAGAAATGAATTAAAACACATCAGCACCTTCGTATATTGGAAACAGCCCCTAGAGCCCATTCTGCCCATACGATTTTTCCAGCAAATAAGTAAGAAACAAACGCATGGAATTTTTGTGTCTAACTAATGCAGTAGAAACCCAGCTCAGTCACTGCACACTGCAGTAACAGTAATAGGTTTAGACTGTACACATGTAAGTGATGTAAGTCAATGGAACAATGGAAGGACCACCAGGATTAAACGAGGAAAATAGTGCAAGTCGAGTAGATGAAAGGAATTTGCTGAGCTTATAAATAGTACTTCGGTTTTTTGTCTTTTTTCTTTACATATAATTTATTGTCAAATTGGCCAACATGCAGTGTCTACAGTGTGCTCTTGGTTTTTGGGGTAGATTCCCGTGGTTCATCGCTTACCTACAACACCCAGTGCCCATCCCAGCAAGTGCCCTCCTCAAATCCATCACCCCTTTTCCCCTCTCCCTCACCCCCCATCAGCCCTCAGTTTGTTCTCTGTGTTTAAGAGTCCCTTATGGTTTGCCTCCGTCCCTCTCTGTTCGTCACTATTTCTTTTTTTGCCCCCTCCCCTCCCCCCACGGTCTTCTGTTAAGTTGCTCAAGATCCACAGATGAGTGAAAACATGGGATAGCTGTCTTTCTCTGACTGACTTTATAAATAGTACTTTGAACTAAAATACACTGTCTGAGCACCTACTAGGGTCTTAAAAAAGAAAGAATGAATGAACAGCTGAATAGAGTAAGGAAAAAAATACCCTGGGAGTTTTGTATTCCCTGCAAAGCAATCACATGACTTTTTCAAAAAGCGTATGCAATGGAGTCAGACACAAAGCGTATGCAGTGGGCGTGGCATTGTTTTTAGCAGACTACTTTTATGTGTATTCTCTCATTGGTTTTGCACAACAATCCCGTGAAGGAGGAAGAGAGGGTTTAATTACTCCCATGTGGCAGATGCATTATTTTGCCAGTTAAACAGCTGGGTGGTGCCAGGAACGGAGCAAGGCTTTAAGGGTGGAACAGAATGGCCCCGGCCTCTGCCCTCACAGAAGACAGACTAACGGGGAAGGCAGATATCCCATGAATGAACAATGGAGAGTCTCAGAAGGTTGCAGCAGATGCGAAGAGACCTACAAATAAGGAAACAATCCAGAGGGGATTAAATGGTTTACACAGGGACAAATGGTAGCTGGTTTGGCTTTAGACATATCATCAGAGCCCATATCCTCCCACTCTGGACAGAACACGGTGCGGACCAAGGAAAGCAATCACACCCACTGTGTCCTAGCCCGGTCACGCCATTTTAGGCATTTTTAAAAAAAGAAACATTGACAAAGGAGGAGCTTACCGAGAAAACCAGCAGGGTAATAAGAGGGTACAAGTTATCTCTTTTAAGGAAAAGTTAGAAAACTGGGTCTGTTTCGCTTAAAAAAAAAAATTGTTAAGAACGAGTACTAGGATAGGCTCATAACACGCAAACATTTGCAGGGTTATCATGTGGACGAAGGGGCAGACGTGAGATTGAGGAGCTGAAGATCAGTCCCAGTGCCCTGTAAGGCAGATGTGCCCATCAGGGTTCAAATAAAAATGCTTAGGTGGCAGGGTGAGACGACAGGATCCCTAAGGGGCCACCCACATGCACTTTGGGAGCATGAGAACGTTGTAGTTCAGTGTATGAACTCGGGGTTCATCAGACGGTTCAAAGCAAGCTCCCTGCCGTGACCGCCATCACTTACTAGCTGTGTTCCCTTGGACAAGTTACCTAATCTTCCTGTTCTCAGTTTCCTTACCTGTGAACGGGAAATAATGGAACGTATCTCAGGTGGTGGTTGTAGCATTTAGTAAGGTAAGGGATATAAGCCTATTTCTTTCAGTGCCTGGCCATGGGTAAATACCAATTAAATAAGTGACTATCCATTTAATGAATGGATTGTGAATGAATAAAGTACTCAAGAAACAGCATTAGGAGTGTTAGCTGGCCGTAGTCCAACTAAAACAACCTGACCTGCGGGTCCGACGATGAACTGACAGACGTGTGAATGTACCATCGACCCCAGTGAGCTTTGCAAATAGACAGTGTTTCCACTATCTACTTACGAGATCAATTCCTGTGCTGGATAAAACTTGGACCGAATGTTCTCAAAACTCCTCCCCAGTTCTTAAATACCATGAGAGTAAGAACCATCAAGTGGTCTCATTGTACAAGTCAGGAAGTTTCCATTCCTCTGGGGCAGCAGGAAAGGTCATGGAACTGGAATCGTGAAGCAGTTTCTTTCTAGAAAAGGAATGAAAAGTCCTTCCCCCACTCCCTACACCAGTCTGTTATTTACGACAACATAAGAGCATTTTGTTTTTTTGTACCTTTCTCTAAAAGAACTTGGGAAACTGTCTCTTCAATACCCAGAATGTTCATACGAGATTTCTTTTTGCCTGTTCCCCCTGCCCACCCCCACCCCCCCACTCGGGACTCCCAAAGAAATACACCCAGGGACAGCAAGAATCTTCACTGTATGAATTATGGTCTTTTACAATATTTGGTTTTTTTCCAGCTCTGCTTTGCATCTTCGACCTCCCTGTGAAAAACAGAAACTCCTTGTTTCTAGTGAGATGTGGAGATAGGTTTCCAGATGGTGCCATCTCCTGGTCAAACATAGAAACCAACATTGCCCGTTCCTTCCCGCAGTTCCCACAGCACGAAGCCTACTCCATGAGGGAAGTCAGACAGGAAATGCTTATCTCCCTAGAATTTAATTCTGGCCTCTTGGCTGATGACAGCTTGAACTGCATTCCAATTAAGCCATGGGACAGTTTCAAAAGTTCAGTGCTTATTTATTTGCAAGTACACGTTCCTACTGAAAAATAATTACCCATTAAATTCAGAGGTAGGTTCAACCTCTGGAAAGGGAAATTGAATGGGGACTCTTCTAAAATGCTCTCGGCTGCCAACGTCATCAGATGAATAAGCCATTTGTTTTTGGCTTATCCACTCAAAACCACTGTTGTGTCCCTGAGAAGGAGAGATCCAGGGATCCGGGATCCAGAATCTGAAATTCCCCATCTATTTACAGGCATACCTTGTTTTATTACACTTCTGTTTATTGCGCTTTGGCAGATAGGGCATTTTTTACAAATTGCAAGTTTGTGGCAACCCTACGTTGTCTACGTTTATTGGTGACATGTCTCCAATAGCGTCTGCTGACTTCATGTCTCTGTGTCATATTTTGGTAATTCTCGCAACATCTCAAATGTTTCATCATTATAATATGCGTTATGGTGATCTGTAATCAGTGATTACAGCTGACTGAAAGCTCAGATAGTTAGCATTTTTTGGCAATAAAGTATTTTTTCACGAAAACATGCACATCGGGGGGCGCCCAGGTGCCTCAGTTGGATATGTCCGACTCTTGATTTCGGCTCAGGTCATGATCTCACAGTTTGTGGGATCGAGCCCCACGTTGGGCTCTGTGCTGACAGTGTGGAGCCTGCTTGGGATTCTCTCTCTCCCTCTCTCTGCCCCTCCCATGGTTGCATGCATGCTCTCTCTCTCTCAAAATAAATAAACTATAAATAAATAAATAAATAAATAAATAAAGCATTGTTTTTTTAAGACATAATGCTATTTACACTTAATAGGGCTACAGTATAGTGTAAACATAACTTTCATGCACAGGGAAACAAAAATACTCATTTGACTCACTTTATTGCGATCTCTGTTATGACTGAAGGTTGACCCAGGACACATGCAGAAGAGCCATTCTAGAGAAAATCCGTCATTTACCACCACAGCCTTTGAGTCCAAACCCCTATGTAAAACCCTTCGTACATAGGAACCACCAGGACTCCATTTGTGCCGCTGCCCCGAGCCCAAAAGTCAGAAGATCGAATGACCTCTTTGGACTCACATCTTAATTCAAGCCAGTGTGCGTGGAGAGAAGGCAAGGAAAAATGAACCCGGGTGAAAGGGTCCCCAAAATAACAAAGTTTCTTCCTGAAGTTGAAAAAAAATCTAGATTAAATCATCCGTTCCGGCCTTCCCAGGGTGGCACTGAGGCGAGAGAAGGCAGGTTTAGCCAGGAGGGAGACATCTCTGTGTCCACCAGGTTTCTCGGGCTTCCTGGAAGACCGAATCCTTGAGGAGTCGAGCCCAGGACTTTGCATCCTGAGACACTATATGAGGGGCTCCCGGATCGGAGCCCCTCCAAACCAGCCCTGGGATGCCCCCAGAACTCCCTGTGCGGTGCGCATCTTGATGGAGCGAAGGAAAGAAGGATGCTTGAACATGCTTCATTCTTTCCTGGGACCAGCAGCTTTCACCAGAACAAAAGTCACAGCACGTTTGGAATCTGAAATAGGTTGGACTTGGAAGGCACACTTACAGCTGATGCTGGAAAGCGGTATCTTTCGAACGGCTGGAACACCACGATCCGTCAGGCTGTTCTGGCACCCAGAGCTGATGTGAAGCACACGCTTCCAAACATGGCTGAGATTTGGGGGTGGGGGGGACAAATATTTCAGAAAATAGCAGCATGAATGAATGTTTCTCCATGAAACATATCACTGTGGATGCTTTCAAAAGGAGCATACTTAAGGGGTGCCTGGTGGCTCAGTCGGTTAAGCGTCCGACTTCGGCTCAGGTCATGATCTCACAGCTCGTGAGTTCGAGCCCCGCGTCGGGCTCTGTGCTGACAGCTCGGAGCCTGGAGCCTGCTTCGGATTCTGTGTCTCCCTCTGTCTCTGCCCCTCCCCTGCTCATGCTCTGTCTGTCTCTGTCTCTGTCTCAAAAATAAACTAACATTTTTTTAAAGAGGAGCATAATATGCAAACATGTTTATACACATCAAAATTATACCGATCAAAATTCGCTTAACATCGAAATTTTCAGACTTCATGGGCCAAGAGATACTTATGTTAAGGAACATCTAACAAGATGTCAAGGAACCAGGGCCCTAAAGAACACACCATAAGAAATTTGGCTCATAAAACAAAGCAGGTATGTCAGAGTTTGGTTGTGGATGATGATGATTTCCCAGAACCAGGAGGGACGGGCCTCAATAAAGGGACCACCACGCAGTTGCCATGGGACAATGAAAACAGCTCTATGATCAGAGAGCAGAAAGGAGAGACTCAACCAATGGGTCGGTGAGTTGCTGAAGACCCATCTCTATCATTCCACTAAGCTCTGCCTGTAAAACTCCCCCGGTTCCAGGAAATGACAGCACAGCTTGTAGCTATGACAACAACAACACAATCCGCGTCCCTGTCAACAATTTAGGATGTGATTCCACCAAGTGGTATGTGCAGGGCTGATTCTAACGTGAGTGTTGGAACATTCTGGCTCCACTAAAGCCCCTACAATTCTTGCACTAGAGATCGCTCTTCCAAAAAGGATTGGATCTCGATTTCTTCTGCGTAAAATGAGAAGACACGGGTTGGGGTGGCTCACAAAGTCCCCTCCAGCCTTAAGAGTTCTTAACGCGAGGGAACAGTGAAAAAGAGATCTGTTATGGTGTCCTCTTTGCTGCCTTTCTGAGAAATTTAAATTTGTATGGAAACCTTTGTATGTTTTCCGTACTAGACCTAAGTACTTTTTATTTCTGAGTTCCCAGCATAGGGTATCGGGTTTCCTGGTTGGGTGGGGGAGGGAGAAGGACATTCCACCATCATTGTCTGGGGATTTGCAAATGGGTTTCCCTGTCTGAACCTGCTGAGGGTTAAGCAAATCTCCCTGGAGAAATGCAATTTGCTTTGCCTCTCGAGCACTACATCATAAAGTGGCCACTTTCCCCTTTCCACTTGACCTTCGTCTCCCACAGAGACTTCCTGTGGCTTTGGTTCCCTGGATTTTGCTACTTTAAACAAAAACAAAAACAAAAAACAAACAACAAAAGGGATTAAACACCGTGCCCTGAATACCCACTCTGGGTTTCTTAAACATTCGCAATTGCACTAAACGCCAATGACTGCCATCATTTAGTTCTTTCCCACTCTACTCCAGGAAGATCTGCATGGATGCAGTCAAATGGGTATCCATGGTCACACTGACCCAAAGATTGGGTGATTTCTGATCACAAACTGCTACTACCATGCAGCCAGACAAAATAAGAAATTTAAGTGGGCAGGGAGGAGGGGGTGAGTCCCGTTCCCACCCACCCCCACCCCCATCTCCAGGTACCTGTGTAATTATAAATATTCTAGAGGGTCAATGCGTTCATCTCACTGATGATGCCTTTGCTGGTGTTTTTCTTCGTGTAGCTGTGATTAAGGTGAAGAACAAAGCCTCAGAGGAGTTAAACATCTGTCATTTGCAGGGCATGGAGGCTCTGTTTGCTTTTCTCTTTAGGATCCTGAAATCGAACAAACAAACAAACAGAACAAGCCCAGGATCCAGAAGCTGAGGGGATGCCCTGGGACAAGATTGCCCCAGGTAAACTTGTCACATCATCCCCCTAGGATGTGGACTCTCCAGGGGTTCCAGAGGTGCTCTGTCTCACCTAACTTGGCACAAAGTATGGGGATCCGAAGTATGGGGATCGCCAGTGTTCCTTTGCAACAAGGTATTCATTCTCCCCAAGACTTAAAATCTAACCTTCTGTTGGCATATGGAGTATGGGGCAGGCACCCTGCGGAACGGAAGAGAACTCTGGCCCAGGGAACTTTGTCGTCGTTGCTTGGCCTTATAAGAATTTGAGTTCCCAGCTCTCTCTCTCTCATCTTCTTCCTACGGCGTGTCTATCATTTCTCATCCTCCCCGTGTTCATTCTGTCCCATTCTTCTTTAATGGGCAAGCCTCAACTCCAGCCAAGGAAGATAAAGGAACCAATTCTGACAATAACCAAGTGTATCATCAACGATTTCTCCCTTCCAGGGGGCATTTGCGGTCACGCCTGGACCCAGAAGTTTTTCTCAATCTCCTTGGCTGTAACTACTTTGCCTTTTTGATGCGTTTGAAATAGTATAGACATCGTAGGCAAGGAGAAATGTTGCCCTCTCCAGGGCGTGTGAATCTCAGGGTCTTCTAGGCTATCCTTCATAAGCATATTCCTTTCTTATGGATTGTTCATTCTTGTCTTTGACTTTGAAGTTAATGCAGCCGGTGACAGTCTTGTTGACTAGAACGACTTCTGCACACATTTATTGCTCAAGTGGAAAAGGAGAGACTTTTTTCAGTTCATTTATTTACTTTTGAGAGACAGAGAGAGCAAGCGAGCATGAGAGGAGCAGAGAGAGAGAGAGAGCGAGAGAGGCAGAGAGAGAATCCCAAGCTGGCTCCTTGCTGTCAGTACAGAGCCCGATACAGGGCTCGAACTCGCAAACTGTGAGACGACGACCCCAGTCGAAACCAAGGGTCAGACGTTTAACTGACTGAACCACCCAGGTGCCCCAAGGAGAGACATTCTTAAACTCCCTTTCTTTCGGCAAAATAAAATGCTGATCGACACAGTTTCCTAAATCAGGTGGGCCTGAGAATGTTTGGGGCCCCTTGGTATTATGGGGGAGGCAAGGGAATCTCAATCTCCATTATTAAGCTTGCTCTCTTAACCCTCCTGCCTTTTTTTTTTTTTTTTTTTTTTTTTTTTTTTTTTTTTTTAAGCAGGGAGTTTTTAGTTCTGTTAACAGAAACAGAAGGACATCTGGTCACATATCAATCTCAAGACTCCTCTGTCGATTGGTAATTAATGGGCTTTTCCAAACAGAAGGTTTTCCTTCACCTGCCTGGTTTCTTCTTCAGCTGTCGACCTTTTCAAGCTGGGGCTCTGTCACTCACTACCTGTCTTCTGCTACACATATGACAGATAGCCCCTCTCTTCGGGTTCTGACCTCAGCTTCTGGAGGCCGGGGTACTTTTCATTCTGTCTTCCCATCAGATGGGAGCCTCTTCATCATGTCCGGTTCTTCCTTACTCCTTCCTTACCTGCAGCAAATACCTGCAAAGCCTGCAGGAAGAAAATCAATGAGCTGATGAATGGGGATGCTTTCGGAAATCACGTCCTGGTTCACAGGCTCCCCGGGCAGGGCTCGGTGGGCAGGGCAATGTCAGCGGGAAGAGGAAAGTCACACAAGGCGGGCATTTTCCACACACAGCCCACAAACACCCAGGGACAGGGGCAGCTTCGAGCTTCCAAAGACAGGGAAGGTCGGGAGACCCCGTGGATGTTCCTGAAGGCAGTTCTGCATGGCAATGCCACACGGTCATTCCCTTTCTGACTCAGGCAGTGTTTTCACGGCGGAAACAGCCAGGGAGAAGCCAGAGAATTGGAAAAGGGAGGATGGTTTTCTCTCTGAAAGACAACGGTGCTAATGTAAGTTTCGAACAGAGAGCCAAATGGCAAAGCCTGACAAATACAGAAGAGCCAAGAATAGCCCTAAGAAAAGGATTTGAGCGCAAGGCTGTGTGCAATCCCCAGTCTGGAAACAGGGGAAGAGAGAGACGTATGTGTTCATCCCTGAGTCTCTGATGGTCAGTCTGGGTCCTCTGCCCAGGCAGGACCGGGGTGGTGCTAATAATTGTAACCAAAAATACACTATTGTTTTTGCAAGTTTTATTCTTTCTTTAAAACACAGAAAGTAGGGGCGTCTGGGTGACTTAGTCTGTTGAACATCCGACTTCATCTCAGGTCATGATTCTCACAGTCTGGGGGTTCAAGCCCCGTGTCAATCTGCCTGCTGTCAGCATGGAGCCCACTTCAGATCTGCCCCTCCCCACTCCCCCCCCCCTCAAAAATAAGTAAACATAAAAAACCTGCACCAAGCAAGTGTTAATAATAACTACATTTGTTATATTTATCCTTTATATTTTAATAAACTCAATGGCTTATTCTTTAGTTGCCATAAACTGAATGTTTGTGTCCTCCTGAATATCATGTGTGACATCCCATTGCCTGATATGATGGGAGTAGGGGGTGGGCCCTTGGGAGGTATTTAGATCATGAGGGCGCGGCCCTTGCATGGGGCGCCTGGGTGGCTCAGTCAGTTGCGTGTCCGACTTCGGCTTGGGTCATGATCTCACGGTTTGTGGGTTCGAGCCCCGCGTCGGGCTCTGTGCTGACAGCTCAGAGCCTGGAGCCTGCTTCGGATTCTGTGTCTCCCTCTCTCTCTAAAATAAATAAACATAAAAAAGAAAAAGAGAAAAGAACCCCAGAGAGCTCCCTCGCCCCTTCTGCCATGTGAGGCCACACAGCAAGAAGACAGCCATCTGTGAACACAGAAAAGGACCCTGGCCGGGCACCGAGTCTGCTGGCGCCTTGATCTTTGAGTTCCCGGCCTCCAGAACCCTGAGAAATCAGTCTCTGTGGTGTATAAGCCTCCCAGTCTGTGGTCGTCTGTTGTAGGAATCTGAACAGACTAAGAGCATCGTATCTTAGTGGCAGTCACCCAAGGGAAGCTGTAGAGGCCCTACAGACCTATCCCAAGCCCAGTGTAGCTGGTAGCACCGACCCACATTACTAGTGGTAACCATGAGCACGCTCGTTCTAAACTGGCATCCCGGTCGGTCTTTAATATAGGAAAGCATTGCTTCCTGGAATGGAAATTCCCACCACATCCACGGAACGCATGTGTCTTAGTAACAACATAAATAAAAGTGTCACTACAGGCAGTTCGGAAAGGCTTCCTGCAACTTCGTGGGCTAGTCATGCACCCTCAACCCTATCACGCGACCGCTAAACCCCATAGTCACAGAAACCTAAGAGAAAAGAGAATTTTTAAATGCCAGGCCACCAAAATCCTCATCAATGCTACCAGCCTACATGAGTGGAAGCAGATAACGGTTCAGGACACGCTGCGCTACCTCGCTTTTTAATTCGCCAGGGCTGCCGTGGTGAAGGATCACCCACCGGGTGGCTCGACCGACCAAAATGTAACTCGCTCACGATTCTGGCGGCCGGAAGTCTGGGATCAAGGTGTAGGCAGAGGCGGTTAATTCTGAAGACTCTCTCCTTGGCTTCCTTGACGTCTTCTTCTTCCCTGTCCTCACACAGCCTTCCCCCTGCGTCCGTCTGTGTCCTCAACCCCTCTTCTTACAAGGACACCAGTCATTGAGTTGGGACCCACCATAATGACCTCGTTGCAAGCTAACCACCTCTTGAAAGGCCTTGTCAGCTGCAGTCACACTCTGCTGTATCCGGAGGGGGGTGGGTCAGGATTTCAACATAAGAATTTGGGGGGACACGATTCGGGGAGGAGGTTAGAAACTAGCAGGTGACTCTACTAATTATTTCTACTTCTATTTCTAATTAGATCTAATGAAGATCCGTAGAAAGGTTGTAACTTCTGCCTTCTTTCTTAGCTGATCCTGTGGGAGTTTCCGGCCTGGCCAGAGAGCCCCAACTAGGATCCAATGTCTTCTTTTTCTCTCTCCAGTAAGAACCAACCGTGGGACTCCTGTTCGTCTCCTGTCCCCCTCCTCTGCGCTGCCTGAGGGTCTCCAAAGGAGGGATTCTCAGTGTTCAGGGCTGCAAATGCCTCATTTAAAGCATCATAGGAAGTAAAAACCCATCAAAACTGTAGACTCCTTTTTTCTTTCTCTCTCTTTCTTTCTCTTTCTTTCTTTCTTTCTTTCTTTCTTTCTTTCAACAGTTGATGAGGTTTGGAGTGATGGGGGTTCTGGAGCCAAGGCCGAGAAAGAATTCTTGAGACGTCTTGGGCGCAAAAAAAGGTGATTTTCTTAAAGCACGGGACGGGACCCGGGCCAAGAAGAGCTTCCCCAAGACCCGGAGGAGAGACTGGTTATATACTTGGCACTTGGGGGCTGGGGGAGATAAAGCCCTGAGGAAGTTTCTTAAAGAGATTTCCATATGTGAAGAGCTAACAGATCCCTGGAGGCTTAGCTATTGTCAAGCTAAGGTTGTTTTTCCCTCTAGGGAAGCATTAGCATTAAGACCTCAGGAAGCGCCTAGAGAAACATTAGTTACACTCCGTATTTGCCAACGGGCTGCAGGTTATAAGGAAATGTTACCTGCCATTTCCTTCTTGCCTTGGTTCCCCACATCACTGAGGAGGAGAGGGTGATATCAGGGGCTCTGGGGAACTGAGTCTACAGGTTTCTGGAAATTAGGCTGTTGAGAAGATTGCCCTTTTCTTGTAA
This sequence comes from Panthera tigris, assembly GCF_018350195.1. Taxonomy (NCBI): domain Eukaryota; kingdom Metazoa; phylum Chordata; class Mammalia; order Carnivora; family Felidae; genus Panthera; species Panthera tigris. The sequence goes on along the minus strand of NC_056673.1, from coordinate 49,728,052 downwards.
TTTACTAAGGTATTCGTAAACTGATGGAGTCTAGCATGACTGAATCTCTATCAGTTAACTATCTGTTTTTCCCCTTCTCTTTGTTCCTGGGCAGCTAGGAGTGCCTGGGGAATGTCACTTAACCAACCCACTGTCATGGGGGGCGGGGGTGAGGTGGGGGGGGTGGGATGTTGCTAGCTTGGGCTTTGCCCTCAGCTTGTCTCACCCTCCCTCATCAGAGTCAAATGGGAGAGTTCCCCGGGGTAACCAGTTCACTCCGTGGGATTGATGAGGGAGCATGCGACAGGCTGATGTGTATGTCCCCAGGTGGGACATGTGTGATATTCCTTGGACACTCCCGGCTACCCAAAAAAACAAGAAAGCACAACAAAACCACTGGTTAAACAGAGAAGATTGCCCACCGGTTTACCAGATAAAGGCAATCCCATCAATGGCCTGAAGTCCAGGAACTCCCTACGGTCTTAACGCTAATGCTTTGCCAGAGGGAAAAACAACCTTAGCCCGACAACAGCTGGCTTAGCCTGTGAGTCCTCTTTAGCAGATGAAAACCCCACTGGAAACTCCCCCTGGACTTTACCTCCCCCGAGTCCCAAATATATAACCTGTGTCTCCACAGGGTCCAGGCAGCTCTTCCTGCCCATGAGTCCTGTCCCCGTGTTCTACTAAAATCACCTTTTTGCACCAAAGACATCTTCAAGAATTCTCTCCTGGCCGCCAGCTCTGAGCCCCATGAACCCCGCCGTCACCGCAAAACCTCATCAATGATCTCACAGTTCGTGGGTTCGAGCCCCACGTCGGGTTCTGCACTGACAGCGTGGAGCCTGCTTGGGATTCCGTTTCTCTCCCTCTCTCTCTCTGCCCCTCCTCTGGTCACATGCTCTGTCTCTCTCTTTCTCAAAATAAATGAATGTAAAAAAAAAAAAAAGAATCTAATGCCATGTTACAAGGAATAACTAGAAATGGCAATGTACCTAAAGCGACCTGAGTGTTGCTGACTTCGTATGACAATGAAACAAGTGAAGAGTAATTCATACTGTTAATGTTAAAAAATACATTTTCCCATCTTGCTAATGTTGCCATAGGGGCCAAGGGCAGGCTGCTCCAAGATGGGCCGCTTTGGCATAAAGATTATTTCAAGTTAAAAGTAAACAAAACCCATTGTGACACTGTATGCTAACTCATTTGGATGTAAATTAGAAAAATTAAATTTAAAAAAAAAGTAAACAAAACCCAGCAGGTGCAGGAAAAGCTCTCTGCTTCCCCCTCAACTGCCGAAATCTGCATTGGAAAGGAGAGCCTGTACCCGGAGGAGAACTGTTAACGGAGTCTCCCCTTTACCTAATGATTAATGAAGTTTTGGGGTGATGGGGGGGGGGTCTGGAGCTGACGGCCAAGAAAGAGTTCTTGAAGACGCCTTTGGTGCCAAAGGGTGATTTTATCAAAGCACGGGGACAGGACCCGTGGGCAGAAAGAGCTGAGCTGGGGTCGTGACGGGTAACTCACTACACGCCCTCAGGTTGGGAGGGGGTCAGGGATAGAGTAAGGCTCTAAGGTAGTTCGGAAGCAAGGTTTCCAGGACTTTGAGGGGCTAGCTGTTGCTAGGAAAACACCATTTATTACCATTTAATAAAACCTCAGTCATGGGACCCTTCAGATGTATATGGGGTGGGGGGAGGGCATAAGCTTGGAGTCTGATTGTGGGCATATATCTTGGGGCAGTTGAGATAAAGGAAGTTTCCAAAGGAATTTTTATATGTTCAAGTAAACTTGCAGGATCCTCGAGGTTGGGATAATGTGAAGCTAAGATTCTTGTTTTGTCCCCCAGCAAAGCGTCCTCATGGAGGCAGCCGAGCTCCTAGAGGGAGGTCACTCTGCCTGTTTCAAGGACTTGTCTGTCAATGGGCTGTAGGCAGTAAGGAAATTTAATTTTTCATTTGCCTTAGTTTCCCACATCACCATGGCAAGCACTTAAACCCCTTTCCTTTGTTCTTGGGTAGCTGGGAGTGTCCGAGGAATGTCATACATATTCCACCTGATGGGGGGGGGGGTGCTATTAGCCTGTATTTTGCCCTCAGCTTGCCCCACGCTCCTTCACCATGGTGGTTAGTTTTATGTGTCAAATAATGCCCAGTTATTTAATCAAACACTGACCTGGGTGTTGCTGTGAAGGTAACTTGGGATGTGGTTCATATCCACCATCAGCTGACTTTAGGTAAGGGAGATTACCCTGGTTAGTGTGGGCGGGCCTCGTCTAATCAGTTGAAGGCCTTAAGAAGAAACCTTGAAGAAATTTTGCCTCAAGACTGTAACATCAACTCCTGCCCGAGTTTGTAGGCTGCTGGCATTCCCTACACATTTCGAACCTACCATCCCCCACAACTGTGCGAGCTAAGTCCTTAAAGTCTTAACAGGATACATACATATTCTATTGGTTGTCTTCCTCTGAACAATTGTGACCAATACAATACTTTTTTTTTATGTTTATTTATTTTTGAGAGAGCACAAGCGATGGAGGGGCAGAGAGAGGGAGACAAGGAATTGGAAGCAGACTCCAGGCTCTGAGCTGTCAGCACAGAGCCCCATGTGGGGCTTGAACCCACAAACTGTGAGATCATGACCTGGGCGCAAGTCGGATGCTTAACCGACCCGAGTCACCCGGGGGGCCCCAATACACCACCTTTTGTTAAAAATATGGGGTGCCCGGGTGACTCGGTCGGTTAAGCATCCAACTCTCCGTTTCGGCTCAGGTCATGATCTCGGGCTGTGTGCAGAGCCTGCTTGGGATTCTCCCTCTCTCTCCCCCTCTCTCTCTGCCCCTCCCCTACTCACACTGTCACTGTCTCTCTCAAAATAAATAAATACCTTTTAAAAAATTAGAAAAATAATTCAGGGTGTCACAGGGGTAAACCCAGGCCTCACTGGTCAGCTTGTTGCCAAAGGGAACCGATTCCCAACTCCCAATTTGCTAATCCCACGAGCAGGGCCTGCAGCGCTCACTTGCAACGCAAGGTGGCGCTCCTGCTCTGCTCAAAAAGGTCCGGCTTCTCCGCGGCCGCCCCGCCTCCCAGCCCTTCTCCCCTCAGATTCCAAGACAACCCGATGACTCAGCAACGGGAATGAGGAATCCTAAAACTTGGACGAAGGATACTGCCTACGTGCCCAGTGTTCACAGCCTTGCCGTCACCACCAACTGGAAAAAAAAATAAACTTTTTAGAGCACCTGCTTATTGTTCTAGATTTTCTGTCTTTTCAAGTCTTTGGGATTGTCCTCTCCTCTGGGGACATAAGCCACTGTCCCCCAAGGACGCAGCATGCCTATCTACCCGTGTGTCTGTGCACACGGGACATGACTCTTCCCAATCATCCCCCGGTGTCAGCCCTCCCCTGTCCTGCCAGAGGATTCTGTGCCTGTCCTGCAAACCCCTCGGTTAACCCTGCTGGTGGTCAGGGCCGGATACCCTGTCATTAGGTCGTGTACTTGACCGCAGAGCTCAAAACATTTTCACAGCATAGGCTTGCTTAATCCTTACGATATTTTGTAAGAAAAGTCTGAGATGACTCTACTGAAATTTCTGCTTCGTGTCTGTGTGGAAACGGAACTGGATATGTGGAGTGATCCTGCAGGGGTCACCCAGGAATTCAGAATTCGAATCAGGGACAATTGGGGCACCTGGGTGGCTCGGTGGGTTAAGCGTCCAACTTCGGCTCAGGTCACGATTTCACCATCCGTGAGTTCGAGCCCCGCGTCGGGCCCTGTGCTGACAGGTCGGAGCCTGGCGCCTGCTTCGGATTCTGTGTCTCCCTCTCTCTCTGCCCCTTCCCTGCTCACACTCTGCCTCTCTCTCTCTCTCTCTCTCTCTCTCTCTCTCAAAAGATAAATAAACATTAAAAAAATTTTTTTAAAGAATCAGGGACAATTGACCTTCCATCAGGGGTGGCTAGCTTCTAAATCTCCTCCCCACCCCCGCTCCCCACTAATCCTTTCCTCTTACACATGGTAGAAAATAAACTGCTTCACTCTATTTAACTATGTATTTTCCACACTTGCATGAACATAGGTGACTTTTCTTTTCGCGGTGCCCTTCCGTAATTGCTGGAATAATATTCCCTGGAATGGCCTTTTGGAAATGCTGAAAACAATTATCATCTCTTTGCAGCATAGAGCTGGGAGTGTAGGGCAATGCCTCTCAACTGAGAGGAGTTCTAAAGTTCACAGCACTTGTTTTCTCAGAGTTGGTTGAATTTTTGGGGTCTCCTAGGGCATCTCGATGGTTGACAAAAGCCAAGGCCGGTGGCGGTTTTCCAAGACTGAGATTATGGAATAGGGTCGATTAAATAGTACTCTCTCCTACTTCCGATGGACCCATCCCACCCTTTCAAACAGCACAGGCATCTCTCTACTCAAGGCCTCTCTGTTGGCATCAGTGGGGACCTCCCTTTCCTAGTCTTTTGGCTGTGTATTTAGGCCACCTTCAGACTCTTGCGAGACAAGTTGAAAGACAAATTGAGAACAAGGATATTCCTAAAAAACGGCTCAGTTCTGGGACGCCTGGGTGGCTCGGTCCATTGAGCATCTGACTTCGGCTCAGGTCATGATCTCGCAGCTTGGGAGTTTGAGCCCCGCATCGGGCTCTGTGCTGACAGCTCAGAACCTGGAGCCTGCTTCGGATTCTGTGTCTTCCTCTCTCTCTCTCTCTCTCTCTCTCTCTCTCTCTGCCCCTCCTCTGCTCATGCTCTGTCTCTCTCTCTCTCTCTCAAAAGTATAAATAAACATTAAAGATAAATAAATAATAAACAAATAGATAAATAAATAAACAAACTGCTCAGTTCTTCGTGTCTCCCCAAACCAAAGCCATAACCCCGGGGAAGTCATCCTTTTTTCTGCAGTGATAAAAGTCTAACTCTCCCTAAGAACACACCCTTCATCCCTTTGATTTGTCCAAAAGAGTGGGCAGCTTTGTACCAGATCCAGGCTTGTGACACTGTCCCTGCTAATCTTCCTAGTCCTAGGAGCTGGGACGGGGCACGTGCTTACGTGGACGTGTTTTGGGAGCCAGAGACCTTACAGCCATGCGTGTGTGTGTTTGCAAACTCTGTGGAAGTCTCCCGACTCGTCTCAGAAAAACATGCTGACTTAGAGGGATACATCTGCTGGGCAGCATGGCCGTCCCATGCTGGACGTTTCGTTCTGGCTTCTCCACGAGCCTTGAGAAGACTTGTCTTCGCTTCGGGGCTCGTGTAGACAACATTCATATTACGATAATAATCTTAGTTCTTCAAACAATTACACCTATTAAGCCTGAAAGGCGGGGGGACCTCATAGGATCAGCCCTCAGCCCCTTTTCTGGTAGAAACTTGATTTCTTTTGATCAGATATATTCCTTTAACAATGAATAAATTCCCCAACTCTACCCCACCCCCCAACAAAAACCCGTTATATCCACAGGACGATTAGCACCTGCGTCTAGAGACGATCCTACCCAAATACTTCTTCCTTCCTGAAGCTCGGGGTCCAAAGCAGATGAAAGAGACTCCTTTGTGAAGATTTTAAGAGGTGAGAATCCAATTAACTTGAATGACTTGAGTTCTATCCAGCTGAGCTATGGAGAAAGAAACTCATCTCTTAAAGAGTTCACTTTGGCCTGCCTCTTCCGGGAAGCCCTCCCTGACTACCACTCTAGACAGCTCCTAGGTAAGCTCCTCTCTGAGCCCTTAGCACCAGGGATAGATCTCCATTCACCGGTGCGTGTGGCACAGTCGTGATGCCCTGCTCCTCGGCACAAGGTCTAGGAGTCATTCACCCTGGCGGGTCTGGCGTGTAATGGTTTACTAAACTAAACTGAACCTTCTAGGCCAAGGATTCTGGGGATTCAAGGATGGGAGAGGACAGACGCTGCCCATAGACTTCATCTAGGCAACCCGTCGCCCTCCCGACTCAGCCTGCATCTGACGGTGGACGTGGCTCCTTCCCCCACCTTCAGTGCGTAATGAGCTGTTCATTCTTACGGTGGCGAGATGACCAGGAGGACTGAGTATAGTCTGCTCCCACCATCCCCGTGACAGTTCATCTGAAAAGTCTTTGTTGGGCCGTCGGGGCTCTCACGGACCTTCCAGCTGCTACCCTGTCCACGGCAAAACATCACAAGAAACCGCGCAGCCTGTGAAGCGGGAGCCTAATGCTAAGCATCTGGCCTGTAAAGTTGGAATGTTCAGTAGACAAGGGCCACGATAATGGGACCAGCCCCGCAGCCGTCTGTACGCAAGATGGTGAGTGGGGACTCCCACTTGGACCAGGGTGGAGGTTCTAGAGGAATAAGCGATATGTTGGAGCCCAGTGAAATCATCTCAAGAGAGACGATTGCATATCTCTCTTTTCAGTTCCATCTACAGTGGAATTAAAATCTATCACAGACAATTACATCACACAAACTGGCCAATGCGACCAGCTAGGGCTGTTTTCACTTTCAAGAGAGCTCTCCGTTAGACGTTGACCAGCACACCCCTGGGAGAAACACGCTTTCGTCTTGATCAGGACCCTCTGATGTTTGCACAATTATAGATAAAGGTCGGAGTTCTGTCCCAATCCACTTCTGGGCTCGATAACTGCCCGAATATGACAACCCACATTAAACAGATTCCCTTGACGTTGCATCGGCAGCTGGCAATCCTTTCTCCTTACATATTTACGTCAAATCTCATGGAGAATACTTCCATGCTTGCACACATATTGTTAAGCCGCAGTCACACAATACCATCCACATTGACATCAGGCACCGCGCTCAAACAAGTTAATATTTTATGGCAAATGGATGGAGAGAAGGGCAGTGCTTCTAACTTCAACATCTTGCCAGAAATAAATAAATCATGTTTTTTAATTGAATCGGATCCCCATCTTGAGAGAGGTTCATGATTTCTGTTGGTTCGCAAGAATGTAAGGGGGCAGCATTTCTTAATTTGCAAGTCTAGCTTTCAGAAGCTGTCATATGGAACCCAACGATTCAGGCAGTTCTGCTGATAAACATTTATCGGTTCTCAAGTGCAGCCAAAAACAGCCAGGTACTCAGAGTCAAGGACGTTCTTCAAAGACGTAGGTGCTGTCCCTGAAGAAACATGCTTCAGCCAATATTTCTCTACGTCAGGCTGAAAGTCACATTATTTTAGCTTAGTGCTTAAGAGTACAGCCTCCAGGATCAGACCCTGTTCAAGATCCCATTCTACCATATGCCAGCTCTGTGACCAGGAACAATTTACTTGACCTCCTTAAATTTTGTTTTCCTCATCCACAAAATGGGAGTAATCATAGCCCTTGTCTGTAACTTGTTGTGAAGATTAACTGAGATAATGCATCCAATACACATCGGGAAATACCTCGCAGATAGTAAGCTCTCAATAAAAATAGCATTTACTATTCATCGTCTCATCGTCTTCTCGCCCCCACCCCCAACCAGGACAGAAAAAAAAAAAAAAAAAACCCACGGCCAACTTCTGAGTTGTCACCCCACGTCCATTTTCTGCCATGAAGCCATTCTCAACACCGTGCATCCCAGAAGATCATTTGTTCTCTGCCAGTCTCCCAGCATTCATAATAATCGTAGGCATTGACCAAAAAAGAAAAACTCCAAACGCTGTGTTAAGAGGGTGAGATTGAGATCCATCGCAAGTATCTTTGAAAGGCCAGTGGGAGAGAATCATTCTTCTAGTGCCTGTTGTCTATTTGCTTATCTTCGAGTCACCGCTCACTCTCCGAGGGGTCACGTGCAAGTCTCTGAGCTTCCCTGGGAGGGGACGATGGCTCCATCCAGCTGTGGAACCCTACCTCATCAGTCACCCGAGAGTCACTCCCCGAGGACATTGCAGAGACCTTCTGGGAATCGCCATCTGTAAAGCTCCTGGGCAGATTCTCCAGCCATTCCAAGGACGCAAAGGGTGAGCCTTGCTTTCACGGGCTCTTGCTGTCCACGGAACACGCCTGGCGCTCTCCCCACAGTGAAGAGAGAGTACGATGTCCTCTTTGGATTACTTTCCCTTAGCAGAGAAAACCTTCTCGAGGGTGTGGTCCTTTAGCAAATCACCTGGAGATTCACAGCTATTTATACCACCGGCAGCAACCCAGGGACAGATCTCCTGCCAGGATTCCCAAGCTCTTGGCTCATCATCCTGATTGGGGAGCAGTCCAGTTTGGATTGGTTTATCGGAACATGGCGCTCGTGCAGAAGAGATCCTAGTTTAGTTTTCTAACCATGGTTTTTTTTCTTTTAATGTTTATGTTTTGAAAGAGAGAGAGAGAGAGTGGGGGAGGGGCAGAGAGAGAAGGAGACATAGAATCCGAAGCAGGCTCCAGGCTCTGAGCTGTCAGCACAGAGCCCCATGTGGGGCTCACACCCACGAACCATGAGATCGTGACCTGAGCCGAAGCCGGTTGCTCAACGGGCTGAGCCACCCAGGTGCCCTTGTAACCATGTTTTATACTCAACTGCCCTTAAAGAGAGATTAAAAGGTTTGAAATTGAAATCTAGTCAATAAGATGTTTTAAACAGGGTGAAGGGTGCAGGATCAAAGAATCACAATCAATTGATAAAGATTCTCTTTGAAAAGAAACCCTCATAAGAGTTCAGCATTGATCACTTTTTAAAAAATTTTTCTGTCAATGTTTACTTATTTTTGAGAGAGAAAGAAACAGAGTGCGAGCAGGGGAGGGACAGAGAGAGAGGGAGACAGAGAATCCGAAGCAGGCTCCAGGCTCCGAGCTGTCAGCACAGAGCCTGACGTGGGGCTCGAGCCCACAGACTGAGATCATGACCTGAGCCGAAGTCAGACGCTGAACTGACTGAGCCACGCAGACACCCCGTTCACATTTTTGCTACGTTCTAGGCACTGTACTCAGTGCCTTACGTAGACTTTCTCATAAAACCCTTTCAAAAACTCTTCGGGAAGCTACCATTATTGTCCTCAAAACTGAGAAAACTTTGCAAAAGCTTAGTGGGATTAAGCAATTTATACAAGGTCACATAGTAAGTTTTTGGTCTCTCTCCATTTCTAAAAACAAAACCAAAAAACATAAAAACAAACAAAAAAAAAAAACAGAAGAAAAAAATACACAACAAAACTCTATCTGGGTAAGTCAAGTCTTTAAAACCCTGAAGAGGAAAAGGAAAAAAATATAATTCCAACACTTCTTCGATTGCCCTTCAACACAAGGGTGATATGGGCTGGTTGAATGAGTACGATCTTAGCGCCTTTAGGGGTTTTCTGGTTGAGACACCTTCCCTCACAATTCCTGAAGCATGGACTGATGTCATCAACTGATTCTGAAAGTAAATTATGGTCTAAGTGGGTTTACAGTGGTTCTTGGTCTCACCTCTCAGGCTGGTACAATCTTCTGCCAGAACACAGGAGGGTCGGGGGTTCGAGACAGAAGCAGAATAGAAAAGATCAGAAACCTTCTGTTCCTCCCAAATTGACTTAGACCACCTTCCTGGTGTGGCCCTCTTGGCTTGTCTGGGAGGTCCCAGCAATCAGAGCCCTCGGCGTCCTGCTGACTCCAAAATAGACACTCCTATTACCGTTGCTAACACTCCCATACACCCCCACTCAAGCTACACCCTCTGAAGATCATCTGATCATCTCCTGAAGATCACTTCCAGGGCTCCAGAGTGAAGCACCCTTCAGTTGTATGTCCTACATGGGCAAATGAAGATGATACAGAGAACAAATGAGGGTGTGTCGCAGAAGAGAATCTGCCTTCTCTTTTCTCCTGAAAATAGAAACTCACAGTCAAGATTCTACAGTGTAAAAACCCGGCATTTAGGGGCGCCTGGCTGGCTCAGCCCCTGGAGTGTGCAACTCTTGATCTCGGGGTTGTAAGTTTGAGCCCCACGTTGGGCACAGAGATTACTTGAATATAAAATCTTTTAACAAGAGAAAAAGAAAAGAAAAATTGTAGATGTGACTTAGAAATAGAGCCTTAACACTGACTGGCTGGCGAGAAGCCGGGGCTCAGCTTATATTTGTTTTCATATTCCCCAGAACCTAGGAAGGTCTCAATAAATATTAAATGATACACACAAAGATAAGATGCAAATCCATTCTGGATTCATGCCTCCTACAACTGCCAGAAACAAGCACCTGCCTTCCTTCATGCCGAGCCTGCATCAGCATAAGGCTCTTTCTGAAATATTATCCCCATTCCACACATAGATCTTGGCCGACAAATTAAAAGGATCTTCATGGGAATGAATCACAGCCAACCCACTATTATATATTTAATGTCCAGAGCCTTGTGGGTACATAAGCCTCTTAGAAGTGAGTTAGGATCTTCACTAGGCATTAGCAGAGGAACGCAGATGGGTAGGTACCCAATCTACATAACACTGACTGACATTTGTGGGATGCTTTAATGTTAACACAGTCCAGAACTCCATGGAAATGACGGCTTATCTTCTTTTTTTAGGTGATGAAGATCTAGGACATTCTCTGTCATGCATACCTACAGACTATTAATACTGAAGGAGTCTTATATCTCACTGGGTCACCCTCCAGAGGAAGGAGACCCTCCTTCCGTGTGTCCAGCAGCCTGGCCTCCTTCTTCTGGTCTCTTGTACTGTGTTGGTCTGCTCGCGTTCATCACAGAGCCAATCTATACCAAGACCCCACTGTGTGGGTCTCGTATAACCAGTTACCACTAGGTTATACTGTGATAAAAACCTCTTAGTGTTTTAGAGCCATGCAGAACATATGGTAAGAGTAGATTTAGTCTCTAGGCTGCTCCCCAGTTACATCGTCCGTTACTGACCTAAGCAATGGGACTAAGGGAGAGTGGGGTGAACGAAAAGGGACTATCATCCTTGAATAAGTCCATGAATGCCCAGAAGCGAGCAATCTGCTACGGACATCTACTTTGCAAACACTTAGCCCACTTGTGATTCTCTTTGTAGCTTAGCCTTCATCTGAAGTTTTCGAACAACAGTTCCTGGAAGCCTAAGTGGCTTAACACTTCTTCAATTGTGATTCCTAAATAGAAAACATTATCCAGTGGCAGAAGTGAGTGCTATCGAATGGAGAAAAGGAAATCCAAGCAGAGCCAACGTCTCAAAGAGTCTCTTAGGAGAAAGAAGAGAGACAAAAAGAATCAAAGAGGCCTAACACTGACAAGAAACAATCTTGCCCATCAGATCTGTGGCCCCAACTAGCTGACCACAGGTCCTTTCCATGGCAGCCAGGTTTCCGAGCTGTCCCTCCTCAAATGTTCCAACACACAGGAAGGAATCGTTGGGGTTGATTCTCTTCGTGATACTGCCTGGCCTTCTATAAACATCCAATTTCACTTCCTCCAGAGACTAAGGAAGAACGAAAAGAGGAGAAGGACTCAGATGAGACTTACATTAAAAGAAGAAATGGATAACCTGGCTTCACCACTTTCAAAACACTCCGTTCATCAGTAAACAGCAACCTCTTCTTCTTAGAGACTTCCCCGCCATCCGCGACAGCCTCGTCTCTACGGCCTGACTCCGATCCTGCACCTGGCTATGCACGACAACAGGCCGGTGTTTAAGCCCTCCAGCTGCTGTACCAGGTGATGAGTCAGGGTTTTCAGTTGGAAACAAATGACAAAGTTATCTTCTGATTCAGAAAGACAGCTGATACTTCAGACATGTGAGTGCTGAGTAAACAGCACCTCCTTCTACCTGAAGAAAGTTGGATTTCTAGACAAGAGCCCTGTGGGGGGTGGGATGGGTGTGGGGGGGGGGTGGGTAGGGCGACAAAGCAACTGAATATCAGCTGGAGGGCAAGCAACTTCTAGCTCGTGATTCCCAGTCCAAAGGCTAGTGGGTGAGGCCAGAAATGTGAGGTCTAGGAACACTGGGTATCTTTCTTTCCTCCCTCCCTCCTTCCATCCAACAACACCCATCTCTCCCATATTCTTGTCCCAGATCCCTTAAGATTCTGGCAAGGACCAAACTCTGAGTGAATGAAAGCAGGACCTTTGCCTGACTCATTCACCATTGTCTTTCTAATGCTTCAAACAGTGCACGGCACACAGTAGTGCTCACAAAATACTTGCTGAATGAACAGATGAGTAAAATAAAAAGGCTCAGACCGTTTCAGACTGTAAGAAGTTGAGGTATACAACTTCTCAGTGGTGGGGTCACTGCGGAACTCCTTCCATTACACCAAGCTGCCAACAGGCTGAAACCCTTCAGAGATCACACCTTAACGGAAGGGGATATTGAAGGTAAAAGGACATCCGATTCTCAAAGGCGTGAGACTATAAATGCAAGCAAAGACAAGGGGTCTTCTTTGGGGTCCTTTACAATGGCTGTCAAATGGCCAATCCTTTGGAGTTTGGTCACCAGAACTTAGAGGGGATGTGCACCCCCAAATCCCAGGAGATTATAAATGTTAACCATGGAGCCTGGGTGCCTCAAGAATGTCTAGCTACTCTGAGATAACTTGACTCTCTGTGTTCATGGGTAATCAAAATGCTCAAAACTCAATGATCCAGCACCTGCAAAAAGAGGAAGCAATTCAACAGCCTCCACGGAGGCCTCGGCGTCCCCAGGATCCACTCATCTCTACTCTTCACAACATGTAACGTCACCTCTGGCACATTCGGTAGCGGGACTAATCTACAACCAGTTCTGGCCAGGAGGAGCACTGGGTGAGGGTCCTTTCTGAGCGGCAGGGCAATACACATGGACATGATTCTGTGACCACAGCCAACCCCACACAGTGGAACCGCTTGAGTTTCTCCAGATCATCACCCAAAAGGAAGTGATAAGCTTCCACTGCCCCAGCTGAATGAGTAGCTCCCTCACCTTCCAGGTATTTGGATGATACCTATCATTCCAGCAGCCAACGCGAGTAATGTAATATGGATGCCAGGAATACAATCCTTAAGGACAGGTACAGGGGGCCTGACATCCAGGAAAAGCACTTGACCCACGGGAGAAGGATCTCTACTCCTCCACACTTACTTACCATCTGAGGCCCTGCCTCAATTGAGGTGTTCGGCAAGTGCCTGGCTCTGAGAAAGCAGGTGGGGTTGGCAGGGGACTGCACTAGGTTCTCAGATCAAATGGGGACCACATCAAGGGAAGAGTGGGCACAGAGCTGGGATGAAGAGTTGAAATGGGGATAGGAAGACGTCAATCTAACAAGATTGGGTAGGGGTGGTGGGAACTAGGGCAGCAAGAGTTGGGGGGTGGTTTAGCAAAGACTCAGGAATGAAGTGTCCTCAGGCTGGCTGGGGATGGAAAGAAAGTATGCGGTGGGCTTGGAAGTTAGGGGTTGAGTGGGTGAGGGCAAGAAGATACATACAAGACTTGAGATAGGGCTGAGATCAGAGTTGTCAAGAAGAGGGGGGTAAGCGCAATAGGGCATCTACTGTAGTGGTAGGTATTAAATGAGTGGGGGGAGGTGGGTGTTTTGGCTGAGCAGACCTTGGGGGGCTGAGCAGGGGGGCTGGGATAAGAAAGCTGAGCCTGAAAAGGGGTAAGCCAGAAAGACGGGGAGGGGGAGGGGGGGCTCGAGGAGGTTTGCGTGGAGCACTGGGATTGCCAAAGGGGTTGAGGGGTGAGAAGGAGATGCGTTAGAGGGAGGCGGAGGGAAGTGGCTGTCCTAGGGGTTGGAAGTGGGCTACCGTGGGGTCGCGTGTGGCTGCACTTACGCAAGACCAGTGGTGAAGGGGTGAGGGTAAGGGCTGGACTCGGGTCACGGGTGGAGAAGAGGAAGGGGACGGGTCAGCACTGGCTGTTTGGGCTGAAGGCTCGGGTCCGAGTGGGGTAGGGTGCGGGGCTCAGGCCGGGAAGGGAAAAGGCTCTGTCTGAAGCAGGACAGTTTCAAAGCAACCAAGGGTTTGCGATCACGGACAGGGCTGGTGACCCATCGCCCGTTCTCGTCTCGGCCCCGCCGTCCCCTTCTCACCCTCCTCGCCCTCTGACCCCTAACTCACCAGAGGGAGCCGGGAGGGGGCGCGGGGCACTCCTGGCCACTGCAGCCCCTAAGCCTCAGACCAGGCGCTGCGGCCTCCCGGCCAGGGACAACAGGAAACGGCGCTCGCGGCGCCTGACGCCATCACGTTGGTTCGGCGTCCGGCCCCGCCCCCGGACCGCGGAGCCAATCGCAGGGCCGGCGGAGCCTCGGGGCGGGGCAAGCGCTCAGGAAAGCCCAAGTTACCAGCCCCAGAGCACGTGAGTGATCTGGGAGGCTGGGGACTCTTCGACCCGAGATGCGCACGAAGAGGCGAGGCCACCAGGCTAGCCCACCAGTGTCGGGCGAACGTGTCCTACTGCCCGCCCCCAGCAGTGTCTGCGTCTCACTAGATCCCGGCCGCCTTCTGGGTTCATGACCTTGCCTGGGCACAGCACTATCTACCGTTGAGGCTGTCTGTTGGCCTCCTGCCCGGAAGGTTCCCACTTGTAAAATCGGACCAATAACTTCTACCCTAGTTTTGCCTCCCTGAGGGCATCAGTGCAGGTGGTGCTTCCCGCCTGGTGGTTCTCAGGAAAAGCATACAGGTTTTGATCACCCCTATCACCAAGGGAGCACCTTTAGGTACCCGTCAGCCCCCAGGCATGAAGCTTAAGGTTCTGGTTATTCTCATCTAGCCAGGAAGTTGTTTGTTTCCTTTACTTGGTAGAGTTGACATTTCTCTTTCACATGGACTCAGAACAAAAGGTCAAGAGTGTGTGTTGGTGGGGGTGGGGACAGATGTCTTGTGCTTTGGACACTTCATACCTGCAGGCTTAGGTCAAATGGGATCTTAGGGCCTGAGTGTGGGGTGAGTACTGGGGTGGAGAGGCACTGCTACCTGCAGGTCCAGGGGGACTTTGGGGGTGTCTACAGGGCTGGTCTGGGAACGGGACAGTTCTTGGAAGAAAGCTCCACTGATCTGGGCCAGGCTCTCCATCAGCCTTTCTGGGAAGGGGAGAAGAAGGGGTCCCAGTGCCTGTTTCCATTTATAAAACCAGCTGTTGGAGATGTGGCACCTGAGTGTGTGCGGGCTGCCTCTTCAATAATTCTCTCTCTAGGAGCGAGAACCACCTCTCCTCGATTTTAGACTAGATGAATCTGAGTACATTTAGTATGGTTAACAGTTGAACAGAAAGTTAGAAATAAGGACACGGAGGGATGCCTGGGTGGCTCGGTCGGTTAAGTGTCTGACTTCGGCTCAGGTCACAATCTCACAGTTGTGAGTTCCAGCCCTGCATTGGGCTCTGCGCTGACCGTGCAGAGCCTGCTTGGGATTCTCTCTCTCTCTCTCTCTCTCTCTCTCTCTCTCTCTGCCCCTCCCTTGCTTGTGCTCTCCCTCTCAAAAGTAAATAAACGTTAAAGATAAATAAATAAGGACACAGAAGCAAAGCATTATCTTAGCGTTAAACAACTTGGAAAGTAAGGAATTTACTGGGAAATCCAGTTTCCTGGGCAAAAGGATAGTGTTTCTGGTTATAATTATAGCACATCAAGAGCATCAGTGTCTTGATACAAGCATGCCCTCCCCCAGATGGAGCCAGCAACATTCCTCAGTTCTTCCAATGAATTTTTGCGCAGCCGCTGTCTGCAAAAGCTGTGGGAACCCCGCATGGTAATATCTATCTTTTCAGGAGCCCCTGTCTCCTGGTCTTCTCTTACTTCTCAGGCCTCTCAGCCCCTCTGCAAAGTCTACGGGCTTGTCCTCTTCTCTCCATCTTACTCTGGCGCACATTTTCACCATTCGTGGGCCACGAGTCCACCAGGTCATCTGAGGAAAAAAAAATCTCCCATTACCCTGTTATTTGAGCAATAATAAAGGTACGTGCAAAGTGCCATGGTGCCCACAGAGAAGAGGCCTTGAAGGTTATCCTGGCGGAAGCAACTTTTATCTGAGCCTTCCGGGTGGACACAGGAAAGGGCAATGCCGGCGAAGAGACTGGTAGAGAAACGGCTGGTGGGTAGGAATGCAGACTGAGCTCAGGGGAGGGTGCACGGAGAGGTGGAGAGGAAGCTAGGAAGTAAGGCCAGAGTGAGGGGAGGGGGCTTAGAATGGAAGGGGGAGATAAAGACAGATTGGGCAGTGGGGAAAGGGAGGAGGCACAGACACAGCTGGAGGCCAGTGCAGGAAGGGCTCAGACGCTCACAAAGGCACTGGTCTGTCAGATTTCAAGCACTACGCATAGTCATTCAAAGCCAGGCAGGAGGACTGCAGGCATCTGAATTTCTCGGGGGTCTAAGGTGTAGATTCCTGAACCCCGCCCCTGCCCTGGAGAGTCACTCTGGGATGAGGTCCAAGAATTTAGCCTTGACCCAAACCTTTTCTGTCTCTTGCCCTACCACCCGTGGATCTGAAGGGTGAGAAAATGTGAGAATCTCTCCTTAACCTAGGAGCTGAAGGGCAAGGCATTTAACAGGTGTGGAAAATAGAGGCTCCTATTTGCCAGATAGGAATTTTGATTTATCCTTAGCAACCACCCTGAAGGTAAGCACCATTGTTATCCCCATGGCATAGATGATAAAACAGGCTTAAGAGAGGTTAAGGAACTTGGGGGCCCAAGGCCATACAACTCATAATTACTACAGGTGGGATCCTCACCCAGCTCTGATTCTAGCTGGAGAACTAGCATAATTCAGTGGCCGAGCAAGTGGGCTTTGGAGCCGGGAATGCTTAGGTTTGAATACCGGCTCTACCCCATACTGTTTTCTAGGCCTTCCCTAAGACAGCGCAGGGCCCAGCACAACCCAGCAAGTGTGGGCCTGAGACCACTGCCACAGTCAGTGGTTTTCATAGGCCCCTCGAGATGGCACCAGAGATAGAAACTTCTAAGTTTGATTGGTGGTTAGAAAAGAGAAGTAAATCACAACACGCTGAGGCCCCTCCGCCTCAGGCAGAGGGGCCAGAGTGTGTGACTTCCGGGAAGTTCCCCAAACTATCTGAGCCTCAGTTCCTCATCTGTAAATTGGGGAAAATATCAGTTGCCATGAGGATTAAATAAGATAATATCTTCAGGACGGTTTCTGGTCTGAAGTAAGCACTTGAGGATAACTAGCTATATTATTATTATTATTATTATTATTACAGTTTTGGCTAATTCGTACCTACCCAGTCCAGTCAGATCTCCGTTTTCTAACTGGTCTTTGAGCACTGGAGTGAGAGCCTCTCTTGTTTGAACCCCAGATGTATCCTTATTTGGTCTCTGACCGAAATCATCTAAGCAGAACTAATGCCACCATTTCTTTTGAAACCGGAATAGGTAATGTTCTCATGGCTTCTGTTGCAGGAAGCTGGTTCTTCCCACTCTCTTTGAAAAAACGGATTTAAAGGGTTCGTAAAAATTATGTGTCAATTCTATCTCAATAAAGTTGGACACAAATACAGCTTTGAGGTGCCGTTGACAAAAGAATGGACTCTTTAAGCCTCCCAAATGTTATCACACATAGTTTACAGTTCAAATAGTACGAAATGAAGTGGTGAGGAAACAGAATGACCCGCAGCAGCTTCTTGCCTCGACCATCCCCACCCTCCTGGGCCAGCTCGCCAGTCCTCGGTCCTCCTTACCTCTCGCTGGATCTTCTGGTGCTTATCTCCACCTATCTTGTGTTTCTAGCTCTTAATTCTTCCATTTAAAAGAGTTTTTTAATTTTTTTTTTTTTTTTTTGAAAGAGAGAGAAGGAGAGAGAGAATCCCAAGCAGGCTCTGCGCTGTCAACACAAAGTCCGATGCGGGGCTCGAACCCACGAACCGTGAAATCGTGACCTGAGCTGACGTCAGACGCTCAACCGACTGAGCCACCCAGGTGCTCTGATTCATCCATTTTAGACACTATCTGTGGACTTCCTAGCAACACAGGCAAGGAGTTAGGTCTTTAACACCCCCCACCCGTTCCATTCTTGGGGTTTAGTTTTGTCACTCTTGCCCCATGATTGATAGTGGTTGCAGAATTGTGACTAGGTAAGCATTGCTCACCGCAGAGCTTGCTCATGTAGTCCGATGGCACTCGTTTCTGTCCCCTGACCCCCCGGGGTTTAATTTCTTCTCCTTCTCTTTCTGTGCTGCCCGCCACGATCACTCCTCCACTCCGCTCCAGTGCTCTGGCATGACAGTTAGTGCCGTTTCCCTCGGCTACCTCCTTGACCTGTCATACGCTGCTGTCCTGGAACCTTCCTTCGCTGCTTCCTGGGCTGGGGTTTTCCTGGCTCCCTTCTCTTCTTGCTTTCTTTACTCTCTCTCTTGATCTGCAGTTAAGAATCCCTTTCTAATATTAAAAAATAGAATGGTCTTCGGACCTGCTCGTGATCGTAGGGATCCTTTCGATATCTATTAATTGGGACAAAAAATACAGAAAGACCAAAAGTTACTATGAAGGCACTCCTGCTCTTAAGTGAATTTGTGTTTTACTCACAATAGCATCTATGAACGTGTGAAAGCCTGTTCAAAGTTTAGGCTTAGGGTTAGTTCAATCTAGCCTCAATGTCTGGTCTTCCATTTGTCACCTCGCCCCCTCAACTTGCCGTGAGACAACCCCCTCTCTTGACTTTCTGTTCAGTTCCTGTGCCCTAGCAGAGACTTAAGTACTGGTTTAAGGCCCACCTTGCAGGTGCACGTGACCATGGCTGGCCAATCAGGGTCTCCTCCTGCCAGATACAGGGTCCAAGCAGACCAATCAGAGGCTTTTTGAAGACTGGCTTTCCTTTATGAGGCTTGCTCAACCTCAGTGGAGAGTTGGAGTTACTAACGACTATCTTTGCAGTCTTGGGGCATCCATCCTGAAGCCTGAAGCCGTCATGGAGGAAAGCACAACTGAGGGATAGTTGGGGAGAGAATGACGTTTGAGCGCTAGATGCGGCCAGCTTGAAGATCTTAGGCTTCCCGGTTATGTGAGCCGATACACCGTATGACATTTTTGGCTTAAGCATATTTTAGTTGGATTTCTTTCACTGGGAGCATAAAGAGCGGCGACTGATATCCTGTCTTTGTGAACTTGGGCAGGTTATACAAGCGGTGCGTACAGACTTGGACCGTGACAACGCAGCTCCCACTGGGTCCCCTATGGCTGCCCTGTTATCAGCCTGAGCCTGAGACAGCTTGACATTGAATAGCCCGTTTTAGGGACTGGAGGAAACGACTTACCATGAGTCACTGCCCTAAAATATGCTTTCTACCCACATGCCCGGTGCCTGGAATTCTGTGGTGATGGTGGCATTCCTCAGGGTTAACCATGGCTCTCTTCAAACGGTTCTCCTTTGGAGTGTGAAGTCTGCGATATTTAACTTGTAGAAGTCCTTTCTTCTGGAGGTCCCTCTGGCAGGCAGTGGATCCAGGATGCGGTGTAGGCAGACCTAGGTACACATCTCAGTTCCCAATGGCACAGTCCCTTTGCAGCTTTGCGGGCAAACCCCTAGCACTGTGTGCTGACCTTTAGGAGGTCAGTCTGTATCACATAAGGAATCCTACGCAGAGAGTGAAGAAATGGTCTCAGATTCACCCAGTAATCTCCCTGAGTCAGCCCTGAGGGCAGGGCCTGGCCCTAGGCGTTGGGAAGAGGAAGGAGATGTGATTCTTGTCTTGTCAGGGCTCCTGACCTAATAGAGAACTGCGGTTGAGTCTTCACATGGACGGACGCTGTCTTTCACTCTGCGCCATTCGTAGGTGACGCCTAGAAGAGCAGGGCCACCGTGTTGTAGCCTCTGACCCAGGACTCTGTCACATTCTGGGAGAGAGAATTATGGGCCCTCCCCGCATCCCCGCTCCTGCTGTGTCTCCTCGTGGCCACAGTGTACTTTCCCATCCCCTGGCTTGGGGCTTGGGGCTGGTTCCGTGCTTAGGCTCGAAGAGGCCCGATGGCTCTTTTGCTTGCTCTCTTACGCTTCTCTTGGGTAGCCGCTGCCTCTTCAGCCTGGGTCCCGGCAGCAACACAGGGAGAAAAGACCAGCAGTGAGAAGCAGCGCCGATCCAGCCAGCAGGGCATTAAAGTACAGCGGTAACGGCCAACCTGTGAGAATCGGTTTCCCAGCCTCCTCTGAGTTTTGAGGATGGTCTATTAGTTAGCACTGTTGTGGCAAAAGATAACAGATACATGGATTCCCTCCGTTATCAGGTTACGTACAGGTTCAGCTGCTGCAGTAGAGACCCAACACAACAGTGGTTAAGTGATTTTTTTTAATTCTTTTTTTTTAATCCTTTTTTTCGGGGGGCGGGGGGGAGAGTGCAAGCGGGGGAGGGGCAGAGAGAGTGGGGCAGAGGATCCAAAGCGGGCTCTGCGCTGACAGGCTGACAGCACAGAACCCGATGTGGGACTCAAACTCACGAACCCCGAGATCGTGACCTGAGCTGAAGTTGGATGCTTAACCGACTGAGCCACCCAGGCGCCCTTTAATTCCTTTGTTTTTAAATGTTTATTTATTTTTGAGACAGAGACAGAGATTGAGTGGGGGAAGGGCAGAGGGAGACACAAAGTCTGAAGCGGGCTCCAGGCTCCAAGCCGTCAGCACAGACCCCGATGTGGGGCTTGAACCCACGAACGGTGAGATCCTGACCTGAGCTGAAGTCGGACACCTAACCGACTGAGCCATCCAGGCGCCCCAACAGTGGGTTAAATTAAAAAACAGCTTCTTGGGGGCACCCGGGTGGCTCAGTCGGTCAGGTGTCTGACTTTGGCTTAGGTCACGATCTTGCCGTTCATGGGTTCGAGCCCCATGTCGGGATGTGTGCGGACGGCTCAGAGCCTGGAGCCTGCTTCACATTCTGTGTCTCCCTCTCTCTCTGCCCCTCCCCTGCTCATGCTCTGCTCTGTCTCTCAAAAATAAGTAAACATTGAAAAGAAATTTTTTTAAGAAGCAGCTTCTTGATCTCTCATATGATAATCCGGTTAAGTACTGGATCTGGGGCTGGTTCGGTGGCTCTTATGTCAGGGAGCCAGGCTCCTTCTGTTTTCCTGCTCTACCACCCTGGGGTGTAGCCCTCATCCAGACGAGGCCTTTGTACCGTTGAAATCTTCATTTCCTCCACAGTGTGGCGCCAGACCGCTCTCTGCCGCTGCCCTGGAAACACACGCAGCCTAAGCACCATTCCTGCCTCTGCTCTGGGCCTCGGGACTTTTCTTCTTCTTGAATGAGTGTGCTCCCGCCCCCCAGCTGGTGCTCCACGCCATCCCCCAGGTCTCAACAACATACCCCCACCAGGACCACAGGAGCCAGAGCTGGTCGTGCCTGGTGGTCCTCAGGACTGAGAGGCCCTGACCTCCGTGGGGGCAGGAGCCGGCCAGCATGACCAGTCGGGACTCCCAGGTTAAGAATCCAGTTGAGCCTCCTGGTCATCCTCAATCTGCTCTGCCCTTCGTCTCCCACCCCCAAATCCCTGCCGACCTCCAGCCCTGAAGAAGCCGGAGAACCTCTGCTTCCCCCACCTCCCCGTCCGCCTTGTCCTACTTCAGTCGTTTGGTGAGCATAAAAAGGCCTGTCAAAGTGGTCCCTCTGTTTGGGGGATGGGCTCAGGAGGGGTGGGCATGTGGGTTCGGAGGGTGACAGATTCTTCCTCCAAATGCTCGCCAGGCTCCTCCGAGCCCTCTTCTTGATTCGACCTTGCTTGGCCTGTGAAGACTTGAACAAACACGGACGTGGTTGCTGGCAGCTCGTGGCCGCATCCCTAGTAGGACCCTAGCCTCCCTTAAAGTGCCTGCCTGCAAAACTCCCGGCTGTCTAAAGGATTGGCTGCTGAGTCCAGCCAACGCCTGAAGATCGGGCCCCTGTCTCCCAGCTTCTGTGAGAGGGCAGGAGCTTAACTTTGAGAAGTGTCAGCAAAGCCAGATGGGTCTCATATGGGCCAGCGTCCCTTCCTGCTTTTTGTCATCTTTCACTTCTGATTATAGAGCCCCCCACTCATTCCCTTCCCTAGTCCCTCATTCTCCCTGTGAAATACCCCATCACCTCTGTAATAATCCCAGTCGGGTGCCTGCTCACGATGAACCCTTTCCCCTACGGCACTGCAATACTATGTTACTGACTGAAATCTGTCTGGATTACTTTAAGTAGTGTCTGCTTTTGTTTGTTTTCATCAGGGGAGGTGTGCAGGATCAGCCTTTTAATTTTTTTATTTTTAATATTTATTTTTGAGAGAGAGGCAGGGTGCAAGCAGGGGGGTGGGGGAGGGGCAGAGAGCGAGGAAGACACAGACTCCAAAGCGGGCTCCAGGCTCCGCGCTGTCAGCACAGAGCCCGACGTGGGGCTCAAACCCAAGAACCGTGAGATCATGACCTGAGCCGAAGTCGGTCGCTCAACTGACTGAACCACCCAGGTGCCCCAACAGCCTTTGAAATTAAATTATTTTCAGGATCAGCTTTTTAAGTAAGCATCCTAGGGATGTTTGCGTATAGAGGTCCAAAGGCTGTATTTTGAGAAATCATGTTTCCCTGTGGAGATCTTTTCTCTGGCAGCCCTTTTGAATGGGGGCTATGTTTTCTCAGATACTGCATTGCCAATAGTCCATCCAGCTTTAATTCCAGTGAGAACGTTCCAGAGATGAAACTAAGAATCAACTCCAGGCGCTTCTCCAGTCACCTCTGGGGATGAGTGTATGTCGTCAGCATCCAGCGCCTCACCTGCTGCCCAGCTAGAATGACACCTTTCAGGGTTTCCGACTTAGGAACGCGACCACCAGGTTACTCCACGTGGACACCACCCCCCTTTCACAAAGCCTTTGAACACCCCCCCATCAGGAGGGGTTTGCTGGATGATGTTGGTTGGCTCTTGACACCCATTTCTAGCCCCTTCTTTGCAGGTCCTGGAAACCCACGAACCATCGTTGACAGATTCCCTCGACAGCAGAATTGTGCCAATAAAGCGTACCTGTGTGAAATTTGGAAGGCGGAGGTGGAAGGAGGTGGAAGCCATGCTTTCCTCCTCTGTAGCAGCAGACATGCGGGCCGAATGTTGGAGTCCATACTCCCCACCAGTCAGGCTTGGGGCCATGGGGCTGTAGTGACCCCGGCAGTGGCTTCCCGAAGTTTCCTGACCGAGTGGCAGCAGCAGCTTTGAATCTATGGAGAGCAACTGTGGTAAAGTAACCTGAGAGCTAGTGGTGCGATTCCCCCCTGGCCCTGACCTTCACCACCGCGAGCCCCACCAGTGGTGAGCACCAATTGCTTGTATGACCTGTGTGTGTGTGTGTGTTTGAAATATCTAGAATGGTTTGTTTTCCTGGCTATGGTAGTTTTAAAATATGTTCACAAAACTGAGGGTTGATGGGGGGTGGGAGGGAGGGGAGGGTGGGGGATGGGTATTGCGCCTGGGTGGCTCAGTTGGTTGAGCGTCTGACTTTGGCTCAGGTCATGGTCTCACCATTCATGGCTTCGGGCCCCGCATTGGGCTCTGTGCTGACAGCTCAGAGCCTGGAGCCTGCTTCAGATTCTGTGTCTCCCTCTCTCTCTTGTTCTCTCTTCAAAATAAACATTAAAAAAGATGTTTTTTGAGGAATAAATGTTTATTGTTGTTTTTAAAAAAATTTTTTAAATGTTTATTTTGGAGAGAGAAAGAGACAGAGACATAGAGTGCGAGTGGAGGGGTGGCAGAGAGGGTCATAATCTCGTGGTTGGTTCATGGGTTCGAGACCCGCATCGGGCTCTGTGCTGACAGCTCAGAGCCTGGAGCCTGCTTCATATTCTGTGTCTCCCTCTCTCTCTGCCCGCATGCTCTGTCTCTCTCTCTCCCTCTCTCTCAAAAATAAACATTAAAAAAATTAAAAGAAATACGGCAAGGTAGCATTCGAGACTGATAAGTATTGTGCAAATTTGAGGTCGTGTTATAGAAACAACATTTTCTAAGCTTCACTTTATGAACCACATTTGAGCTAATGGAAATATTCCAAAATAGGAGAATGGAGTTGCCTGGAATCCCGGCCCACACTTCGGGAAGCCCAACTATGCACAGATGGGTCTTCTTGGTTTCTCGTCAGCTCTGTCTCTGTGTCCACCTCTCTTCTTCAAAAAGTCACCACCGGCCCCCGCTCCACCCAGCTCATGAAGGAGTTTGAGCTGGCATGAGGAGTTTCTGCCCTTGTGACCTAAGAGTGACTAAAGGGCCTAGTACTGCGCCTGGCTCAAAGCAGGTGCTCAACAAACAGTAGCGGCCACCATCCTCATCGTTATAATTATTGATTCTTTGATGGTAACCATGGCTTAGACGTCTCTGTACCCCTGCACCCTGCAGCAGGGCAGTATAACCGTCAGCAGGCTTTGGAGTTAACAGGCCTGGATTAAACCCCTACCTGGCAGTTTTGGATTTGCGGCCTTGGGCACCTGAACAGGGTACCTACATCCTTTAAGCCCTGTCCCCTTATCTGCCAGATGGGGATAATAAAGTATGTTTTCACGGACTGTTGGGCTAAATTAAGACTGCAAAACGCCCAACCCAGGCCTTGACACCAAGTAAGCAAATAGTAAACTAGGTGCTGCTGCCGCTTCCGATTACTGTTACTCTCTAGTCTTGTGCTTTCAACACAGTTATTTGTTGGCTCACTGAAGTCACCACACAGAGACAGACACTTGGTGGCCGTTCTCACTAAAACGCTGGGGGAACGGGAGCAGGCACCAGGAGAACAGGTGTCCTTGCCCAGCAGCAGCAAACTAATAAAGCCGAAGAGGCACTGATGGGCCAATCACCCCGCTTGGAACCGTTCCTACCAACCCTGCCAAACCTGCTGGGCTGTGCCCCAGTCCTACTGTCGCCTCGGGGGACTCTGTTGGTGGCCAGCGGTTGGTGCCATATTCCATCACCTATCGCTAAGCCACCAGCATTTATTTGGGGGCATTTAAAGAGATTGTCAGGGGCGCCTGGGCGGCTCAGTCGGTTAAGCATCCGACTCTTGACTTCAGCTCAGGCTGTGATCTCACGGTCGTAAGATCGAGTCCCTCGCATCGGGTTCCACACTGAGCACACAGCCCGCTTGGGACTCTTTCTCTCCCTCTCTCTCTGCCCCTCCCCCCTTGCTCTCTTTCAAAATAAACAGACATTAAGAAAAGAGATTATCAAACCTTGTTAATTCAGGATTTCTTTTATTCACTACTGTATTTTGACTCTGACGTCCTTTTTCTAAAACCTGTCATTCATGTACTCAGAAAGCATAGATGACTTCATTATTTTTAATGTTTATCTATTTTTGAGAGACAGTGTGTGAGCTGGGGGGAGGGACAGAGAGAAAGGGAGACAGAGGATCTGAAGTGGGCTCTGTGCTGACAGCAGAGAGCCCAATGCAGGGCTCAAACTCCCACACCATGAGGTCACGACCTGAGCCAAAGTCGGATGCTCACTGGACTGAGCCACCCAGGCACCCCGACTCCTCCCAACATCCTAAATGTGACTGGTTAACGCCCTCCTCTGCAGAAGTGGAGGGATGTTTGCGTCTTCTGCACGTTGTGCTGCATTATCTCTTGGAATCGTGCAGCCCTGATCTGAGCTGGGTAGGAAAGCAGTGGTAGGTGTGGTGCTGGGCTGAACTGGAGAGAGCCCAGCCGCACGCATCCGACCCTCAGTGGGGTCAGCAGAGGCTAGTGGGGTACAGGTGAACAGTAAGTGCCCCCACCAATAAGTTTTCTGAAATAAAGGCCTGAGCAGGGCAGTCCTGGGTAATTACTGCTCTCACACATTCTTTACTCTAACCCTCCAGCATCTCCCTGCTAGCTCTCTGAGGGTGGGGACTTTTTTTTTTTTTTTTTTTGAAAGAAAACAAACAAAAAAACCCAATGGGAATTATCTACTAGCTTGTAAGGTTGAGGAACACCCTACTTCCAACTACACATTTTGTGTCTGAGTTTGAGCTCTTGGGAAGAAAGACAGGCCTCAGCCCTACAGTGGAGGTCGGCTCAGCGATCCAAATATTCTGGCAACCCCAAAGACCTCACAGAGGGGCCAGAGAGAGATGATCCTCTATGGGCAGGGGGTCAAGCGCGTTGTGAATAACTGGTATTTGGTGAGCCAGGGGAGAGAGCACCAGAATAGGCTGTTAATTAACTTAATAGTCTAAGCCCCTTGAAGATACGTTTTCCAGTTTCCAGAGACTGACCGTATCAGGGAAATGACGGAAAGACGCCCCGTTCACCCTACTTTGCCCATACTGTGTCTTGTGGAAATACTGGCTACCACGAGGGACTCTGGCTTCAGTCCTGCTTCTCTCGCCTGTGGCCCCTGTTGTCTGTAGATAAATATTTAACCGTTTACGTTTTAATTCCTTACCACGTGGCTAGAATTGGTTATGGATTTATACATTTTAATATGAGAAAAACAAGTATTTTACAAGCAATGCTGAGAAGCCAGTATCGGAAAGTAAACTTTGTAGGTGGCCTGAGGCAGGACGGCGTTCACTCTGTGACAATCTCACATGCTGTCTCACTCTCGTCACCCAGCTCTTCAGTAGTGGAATCTGTGGTCCGAGTCTTCTCTGCTGTGGCTTTGCCAGCCTCCCTGGGAAAAGGAGAAGAATGCCAAGGCTTTGACTCTCGAAAGGAACAATTCAACTCTTCATAATTTCCTCGTTTTAGAGAAAATCTTCCCCAATCACGTACCCTAGTTCCATGTTGAAAATCTCATCTTCATCAGAAGAATCCTTGTCGTGTAGCTTCTGTGCCATGTTTTTCTTGCGTGTGGCATTGAGGGGTCTGTACATGTCCCTAAGCCAAAGTGGCCGCCTTCTCCAGAAAAAGCCCTCCTAGAAAACAGAAAGGACAACGTTAGGTCTGTTTCCCCTGCCTTCTCCAGCCACGGTACTTTATCCTCCTCAGATTTACCTGATTGTCACTTTCCTCTGAGCATCTCTTACGCAGCAGAGATCCAAAGAAGCCCCTTGAAGGAAACACACACACACAGACAATTAGTGATTCGTACCATTTTCCATGCCTCTCACAATGTATTTCTCCAGTCTTATTAGCAAGCAAAATCAACACAGACCTGGGATCTCAGAAATAATTCCATACATGCTGGGCTTTCAGAATTTTCCTGTGTCTGTCCATAATGGCCCCACAGTGTCCCTGGGAGACCTTTGTATGTAACTTGACATGAAGTATAGGCAGGATTTTCACCCTGCTCACCTTCTGGCCCTTGGCCAAGTGCCCTTGTGCAGTCAACAAACTGGGTGACCACACGGCAGAAGCACCTAACTCTCTCCAGAAGCATTTTACATCAGTCCCCGCCAGGCTTAGCCTCACAGGCATCATTTGCTGGCGGGTGGGGAGGTGTTTCTATTTTCCTAGCTGCTTTACCTTACAAGATGAATCGCACCGAGTGAATGCCTGAGTCCAACCAGCAGTTATCTAGCTCACTGACTTTCACACTGCAGGCAGATGAGTGAGTGAGTCGTGAAATCACCTGAAAACACACGGCTAGCGCTAAAACACAAAATACTCTTTTTGAATACAAACGGAATAGGGGGTACCTGGGTGGCTCAGTCAGGTGAGCAGCCCAAGTCTCGATTTTGCCTCAAGTGATGATCTCACAGATTGTGACATCGAGCCCTGTGTCTGGCTCTGTGCTGATAGTGTAGAACCTGCTTGGGATTCTCTCTCTCTCTCTCTCTCTCTCTCTCTCTCTGCTCCACCCTCCCCCCCAAATAAATAATAAACTTAAAAAAAACAGAACAGAAAGAATCAGAGTGTATGGTAAGTTTGTTTTAGAAGGTACTTATGTCTATACGGTATGTGTGCACTGAGTTGTGACATAAAATGCAGTTCACAGCCCAAGAACAGTGTAGTCAGAGACGTGCCCAACTGGAAAGGAACCATCTTCTTTCTGGTTCTAGTGGTACTAGTGATACAACCGTCCGGCAAGATATCTTCCTTTTCTCCTTCTCCATCTCATTATTATAAAAGGAAGAGATAAATGATTATCTAAGGTCTCTCCCAGTTCAAATTCTATTGGGTCTGGATAAAGGGAATGGAGAGCGGGGCCTCGAAAACCAGAAGGAGGAAGAAGGAAGTTTTCCCCCTACTTTACGGGAGGGACTCATGTATTCTACCTTCCATCATGCTTGAAGACTAGCCCCTTCACCCCACGACTTTTGGCCCTCCCTATCCCTTCTCCAGAGCCTCTGAGAAGGTCTGTGGCCAGGCCTGATGCCCACCGCCAGCGGGAACGGGTCTGAACATTTCCACCCCCGTCCCCCCACGATCTTTCTTTAAAGGTCTAGTGAGCAGGTGCTCTGTGCCAGTCCCATTCTAACTCGGGTTTGGCTGGGCAGCTAACTTTGCTGGATCCAGGCAAAGCATTAGGCCAAATATGTATTCTTTCTGCCTTTGGTGATTTCCTGGCTGTAAAACAAGGGGATTGAAATAGAGGAGTTTGAAAATCTAGTTCTAAAATTCTACTTTAACGATTGCCAGACTAATATTTACCTTGAGCTTCCTTCTTTACCTTCCTTGGCTGCTGTTCTATGAGAATAAATCTGTTTTGGAAGAAAACATGATCACAGTTACCCATCACAATAACCACTCCCTCCACATCTTTATTCATTCCTTTGCATTTTAGGTCTTATCTACCCAGTGAGATGATAACTTTTCCTAGGACAGGAATTTGTTGAATAGTCCTTTGACTCTTCAATAACACCTAACTCGCGTGCAGCTGGTAATACATTTTACTGACTGCCTCAGATAACATTCAACAGGTAATTCCTAATAAAAATTCTTGGGAGGAGGAAAAGAAAAGTGTCTACCAGAAACCTAAACAGCAGCACTGTTTTAAAATCAAGGACAAGAGTAGGATGTCTGTTATCACTGCTGCTATTCATTGGTGTTGAGGAGGTCCTAACTGATGCACTGGGAAAAAATGGAGTCGTGGAAAGGAAGAACTAAGACGTATTTGCATATGAAATTACAGACAAACTAAAAGGCCCAAGAGAATCAACTAAAATTTTGTTGGAAGAAACATGAGAATTCAGCAAGATGGCTAGATATATATAAAATCAAGAGATCAACATGTAAACCTCAATGACTTTCCTATGTTCCATAAATAATTAATCAAAAGACGGAAGAATTATCCCATTTACAATTATCAATAAAAAGGCATAAAGTACCTAGGAATAAACTTAGCAAAGAATGGGTAAGACCTATGAGATGAAAACACTAAAGCTCTTCTGAAGGACATTAAGGAGAAACGAATACGTGATGTGAGACACTATTTTCCGAGAATAGTGTAAAGATGTCAGTTCCCTTCAAATTAACCTACAAATTCGGGGCAATCCCATTCAAATCCCAAGACAGTTTTTCAAACAAAAACTGGCCAGCTGACATTTGGTAGAGAAAATGTGCAAGCATAGCTACAAAATGGATGAAAAAGAAGATCACAGAGCAGACGTTAAAATACGTTCTTACAGAGCAACTGCAGTTAAGTATGTAGCGTGATACTGATACAGGAAAAGAAAACCAGGTTGATAGAATAGAGTCCAGATAACACTAGTATTTTGGATCCATGAAGAAAGAATGAACCATTCAATAAAAGATTTTAAAGTAACTGGATCTTTATGCAAGGGAAAAAAGTTAGATCCCCTACCTCGACCGTACCAAAACACCAGACAGATTCCATACAGATTAAAAATAAATAAATCACAACAAATATTATAAGAGTACAGAAGAAAATATCAGAGACTATTTTTATACCATGAGGCGAAAAGGCCTTGTTAACGAGGCCCATGTCCCATAAGCCATGAGGCAGATATGGTGACGGACTGTCCACACCCCCTGTTCATCGTAGTCCTTGCCCCCTTGATCCCCTGGATTGTTTGTCCTCTTCCTGTTGATTTATAAAACTCTCTTCATATGAAATATATTAATCCTTTCAAGGGCTTTCACTGAATTTCAATGTTTCAAATATTTGTCAGTGTTTTTATCGTGAAGGAGACGGAACAGTGGGATAGGAGCACAGGCTGACTGCAGGCACAGCTGGGTTCTGCTTTGGGTTTTGCCACAGGGGCCTTAAGCTGATCCCCTTCTATGTAGGAAAGAAGGATGGTGATATCATCCTCACAGGACTGTGGGGATTAAATCAGATGTCTGGTTTATTCCAAGCAGAAATCAGACAAGACGATCAAATCTATCAAATGTTTCTGCATGTGGTATCAGGTCACAAAGCTTTTTCTCACCACAAGATTATAAAAGTATTGATTCTGTTTTCTTCTAGCACTTTGATGGGTTCTTGTTTCTCTTTTTTTACATGTACTGAAATATGTTTTTTTAAGGTGAGAAATAGGGATCTGTTGTTATTTTCCTCCCAAATAATTAAGCAGTTGTTCTATTACCATTTATTTATTTTCTTCCACTGATTTGAATACTAAAAGGTAACATTTCAATGTTTATTTATTTATTTTTGAGAGCGACAGAGAGAGAGAGTAAGAGTGAGAGAGGGACAAAGAGAGAGAGACACACACACAGAATCCAGAGCAGGCTCCAGGTTCTGAGCTGTCAGCACAGAGCCCAACACAGGGCTCGAACTCCTGAACCATGAAATTATGACCTGAGCCAAAGTAGGACGCTTAACCAACTGAGCCACCCAGGCGCCTCTAAAAGGTAACATTTTAAAAGTCCTAGTCACCCACGGATCTGTCTATTGCTGGACTCTGTAGGCTACTTCACATAAATATTACGTTGCATTATTCCTCATTGTGAAATTGACACAATGCCTCATCTCTTCCTTTGAACATCATTATTGTCCACTACAGGAAAAAAACTGCATGGTCTCTGACCTCAAAAAGTGTATCATCTAAGTAGGGAGAGGAAATAATGAAACCACATAAAAAAATATAAACACAAGGTTAAACCACATAGGAATTTAAAACAGCAATAGGAGTTTATAGAACTTCCCAAAAGCAAAAGGCTGCAGGCCACCTCAAGATGCAGAGTACTGACTGGACAATGGCCAATGATTTCTCTTCCCAGAGGTCATGGTAAGTTGACCCCACGCTAGTTCCTAGGCTCTTAGGCTGAGAAATCAGACTCTGATCTCATCAAGAGAGAACGCACTTCTTTCTGCATGGAGGCAATATCACCTTACCACTGTCACAGGATTGATCAAAATCAGAATGTCAGGTCATGACTTGACAATAAGGAAAACATCCATTCCACCCATTCCACAGATAGGGCATCTGTGTCCACATGATTGGGACTCCTGTCTCCTGTGGAGACAGGCCTCTGTGGCACACTGAAGTATAATCAGAAGGCTATTTGGTGAGAAGAGAAGTGGAAGAAAAGTAATTAGCTGAATCCAGTGTTTCATGGAAAGGACGGAGGTAGCTAGATCCATCCATCTGCCCCGCGGGCACAGCCCGGCTGGTGGGCCTGACTCTCATCTGCTGCCTGAGGTGCCATCTCTACTCTTAGGCAAGGCTAGGTGGGCACTGCCCATGTTGGTCTCTTCCTCACCATTTCTATGCTTTTACTACTGACCAACCCTCCAGAAGACAGACATGTTTCTCCTTAGCAGTTAATACATCCAGTCAGGTTTTACTCAAGTCTGATAGACCAGGAAGCCTTACATATCTCTGCTCTGATCCATGACCCTGATATTTCTCTCTTGAGGAGCTGCCTTTTAACAAACTGTTTAGCATATTTTTGTTATCAGGGGAGGGGAATGCGTCACTGCAGACCCTAAGAAATGGTGACAATCTCACAGAAGGACTAGGTCCAGGAGTATTACAGTATTCGGGGAAGGCTTTGTGAAGAAAGATGAACTCGAGTTGGCTTTTGAAGGCTCACGGGACTTCCACCAGCAGAGTGAAATAAAGGAATTTCAAGTGGGCAAAGTCACCAACAAAAGTAGGAATGGGCATGGTCTGACTAGGGGATGGTGAGGGGCTGCTTTGGCTGAAATGGAGGGTTGCCATGACAGATGGCAATATAGATATAGATATAGATATAGATAGATAGATAGATATAGATATAGATATATAATAAGCATATGTATATTTGAATAAATATATTGAATATATATTCAATTCATACATAATTGAATAAAAGGTAAACAGGCAAGCTCCAGGAATAGGCAACTGTAATTATGACACGCTCTGAGTAGCCTGATGCAGGATTTTAGCTGCAGGGTTTTAACTGAACCTGTTTACACAATGCCTTGCGAAGTGGAGGAGAGAGCTGTAGGCACATCTAATTAATCAACAAGATGACACTTTTATCTCTAAGCCATGCCCTTTCTTCCAAGATGACTGATAGCTCCATGAAGGTGAAGACTATTTCTCTCTCATCATTTTAGCCAACGAGGAAAGAAATCAGTGGTAGTAGGAGGATGACTGGTGAGTGCATCGAATCGACATCATTTTTTTGAGTTGAAGAAATTTTACTATCATGTCAACTGTGGCCTTCTTAGACCTAATGTCTCAGAACAAGCTAATGGCTTGTTATCTTGGTTACAATCCACAGATGTCTCCCGGCAGTGGGGTTCCTTTTAAAATCCCTGGAATATACTTTGCAATAAAAGGACAAAGCATATCTCAGTCCTCCAGACTGAAGAGGGATATCACGTCGTGATAGGTGGGAAAGTGGCTTTGATTTTCAGTTTGTGGGTTCTGAATCTACTGTAAAGAAGGAATATAGTCTGGGAATCTGAATTAATTGTTGTCCTTACCTCAATGAGACAGAACACTATGATCAAAATCATCACTACTACAGTCACAGATATTGCCAAGATGAGTTTGTTGTTATAGCCATAGCCTGGAACTTCTTTTGTGAGCTAAAAAAAAGGGAAAGAACAATTTTTTTAGAAAACAGAGATAGGATGAAAGTTAACTATTCTTTAACGACTCTAAAACCCCATTCTTTCCGATGAATCGCTTATAGGTTCTTAAGGAATATACCAAATCTAATGTGATATGTAATCTTAATCATTAGCATTTTCTTCAAGACTTGATGTATCTTGTATGTTAGGTCCTCTTTTTGTCTCCTCTGGGAACAGCGGCACTGTTTCCTAAATGAGCAAAGTGGCAGATCACTGCCTTAGCCAAAATTATGTGGCCAAGACAAGACCCGGACTAGGAGCCCCCGGTCCTTGTGCTTGGGTCCATGTCCTAAACCACCTAAATGTCGAGACCCCACATTTGGGGATTTATCCTCACCTCCCTTGACTCCTGCCCTCTCTGTTCACTCTGGACTTCTGTGCTCTCATTGATATAATTCTCATTTTTCCATTGGTCCGTATCCCACTCTGCCTTGGACACCTTTACTTCTTGCTGCTCGCTGAGAAGCTTCATCAGGAGGCCTGTTCTGGAGATGAGCTTGGCACAGGCCAGCTGCACCTGGGTCTCAGAGCAGTCCATTTTCAAAGTCCGGATAACATGAGAAATGAGCCTTCTCACGTCATTGCTGGGGATGAGGGACTGTAGCTGCTGGTTTAACTGAATTTCAAACAGATCACCTGAGGACGAGAGCTTTGACACAGTGAAGCCTGTGGCTTTTGGGGGCAAGCCAGTGCCCGCATTGTGGTATTCCCGTTGTGTATCATTGGTTTGTTTAACGGTCGGCATAGAGTTGTCTGCAGTAACAGTAGAATTAGCAGTGGAAAGATTCTTACGGTCTGTGAATTCAGGGAGGGTTTGTTCTGGCACAGTAGTGTTTCCTGTAGAAATATTTTCTTCAGAAACATTTTGAGCAGTAGTGTTCTCTACAGTAGCGTTTTCTCTGTAAGTTCCTGAAGGAGCAAATAATTCTGGAAAAGGATTTTTCTGAGGACTCAGTTCTCCCGGAGATGAAAAATCCTCTCGTGAAGGGGAATTTATGAGGCTCCTGACTGCAGAGGATGGAGGCCTCTTTGCAAGCAGCTGTCTATTACTGAGTGAACTTTCCTTTCTGGACTTTCGATTCAGTTTGGCCTTGGGTGTTCTGTGGACCACACGGGAGCGACTTTTATGAAAGCGGTGTGTCTTTCTGGGGAGTGAGGCTGGTCTGAAAGCCTTCATATTTCTAACTCTAGCATTTGCATCTTCTAAAACAAAAATGGTGTACGTTAAGTCTTTTGATTCTTTTTTCACGTCAGGTGGGGATTTTGGAGCGGGGGTGGCAGAAGGCCTGCCCAAAGAGTATTGCTTCAGGAAAGAAGAGACCGCTGCCTTGTGCTCATCTACGAACGAAGGCTCTGTATTGAAGGAGCTTCCCACTGATTTGCTGGGCCTGTGCGCCACGGGAAGCTCCCCTGGGGATGGTCTCCTGAGCCTTCTTTCCTTGGGAGCGGGGGTGGCAGAAGGCCTGTCCAAAAAGTATTGCTTCATGAGAGAAGAGACCGCTGCCTTGTGCTCATCTATGAACGAAGGCTCTGTATTGAAGGAGCTTCCCACTGATTTGCTGGGCCTGTGCGCCACGGGAAGCTCCCCTGGGGATGGTCTCCTGAGCCTTCTTTCCTTGGGAGCGGGGGTGGCAGAAGGCCTGTCCAAAAAGTATTGCTTCATGAGAGAAGAGACCGCTGCCTTGTGCTCATCTATGAACGAAGGCTCTGTATTGAAGGAGCTTCCCACTGATTTGCTGGGCCTGTGCGCCACGGGAAGCTCCCCTGGGGATGGTCTCCTGAGCCTTCTTTCCTTGGGAGCGGGGGTGGCAGAAGGCCTGTCCAAAAAGTATTGCTTCATGAGAGAAGAGACCGCTGCCTTGTGCTCATCTATGAACGAAGGCTCTGTATTGAAGGAGCTTCCCACTGATTTGCTGGGCCTGTGCGCCACGGGAAGCTCCCCTGGGGATGGTCTCCTGAGCCTTCTTTCCTTGGGAGCGGGGGTGGCAGAAGGCCTGTCCAAAAAGTATTGCTTCATGAGAGAAGAGACCGCTGCCTTGTGCTCATCTATGAACGAAGGCTCTGTATTGAAGGAGCTTCCCACTGATTTGCTGGGCCTGTGCGCCACGGGAAGCTCCCCTGGGGATGGTCTCCTGAGCCTTCTTTCCTTGGGAGCGGGGGTGGCAGAAGGCCTGTCCAAAGAGTATTGCTTCATGAGAGAAGAGACCGCTGCCTTGTGCTCATCTATGAACGAAGGCTCTGTATTGAAGGAGCTTCCCACTGATTTGCTGGGCCTGTGCGCCACGGGAAGCTCCCCTGGGGATGGTCTCCTGAGCCTTCTTTCCTTGGGAGCGGGGGTGGCAGAAGGCCTGTCCAAAAAGTATTGCTTCATGAGAGAAGAGACCGCTGCCTTGTGCTCATCTATGAACGAAGGCTCTGTATTGAAGGAGCTTCCCACTGATTTGCTGGGCCTGTGCGCCACGGGAAGCTCCCC
Source organism: Panthera tigris (assembly GCF_018350195.1). Taxonomy (NCBI): domain Eukaryota; kingdom Metazoa; phylum Chordata; class Mammalia; order Carnivora; family Felidae; genus Panthera; species Panthera tigris. The sequence continues at coordinate 49,692,852 of NC_056673.1, read as the reverse complement.
TGGGGATGGTCTCCTGAGCCTTCTTTCCTTGGGAGCGGGGGTGGCAGAAGGCCTGTCCAAAAAGTATTGCTTCATGAGAGAAGAGACCGCTGCCTTGTGCTCATCTATGAACGAAGGCTCTGTATTGAAGGAGCTTCCCACTGATTTGCTGGGCCTGTGCGCCACGGGAAGCTCCCCTGGGGATGGTCTCCTGAGCCTTCTTTCCTTGGGAGCGGGGGTGGCAGAAGGCCTGTCCAAAAAGTATTGCTTCATGAGAGAAGAGACCGCTGCCTTGTGCTCATCTATGAACGAAGGCTCTGTATTGAAGGAGCTTCCCACTGATTTGCTGGGCCTGTGCACCACGTGAAGCTCCCCTGGGGATGGTGTCCTGAGCCTTCTTTCCTTGGCCATGTTCTCCACAGATGGCTGGGCGCTCTGTTTCCTCTGGATGTTCTGACGTCTCAGTTCTTTTAAGTGCCTTTTCCGTATGCCCTTTGGGCCCTTGATGACCTTTTTCACTCTCAGGAACTTTTTCCCCACACTCTCAACCTCGTCTAGGCTCTTCTCCTGCGGTTGGGCAGTTTCCAATTTCTTTGGAAAGATTTGACGTTTAAACTTGGGACCTAAAAGGCTGGAATGTATAAGCATGGCCATTTTTTCTTTCTTTTTCACGTCATCAATTTTTTCCTGAATTTCTGCATCTAACAAATTTTCCAGAAAGTAGAGTTTTCTCAGTTTATTCTTGTAAGTTGAATTGTTGGATCCAGGTTTAAGAGAAGGGTCCCCTGTGTCGTTCATCGAGTGACCCACGGGCTTGTCTCCCTCTTGCACATTTGAAAACAGAAGTTTAATGAACGGTAACAGCGTCGATTCTACGTCTTCTAGATTGCCCTCCGAGAAATAAGGCAATATGTAATTCAGTGCACTAATGACATCACTTTCGTCATTGAAGTCTAGCTGCTCATTCATAAAGGCTGACAAACTGACACGATCTATGTCTGAGGACGCCTTCTCTGGCTCAATAGTCAGCTCCGTGCTGGCGCTCTTCTTTCGAGCTGTCAATACCTTCATGAATGATCCTTCTGCCTTCCTTAGGTATACTTCCTGATCTGTCGAAGAAGAAGAAGAGATGAGTTTTGATAATGAAAGACTGACAGCACAGCTCTTTGTCAATGCACAGTCATACGTCCCAGTCAAGCAAATTAAGAATCAGCAAATACTCGAGCGCCATTTAGAGAGGAGACGAACTCAAACTTGGACCCACGATTGGCAACAACAAAAGGACAAAAAGATGTGTTTTGAAAAAGTAGCTATTTCCTCAGAACATTCCACAGTGTGAATAAGTATATTTAGAGTTATTCCATTGGTCCCTAAGGGCCGATTGCCCAGGCCTCAAGAAAAGCCAAGGCCGGAAGATACTCGGCTAAACTGTGTGCAGCTCTAGTGCGACTCCTGGCATTCACATACCCCACCCTGTCCTGCTTCGGGGGCAGAGGGAGCGCGAGTCTTCCTCCTTCTACGTCTTCAGTGGGCTTGAGTTCTTGCTACCATCACATATGCCCGGGACAACACCCGTCACCAGCAGGTCCTCATCTGGACACGCCCTCTCCGCCCACCCACCAATTCTTTCGCTTGGTCCCTGCTCCCATATATCGCACCTCCCGTAACATAAGCTCTAGACAGAAAAAACTAAACACAAGACCCGCTAAGTCCACCCTGGTTCTTTGCTTAAATTTGGGCAGAGATGTGGGGTATAGGTTAAGAGATTTTCCAGGTATGAGAGAGATGCCACTGTGGGGCGTTCAAAAAAAATCAACGGAATGATACTTGAGGTTTTAAAATGCAGAAGGGATAAAGAAACTTTGGTCAAATGCCTACTTTGCTTTCATTTCCTTTCATTTCCAGATTTCTAGCTTTACTGAGAGAACCATCCAGAGCTTCCAACTACATGAAGGTCAAGCGTACAGCTTGTGTACACTGAACAGCACTGTGCAGCTGGGTTTTTCCAGAAGAATTAAAAGTATTTTTAGTGGTGCTGGTGAGAGTCGGAGGAGGAGGTGATAAAGGTCACGAGAGAGGAGGAGCAGCGGGCTGGCGGAGCGCCCAAAACGGGAGAGGAGACTCGAGTGCTAGGCTAAGGCACCTCTGATCTCATTTTTCCTCGCCTGTCAAAGGAGATAAAAAAAAAAAAATGCCTATTCTGCCCACCTCTAAGGGAGACGGGAGTAAGATAATTGGTAAAACATTGTTTTGGAAAATAAGCAACACCACTTATAGAAGTAGCAAAGTGTAATTTATGCTGTGCCCTAGACCATTGACAGGGACCCATATTCAAGCTATCCAGGTGCAAAAGCACATTTTGGAAGTCACCAAGTTAGTGCCAATAAAACCTAAGAACAGAAAAATACCTAAAAGCACCCGTGTTTTGGATAGAAAAGCTTAAGATTCAGAACAAGAGTTGGACAGCCCAAGGATAGAAGAGCCCTCTCATCCGTTAGAACGGTTGGGTAGCAGCTTCTGGTTAGGGCACAGAAACACAGAGGCTCCAAATAAAACTTTTTCAGAAATCAGCATCACTTGTACTCTTACACACTTATAAAAACAACAAAATAAACAAAAAGGTATCTCCACCTGTCCTATAAGACAAAGGGCACCTGAGACCTAACGCACGTAAAATCAGCTTATAAGCTGTGACGCACTATGTGAACAGGTTTTCATTTGGGGGTAGTTGACTTAATAATGTAACTGAGAATCTGACTTTTAACAAAGGAATAGTTCTTAGAAATTTAGGGATCTGAACTCTGAATGAGTAAAAATAATGCAATGACATCATTAGTTTAAAAATTTACCATTGTTAGGGTGCCTGGGTGGCCCAGTCAGTTAAGCATCCCTTTGGCTCAGGTCATGCTATCACAGTTCAGCCCCGCATGGGGCTTGCTGCTGTCAGTGTAGAGCCTGCTTCGGATTCTCTGTCCCCCTCACTCACTCTCTGCCCCCTCCCAGCTCACGCACGTGAATGCTCTCTCTCTCAAAAATGAATAAACATTAAAAAAAATTATCATTGTTGATTAAAAATAAAAGTTAAACCACAAATAAAATAAAAATTTACAAATTTATCATCAGGCAATTAGGACTTACCACAACGTGTGCCATTTGTCAGACATGCACTGTCACAATGTAGCTTGACGGTCTTACAGACAACCTCAATAGTATTTTTAAATTGGCAGAGACAGCAGGCCATACGGCTAGGTAAAATCCTATAAATGGAAACACAGACAATTAAATTAGTGGTAAAGGAGTTACTCGAGTAGGTAGAAGAGGCGGGCCAAAGTCATCACAGGGCTGTGCAAAAAGGAATTCTTGAGGCACATGGCCTGGATGGTTGGGTAGGGACCAGTTGGCCAACTGCTGCTCTTGAATATTATAAATACACAGATAGAAGGACAGACGTGCCCAACGGAAAGGTAAGGATGACATGGGGTATGGTACCCTTAGAATGAGATAGAGATTAGAACTGGGTGACACTGATCAGTAGTTTAATACACAGGTAACTCCTTCCAAGCCAAAAGTCTCACTTCGGGTTGAGAGCACACAGAAAGAGGGTAGACTTCTAAGAGTTTGAATAAATCTGAAATATGGCCCATACTGAGGATAAAAAGCAATCAACTTTGGCTCAGGTCATAATCTCGTGGTTCATGGGTTTGAGCCCCACATCAGGCTCTGTGCTGAGAGCTCGGAGCCTGGAACCTGCTTCAGATTTAACTTCCTCTCTCTCTACCCCTTCCCTGATCACTCTCTGTGTCTTAAAAATAAATAAATGTTAATTTTTTTTTTTAAAAAGCAATCAATCAAAAACTAATCCATCATCTACACAAATGCTACAATTAGCAGACAAGGACATTTAAAAAAGTTACTATAACAGTATTTCATATATGGAAAAAACCCCATGCCTCTACTTAACTCAATGAATTGTGCAACAACTTCAAGTGGCCTAATATATGTATACTTAGAGTCCACGAAGGAGAGGAGATATAAAAAAAATTTGAAAACCTAATAGCCCCCACATTTCCAAATAAGTAAACCCTATAAACTCACAAATCCAGGAAGGTCAATGAAATCTGAGCACAACATGGATTAAACTACATGTTTAGTTTAATCCATTAAACACGGATAAAACTACACCACGGCACATGATAATCAAACTGGTCAAAGCCAGCGATAAAGAGCAAATCTTAAAAGCAGCCAAAGGAACAAAACCACACATGACACACAGAGCAACAAAGATATAACAATGACAACATATTTCTTGTTGGAAATAATGTAAGCCAGAACTCGGTGGGGCAACATCTTTCAGGCAGTGAAAAGGAGAGGGGGACCAAATAGCCATCAAGCTAGAATTCTATACCCAAATCTTTCAAAAATAAAAGCAAGATAGACTATCTGAGACATACAAGAGCTGGAAGAATTCATCATTAGCAGGCTTACACTGTAGAAATGCCAAAGGAAGTATTTTTTTAAATGTTTATTTGAGAGACAGAGAGAGAGGGCACGTGCAGTATGCGTGTGCAAGGGGGAAAGAGCACTGAGGAGACAGAGAATCCCAAGCAAAGCCCAACGCGGGACTTGAGCTCACAAACTGTGAGATTATGACCTGAGCCAAAATCAAGAGTTGGATGCTTAACTGACTGAGCCACCCAGGTGCCCCTAAAGAAAGTATTTTTAAGCAGAAGGAAAACGATAGCAGACGGAAATGTGGATCCACACAAAGGAATGAAGAACATTAGAACTGGTAACTATATAGGTTACGATTTCACTTCACTATATGTATGTATATCATTTCACTATATGATTTCACTTATATGTAGAATCTCAGAAAAAAACAAACAAACAAGGGGTGCCTGGATGGGCTAAGTCGATGAAGCATCCTACTCTTGATTTCGGCTCAGGATCTCAGGGTCGTGAGATCGAGCCCTGTGTCAGGCTCCACGCTCAGCATGGATTAGATTAAGATTCTCTTAAGATATTCTCTCTCTCTCTCTCTCTCTCTCTCTCCTCTGCCCCTCTCCCCAACTTGTACACTCTGTCTCTAAAATTAAAAAAAAAAAACAAACACCAAAAACCATAAGATACCTAGGAATAAACCTAATCAAAGAGGTAAAAGATCTGTATGCTGAAAACAATAGAACGCTTATGAAAATAAATTGAAGAAGACAGAAAGAAATGGAAAAACATCCCATGCTCAAGGATTGGAAGAACAAATATTGTTAAAATGTCTATACTACTCAAAGCAAACTACACATTCAATTCAATCCCTATCAAACACCAGTATTTTTCACAGAGCGAGAACAAACAATTCTAAAAGTTGTATGGAACAAGAAAAGACCCCGAATTATAATGTTGGGAAAAAACAAACAAACAAAGCTGGAGGCATCATGATTCTGGACTTCAAACTGTATTACAAAGCTGGAATCATCAAGACAGTGTGGTACTGCACAAAAACAGACACATAGATCAATAGAATAGCATAGAGAACCGAGAAATGGAGCCACAAATATATGGTCAACTAATCTTCGATAAAGCAGAATATCCAGTGGAAAAAAGATAGTCTTCGCAATAAATGGTGTTGGGAAAACTGGACCGTAACATGCAGAAGAATGAAACTAAACCACTTTTTTACACCATACACAAAAATAAATTCAAAATGGATGAAAGACCTAAATGTGAGACGGGAAACCATCAAAATCCTAGAGGAGAACACAGGCAGAAACCTCTTTGATCTCAGCTAAAGCAACTTCTTACTAGAGACACGTCTCCAGAGGCAAGGGAAACAAAAGTACAAATGAACTACTGAGGAGTGCCTGGGTGGCTTAGCGGGTTGAATGCCTGACTCTTGGTGTTGGCTCAGGTCGTGATCTCAGGGTCGTGGATTGAACCCCGCATCAGGATTCTCTCTCCACTTGAGATTCTCTCTCTCCCTCTCTCTCTGCTCCCCCCCATGTATACATGTATGTGTGTGTCCATGTTCTTAATTAATTAATTAATTAATTAATAGGGGCACCTGGGTGGCTCAGTTGGTTAAGTATCTGACTTGGCTCAGATCATGATCTTACAGTTCGTGAGTCTGAGCCCCGTGTCAGGCTCTGTGCTGACAGCTTGGAGCCTGGAGCCTGTTTCAGATGCTGTGTCTCCCTCTCTCTCTCTCTGCCCCTCCCCTGCTTGCACTCTGTCTCTCTCTCTCAAAAATAAACGTAAACAAACAAACAAACAAACATTTTTTTAAATGAATTATTGGGACCTCATCAAGATAAAAACCTTCTGGGGCACCTGGGTGTCTCAGTCGGTTAAGCTTCTGACTTCAGCTCAGGTCATAATCTCACGGTTTGTGAGTTCGAGTTCCGCATCGACTCTCTGTTGACAGTGCGGAGCCTGCTCAGATCCTCTGTGTCCCTCACTCTCTGCCCCTACCCCACTCTTGTGCTCTCTCTCTCAAAAACAAACATCCATGAAAAAAAGATAAAAAGCTGAACAGCAAAGGAAACAATCAACAAAATTAAAAGGCAACTGATGAAATGGGAGAACATATTTGCAAATGACATAATCTGATAAAGGGCTAGTATCCAAAATATATAAAGGACTCAACACCCAAAAAATCAAATACATAATCCAGTTAAGAAAAGGGCAGAAGACATGAATAGACAGTTTTTCAAAGAAGACATCCGGAAGGCTAACAGACACATGAAAAGATGCTCAATATCACTCATCATCAAGGAAATACAAATCAAAATCACAATGAGATACCACCTCACATGTGTCAGAATGGCTAAAATTAATAACTCAGGAAACAACAGATGTGGAGAAAGGGGAACCCTTCTGCACTGCTGGTGGGAATGCAAACTGCTGTAGCCACTCTGGAAAACAGTATGGAGGTTTTTAAAAAGTTAAGAATAGAACTACCCTACAACCCAGCAATTGTACTACTAGGCATTTAACCAAAGGATACAAAAATGCTGATTTGAAGGGGCATGTGCACCCAATGTTTATAGCAGCACTATCAACAATAGCCAAAGTATGGAAAGAGCCCAAATGTCCATTGATGGATGAATGGATGAAAGATGCGGTATATATATACAATGGAGTATTACTTGGCAATCAAAAAGAATGAAATCTTGCCGTTTGCAACTACATGGATGGAACTGGAGGGTATTACGCTAAGTGAAATTAGTCAGTGAAAGACAAAAATCCTATCACTTCACTCATATGAGGACTTTAAGAGACAAAACAGATGAACATAGGGAAGGGAAACAAAAATAATGTAAGAACAGGGAGGGGGACAAAACAGAAGAGCCTCATAAATATGGAAAACAAACTGAGGGTTACTGGAGGGGTTGTGGGAGGGGGGATGGGCTAAATGGGTAAGGGGCACTAAGGACTCTACTCCTGAAATCATTGTTGCACTATATGCTAACTAATTTGGATGCAAATTTTAAAAAATAAAAAATAAAACAAGGTAAAAAATAAACAAAAAATAAACAAAAAACCAAATGAATGAATAAACAACAACAAAAAAGAGAAAACACTTGTAAATATGGAGAACAAACTGGGGATATGGACAAAATGAGTGAAAAGGGTTAAGAGGTACCAACTTGCAGTTATAAAATAAATAAGTCACCAGATGAAAAGTACAGCATAGGGAATATAGTCAATAATACTGTAATATACTTATTGTGGTGAGCATTTCATAATGTATATAATTGATCACTGTGTTGTGAGCATTTCATAATGTATATAAAAGATCACTGTGTTGTACACCTGAAACTAATTTAATATTACATGATCTATATATACTTCAATAAAAGAGATAATTGAGGGGCACCCAGGTGGCTCAGTCAGTTAAGCATCTGACTTCAGCTCAGGTCATGATCTCATAGTCTGTGATTTCAGGCCCCACATCAGGCTCTGTGTCTACAGCTCAGAGCCTGGAGCCTGCTTCAGATTCTGTGTCTCCCTCTCTCTCTGCCCCTCCCCCACTTGCACTCTGTCTCTCTCAAAAATACAAAAATAAAAAAAGATAACTGACTATTTAAACAAAAAAAATAATATGGTGTGCTAAAAGTAAAATGTATGAAAACAATAGCACAAAGGTCAGGAGGGGAACAATGGAAGTACACTATTTACTGTAAGGTTCTTATACTATTCATGAAATCATATAATATCATTTGAAGATAGACTGTGATAAGTTAAACATGAACACTACAAACCATTAAACAGCTACTAAAATAACAAAACCTGAGTTGTAACTATTTATCCCCCCACCAAAAAATAATAAAACGTACTAAATCAACCCAAGAGCAGGAAGAAGAAGAAAAAGAAAAGAAACAAAGAACAGATGGGATACATAGAAAAGAGTAGACAGTAGCTTTAAATGTAAGCATATAAATAATTACATTAAATATAAATGGTATAATCACCTAATTAAAAGATAGAGTTGTCATACTGGATAAAAAAGCAAAAGCCAACTATATGCTGTCTATAAGATTCATCTTCAGTACAAAGATATAAGTAGGTTAAAAATATGGAAGAAATTATGCTTTGCTAACACTAATCAAACGAAACCTTGAGTGGCTATATTTACTATAGGACAAAGTCAATTTCAAAGCAAAGATATTACCAGGGATAAATGAGGTTATTCCATTGTGATAGAAATGTCAACTATTAGAAAAGACATAACTTAAAAATTTATGTATCTGATAATAGAACTTCCAAATATATTAAGGAGAATAGGAAAGAGAGACACATAAGCACTCAATTATAGTTGGAGATTTCAATATCCCTCTCTCAATAATTGACAGAAAAAATATATAGAAAATGAGTAATGATACATCAGACTTGAAAAATACTACCAACCTACTTGACCTAGTTGACATTTATAGAATACTCCACACCAAATCAGCAGACTACATATTTTCTTTCAAGTGGACACATAATATTTATCAAAATAGGCCATATTCTCATCTATTACCAGAATTCATTGGCTATAAAACAAGCCTCAATAAATTTAAAAGGATTTCAGTCATCCAACATATTGTTCTGTGACCACAATGGAATTAAATAACAAATTAACAGATCTGTAAAATCTCCAAATATTTAGAAACTAACCAACACACTCCTAAGTAACCCTATTGGTCAAATAAGTCAAAATGGATATTAGAAACTATTTTGTACCAACTGAAACTGAAAACACAACATGTCAACATGTGGGATGTTGCTCATATAGTATTCATCTTCCCCAGTGTCCACTTTTAAGAAACTAGAAAAAGAAAAGGAAATTCATCACTGAGTAAGGAGAGAAAATGGAATGATAAAGATCAAAGCAGAAATTTTTGAAAAGGAAAACAAAAATAGAGAAGTCAGTGTAATGAAAAGGCACTTTTTAGAGAAGATAAGTAAAACTGATAAACTTCTGGCCAGATTTATCAAGAAAAGACAAGAGAAGACACAAATTATCAATATCAAAAATGAGAGGAATGACATCACTACAATTCTACAGATACTAAAAGGATAATAAGGGATTATTATAAAATACTTTATGTCAATAACTTCAAGATGAAATAGATTCCCTGAAAGACATGAACTACTCAAAAAAATAAAGTATGTAATTTAAGTAGCACTATTACAAAAATAAAATCTGTAGTTTAACACTTTCTCACAAAGAAAGCTTCAAGCCCACATGGCTTCACTGGTGAATTCTAGCAAACATTTAAGGAAAAAATAATGCCAATTCTGCACACACTGTACTAGAGAATTGAAGAGAGGGGAATACTTCCCAACTCAATTTTAAGGCCAACATTCACCTTATGAAAAATAGATAAAGACATTAGAAGAAAGGATAGATAGAAGATCTCATATACTGCTGGCTGGAATGCAAAATGGTACATCCACTTTAGAAAACAGGTAAGCAGTTTCTTAAAAAGTTAAATATACACTCAGCATATGATGTAGCAATCCTGCCATTAGGTATTTTACCACCTGCCCCCCTCCCCCAATGAAAACATATGCTCACACGAAGACCTGCATGTAAGTGTTTTAAGCAACTTTATTCATAAAGGCCAAAAAGCTAGAAACAACTCAAATGCCCATTAACTGATGAATGCATAAACAAACTGGTATATCCTCACAACTGCAATACTACTCGGCAATAAAAAGGAAATGAACTACTGACGTGTGCAAAAACATGGATGAGTCTCTGGGGTGCCTGGGTGGCTCAGTCAGATAAGTGACCGACTTTGGCTCAGGCCATGATCTCATGTTCCGCAGGTTCATGCCCTGTATTGGGCTCTGCGCTGACAGAGCCTGGAGCCTGCTTCGGGTTCTGTGTCTCTCTCTCTCTCTCTCTGCCCCTCTCCTGCTTATGCTCTCTGTTTCTCAAAAATAAATAAACGTTAAAAAAGTTAAAAAAAAAACAAACATGGATGAATCTCAAAAGGATTATGCTGAAAGGAACCAATCACAGAAGACTGCATACTGTATGATTTCATTTATTTATTTTTTTTAATGTTCATTTATTTTTGAGAGAGAGAGAGAGATGGAGTGCAAATGGGGAAGGGGTAGAGAGACAGGGAGACACAGAATCCGAAGCAGGCTCCAGGCTCTGAGCTGTCAGGACAGAGTCCGATGCAGGGCTTGAACTCACAGACCGCGAGATCATGACCTGAGCTGAAGTCGGACGCTTAACTGCCTGAGCCACCCAGGTGCCCCTGGTATGATTTCATTTATAAGACACTGTGGAAAAGGCAAAACTATAGGGACAAAAATTAGGTTGGTGGTTGCCAGGGCTGGTGGTGAGAAAAGGGGATTGGCTGCAAAGGCACATAGGGGCCTTTTGGGGTGACAGAAATGTTCTACGTCTCAAATGTGGTGGTGGTTACATAACTACACGTTTGTCAAAACTCATCAAACTGTATGCTTAAAAAGAGTAAATTTTATACCTCAATAAATCTGACTTAAGAAAACAATAAAACAAATCTAAGTAAACAACTAAGTGAAAATACACATAAGAAAAATCAACTTACAGTGTTTCCAATTCAACGGTCATCATGAGGATGCTCTCAACTGTTGTAAGTGACACCTGTGTTGATCCCATGTCTCTGAAGGAGAAAGCCCAAACATGCGTGATTTGAACCCAAGGATAAAAATTCTGTACCTAAAAAGATACTTAGCAACATGTGATTACTTCAATTCTGGCTTCTTTGTCAAGTCAGCTCAAGAGTTTTCTTGCTATGGACAATAATTTCAGAAAGCTCCCAATGAAGACATTTTATGTGCATCATCAAATTAATCACCTTGGTGCTCAACAGTACAATCCTTTTTACTCTTATCCTCGTTTTCATTCTCAATTGCATCCACCTCTCTTGATTAGTCTTTTTTTCTTTTAATATACACCTTACTCCACTTTCCACTTTGAGATAAATGGTATTTCTACCTACATCTACAAGTCCCATGTCTGTTATGTGTTCTTCAATACTACTCCTTCCTCTGCAGGCTATCTTGCCCATATACGTTTTTTCTTTGCTAATAATGCTTATTTCAATAACCCAGTTAAAATTCAAATTACGACTTTTTAACCAAAACGCAAAATACTTAATCTTTTGATGACAACAAAAAAGATCAGAAATCATCTCATGAGCCATGAGATTGTTGCAATACTTACAAATATTTTAATGCTGGCAACTTAAAAAGATAGGAATCTTCAACAGTTGACAGAGGGTTACGACTGATAATTCTGAAAAATGCAATGGAATTAAAATTATCTGCATTTCCAGTAATGACTACCATGAAAGTTTATGTTCATTTTGGGGGTATGGAACTGGAAGGTGAAAACTAATCATTTTCTGCCTTTGCCTATAAATCACCCTTAGATTCTGTAAAGCACTCTTCCTTTGGGAACTACCCAGCTCTCTGGACGATAAAGTGGAGAACAGAAAGAGGAAAAAAAAAATTTTTTTTTTTACGTGGACAGCAAAGCAAAGATATGCCAAAGAACTTTTTGGGCTGAAAATCCTAGAAGTGACTATGCTGGTAGGAAGCCCAGGCTCTGTAGGAAATACTGTTTCTAGTGTCCTCTGTAATTCTAGGTGCTTTTCCTTTATCTCTAGAAATGTAAAAAATTCCACAGTTTAAAACACCCGGTTAAAGACAAAAATAGGACCAATTCCTCAGTTTGGGGGCCAAAGACAAAGGGATTAATCTAAGAGGAAATGGTGAAAGCTATACCCCCACCATGTGTATTCTCCTATGACAGCCTTTGTTAGGTGGCATATGATCCCGTTTCCTTATCCATCTCCTGGACTGCCAGCTCCTTGAGGGCAGGGACCATACTCTATTGTCATTTTTGTCCCTGTGCCTGACAGAGTGCTTGTTATTTACTAGTTATTTAGTGAAGGCTTGTTGAATAAATAACTTTTTGTCACTGCTTGACACAAGTTTTTATTCCAAAGTGCCGAGTAGATTTTCTTCTCAGTTCTTTACAGCAAAAATAAAGTGAAGGAAACAGGAAGAAAGAAAAGAAAATCTGCCTTTAGGTTGACTCTGCTCAAGAATCATCACTGTACTTTTGCAAAATTATAAGGATAATCATCACAACCAATACTATTGAGCCATAGGGCATCTGTGATCAGCATTTCACATTTAAACCTCACAATAACCTTATGTGATAGATACATCATTACCCCATTTTACAAGTGAGGAAACTGAAGTACAGAGAGGTTGTATAATTTGTCCCAGTTTGTCAAGCCAGTCAAGAAGCAGAGCTGGAATCTGAACTCAGTTCTGACTCCAAAGCCTGTATTTAACTTGTATGAAAAAAAAAGGGGGTTTAAAATAGCCGTTACCTTAAACTTAACTTTGAGAGCATTAAATATAGAAACACTTTGCTGAACTTCATCTCTCCATCTGGGAGAGCTTCTCTAAGAATTACATTTTCTATTTTTATTCCTTTCCTCTAATCATCTCCCATGATTAAGTATTTAATTAGCCTGTGATCATTGAGACTTTAGAGATTTCATTTTTTATTTTTGTATTCTATTTTTTGAGAGAGAGAGTACAAGAGTATGAGTGAAGGAGAGGCAGAGGAAGAGAGAGAGAGAGAATCCCAAGCAGGCTCCATGCCCAGTGCAGAGCCTGACATGGGGCTTGATCCCATGACCGCAAGATCATGACCTGAGCCGAAATCAAGAGTCAGGCAGTTAACTGAGCCACCCAGGTGCCCTGAGACTTTAGACATTTTAAAGCCCTGTTACAGGTGAATCAGTGAAAATGAGAAAGGAAGGACGTCTGAAAATTCATCCTTCCGTAAAAGCAACAACAACAACAAAAAACTAGCAAAAATGGTCAAAATCAACTTTCTCAGAACTTTGGAAATTTTAACCAATGGGCTTGCAGCAACCCGGAGAGCATTTATTAAAGAAAAAATTACTAATTTCTATGAGAACAGTGAGCTCTGTTGTTTTAACTTGTCCTCAACCTCTGCTCTCCATCGTGATGGTAGCCTTAAAAATTGCCCACATCCCAGGGGAACAGAATGGAGCTCAAGTTCCTTAAAGCCTCATTCCCAAGGAACAAACTGTCATTGTTTTACCTGTCTAGTGGGGTCCCTAAAAAACTTCACTTGAAAGCCTTGCCCTTGACCTCACTGAGAACTGCACAGTGCTAAAATAGCCTCTTCCCAAGGGGCATTTTTTGAAAACAATTATAGATAAATGTTTTAATCTGGCAGCTATGTGAGGCAATTGATAACAAGACAAAAAATAGCCTAAACAAAAAGCCTAAAAGGAAAAAGCTGAGAAATGAGATGTCCATAGGGACTTTGAAATGCTCCAACATCTTCCTGGGTAACTAGAAGACCACAAGACATATTCCTGGGAATGTAGAAAAAAAACCTTAGCACTAATAAATGAGTTCAGCAAGGTTACAGGACACAAGATCAATATGTAAAAATTAGCTTTATTTCTATACATCAGCAATGACTATTCCAAAAATAAAATTAGAAAAACAATTCCATGTATAACAGTACTCAAAAGAACAAAATACTTAGGAAAACATTTAACCAAAGAAGTGCAAGAATCACACTAAAAACCACAAAACGTTGTTGAAAGAAATTAAAGAAGATTGAAATAAGTGTAAAGATATGCCATGTTCACGGATCAGAAGAAAATATTGTTAAAATGGCACTATACCCCAAATTGAACTGTGGTTTCAGTATAATCCCTATCCAAACCCCAACTGACTTCTTTCCAAAAATTGGCAAGCTAATTCTAAAATCTGTATGTCAATTCAAGGGACCGAGAATAGCCAAAATGATCTTTTAAAAAAAAAAAAAAAGTTTATCTATTCATTTTGAGAGACAGCGAGCATACACACCCGTGCAGAAGAGCAAACATGAGCGAGTGTGAGTGGGGAAAAGTGTGAGCAGGGGAGGGGCAGAGGGAGAAGGAGAGGGAGCATCCCAAGCAGGCTCCATGCTGTCAGTGCAGATTGCAACACGGGGTTCCATCTCACAAACCATGAGGTCATGACCTGAGCTGAAATCAAGAGCCGGCCACTTAACCAACTGAGCTACCCGGGTGCTCCAAAACGATTTTGACACAGAACAACAAAATGGGAAGACTCACACGCCCTGGTTTCAAAACCTACTTCAAAACTACAGTAATCACGGTGTGGTACTGGCAAAAGAACAGACATGTAAGTTGATGGAACAGAACTGACAGTCCAGGAACAAATCCTCACATTTATGGCCCACTGATTTTCAACAAGGGTGCCAACACCATTCAACGTGGGAAGACTAGTCTTTTCAAATGATGCTGGGACAACCGTATATCCCCATACCAAATAATGTAGTTGGATTCCTACACTTCACACCATATATAAATATTAACTCAAAATGAGTCAAAGACCTAGAAGGAAGAGCTCAAGCTATAAAACTCTCAGGAGAGAAATCTTTATGACCTTGGATTTAGGCGACGGTTTCTTAGACATGACACAAAAAGCACAACAAACCAAAGGAAAAATAGATAAACTGGACTTTATTTAAAAATAAAAAAACAACCCAAAACTATCATATGTCTGATACAAGTCTAGTATCCAGAACATCCAGAATATATAAAGAACTCTTAAAACTCAGTGAAAAGACAAATAATCAAATGTTTAAATGGGTAAAGGATTTGAAGAGACATTTCGCCAAAGAAAATACATGAATGGCCAATAAGCACATGAAAAGATGCTCAATGTCTTAGGTCATTAGGGAAATATAAATCAAAGCTACAATGAGATACTACTCTACACTCACTAAGATGGCTATGATCGAACAGAGAGACAATGATAAGTGGTAGCAAGATTTGGGGAAACCAGAATCTTCATACATTGGTGGGAATGTAAAATGGTGTAGTCACTGTGGAAAACAGTTCGGCAGTTCCTCAAAAGGGTTAAATATAGAGTTACTACATGACCCAGCAATTCCACTCTTAGGTATGTACCCAAGAGAATTAAAAACATATGACCACACAAAAACTTGTACATGAATACTCATAGCAGCATTATTCACAATAGCCAAAAAGTCAAAATAATCCAAATGTCCAATAACTCACGAATGGATGAACAAAATGTGACTGGAGCACCTGGGTGGCTCAGTCGGTTAAGCATCTGACTTTGGCTCAGGTCGTCATCTCACAGTTCATGAGTTCGAGCTCTACATCAGGCTCTGTGGTTTTGGATCCTCTGTCCCCCTCTCTCTCTGCCCCTTCCCCGCTTGTGTGTGCGCTCTCTTTCAAAAATAAATAAACATTAAAAAAAGGAATGAAGTACTGAAACATGCTACAACCGGATAAATCTTGAAGCCAACAAGCCACGTGAGAGAAACTAGACACACATTTCTATGAAATGTCCAGAATAGGCAAATCCATAGGGGCAGAAGGTAAATTAGTTGTTGCCAGGGGCCTGGGAGGAGGGGGGAATGGGGAGTAAAGGCTGATGGGTATGGTATTTCTTTCGAGGGGGGCAATGACAATGTTCTGGAATTAGCAGTGATTATTGTCTATCAAAGTATACCATTGGACTATATACTTTATAATGTTGCATATTCTATTATGCGGACTATATCTCAATTTGAAGAAAAAAAAAAAAGAACCATGTTGTGATAAATAGAGAACCAGTTGCCAGAAGATCAAACATGTTAGTAGGTGGAGAAAAGGGGAGCGAAGATTCAAACTCTTCCACAACGGAGGTCAGAGGGAGTTAGCGGTGCGGCTGGGAGCCATGCATTTTTGTTCTTGCCTTGGAAACTCCCCTATTCTTCCTATTCCAGCCCCTTCTTCTACGTTTTTTCAGGCCCATTAACATGTCGGGTTTGTGTAACACTAGTTAATATCCAGTCAGACGATGTTATGAAGAGAAAGAACGTGAGTGTCACATGTCTGGTTAAACACAGTTCCTCAACCTTGAGGCTCTGAATGTCCTTTGGCTTTGAAAAAATAAAAATGGCATTAATACCTACAAGCTTACTGGCGGGCTCTGTGCAAGTAACCTCTTCCACGTGTGTGTCTTCCCCTGCCCACTTCTCCCCCCCCCCCGCCCCGCCCCCCTGGCTCCCTATTAAGAAAGACTATGAAGAATTATGGAGCCAAAACAATTTAGTAGTTTGTTATCCTTCCCCCAACTATCTCAGTGCTCTACCCCCACTGTCCCCCCCTCTTTCCTGGTAGCTCACCCATGGCCTTATACCCATCGGCTCGGTGCTTCCTCTTACCCAGGCAGCCCTCCTGCTGAGATGAATGCCCTGTGTTTATCTGTAGTGAAAACAAAATACAGGCCACTCCAAGTTATCCTATCTCCTCCTGTCTTTAGTGCCGCCTTCTCTTCATGGAGCTATTGTGCCTGAGCCAAGGGGAGAATGAGAACTGACCCGACAGGTTACATCTGCTGGACCGACAGCAATTGTTTTTCCACAGACTGCGATACGAACGAACGGTGGACGCTGCACTAGACATCATCTCCATTTCCGTTCAATTCCCTCATGTTACAGATAAAACGTGTGCTGACTCAGTCTATTGGCTTTTGGATATTCGTGGGCTTATCTTTATGGGAGTAAAACATAACAACAGTTATCCTCAAAGACTGTCTCATAATCAAAGTTGAAGAAATACTGTTCTAGATATTTTTTTGTTTTTTAAAAAACTCTATCTTATTTGAAGAGGAAAACTCAAGTATTTTTGCAAAAGCTTTCCGTTGCAGAGCAACGGGACAGACTAAAGGTAGCTCACAAAATAAGGGAACATTTCTTACGTGTTATTTTTTTTTTCTCCAAATTCTTCTACAGAGGTCCAGACAGATGGGCTACGTTTCCTTTCTATTAACTGAGGAGACAGAGAAGACTTGAGGACTGAAGCTTGTCACCACTGTCCTGAATGTACTGAAATCCTAACAGCTTTAGCTGAAAAAATGTCCAAAGCAGGCAGTGAAAATACATTTCAAATAGGACAGACTCCAAACTCTCTATGCTGGAATCCCAAGGCATGGAGGGAAAACTGGCTCCTTGGAGGAAAGCAGTTGAAGAAATAAGTAGAGTGATCTAGACCCTATTCCAGTATGTTTGAAGTACTTGGGGATAGAATAACCCCTTTCCTTTATTCATCTACATAGGTTCATGGGCCATGAGAACATGACTCCCCATGCGAAGCTCCTCAATACAAGACATCTAACGGCATCACGTAGATCCTCTCTCAGGGGTTGGGCGGGGGGAGGGGCGAAGCCTAAAGAATCTGAAATGGTGAGCCCATGTTTTAATTCAAGTTCTGAGAACAGCCTTGAAGAGGAGTTTCTGGCAGTGAGGAACAGCCCAAGAAGCAAGGGCCCCGGAATCAGGCAGACCTAGGTCTGAATTCTGGCTGTCACTTCCTGGTGAAGGGACTTAAGTAACGAACGTCTCCGAGTCTTTTTAGCAGCATTTACCTCATAAGGCAACTTGAGGATTAAAGGAAAGAGCATGTGCAAAGCACCTAGCATAAGGCTGGGCACAGAGTGGGTGCCTAGCAGTGACGATGTGATATTTGCACCAGGCGGTGAGCAGGAAGCCTGGGGATGCCCATAGGTGGCATGGCCAGGAGCTCCCGAAGCATAGGGAAAAGGAGCTCCCTGCTCGAAAGGTCCTATTCCAGTGAGAAGCTGACTCCAAGGGACGACGCCCAAAAGGCCGGTTGTCATTCAGGTCCTACCTAGTGCCAGGGAATGCGGAATTGTATTACTCGCGAAGCTTCTTAAGTGGTTCTGTCACTTATTGACAGTGTGAACCTAGGCAAGTCACCCGATGTCTCTGAGTTTCAACTTCCTCATCCCCGAAATGAGGATGATACTACCTGTATCACAAGAGTTGCTGGAAAAACGAAAATGAAGTGCCGTGTGAGGGGCCACATCCGGAGCATTTCCCACGTGCCAAGCTCTATTCTAAGAGTTTAAGACACACTGTCTTACTTGCAGCACAAGCGAAAGGTCTCAGCGTAGTGCCGGAGCGCAGTAAATACCTAACAGAGGTAGGTATTAAAGAAATGATATGGGGCAGAGGAGCAACTACCATGCTTCCCAGAGAAAGAAGATGCCTTGGCATATACGTGGGAAGAATCAGATGCAGCTGGGAGAAGAAAAGTAACAGTTGGGTATGACTATCGCAAAGCTTCTGAACTACCACACACGGAAAATAATAAAAGTTACCCTAAATCACCCCAAAAGGACAGCCCTGAGTTGTCATCTTCATCCTTAACGTTGATGCCTTTCTGAATCTGAGAAGAAGCTGTCAGGATTTCCAGTACATACCAAAAAGCGATGACAATATCCTGAAGTGTGTCAACTTGTGTGGGCACGCAGCCGTCTAAAAGGAAGCAGATGGCGGTTGACCGGGGGAGCGTTAGGGCGTCTCTGTGACTGCGGCTCGACTTTGCCTTCAGAGGGTGGCCACACCTACCTCAACGATATTCTCAACAATAATTCAAAAGGGGTAAGGCTTAGATTTTCCTTATTCTCCCTTAGAGCTTATGTTCTTGGCACAATACTGATGCGCCACAGACGAGCCAGCATGTGAATGTGCTCTATCCCGATAAGGTACAGCCTTTCTACATCGTAGAGTCCTTCGGCTTCTAAACTCATGGAGCTCGTACTGTTAGAAGCAATGAAGTGAATTTTTTAAAATAAGCCATCGGTCTGCACCTGTGTAGGTGAATGAAGGAGAAGCACTTTAAAGTCAGGAAAAAAAAAGTATACTTAACATTTAGGATTATCAACCACTGTTGGTTTTCCATAATATATTTCATTCCTGATTTCATCTGGAAGAAATAGGATTATTACTACCATTCAAAAAGTGGTACCTTATTAATAAACTCTTGGCATGGCTTTGAGGTGGATTTCAGATTCAAAATAGACTTTACCACACCGCTAACGTGTTCACTCAGTGTTTATCAATAACTTAAGAGGCTTCATTCAAAAAACTTACTGAGATAGAATTACCTGAAACCCAGGGGTGAATCGAGGCCTTGTAGGGTCTGGACCTCATCTACTTTGGGAAATCCTGCCTCATCAAAACATGCAAAATTATGCGTACAGGAACTGCGAGGGTCCCTCCCAAGACTTCGGAAGGGGCCTATGTAAGTGAGAAGACCTGAAGTTTAAGCTTCAGTCAGTTCAAGATAAATCCACCTCAGCTGGGGCCCAAAAGGTTTACAAACTTATTTAATGCTGGAGAAAATATTGTTTCAACTTATAAACACCCCAGTAATTAAGTCACATAGGTAATAACGTGACTGAATTCACGGGATGGCATCTCCCTTGCGCATGCTCTCTTTCTCTCAGAATAAATAAACGTTAAAAAGAAAAAAGAAAAGAAAAGTTTGGCCCCAAACAAGGAGCCCAACCTCCAATACACACTTACTGTACTGTGATAATTTTTTGGAAGTTAACTGTGAATTCGTTTTAGTAGTACAGCTCTATTCAAACCACATTGAAAGGGCGGGCCTACGCCGGCTGACTCCATCTTGTTCTGTGTCCTTCACCTTGACCACACCTCCTCCCCTTGAGTAACCCCCCCCCCCCCCCCCCCCCCCCCCCCCCCCCCCCCCGCCTAACAGCACTCTTCCCCAGAACCCTTCCCCAGCCAATCAGCTGAGGCCACAGCCATTACCTCACCAACTGCCCCTAGGCCCCCATAAAACCTTTGTCCTTTTGAAACTGGCTCTCTCTCCCTGGTATCTCACCGCTGCGGAGAGCCTCTTAAAGTGGAGGGGACCCCTGTTGACTTCCTTGTCGACCCCGGAGCACAACATTCGGTCCTCCACACCCCACAAGGAAAACTAGCCAGCAAGAAGTCCTGGGTACAAGGGGCAACTGGTATGAGCCAGTATTCATGGACTACCCGAAGAACAGTAGATTTGGGAACGGGCCGGGTATCCCACTCCTTTATGGTAATACCAGAATGCCCCTACCCGCTGTTAGGACGGGACTTACTGACCAAGATTGGAGCTCAGATAACTTTCAGACAAGGGGGGGCCTCAGGTCACCGATGGCAAGGGCCACCCATCCAGGTCCTGACCATGAAACTGGAGGATGAATACCTCCTCCACCAGGAGGCGCTCCCGAGAGAGGATAATATAGACAGATGGCCACAAGAATTCCCCTCGGTTTGGGCAGAGACGGGGGGGGGGGGGGCGGCGGGGGGAATGGGACTAGCCGCTCAAAGGACCCCAGTCCTGGTAGAGCTCAAGCCAGGAGAGAGTCCGGTAAGGATCAAACAATACCCCATGTCTCAGGAGGCCTGGAAGGGGATCCAGCCACACATCCGGAGACTACGAAGCCTAGGGGTACTAGTCCCTTGCCAGTCTGCCTGGAACACCCCCTTACTGCCGGTCAAAAAGCCTCACACAAATGACTACCGACCGGTACAAGACCTCCGGGAAGTAAATAAGAGGGTCGCGGACATACACCCAACTGTTCCCAACCCATATACTCTCTTGAGCTCCTTGGCGCCCTCCAGGGTCTGGTATACTGTACTAGATTTAAAGGACGCCTTCTTCAGTCTGCCGCTGGCACCCCAGAGCCAACCCCTGTTCGCCTGTGAGTGGCATGATCCGGAGGAGGGCTACAGTGGGCAACTCACCTGGACACGGCTACAGGGATTCAAAAATTCACCCAGCATCTTCGACGAGGCACTACACGAGGACCTGGGTGAGTACAGAAGGGAGCACCCTGGCCTCACCCTCCTACAGTACGTAGATGACATCCTGATTGCTGCCGACACGGCCAAAGACTGTGAGCGAGGGACCCAGGACCTGCTGGCTACCCTGGGGGCCTTAGGGTACCAGGCATCCCGAAGAAGGCTCAGATATGCAGGGAGAGGGTAAGTTACCTGGGATATATCCTGGAGGGCGGACAGTGGCGGTTATCAGATGCCAGAAAAGAAACTGTCCTAAAGATCCCTACTCCCACCTCCCAAAGAGAACTGAGGGAATTCCTAGGATCAGCCGGCTACTGCCGCCTCTGGGTTCCAGGTTTTGCTGAGATCGCCAGGCCCCTATATGAAGCTACCAAAGAGGGGAAAACATTTAAATGGGCTGAAAAAGAAGAAACTGCCTTTAATCAGTTAAAAAAAGGCCCTCCTAAGTGCCCCAGCCCTGGGCCTACCAGACATTACGAAGCCCTTCCACCTCTTTGTAGACGAATATAAGGGAATAGCAAAAGGGCTTCTAACTCAAGCCTTAGGCCCCCGGAACCGCCCAGTGGCTTACCTGTCCAAGAAACTAGACCCAGTGGCTGCCGGCTGGCCGCCATGCCTAAGAATTATTGCGGCGACAGCACTCCTAGTCAAGGATGCAGACAAACTGACCCTAGGACGGGAGATCTGGATCACGACCCCACACGCCATTGAAGGGGTCCTGAAACAGCCTCCGGATAGATGGATGAGCAATACACGTATGACTCATTACCAGAGCCTCCTACTCAACCCTCCACGAGTGCGGTTCCCTCCAGTGCAGCCCTCAATCCTGCAACCCTGCTGCCCGACCCTGACCTAGGTGCTCCACTACATGACTGTGCGGGAATCCTGGAACAAGTACATGGATTCCGGACGGACCTGACCGACCGGCCCCTCCCCGATGCCGAGGCTACTTGGTTCACTGATGGCAGCAGCTTTGTGCGAGACGGACACGGGTATGCGGGTGCAGCGGTGGTCACTGAAACGGACACCGTATGGGCGGAGGCTCTACCCTCCGGAACGTCAGCCCAGCGAGAAGAGCTCATAGCCCTCACCAAGGTGCTGATGCTGGGAGCTGGAAAACGGCTTAACATCTACACAGACAGCCGTTATGCATTTGCCACAGTTCATATTCATGGGGCAATTTATCAGGAGAGGGGGTTACTGACGGCAGAAGGACGGACTATCAAAAATAAGCAGGAGATACTTAACCTGCTTACGGCCTTATGGCTTCCCGCCAAGCTAGCCATTATCCACTCACTGCCAAGGGCACCAAAAAGCTGATAACCCAGTAGCTAGAGGTAATCGAAAGGCTGACCAGGCAGCCAAGGCAGTCGCCCTTACTTCAGTCCCCACCATGACCATACAACTACCGGACCCGGGAGACCCAGTTTTACCAGACCAGCCCAAATACTCCCAGGAGGAGTTACAGCGGATCAAGAAACTCCCCATGGCCCAGGAGATAAAGGGATGGTGGTATACACCTAACAAGGAGCTCGTGCTGCCAGACCGGCTCGGAGTCTCAATATTAGAGCACATGCATCGGTCTACTCACATGGGGGCCCGAAAATTAAAAGACTTAATCCGACATGCCGGAATCAAGATTCACCAACAGGACACCAAAATAGAGCAAGTTGTATCTGCCTGCAAGACCTGCCAACTCACCAACGCGAGAGCCACATCAAATAAAAAAGGAACCAGGCTCAGAGGCACCAGACCGGGAGCCCAATGGGAAGTCGACTTCACTGAAGTCAAACCAGGAAAGTATGGTTATAAATACCTTTTAGTATTTACAGACACCTTCTCTGGCTGGGTGGAGGCATACCCAACCAAGCATGAAACGGCTCAGACGGTGGCTAAGAAACTACTAGAAGACATCTTACCCAGGTATGGTTTTCCTGCCATGGTAGGATCAGACAATGGAACAGCTTTTATCTCGCAGGTAACACAGGCAGTAGCCAAGGCGGTGGGGGCAAACTGGAAATTACATTGTGCTTATAGGCCCCAGAGCTCAGGACAGGTAGAAAGAATGAATAAAACCCTAAAAGAGACCCTTACCAAATTAACCATGGAGACTGGCGGGGACTGGGTGACTCTCCTACCGTATGCCCTTTACCGGGTTAGAAACACTCCTTACACTCTGGGTTTTACTCCCTACGAGATCATGTTTGGCAGGCCACCCCCTGTTATTCCCAGCCTTCGAGCTGAACTTATTGCTGACTTTAAAGATCAAGAACTTTTTCTTTCCTTGAGCGGGCTCCAGAGGGCGCACGAGGACATTTGGCCGCGCCTCCGTGCCATCCAAGAGGCTGGCCCGATCCGGACACCTCATCAGTATAGGCCGGGAGACTGGGTCTACGTCAAGAGGCACCACCAAGAGACTCTCGAGCCGCGCTGGAAGGGACCCTACATCGTGGTGTTGACAACCCCCACCACTCTCAAGGTAGACGGCATCGCGACCTGGGTCCATCACACCCACGCTCGGCCAGCGGACCCCTCCTCCATCCGGAAGGACGTAGTCACGCGATGGGCCATCAGTCGGGACCAACACAGCCTGCTCAAGCTCAAGCTACAGCGCATTCGGCCCACCTAATATTGGTAACTCTGTTAACTCTGCTTGTCATTGCTCATGCTGCCGGGAGTCCCCACGCCCCCCAAAACATCACCTGGCAGATCATAGACACCAGCTCGGGGACAATACTTAATCAGACGTCCCAGAGCCACCCCAGGGACACTTGGTTCCCAGAACTTTGCGTAAACCTCCAAACTCTGTTCCCCTTGTCACCATAAATGCAGCCGGTCCCATGATTGGGTCCCTAAGCTACATGACAAGGGGGGAATGAAAGGGCGGGCCTACGCCAGCGGACTCCATCTTGTTCTGTGTCCTTCACCTTGACCACACCTCCTTCCCTTGAGTAACCCCCCCCCTCCCCCGCCACCTGCCTAACAGGACTCGGACCCTTCCCCCAGGACCCTTCCCCAGCCAATCGGCTGAGGCCACAGCCATTACCTCACCAACTGCCCCTAGGCCCCAATAAAACCTTTGTCCTTTTGAAACTGGCTCTCTCTCCCCGGTATCTCACCTCTGCATCAGTGCAGGTAGGGGATTGAGCTCGAGCTAGCTCGAATAAAGGCTCTTTTGCTTTTACATCGGACTCGGCTCCCTGGCGGGATTTGGGGATCACGAATTCTGGGCATAACACACATGACATGAGTATTAATTTATTCTCAATACCAGCTAGCTCTGGTTCTTTAATTACCTTTTTCTGTCATGTAAGATCGATGAGGGAGCATGAGGCAAGTTGAGGGCAAAATACAAGTTAGCACATGCCCCCGCCCCAGGTGGGATATGTGTGATTCTGGCTGCTCGAGGACAAAGGAAAGGAAAGAAAACAAATGGTTAACTGATAAGAGATCTCAGTCGGGCAAGATAGGAGTTTCCATCAGTTTACAAATAGCTTAGTAAATTACAAGAAAAAGGCAATCTTATCAATAGCCTAATCGCCAGAAACCTACAGAATCAGCTTCCTGGAGCCCCAACATCACCCCTCCATAGTGATATGGGGAACAAAGGCAAGAAGGAAATCTCAGGTAAAATTAAATTTCCTTATAACCTGCAGCCTATTGACAGATACTTGAGGCAGGCAAATAAAATATTTCTCCAGGAACTCCCTACTGTCTTAATGCTTTGCTAGAGGGAAAAACAACCTTAGCTTGACAATAGCAAGGCCTCTGGTATCTTAGGAGTCCTCTTTCACATATCACAGTCCCTCTGGAGACTTCCCTTTTGACTTGACCTCCCAATTCCATAGCATATAACCTGTCACTCTTCACAACCCCAGTGCAGTTCTTTCTGCCCACGGTCCTGTCCCTGTGCTTTCATAAAATCGCCTTTTTGCACCAAAGACATGTTCAAGAATTCTTTCTTGGCCGTCGGCTCCCGACTCCCCACCATCTCCCCAAAACTTCATCAAGATGAACGTGAAAACTCAACACAAGCAAGTTGTTGCCTTGTCCACGACAAATCTTTTCTATTCCACAACCATCCCCTACTTTGTCACCCCCTAGCTCGTTACCCTGCTGCACTGATGCCAGCATGGCTCACATACGTTTTCCCATCAACGGCCATCTTTTTCTCCTTCCAGTATGAAAGATTCTTGGGGACAGTCCCTGTGTATTCTTTGTACCCCCAGTACTTAGTACACTGTCGACACAGAGTGCGCGTGGCACTGAGTGTTTTTCAATGAATTCATTCATTGTTATCAACGGATTCCACCCTATTTTGTCCTGTATTGCCTACATAACTATGAAATTCAGATTCTTAGAAGAGACTCTCGGTGTTATAAGATGCTTAGTAGAGGTGGTGAGTTTTAAGACATTATATTGACACCACTAAAACCTCTTGGTGGAGAAACTCAATGAGCCCGTTCTCTGGCATGCCGGCAAAACAAAAAACTGACCCTCAGTATTCTTTCCCCAAGTTAGGCATCAGCAAATTAATGAGAGGAGAGAGGAGGCCCCTGCTCTTGGGCACCCGCAGGAACTTACTCCAGCTCCGGACACACCGTAAACACTTTCATCTAATGGAAGATAAGCTGTGAAATCGGATTTCTGAACCACAAGACAGTAAGACAGTCTTTTCCAGCGTCTGCTTTAGAGGAGGGTCTTCAACCTTGAGTCTAAAAATCCCCCTCAGGCCACTGAACATGTCCAGTATGATTTGCTTTTTTACAGAGAAATCACAGAATTTTCCGGCTGAAAGGGAATAACACACTTCTTAATTGAAGAGTGGTCAGGAAAGAAAACACATGGAGAGCAGTGCCCTGTGGCAGGCATTCAGGAGTTCTTTCTGCTTTCCTCATGGCTCAAGAAGCACCCACACCTTTTGCTGCCTGGAGAACTCTGTGCTAAACTTAGTTCTTTGAAGTTCTCTTTTGCATAGGAAACTTGCACATGAGCAGGAATCAAAGTTAAATTCAAAAGTGGATTTCAAGGACCATGCACACCTTGGGGAAGCATCACTGTCACGAATTCCCATGATAATACTGACTTGGGTGTTACTTGCTTGGGGCTTTCATTGCCCACACAAAGCTGGGTACGAGGGAGGGCAGAGAGTGCCATTTAGGAGTTAAGACAAGTCCCTTGGCCTCTTTGTACCTTAGTTTCCTCATTTGAAAAAAAAAATGGATTTTAAGACCTACTTTCCAGAATTCATACTGGGTTTATTAACACACACCTAACCAATCACTGTATGATATTTTTACATGTAGTTTTTTTTTGTTTTTTTTTTTTTTACATGTATTCATTTTCTATTTCACTTACAGCTTGTGTAAAAACGGCATCCCATGCCAGGCCTGAAATGTTCCAAAGCTCAGTTTGGTGAGTAAATTGCAACGAAGATTTCTACACACACACACACACACACACACAAAAAACAAGACACAAACAAAGAGAAAAAAAAGATATTCTTTCAGAATATTTATCCTTTGGCAGTGATTCTAATTTATAGATAATGAAACATAACCACAATACTCTCTCCATACACTAAAGAAATCTCACTAGGAAAGATACTTGCCTTTTTAAAAAAATATTTGCATGAAAGATTTATACTTTCATGTTTATACATGTGGTGCATTAGATACAAATCAGTAAATGCTCAATAAATACTTGTGTTAAGTAAGTATTTTTTTCTAGAGAAGTAAGTTTATTTCTCTAGAAAAACGTTTCACAACTTTAGCACTGTTGAGATTTATGGTTGGATAATCTTTGTTATGGGGGGGGGGGGTGCTGCCCTGTGAACTGTAGGGTGTGACAGCAGCCCTGGCCTCCACCCACTAGATGCCAGGAGCACATCTACAGTCTGACAATCAAAAATGTCTCCAGACACTACCAAGTGTCACCTGGATGCAAAATCACCCTGGCAGAGAACTGCTGCTCTAGAACGATTCACTCTGATCTCTATAAAAACTCTCACACCAAACTTTGCCACAGACAAAAAAGATTTGCTACATAATTTTAGTAGCTTTCGACTAATAAAGTTTCATTCATTCAAAATGAATAACAAAGAGGTTTACAATTAAGTTTAATACAAATTCCAAATATAATGAAATTATATTTGTAACTTACATAAACTTCAAAAAAGGCAGTGATTCAAATGTACGTCTTTCAATAAATTGTATTTTATTGCAGGATAAATCTCTAGGAAAAGGAAAAGGAAAATATTGCCTCAATTAGCTATAAGATATCTAATTAGTAGGATGGTAGTATTGAATAAGTAGCTTTTGGCTAAACTCTGAGTATTAGGAATTGTTATTTGAACCTTCCAGAGCCCCTAACCCTGTCCTCACCTTTCTTAAGAGTCTCACCTTTGTGATCTTCATACATAAAATATACAACTATAGATCTTGATAGATCTTGGAAGTAATCTTTCCTGAGAGCAGAAGAATTGATTAAATGACTGTTTGTGGCCTCATCAATTTCTAAATTATGAGCTCAAAGTTGTGATCTCCACATATAATTTCTAATATTAAAAGGGATATTCTCACATTAGCACACCTTCCTGGTTTAGTTCTATTTCTTGACACCAAGTCAATACCAGAAGAGGTAAAAGATACCTTTTCATTTAACTTGAAAAGAAGTTACTCCTCTAATCAATACCTAACTTTGAACGAACTCAGAATTATATTATCATATTAATAGAAATTTATTTTTGGTTGTACGTTGCCTAAACGGTCTATGAATTTATCAATTGCTTCAGCTGCAAGTGGGGCCAACAAAAAAACAACATGGTCCTGGATTTTTATTTGGAAACACCCATTCTTGATTATGGTTGACCCTCTTATTTCCATGGATTTCAGCCGAGTCCCTCACTTTCCACCTACATGGGTACCACCATCTTCTGACTGGCATTTTCATCTCTGGTCTCTCCCATTCTAATCTATACTGCACACAGTCACCAGATTAATTCTCCAGGAGTGGTTCTCAAATATCAGAGTCACTTGGGAACTTACTCAAGATGCAAATTCTCAGCTCTACTCTGGACTGAGTGAATCAGGAACTGTGGAGGTGGAACCTGTGTTCTGACAAGGCCTCCCGGTGACCCTGGTGCAGTCTAAAGTTTGTCCTAGAGCACTGCTGTGATAACACGGTAGCCTGGCATATTATCCAAGGCCTTCAAAATCCTAAATCCGGCTCTAGTTTCCTACTCTACAGATACCAAAGAAATTTCTCCTGCATTTTGCCTTTCACTCACTCTATCTTGCAAGCATATTCTTCCCAAGATGTCTATCTGATGATACGTCATAGCCATTCAAGGTTCTGTTCAAACAGCATTTCTCTAGTAACTTCCCTGATCCAACTTGAAGTCTTCCCCCCTCTTCTGTGTTCCAAAAACAACTTATACTTCTCATTGCCCAAATCCATTTCTTCCCCTCCCCCTCTCCTCCTCCTCCTTCTTCTCCTTCTTTTAATTTTTTAAAGTAGACTCCACGCCCAACCTGGGGCTTGAACTCACGACCCTGAGATCAAGAGTCGCATGCTCTACTGACTCAGCCGGTCAGGTGCCCCAATTTCTTCTTAATATAGTTATTCTGGCATTCCATTTCCTCTGGGCATAAACTCCATGAAAGTATGGACTAGTCTTGCTCATCTGCGTTGTCTACTGTGTTTAAAACTGATGCATGGACAAAGAACAAACTCAAATATTTATAAAATAAATTAACAGCTGGGTAGTGAGTAGAAGGAGCAAAACGACTGAAAAGAAATGTGGTTTTATGACTTTGTGGCTCCCTCTTCTGCACTTTGTCAGTGCTTCATCATCCATTTAGTGCTTAGGCGTTATGGTTTAAGCTTCTGTTTATTTTCCCTGTGAAATCATGAGTTCCTACAAGGGTGGGAAGCCTGTCTTAACCATCTGCGTGCCTATGGTACTGGGCATAGGGCCTGTCACATTCTTTTTTAGGTTTTGATTCACATTTTTTTTGAATGAATGAATGAATGAGAACACTTCACCTGACATGAAATAATTGGCTTACAAAGTACCTCATAGTAGAAATAATGAAAGGCCCTATCCATTGCGCAGTTTGTCTCTTTTGTTTTTCTCCAAACTGTGTTTGTAACGTTTGGAGCCCAGATGGCAGAGGTAGCCAAGAAGACCAATACAAAGTGGTTGTCCCCTAAGACTTGGAAGGTTTGATAATTTGAAGGACTATTTTTAGTGTCATATGAGATTCTTTTTACTCACTACCCTTAAGCCTTCCACATTTGCAAGAAGAATCTATTTTCTAAAGCACATCATTAATAAGGATTAATGAGGGGCGCCTGGATGGCTTAGTCAATTGAGCATCTGACTTCGTTCGGTTCAGGTCATGATCTCACTGCTCATGAATTCGAGCCCCGCATCGGGCTCTGGGCCAACAGCTCAGAGACTGAAGCCCGCTTCGGATTCTGTGTCTCCCTCTCTCTCTGTGCCTACCCTGCTCATACTCTGTCTCTCTCTCTCTCAAAAATAAATAAACATTAAAAAAATTTTTAAAAAAGGATTAATGAAATACACAGCTTTGCATGGCATGGACAAAGAATAAACACTGAACCTCCATAGCAAAGAACATTAGTATCTCTGTATGTCTAATGTACAGAGATATATGCAAACATTTCTTCCTTGACAATGAGGCTGGAGAGATGTTTATTCTGTAATTAGCAAAGTTAGAGGCATTTCTGATGTTTGTTTAGTGTAAACATTTCTAACTATACCACTTAACCATCATTATATTTTTAAAGGTTTCATTTTTTTTAAGTAATCTCTATACCTAACATGGGGCTCTAACCTACAACCTCGAGATCAAGAGTTGCAGACTCTAATGACTGAGACAGCCACGTGCCCCTTAGCCATCATTTTTTTAATGTTTATTTATTTTTGAGAGAGACAGAGACAGAGCATGAGTGGGGGAGGGGCCGAGAGAGAGGGAGACAGAATCTGAAACAGGCTCCGGGCTCTGAGCTGTCAGCACAGAGCCCGACACGGGGCTCGAACCCACAAACTGTGAGATCACGACCTGAGTCAAAGTCGGACGCCCAACCAACTGAGCCACCCAGGAGCCCCAACCCCTTAACCATCATTTTAAACATCTATTTTTATGGTGGCATAAGAATTTCCACACTGATCACAGGAATCTACTCCTGAAGCCAAGTGCACATTGTATGTTAGCTAACTTAACAATAAATGACATAAAAAATAATAATAAAAAAATAAACTAATAAAATTTCCCACACTGAAATCCTTAATCTCTTAATAATTTAATATGTACTTGGTAATACTGCTTACATAATTCACCTGCTTAGTTAAATATTTAATATTTAAATATTTAATTTAGATTAAATTATTTAAAAATTCTGGGTTAATGGCATTCAAATTAATGTAAGTGTTCTATATTTTCTTGTCTTGTAGGTGACAATTTGAGGTTAACTTCAATTCCTCTCATTTTACTAAGCCAACTTTTTCAAACCTTTTCTGTAAAGGCCAGACAGTAAATATTTTAGGCTTTGCAGGCCATATACGGTCTCTGTCACATATTCTCTGTTTCTTTCTCTTCTTTTCTCTTTTACAGCCCTTTAAGAACATGAAAATCATTCTGAACTCATAGGTTGTATCAAGACAGACCATACACAGGATTTGATCCATGGGCCATAAATAATAAATATAAATAAAAGCAGATGGTATATGAACACTTACATAACAAGGTTCATATGGGTGTCCATAATTGCTCAGACTTCATTACCCCTTTTCCTCTACAACTGAAGGGCTTTTTCCTATATCTTGTCTATAAAATTAAAAAGTTGAAAATGCATAGGAGGTATTTAATGCTAGAGATGGGCTGGGTCCCCACAGACTTACAGAGTTATAGAATTTAATAGAGAGAATTATAGAATTCTACTGTTAGAAGAAATTGTTGCAATTATCCAATTTGAACCCTGTATTTTTTAATAAATAATATAACTAAAAACTCATAATAAATGATGAACTGATTAACTTACAAATACTGGAGGGATAGCAGGCCTTCAAATGTGTCTTTACGTAATTCGGTCAGATAATTGTCCCTGAGAATTCTGCAAAATGAAAAGGTCATTTCTGGGTCAAAATGCAAAAATAACTACAACTATTTGCTACACAGGACCGCTAGATGTGAGAGAAACCTGGGTAATGGTGCCACCAAATACACTAATTCTTATTTAATGTAGGGATGGTGATCTCTGCTGTTTGATTCAAATCTTTTCTTCTCACATACTCCTTTGTCTCTCCCTCTCTCTCTCTCTCTCTCTCTCTCTCTCTCTCTCTCTCTCTCTCACACACACACACACACACACACACACACACACACACACACACCCCTATCCACTCTTCACACCAAAATGTACATTTAATGCCTACTCTCTGGATCACAAAATCTCTGTTAGAACCCAGCCCTGAGTGGCAAAAACATGGACAGAACTGCCACTTCCTCCTCTCTTTTCCCAAATTTTATTGTGGAAGCCCTATTTATAACCATATCAGTGCTACAAGTAAAGCCATCTAATTTTTTTCCCCATCTAAAAAATATCTGTGAGAACTAAAAATGTGCATAAAATGCACATAACATAAATGCTCAGTTTAATAAGTATAGAGTAAATACCCGTGTAACACTATTTGTTCATTCTACTGTTGGTGGATACCAGATTTTTCTAATCTTTAGTTATTATAAACAGTGCTGCTTTGGACATTTTTCTGTTTATATCCTAGTACACATTTGCCTAAGTTTCTCCAGGATTTAACAGGGGTACAAAATTGTCTTCCTAAGAGGTTGTGCTATTTCAAGCTGGCAGACTGAAACATGCCAAGTCTCTACCAAACTCCAAACTCCACCAAAGTCCCTAAGGATGATTAGAAAAGATACAATTAGAAAATCCACAACCTTAGCTCAAAGCCAAGGGAGTAGCTCTACAAACACTCCCCACCAGAAATGCCTTGGAGCCACCTACAGGGTGATTAGCTGGGATACTGCAGTAGGACCAAGGACAGCACATCAACCCCACATCCTTCCTCCTTGGATCTGGCAGCAAAGGGTGTTTTCTTCCAGGCAGGAGCCATTGGTGTTAGAAGGGGGCAGGGTCCCAGAACCCTGGAGGAAGGGTATACACTCTGACTAGCCATTAGAAGTCACCTCCCACCTCTTCTTTAACTCTCAGGGGGACCTGTCACCAATAACAAGCCCCGTGGTTCATTTCACCTCTTCCTTAGGACCAGAAAACAGAAGCAAGTCAAATCTCAACTACAAAGATAAATTGCACTCAGGAATGACCAAATGGAGTGAGAAAGCCAATTCTATTCAGGACAGAAAATAAAAAACAAATATAACAGCTTATAGTCAATGACACAGTTAACAGAGAAAACACAAAAGGATTTGAGAATACCAACATTAATGGGGCACCTGCGTGGCTCAGTCGGTTAAGCATCCGACTTCGGCTCAGGTTGCAGTCCATGGGTTCAAGCCCTGCACTGGGCTCTGTGCTGAAGCTCAGAGCCTGGAGCCTGCTTCAGATTCTGTGTCTCCCTCTCTCTCTGCCCCTCCCCAACTTGCACTCTGTCTCTCACTCTCTCTCTCTCTCTCTCAAAAATAAACAGTATACAAAATTTAGAATGGCATCATTAATATATCCTCAGACAGAGGTAAACAGTACATCTAATAAAAAGAACCAACTCAAGATTATATGAATGAAAAGTATTATCATTAGTAAAAAACTCAGTCTATGAGCAGCAGAAACGGTCGTTGAATAAATTAGAAAACTTGAGAGATCTGGCCACTGATTTCTTACCAATACTTGAAATTCTATGTATTTATTATATTTACATATTTGTTTTTATATTATATATTTGTAAACCCCTTGACAAGTGGGATATTTGGTCAGTTTTGTTCTTGAGCTTATATCCCTGGCATGTAAAACAGTTCCTGGGACATAGGAGATGCTCCATAAATATTTGTTGAATGAATTCAGAAAGTGACAGGTATCAATTTGCAAATATACTACTTTTAATTAAAACAAATCATTCATTTATCATCATTTATGAGAATAAGTACAACTTCACAGGAAAACAAATGTCTTTCTCCACCTCCGCCCCAATTTGTGACTCAATCTTTTGAGACAAGAACCTTTTGAGAATTTCATAAAAGCTATGGAATGGACCCTTTCCCTAGAAAACTGCACTTTCTTGAATACGTGCAAAGGTGTGCATGCGATTTCAATTTGCAGACCATCCCTTTAGGGCTCAGGTCCGTGAATAGAATGGACTGAATTTGTGGGTGCCAAACTTGGATGGAAAATAGAATCACATCTCTATTTTCACAAACCTCTAACTAGAATTAGCATTTCCTTCCATTATGAATGCAGGCAACAAACCACAGATTAGTGTAGTTAATTTGGTCCCCAGCAGAAATCAGATATTTTCATATCACATATTTGGCGTGGATATCTCAAAATATCATTTATTCTCATCAGTACCTTGAAGTTATAATAGTTAGTAGGCGTACCATTATATTTTGTTATTTAATATTCTAACAGAAGCAGATTTATTGCTATATCACTAATCTTTTTAAAAATTTTTTGAAAACTCTATTTCCACATAATTTCCTTTTCCTATATATTTTAACTTATTATACATTTGAAAACATTATCCCAAGAACATAAGCTTCTGCAGATCATCAATACATATATAGAAGGGTGCCTGGGTGGCTCAGTCTGTTAAGTGTCCAACTTCAGCTCAGGTCATGATCTCACGGTTCGTGGGTTCGAGCCCCACATTGGGCTCTCTGCTGACAGATCAGAGCCTGGAGCCTGCTTCCAATTCTGTGTCTCCCTCTCTTTCTGCCCCTCCCCTGTTCATGCTCTGTCTCTCAGCAATAAATAAATGTTAAAAAAAATTTTTTTAAAAATTTGATATATAGAAAAAAAGGTTAAAAATCCTGCCCCAGGGGACTATTGACCCATAGTTAAAAACTTCTGTCTTACAAGGCATAACCCTCAAGCTGAATTAGAAATCATCAAATCTTGGGGCACCTGGGTGGCTCAGTTGGTTAAGTGTCTGACTTCGGCTCAAGTCATCATTTCACAGTTTGTGGGGTCGAGCCCCACATCAGGCTCTGTGCTGACAGCTCGGAGCCTAGAGCCTGCTTTGGACTCTGTGTCTCCCTCTCTCTCTGCCCCTTCCCTGCTCACTCACTCTCTTTCTCTCTCTCTCTCTCTCTCTCTCAAAAATAAATAAACATTTAAAAATTTTTTAAGAATCATCAAATCTTACCAGATTCATCTTCTAGTATATAAACTACCAAATACACGCTTTTCAAAAAATATTTTTTTAATTTCAGTTTATTTTTTTTAATAGGTAATATATATTTGCATGGCTCAGAATTCCAAAGGTATATAATACACAATTCAAAGTTTTTCTCCTACCCCTGTCCCTCAGCCTACCCACTCTCTCCACTCTCTCTTGTTCCGTGTGCCAAATTACTTTCATTTTTCTTACAAGTTTGGGAAATAAGATCTCCAAGTTAGATACTATCATGAGAAAATATAAACTATATATAGTACTTAAGAAATTCATAAAATTCATAAGAAAACAACTACCTTGTTCTACCATTTGTCCCTTACCAGTAAGGTTATCAGACTAAGGGGCAGGGGGGAATCTACTTTAGGGGGATCATAATCCCTACATTTAGATTACTATGACTGTTATGTCTTTTATTATTAATTCAGAAGTCATTTATGACTTATCTACCCAAGTTGAACTAATGATATGACACACAATCTGTCATGAAAAATGCCAGTCAGTTACTTTGAGTATAATATTGTTTCCAAAATTACTTGTGTCTACACTGACTTTTTCTACAAATCAATTTAAAAAAAAGATAACAAAAAAATTGGCAAAGGACAGAAAATTCAGACAAGAAACACAAATGCCCAGGAAACATACAGAGATATTTAAATGTATACGTAATCAGAAAAATTCAAATTCAGAAGGGACCCATTTTATTCACCCACCAGATCAGCCAAGAAATGGAGAATATCCAAGAGTGGGAGGGTAGGAGGAAATGAATGCTGTCATGGTGTATGGATTGGTGTGTAAATTGGCACACCTTTTTTGAGGGCAATTAAAATTGTATATATCGACATCGTCTTCATCCCAACAGTTCCATTTCCAGGGATCTATTCTACAGAAATACCCACCCACGTACACAAAGATGCATGTATGAGGTGGTCCATGCAGCAATGCATGTAATAAGAAAACTGGACACAGCCTAAACATCCATCAGGAGGGGAATTACTAAATCGTAATACACTCATACTATGGAATATTATGCAGCAGCTTGCATGGATGGGGTAACCCTCTATGTACTGGAAGAAAAAAAGTCTAAGACATACCACGAAGCAAAAGAATCGAGTTGTAGGATGTTACAATTTATGTAAAAAAAAGATAAGAAAATCACACAACAAACCTATTTTGCTGTAAATATGTATGTAGGCAAATGCATGGAAAAAGGTCTGGAAGGATATATACTAAATCCAGAGTAGTGGCTATCCCAGCAGTGGGGGGATTAGAACATAAGGCAGGTGTTCACTAGATCTGTTATTTCATCAAAAAAAATTTTTTTAATGTTTATTTATTTTTGAGACAGAGAGAGAGAGGGAATGAATGAGCAGGAGAGGGGCAGAGAGAGAGGGAGACAGAATCCGAAGCAGGCTCCAGGCTCTGAGCTGTCAACACAGAGCCCAACGTGGGGCTTGAACCCACGAACCGTTGAGATTATGACCTGAGCCGAAGTTGGACACTTAACCGAATAAGCCCCCCAGGCCCCCCTGTTATTTCATTTTTATATATTGAGACTATAATCACGTATTCCTTGTATAATGGAAAATAAGTTGAAATTGATTCTAATTTTAAAGGGAACCTGCCAAATTTAATTTTTAAAATAAACACAGATGGGGCGCCTGGGTGGCTCAGTCGGTTAAGCGGCCGACTTCAGCTCAGGTCATGATCTCGCGGTCCGTGAGTTCGAGCCCTGCGTCGGGCTCTGTGCTGACAGCTCAGAGCCTGGAGCCTGTTTCAGATTCTCTGTCTCCCTCTCTCTGACCCTCCCCCGTTCATGCTCTGTCTCTCTCTGTTTCAAAAATAAATAAACGTTAAAAAAAAAATTAACACAGAATTGCAATCGGTAGAGGTCGAGTTGGGATATGGAAGGGGAAACACCTTTCCTCAGAGCTACTGACTTCAAAGTTCTGGACCAAGAAGGACCTTAGAATGCAGTTAGTTTTTTTTTTTTTTTTTTTTTGTATTCGTATTTGGAGAGAATATACTCACAGTTTCTCTACCCAACGGTATCCCTTCCATACATTTTCATCAATGTGAGAAATAGAGTTTCCTTGGAAATTTCTGTGAAGAAACACAGTTCAGATCCTTGAATAGGTAGGAAAGGAATGAACAGAATAAATAAAAGAATCACTGGCAACCTTGTGGGGAATATTCCAATGCAGTAAATGCCAACTTTCTAATTTCCGCGGCTATCAGCATCCCAGGTGGTGCAATTAATAAAGAGATAGCGTGGGGCCACTGGCACAAACAAGCCAGCTCCTTAGCACCTGAACTTCCTATTTGTTCCATTCC
Source organism: Panthera tigris (assembly GCF_018350195.1). Lineage (NCBI taxonomy): Eukaryota > Metazoa > Chordata > Mammalia > Carnivora > Felidae > Panthera > Panthera tigris. Next base: position 49,655,908 of record NC_056673.1, on the reverse strand, counting down.
TTGGGTAGATAACGCCTGTTAATTACTCTGGAGATAAGTATTTTTTTTCCCCAAATCACTTATGTGTCTAAAATGGTTCCTTCCACAAATCAATGAGAAAATAATAACTCAACGAAAAAAATGGTAAAAAATTTACCATTATCAGCAAACAAATGTAAAGAAGCCCTCTACTGAAACCTCTCTAGGTGTTAGAAGGATAAGGGAAGTTAGAAATTAGAATAACTAACATGGAAAGATTTCTTAGACATATTGTATAGGGAAAAGCAACAAATCACTGGGCAAGGAATTAAAAAGTATCCCCTCATTAGGAAATTAGGAAAAAATGCAAAGGAAAGAGATGGGAAGGAAGGACACACACCAAAAAGGTGACAGGAGTTATCTTATGAGTGGTAGGGAGGGTGGGGTGGGATTTTCACGTTTTATCCTCTATACCTGTGACATTAAAAACAAAAAAAAGTATCCATGATAATTCATGTATCCATGAATTACACATGTTTAAGAGAAGCTATTAAATGCCTGAGGTTCAGTTTCAACCGCTAACTCTGCGTATGACTTTGAATCTTTACCTTTAGTTTTGTCCTCTTCCCTCAGCAACAGCTTACCTGGTCAGTTTATATACACATTTTTTTCAGGGGAGTCAGGAATAAATTCAAAACAGATACCCATCTGCCCATGTGCCTGGTGGACATTTCCAGTCAACCTGAAGCCTTCTGGTTGCTCTGTGTTCCCTGGTAAAAGATGCCTCAACTTCCATCATTCTCCTTATCTGGGACAGAAGTTTCAGAGTAATATCTGAGTTTTCTCTTTCCCGTGCACACCCCACCCGCGACTGTCATCAGTTAGTCTATCTTGTCACTTCCTCCTTTGCAGTGCTCTCAAGGCTTTTCTTTCTACTCTTTTCAGCCACTCTGAGTCGGCCCCTTGTTACTTTATTCCCAGGTTTTGTTAGAACATTCTATCTGGTCTCGCTGGATCAAGCTCTCCTCTCCAGATCGGCCTATATGGGGAACTGAAAATAATCCTGTTTCAACGGTCTGTATATCTCATGCTTGAAAACTTTCAATGGCTCTCTATAACTCAGAATCTAACGTTCAAACCTCTCTAGCTGATAGTCAAGGTTTCTCGTAATTGGATCTTTAACTGCTTAACCTAATTCTTAATTCCTGATCATTCCTGCAGCCGTGCCTTTGCCTAGACTTATACCCATTTTTTCTCTATTTAACACATCAGAGCCACTCTTTAAGTCTCAGCTAAAGTGTTAGCTTATCCATGCAGCTCTCCCTGACCTCCATACTCCGCTGATTACAGAGTCTGCTGAATTCCAACACCCATGGTACCTCTTTTAGTACTTAATTACATGCCACCTCCCTTTTTATGACCATTTCCTTTCTTCCCACCTGTCATTTCATGTTCTGAAGACGATTTCATCCTAGTGTGGCGCCCATAGTACTTACTCTTGGGTTGGGCCCAAACTGAGTACTGTATGTGGAAGGCCGGGCGTCAAAGATGAGGTCTGGGGAATCAAAATAATAACAGCTAACACTCATATTTTGCCAGGCACTGATCCAAGTGCTTCATATGTATTACCTCATCTAGATCTCACCATAATCCCATGAGATGGTAACTATCATAATTTCCATTTCACAGAAAAGGAAACTGAGTCACAAAGCTAATAGATGACAGACCTCGGCCCAAACGCAGGCAATCTAGTTCCAGAATCTCTACTCTTCACTACTCTGTTGTATCCTATTATAGAGGATGGAGCAAAAATGGGAGAGTAGAGGTTAAGGAATGAAATAATGGGGCTAAAAATTGGATAAGGAAAAAGAATAAGGACAATTACAAGTAAAAGATTGCAGAAGGGCGAACAGTAGTAAAAAGGAAAATGAAGATAAGGGATAGTTGACAAAGAAAAGGTAAAAACAGAAAGTCAGTCAACGTGGTTGGGGAGATGAGGAAGGCCCAGGACGACATTGAGGAAGAGACTGCCATGTCAAGCAGGAGGCAGAGAACAAACAAGTAAAGGCGATTCTTACAAGATGGTGAAGGTGCCGTTGTAGGTGTCGGGCTCCAGCACGGGCACTCTGCGGAGCCTCTGCTGTGGGCTGAGACCAACACACGACAGTGTCTCCTCTTTGCAGGTACAGCGCTCACATATTTTGAGGTTTGTGGTGGCATTCTGTTCTGGTTGCCAAGTTAAAGTTGTGTATGCCTTTTCTGAGGTATAGTTTACAAAATGCACCACAGGATGTTCAGTTGTTGGAGGAAAACCTGTCTCAAATGACTCTGGTTGCTGACTTACAGGAATTTCTAGGTCCATAGGTGGAACCGTGACTTCAGTCAGGTTTCGATGTTGACTCTGAACCTGTTTTGGATGTGCAAGTGTCACCTCAGGGTCCTTTGGGGGAGGAGTTGTAGTCTTCTTCAGGGTTGTCGAATGTTCAGCCTCTGTAATAGGTTCTGGAGTTATAGTAAGCTCCACATGACGAAATGGGATGATGGGTGATGCTGGATGCTGACCTTGATCCTTACTTGGAGTTGGAACTGTCACTTCCTGCTGGAATGGATATTGAACTACAACCTCCTTAGGTGGCTCTGGAGGCTGAGTTGGGGTGTCTCGCATGGTTGGAGAAGGTTCAGTCTCCACACTGGATCCTGCAGTTACAGTAAGTTCCAGGTCCATAGGTGGAACTGTGACTTCAGTCAGGTTTGGATGCTGACTCTGAACCTGCTCTGGATGTGCAAGTGTCACCTCAAGGTCCTTTGGAGGAGGAGCTGTAGTCTCCTTCACGGGTGTAGAATGTTCAGCCTCTGTAGTAGGTTCTGGAGTTATGGTAAGCCCCAAGTCCACACGATGAGCTGTGACACTGGGCAATGTTGGTTGCTGACCTTGATCCTTACTTGGAGTAGGAACTGTCACTTCCTGTTGGGACGGATACTGAACAACCTCCTTAGGTGGCTCTGGAGGCTGGGTTGGGGTCTCTTGCATGGTTACAGAAGGTTCAGTCTCTGTAGTGGATTCTGGAGTTATGGTAAGCCCTGGGTCCAAAGGTTTAACTGTGACTTTAGTTAAGGTTGGATGCTGAATGTGCTCTGAATGTGGAAATGTCACCTCAAGGTCCTCTGGAGGAGCTATAGTCTGCTGCATGATTGTAGAATGCTCAGCCTCCACAGTAGGTTCTGGAGTTACAGTAAGCTCCAGGTCAGCAGGCTGAACAGTAACATTGGGCAAGTTTGGATGCTGAGCTTGCTCTTGTCCTAGAGGTGGAACTGTCACCTCATTATGGACTGGAGGTTGTGCTACAACCTCCTCAGGTGGCTCTGGAGGCTGAACTGGGGCCTCCTGCTGGGCTGGAGGAGTTTCTGCCTCCTTAGAGGGCTCCGGAGGTTGAGTTGGAGACTGCTGCAGAATTGGAGATGGTTCTACCTTCTCAGGGGCCTCTGAAGGCTGAGCTTGTACCTCCTGTTGTGTTAGAGAAGGTTCTATCTCCTTAAGTGGCTCGAGAGGTAGAGATAGGGTTTCCTGCTGGACTGGAGATGGTTCCACCTTCTCAGGAGGCTCTGAAGGCTGAGGTGGGGCCTCCTGCTGTGTGGAAGGTTCTACCTCCTTAGGGGGCTCAGGGGATACAACTGGGGCTCCCTGCTGAGTTGGAAAAGATTCTGCCTCATTACCGGGCTCTGAAGGCTGAGCTGGGGCCTCCTGAGGTGTGGGAGAAGGTTCCACCTCCTTAGGGGGCTCAGGGGACATAGCTGGGGACTCCTGGAGGACTGGAAACTGAGCTGGGGCCACCTGCTGGGTTGGAGACTCTGCCTCATTAGGGGGCTCTGAAGGCTGAGCTGGGGCCTCCTGCAGTGTGGGAGAAGGTTCTACCTCCTTAGGGGGCTCAGGAGATACAGCTGGGGCCTGCTGGGGGACAGGAGACTGAACCAGGGCCTCCTGCGGGGTTGGAGAAGATTCTGCCTCATTAGGGGGCTCTGAAGGCTGAGCTGGGACTTCCTGCTGAACTGGAGATGGTTCTACCTTCTCAGGAGGCTCTGAAGGCTGAGCTGGGGCCAGCTGGGGGACTACAGACTGAGCTGGGGCCTCCTGTTGGCCTGAAGCAGGGTCCACAGCCTTAGGGGGGTCTGGAGTCTGAGCTAGGACCTCTTGTTGGCCTGGAGAAGACTCATCTTCAGGGGACTCTGGAGACTGGGAAAGATGCTTGGACTGAGCTGGAGCAAATTCAACTTTCTCAGGGGGAATAGGAGATTGAGCAGGGACATCCTGCTGCACTGGAAGATGTTTAACCTCCTTAGTTGCCTGGGGACTTAGGAAAATCCTCAGATCCACAGGTTTACCTGTGATATTAGGCAACACTGGATGCTGATCTTCACCTGGACCTGGAGGTGAGAATGTCACCTCATGCTGTACTGGAGACTGAGCTACAACATCTGTAGAGGACCCTGGAGGCTGAGCTGGATGCTCATACTGAACTGGAAAAGACTCGACCCCCTCATTGGGCTTTGGTTGCTGAGCTGGGACCTCTTGCTGGATTGGAGAAGGTTCTATACTTGCAACAGGCACTTGAGGCAGAGCTGAGCTCTCCTGCTGGCTTGGAGAAAGTTCAATTTCCTCAGGAAAATCTTCGGGTGGAGTTGAGACTTCATGCTGGACTGGAGAAGATTCCACATTTTCAGGGGGCGCTGGATGCTGATGTGGGACCTCCTGCTGGATTGGAGAAGGTTCCAACTGCTCAGGGGACACTCCAGACTGAGCGGAGGCCTCTTCTCGGAGTGGAGAAGCTTCAACCTCATTAGTGGATTCTGAGGTCATGGTAACTGAGGAATCCACAGGTTTAACAGTGACATTAGGCAACAGCAGGAGCTGAGCTTGATTCTGACCTTGAGGAAAAACTGTTACCACCTGATGCTCTGGAGAGTGAGCTGGGGCCTCCTGTTGGGTTGGAGAAGGTTCAACCTCACCAGAAGGCTCTGGATGTTGAGCTGTGGCTTCCTGTTGAGTGGCAGAAGGGTTAATTTCCTCAGAGGTCTGTGGATGCTGACTTGGGGCCTCCTGATAGGTTGCAGGTTTAACTTCCCCACGGGGATTTGGATGCTGAGTTGTGGCCTCTGACTGGGCTGGAGAAGGCTCAGTCCCCTCAAGGGGCTCTGGATACTGAGTTGGGGTCTCTGGTTGGGTTGGAAAAGGCTCACCCTCCTCTGATGCCTGAGGATACTGAGCTGGAGCCTCCTGCTGGGTTGAAGAAGGTTCAACCTCCTCAGGGGTCTGTGGATGCTGAACTGGGGCCTCCTCCTGGGTTGTAGGTGGTTCACTCCCCTCGGAGGCCTGTGGGTGCTGACCCTGGCCCTCCTCCTGGAGAGGGGAAGGTTCACCCTCTTCCTGGGCCTCTGGAAGCTGAGTCGGGGCCTCCTCCTGGGTTGAGGATGATTCACCCTCCTCAGGGGCCTGTGATTGCTGAGCTAGGGCCTCCTGCTGAGTTGTAGAAGGTTCAACTTCTCCAGGATATTCTGGATACTGAACTGGGGTCTCCTGCTGTGTTGGAAGTTTCTCCTGTGTGGTAGATTCTGGAGATTGCGTTGGAGTCTCCTGTTGAACTGGCAAAGATTCAACCTCAGGGGACTGTGGAGGCAGAGTTGGGGCTTCATGCTGGGTTTCAAAAGGTTCCACATTAAGAGGCACTGAGGGCTGAGCTATAGTCTCGTGCCGAACTGGAGAAGGTCCCACCTCTGTAGTGGGTTCTGCAGTCATGGTAAGCTGCACATCTGGAGGTTTCACACTGACATTGGGCAGGTTTAAATGTTGATCATGGTAGTGACCTGGAGGTGAAACTGTCATCTTATGATGCCATAGAGGTTGAGCTGGGTGCTCCTGCTGGGTTGGAGAAGGTTCCACCTCCCTGGAAGGCAGCTCTGGAGGCTGAGCTGGTTGCTCTTGCAGGGTTGCAGAAGATTCTATCTCCCCTGGAGACTGAGCTGGAGTCTCCTGCTGGGTTGAAGATTCTGCCTCATTAAGGAGCTCTGCAAGCTGAGCTAAGGCCTCCTCCTGGGTTGGAGAAAGTTCAGCTTCTCCAAAACGGTCTGGAAGCTGAGCTGGGGGTTCCTGTTTGCTTAGAGAAGGCTTACCTTCCTCAGGAGGCACTGAAGGCTGAGCTGGGGTCTCCTGCTGCCTTAGAGAAGGATCAATCACCCCAGGAGGCTCGGAAGGCTGACCTGGGGTCTCCTGCTCACTTGAAGGCTCAACCTCCTCTGGAGGCTTACCCGAGGTCTCTTGCTGGGTTAGAGAAAGTTCTGCTTCCTCAGTATGTTCAAGAGGCTGAGGTGGGGCCTCTTGCTGGGCTATAGAAGATTCAACACCTTTATCAGGCCCTGGAGTTGTGGTAAATTCCACATCTAAAGGCTTACCTATAACCCTGGGAAACATTAAATAATCTGGATACTGACCTAGAGGTAGAGATGTCACCTCATCACTTACTGCAAGTTGAGTTAAATACTCGATAGGGAACTCTGGAACTAGAGTTGGGGCCTCCTGCTGGACTGGGGTAGGTTCAACCTCCTCGAGGCGCTCTGCAGGCTGAGCAGGGGCCTCCTGCTGGACTGGGGTAGGTCCAGCCTCCTCAGGGTGCTCCGCAGGCTGAGTTAGAGTTATGGTAAGATCCAGAGGTTTAACAGTGACATTGGGGAAGCTTGGCTTCTGAGCTTCACTCTGACTTGGAGATAGCACATTTACTTCATGATGTGCTAACAGTTGAGATATGATGTCCTTAGATGGCTCTGGAGGCTGAGCAGGGGCCTCCTGGGGGGTTGGAGAAGGTTCCACTTCCTCGGGGGCCTCTGTAGGGTGAGCTGAGGCTTCCTGCTGGACTGAAGAAGGTTCGACCTCTTCAGGGGTACTTGAAGGCTCAGCTGGGGCTTCTTGTGGGTTTGCTGAATTTCCATCCTTAAGGGACTCTGGACGCTGAGATGGAGCCTCCTGCTCAAGTAGAGATGTTTCTGTCTCTTCAGAGGGCTCTGGATGCTGAGCCTGAGCCTCCCCTTGGGGCAAAAAAGATTCAGCTTCCTCAGGGGACTCTAGATGATTTGGGGTCTTCTGCAAGGGTGGAGGAATTTCAGCCTCCTCAGAGAAGTTTGGAAGTTGATCTGGTCCCCCTGGGAAACCCATAGGTAGGTTCTCCTCAGGATACAGGAGACCCATATTGGAATCTAAATAATCATCCTGCAGCTGTTGTTGTAGGTGCTCTTTATTTGCAAATTGGTTTGGAGTTCCAACAACTTTGGCAAGCCTTCGATGCTGAGCTAGATCTTTCTTCAGGTTTAGGGGTGAAACAATAAACTTTGTTGGCTTTGAACTCTGACTATCCAGAGATGGAACAAGTATTTCAAATGACTGGTGATCTTCGGCCTGATCTAAACCTACAGTTTTAGTCTTACTTTTGAGATGAGGAGGCGGAGCTATGGTCTGATTCTGATCCCAACCTGGCACTGGAACCACCTCTGGGAGCCTTTGATGCTGGGTTAGCTGGTCATTCAGATCCTCATCTGGCCCTGGGGGTAGTTCTCCAAACGAATCCGTGTCCAGGAATGGAACCAAAGTCTCGGTCAACTCCTTAGGCGGGGCCAACATCTGGGCTGGAGCAGAGGACCCCGGGTAATTAAAGCCCCCCGGCTCAGCTGGGGGTGTAAGTGCCTGGGGCGATTCGGGGGGGGGATCAGAGGAGCGAGAAGACCAGGGCTCAGCCGCCTCCAGGGGGTCGGAAGTCAGCTGGGCAGGGTCCAGGGCCCACTCCGGAGGCTGAGCTGCCTGGACCAGCAGCCACAACGGTTGCCACATAAAGAGAAGCAGTGGGGCCAACAGGCGCAGCCGGGACATGACACGCGGAGGCTCCGGGGCGCAGCGACCCAGGCGAGTAGGGTACTGGCGCTGGGCCCTGAGCGGGAGCCAAACCATTATGGCAGCCCCGTGATGCGCGCGCGCACCTTTAGCAACTGCGCGCCCCTCCCCCGCCAACGTCCCACCGTTTATTTATGACGTCTTTATTTACACCACCTTTATTAGCTCCCTGGAGATGGGCTCCGCACCACCAGAGCGGGCCCTTTTCCCAGAATCACTTGGGGCCCAGGCCTCCCTCCACCCTGCAAAGGCCACCACTCCCCCCCCACTCCCCCCCCCCCCCCCCGGGGCTGCTCACAGCAAGGTAGTACTTGCACTCAGATCTGGGTGGCCCCGGACTCCCGCAGCTCTGAGGGGTGGAAGGGTGGGGGAGTGGAGCAGAGCTTCCAAGGAAGCCACAGGACCTGGCATCCTGGGAAATTAAAAAATGCTAGTCCAGCTCTAGCAATTTGAACTCTTGCTCTTCAAGGCTTAAATCCGAGAGACGTTCTTCCTCCCCCTGGCCATACCGCTTCCAAGAAAAGTAGCTGACTTGCAAAATAAGCACCAGTTAGGGCGATGGGGAGGAGAACACACTTCACAGTCAGATATTCTAAAATGTTGCCATTTCCTCTAAATTCTCAATACCCATGGCTGATTATTAATTCACCACTCTGTTAGATGGGGGCCTACCACTGAATCTGCGATGGCCCCAAAATGTCTGTAGGAGGAGTTTTGGGGGAGTGCTAAGCAATTCATTCTGGGAAAGAGGGCCGGAAACCAATTCTAGCCCTTTATTTACACGGGGTGGGAAAACTTCCCCCATCTCATCTTGACTGGACATAGCCATTGATCTAGAAAAAGTAACAAGGCCACTTTTCAGAGGTCCACTCTGTGCGCCCACATGGAGAAGGCACTTAGGATGTTATAGTCAGCGTGTTAAACAATTTTCTTGAAATACTGTAACTAGCACTCAGTTTACTTCCTTCACAGCCCCTTTTCTAATGTATTTTTAGTCCTTGCTTATGGTCTGGCACAACCTCTAGCATGTAAAATGCAAGAGAGAGGGGGTTTTTATCTTAATCCCAATGTCTAGCACACAGGAATAGTTTTTATATGGAACTGATTCCAAGACTGGCCTCATGCAGGAATGGATCTGTTGTTATAATCAGGTTTCTGAAATCTTTAGCATCAATGCTGAATCTTTTTCTCATCTTTTCACCTTTTTCAGGAAGCTAGACTTTTTTTTTTTAATTTTTTTTTTCCTGAGAGAGAGAAAGCGTGAGCGGAGGAGAGGGACAGAGGGAGAGACAGAGAGAATCCCAAGTAGGCTCCACGCTCAGCACAGAGCCCGACGTGGGGCTGACCCCACAAACTCTGGGATCGTGACCTGAGCCAAAATCAAGAGTCGGATGCTCAACCTATGGAGCCACCCAGAATCTGGAGCCTGCTTCAGATTCTGCGTCTCCCTCTCTCTCTGCCCCTCCCCAGCTCACGCTCTTTCTCACTCTCAAAAATAAATAAACATTAAAAAAAAAAATCTAAAAAAAAAAAAATTCACAAATCTAGCCCCAAATTAAGCTCTCAATGACCTGAAACACATTTTTGCTTTTTTTTTTTTTTTTTTTTTAAACATTCTGTATGTGGCACATTACTATTTTCTTTTAGAAATTATTTTGGCGGGGCGCCTGGGTGGCTCAGTCGGTTGGGCGGCTGACTCCGGCTCAGGTCATGATCTCGTGGTCCATGAGTTCGAGCCCCGCGTCGGGCTCTGTGCTGACAGCTCAGAGCCTGGAGCCTGTTTCAGATTCTGCGTCTCCCTCTCTCTCTGACCCTCCCCCGTTCATGCTCTGTCTCTCTCTGTCTCAAAAATAAATAAACGTAAAAAAAAAATTTTTTTTAGAAATTATTTTGGCAACTTAATCCCTAATTCAGGACATCCATGTGAGTGATTTACAGAAAAGTTCTTCAGCAAGATATTCACGCAAGATATATATGAGATGCCGACATCTGGGTGATACATCCTATTTGAATGGCATAATGGTTTCAAACGCTGTAGTATAATCACATTTAAGGCCATAGTTACTCTGTTCCCAAATCCTTGAGATTCTGTTTGAGGGGAGCTCTAAAAGGCTTGTGTCCTCTCCTATGTCCACAACTGTGGCAGTGCTCTGATGAAATTTGCTCTCCAAATTTCAAATAAGGGGTCAGAGCCAAGGGTCAGGACTTCAGGAAAAGCCCCAGAAATCCCCTGCAGTCAAAAGCAGTTTCTGAGTTTCACATTTCCCAAAGGATGATAGAGCTAATGCCAAAGTCTTCCAAATTCTGCTGGTTGCTTTACATTATGGCTACAGTGGCTATGTCACCCTTGAACTTTAATCTCCACATACTTGAATTAAATCCTGCAGCTCGTCTTCAGTACTGGCATCTGTGATCTCTTCACAGGGTCTGTATTCCACAGCTATTTTACCACTTTCTGAAATAAAGTGAATAAGGATTGGAAAAAAAAAAAAAAAAAAGAGGGCGCCTGGATGGCTCAGTCAGTTAAGCGTCTGACTTCAGCTTAGGTCATGATCTCATGGTTCATGAGTTCAAGCCCCATACTGGGGTCTCTGCTGTAAGCACTAGAGCCCACTTCAGATCCTCTGTCCCCCTCTCTCCGCCTCTCCCCTGCTTACTCTCTCAAAAATAAACATTTAAAAAATAAAGTTAACAAGATCAATTCAGAATTTTCCTTGTTCTAAAACTAGCTGTATACAATGATAGCACCCAATAACTAGACATTCTTTTTATTTATAAAAGCAGAAAATAAAAGCATTTCCCTAGAAGTTTTCTCATCTCACACTTCAGTTTTTAATCATAACTATGTGTGAAAAAATACACATGAAGTTAACAACTGTGTGGTTCAAAAACGCTATCATCTTAAGAGATAGGAACTAAGGAATAATGACACAGGAAGTTAAAACTATGGAAACAACAATGTTCAAAATCAGATGACTAGACAGTAAGGCATTAGGTAGAGGTCAGTGTGAGTTCTGGAATAGAGACCATGGACTATAGCTGATACTTCATGTTAGAAACAAGGCAAGTGTCTACTCCCGGGAAACAAAATCCCACCAGATACAATGAACAATGCTTTGGAGGGAGGGGGAGGGGGAGGGGGAGAATGCGCTTGGACAGTTTATTGGCAGAAATGGCCCATGTCCCTTATAGACAATACAATTCCCCTTAAGGCAAAGTACAGCTACAACATTTTGATCGTGTACAAGGGATACCATAGCATGTTAGGGAGAGGTCAGCAACCCAAAGGTTTAGTTTGGTTCTTAAAGGTTGTTACTCAGAATTGACAGCTAATGGAGATTCTACCTGATGACCAGGGAAGTCAACTTTCACTGCAAGAGCTGTCCAGGCTGGAAGCCTGAGACCAATCCAGGGTCAACTCTTATGGGCAAATAAGGCCTCTGAAACTTAGCTAGGATTTCTCAGTCTCTAAGCCTGCAAGACTGTGAAGCGGCGAGGGCGGGGTGGGGGGGGCAATTGTTTGGGGACTCGTTACTAATTATAAAATTCCCTTGGAGCACAGCCTGTAACATTCACACCATTGTAGAACTCAATAGAGAACACAATCGATGCTATTCAATAGCCTGACCACTTTCAAGGTTCACAAAAATATAGCTGACCCTAATATAAGAATCATATTCATGGCACAAAAACAGACACATAGACCAATGGAATAGAATAGAAACCGCAGAACTAGACCCACAAACGTATGGCCAACTCATCTTTGACAAAGCAGGAAAGAACATCCAATGGAAAAAAGACAGTCTCTTTAACAAATGGTGCTGGGAGAACTGGACAGCAACATGCAGAAGGTTGAAACTAGACCACTTTCTCACACCATTCACAAAAATAAACTCAAAATGGATAAAGGACCTGAATGTGAGACAGGAAACCACCAAAACCCTAGAGGAGAAAGCAGGAAAAGACCTCTCTGACCTCAGCCGTAGCAATCTCTTACTCGACACATCCCCAAAGGCAAGGGAATTAAAAGCAAAAGTGAACTACTGGGGCCTTATGAAGATAAAAAGCTTCTGCACAGCAAAGGAAACAACCAACAAAACTAAAAGGCAACCAACGGAATGGGAAAAGATATGTGCAAATGACATATCGGACAAAGGGCTCGTATCCAAAATCTATAAAGAGCTCACCAAACTCCACACCCGAAAAACAAATAACCCAGTGAAGAAATGGGCAGAAAACATGAATAGACACTTCTCTAAAGAAGACATCCGGATGGCCAACAGGCACATGAAAAGATGTTCAACGTCGCTCCTTATCAGGGAAATACAAATCAAAACCACACTCGGATATCACCTCACGCCAGTCAGAGTGGCCAAAATGAACAAATCAGGAGACTATAGATGCTGGAGAGGATGTGGAGAAACGGGAACCCTCTTGCACTGTTGGTGGGAATGCAAATTGGTGCAGCCGCTCTGGAAAGCAGTGTGGAGGTTCCTCAGAAAATTAAAAATAGACCTACCCTATGACCCAGCACTAGCACTGCTAGGAATTTATCCAAGGGATACAGGAGTACTGATGCATAGGGGCACTTGTACCCCAATGTTGATAGCAGCACTCTCAACAATAGCCAAAGTATGGAAAGAGCCTAAATGTCCATCAACTGATGAATGGACAAAGAAATTGTGGTTTATATACACAATGGAATACTACGTGGCAATGAGAAAGAATGAAATATGGCCCTTTGTAGCAACGTGGATGGAACTGGAGAGTGTGATGCTAAGTGAAATAAGCCATACAGAGAAAGACAGATACCATATGGTTTCACTCTTATGTGGATCCTGAGAGACTTAACAGAAACCCATCGGGGAGGGGAAGGAAAAAAAAAAAAAAAAAAAGAGGTTAGAGTGGGAGAGAGCCAAAGCATAAGAGACTGTTAAAAACTGAGAACAAACTGAGGGTTGATGGGGGGTGGGAGGGAGGGTAGGGTGGGTGATGGGTATTGAGGAGGGCACCTTTTGGGATGAGCACTGGGTGTTGTATGGAAACCAATTTGACAATAAATTTCATATATTAAAAAAAAAAAAAAAAAAAGAATCATATTCACCCAATAGGTCAGTGCCAAAAACAAAAACTGAAGCTGAATTGATTCCAAAAACATAATCTTATAAATTCTCCAACAGGAAAACGATGATAACAAGTGAACATATTTTCTCTGCTTACCATGTTTCAGGGATAGTTTTAAACTTTTCCATCATCTCATTTGCTCTTACAATTCATCCCCCATGAGGTGAGTTGAATTATTACCTTTACTTGGCAGATAGAGAAATTGCAGCTTAGAGAGATTACATACTTCAAATCTGACTATAAAACCTAAAACTGCATAAGAAATCTAGGAGACAGAGCTAAGATTCAACACCAGATGTCTAAAGCTTCAAAGTTTATTTTTTTTATTATTTATTTTGAGAGAGAGAGCACATGGCATGTGAGAATCAGGGAGAGGCAGAGAGAGAGGTAGGGAAAGAATCCCAAGCGAGCTCCACGCTGTCAGCACAGAGCCCGACACGGGGCTCAATCTCACACATCGTGAGATCATGACCTGAGCTGAAATCAACAGTTGGACGCCTAACTGACTGAGCCACACAGGTGCCCCCAAAGCTTACACTCACAATAGTATTCTGTGTTATGAGCAAACAATCAAGAAAGAAGACTGGGTCAAACACTTTCTGTGTGGACAGAGGTAAGTCACTGTATATCTATATACTGGGGACAAAAATATTTGTGGTCATTTTTCTCACAGATGCCACAAAGAACAAATTTGACACTACCGCTTTGAAAGCATTTGGTGAATAAAAGAATATGAAGTGTTTTCATCCAATTAACTTTTCAAAATGAGTTTATTTGCTCGTTGAAACTGATGTACTGTAAGGACAATCAAATAAGTCTTACCTAAAATCACAATCAACAGCTTCTGGAATGCATCTGACACAGCCTTCTGAATAGCAAGCTTCTGGGTTGTCCTCCTTTTCATAAGAAATGATAATGGCCCTGCATCCAACCAAAACAAATGGATTTAACATGCCTATCTGAATGATAACTGATTTGGGGGTTATATGTGTAAAAGTGAAAATACATCCATGATTCGTAGTTCATTATCTTAGCAAGTAAGGGCAGGCACAACACAAGGTTGAATGACTCTGCTGTAGGTATATCCTGGCAGGGCACATTTTTACTGCCCTGATCTACTCCAGAAGTTTCGGAAGTACCAAAAGGGAGACACAAGCCAAGAAAGTGGCACAGATCTCACATCGCTCGTAGATTTCAAATGGACAAGCTGAAACTATAGTTTCAGACCCTACTGCAGACCCTACTCTCCTGTGCATCAAGGGCTGGAGTCACATGGGGAGAAGGGTTCGGTGGTAGTGCACGTGACCGCCTGGTCTCTTCCCGGGCATCACCCAAGGGAGCCTTACTCCCTTAGCCTTGCTAACAGCCCTGCCCCTCCCTGAAAACCCTAAGCCTAAGTGCTGTAGACACTGGGAAAAAACACAGTACCAATGGGAATACCTTTTCTAGGCATCTGTATTTGACTCTTTACACTCCAGCCCTTTTATAGGAGGCAAAGGACTCAACATCTACCCAAGAGTTTGTTTAAATCTTTAGATGATTACTTTGCTGGGATAACTGCAGGCTGCAAGAGATATGTATTTGAAGGACTATTTTAGCACAAGGCGAATTCTTAACCAAAAATGGGAAAAACATTACTTCCCTCCTCCTAAACTTCTTGGCAGAAAGTCAGCTTTAGAATTTTAAAGTTAAAGGTTCCTTCAGGTATTGCCTGAGATAAAAGCCTGTACTGTAGGCCAGAAAAACTCTGCCTAGGGCTTTAGGAGCTTAGCAAAGGGGAGGGCTGGATGATGTATCTGAAAAGATGAGTTTTTAGAAAGAAAGAGGGATTCTGCCTCCCCTCCACCCCCACCCCCACTGTAAACAGACCTTCCTCCAGGTCATCCAAAGTCTCCTCGGCCATGCCAGCTCCGGGACTCCGGCACTCATAGGATGGCAACACCACCTCTAAAGCACAGAAGAATTTCAGGCTCTGCTTCTGAAGTGGTGGCACAGTATCTTCATTTGCCCTTTCTTCAAGGTCAGAAAGATCCTGAAGCTGTTAGGATTTTATTATTATTATTTTTTTATGTTTATTTTTGACAGAGAGAGAGAGAGAGAGAGAGAGAGAGAGTATGAGCAGGGGAGGGGCAGAGAGAGAGAGGGAGACACAGAATCCGAAACAGGCTCCAGGCTCTGAGCTGCCAGCACAGAGCCCCACGTGGGGCTCGAACTCACAGACCGTGAGATCATGACCTGAGCCGAAGTCGGACGCTCAACTGACTGAGCCACCCAGGCACCCCGAGCTGTTAGGATTTTAAATGGAAGGTCCTTCCTTGGATCTGAATGTAAGCTTCAAGATGTTTTGTTATTAAAAACAAAACCGGCGGCGCCTGGGTGGCTCAGTTGGTTAAACTTCCGACTTCGGCTCATGTCGTGATCTCACTGTTCATGGGTTCGGGACCCGCGTCGAGCTCTGTGCTGACAGCTCAGAGCTTGGAGCCTGCTTCCGATTCTGTCTCTCCCTCTCTTTCTGCCCCTCCCCCGCTTGCAATCTGCCTCTCTCTCTAAAAAAAAAAAAAAAAAAAAAAAAAAATGCAACTAAACTCCAGCAATCCCAGCCCACAATGGAGATATCCTATAGCTTCAAAATCAAGTAAGACTTACAAATGGATGAAGACAATTGGTTTTTATTATACACCATACAAATACTGGAGAAGATTATGGACACCACAACCCAAGTTACTGAGATTATTATGAATTCTTGGTGGCAGGCTCAGGTACTTCCAGTTAGAGCCCTCTCACATCTCCCCACAACCCAGTTTTCTCCTCTCTGAAGTCCAGAATTTCAGTGTTGAAATGATTCTAATTAGTCAGAGAAAATCTATAAAGTTTACCTTGATGATCCTTTTTGACCATCCATTGAAACCAAAGTAATAATTTGCCAGTTCTTGGCACTGGGAGCTGTTTAGGGCAAGGGCCTGATGTTGAACCGCCTTATGTTTGGTGCCAAGACGAACCTAAAGACATAAGAAATAGACCTGAAAATATCATAACCTGACACAGAGGCTTCCTTTAGATACACCTGAGATTTATCAATACCTATTTCATAGAGAGGTTGTGAAGCTCAAACTGGAAACATTTTAAGAAATCAGCTCCTAATAAACCCTAAATAAATGCTAGGTACTATTTTTACGCTATAGACTTTGATGCATCATTTCCAGGGCCCTTGATTAATCGGCTTTCCGTGATCTCTGATATTGAAAGTGATGACGAAAGCAACTAAGGAAGCCCTCTGGAAGCAAATTATAGGGCTGTAGGTAAGCGAGGGAAGTAAACTTTTTGCTGTCTCATCCCGTAGCTCCTGTTTGAGAATATGACCTCAAGAGCAGATAACATGGACCTGAGTAGGACCTGAATCAGCAGCACCCACCCCCCGCAAGTTACTAACCCCCGTTAGAAGAAGGAATATACATACTTCTGTAAATTTTATAAGCAAATAAAACAATAAGAGGTTCATTTGCCTTAATAAGCTTCTTTGAGAATGCAAATACCTCCAGTGTTAACTCTCTAAATAACTTACACGCTACAGTGTATTTCTTACATCCTCTAGTTCTTTTTTAAATGTCTATTTCAAGTGGGGTGTAGTATATTCGTATATTCGTAAAAATTCAAATAATTCAAATAAAGTCAAAGTATTATTAACTCTTTATTGATTTGTTTGTGCAACGTCCTCTATCACTAGTTTATCAGTTCCTTAAGTGCTTGAAGGAACCATATTTTATTCTTTTCTCATTCCTAGAATCAAGCACAGGTCTATGGATTAAGTGAATGAATGAGTAGATGAAAAAGTGAAATTACTTTCTCCAACTGAAGCTGCCTGCTAGGAAGGAGAAATGAAGATGAACTTTTAAATGTTGAGTGCTACAGCACAGGCTAGTGGTGAGGCAGAGTGGAGCTGTTCTGGACAACCAGGAAGCTGCAGAAGGGCCTCGAGCCCCTGAGTGGTAGAGACAGTTGTCACCTTAGATAACCTTGCCACAGTTCTTGCTGGCGACCGTTTTCCTTCATGCTACTGAAAAAAAGCTCTCAGATGCCTTAGGCCTTTCCTTGATTTTACTGTAAGATGTTATTCTTGGGGCGTCTGGGTGGCTCAGTCTGTTGGGCATCCGACTGCAGCTCAGGTCATGATTCTCACAGTTTGTGAGTTCGAGCCCCGTGTCAGGCTCTGTGCTGACAACTCACAGCCTGGAGTCTGCTTCCGATTAGGTGTCTCCCTCTCTCTCTGCCCCTCACCCGCTCATGCTTTGACTCTGTCTCTCAAAAATAAACATTAGGGGCGCCTGGGTGGCTTGGTCGGTTAAGCGTCCGACTTCGGCTCAGATCATGATCTCACGGCCTGTGAGTTCGAGCCCCGCGTCAGGCTCTGTGCTGACAGCTCAGGGCCTGGAGCCCGTTTCAGATTCTGTGTCTCCCTCTCTCTCTCTGCCCCTCCCCTGTTCATGCTCTGTCTCTCTCTGTCTCAAAAATAAATAAATGTTAAAAAAAAATTTTTTTAAATAAACATTAAAAAAATTTTTTTAATATGTTCTTTTTAAATATGTATTTATAAAAGGTAAACAAACAAACAAAAACAACCAGAAACTATGTGTACTTACCAAAGTATAAAGGAACACATAAGTAAATTGGGCAACAATTTCAGTAGGCGGCGGGGTGGGGGTGGTGGTGGTGGTGGTGGTAACCCAAGGCTCTGTGTTAAATAAATAAAGAAATTTAATATGAATGCTCTCTCCTGTCAGCTATATATTGACTTTGGGCTTTATGCTGTGAAATCTCAAAATCCATTTGTGAAATGGTCTTAATGTCCAATGAGACAAAAACACCTCATTACTCACAACTGATACAAAGTAATTATTTCATAATCTGTGATAGCTGAGTGGCTGGGTGACATCTTCACAGGCTAGAAGCTTGCAAGCTCAGGAATGCCTGACAGGTGATCATTTCAATCATAGGGAGTGGAGCCAGGATTGAAGACAGTGTTGAACAAGTGGAGACAGTATACTCAGACATTTGAGGATTCTTAGATTCGATCCAGATTAAATCAGTAAGGAAGGGCATATGGGTAAGAATAGGCAGTCGAGTCCGTAGGAAGTAGCTAGATTAAGAAGCCAGTTAGACAAAGCTGATGAAAACATACAATTATAAAGTGAAAGGTTTGGCAATCTAAGCCTCACTCAACTTATTCAAAGGAATTGACATGGCCCTTGATAAGGACATGGTGATTGAATTGAGGCACATAATGAAATATAATTCTGGGGCTCTGGGAAAGCAAAATGGACAGCATGTTGGTATGGAATAAAGTTTCTGTGGTGTATTAAAGAATGTTTTAACCATTTTCCCGGGAGTTGAAGGGAGTTCTGAATAGGCAGCTTGAGAGTGATGACGACGATAATGACGATGAAGCATCCTTTATAATACAACTGATGAGAGAGTTTGTCATTTTATATCCACATAATAGAGGGGGGCCTGGGTGGCTCAGTCGGTTAAGCGTCCAACTTCAGCTCAGGTCATGATCTCAGGATTCATGAGTTCGAGCCCCACATCGGGTTCTGAGCTGACAGCTCAAAGCCTAGAAGTCTGCTTCTGATTCTGTGTCTCCCTCTTTCTCTTCCCCTTCCCTGCTCATGCCCTGTTTCTCAAAACTGAATAAAAACGTTATTAAAATTTTTTTTAATCCCCATAATAGTAAACAGAAACAAGACTTCTTGTGAAGCTTTGTTAAATTAAGGGGCACCAAAAAATGACACAGGGTTGAACATCAGTAAGTTTGGGCTTGACCTCTCCCTTCCAGTTACCGTCATGAACCTTAAGTAAGTCACTTAACTATCCTGAGTTCGAGTTTCTTCATCTGAAAACAAAACAAACATAACAAAACAACCAAAAAACCCAGGGAAACCGGAGGATCAGTGTAGCAATGCATCTAAAAGCATTCTGTAAACCACAGTGGTATACCAACGCTGGTCTATTATTGCTGAATTCAACACTTCGTCCCAGTGGTGTTAGGAATTTCCTACTTGGACCCACCTTCACTGGAGAATTCTGAAAAAGCTGCTTCTGGTCGCATGCCTTTTGGGCTCTGTGAGCATCCCTTGCTGAGTAAAACTTGATGATGGCGTAGAAACCAGGACGGGCCACTGCAGCGTTCGGGAAGACTCGGACCGAATACAGAAGGCCAAACTGGGAGAATACTGCGAACAGAGAATGCTGTGGGGTGGTCCCACGCCAAGTAAGTGCATGAAATTTCACGCCCAGCAAACAAAACTGCCTTCTATTCCCTAAGCCCTCCTGCACACGCAACCCAAAGCACTTCTCGTTTCGTTGAAAAGATTTCCCTTTGAAATCCCGGGATTCGAGAAGCATTAGAAGGCAACATGTGCCGGCTGTTGAGAGTTACCTCTCAAAATCTGTCGGGGCTGAGACTGCAAAGCTCCCCTCTAGAACTAAGATTCCTCTCGGCGGAGACTACAAGGCGCGCGAGGTGCTCAAGGCCAGACTCAGACTCCCAGTCACGGGGAGGTGGGGGTGTCTCCCTCCCTCCCTCCCTCCCTCCCTCCTGGCCCGGCTCACATGCAAGGCCTCGGCCGTGGGTCCAGAACTCAGCTCCCACACCAGCAAGGTTTTGTCACTCTCGGTGGGAACCGTAAAAGAGACCAATTCCGCCATCCTACCACCAAGGAGCAGGCGCGACTAAGGTTTGAGTGGCACGGCGCCTGCGCAAGGCGCGCCCGCGCGTTTTAAAAAGGGGCTGGGACGAGGGGCGGGGCCAGCTCGCCGCGGGGTGGGGCGGGGGCTGTCCCCCGGACCTCTCCTTCGCCCCTCCCGCTCTGGGGCGGGTCTCTGCCTCTACTTCCCCTCCCGCAGCTCCATTGTCTCAATGTCGTAGAATTTAGTGCTTCTAGTCAAGTGTATTTAAAAAAAATTTTTTTTTAATATTTATTTATTTTTGAGAGACAGAGTGCAAGCAGCGGAGAATCAGACACACACACACACACACACACACACACACACACACACACACAGAATCCGAAGCAGGCTCCAGACTGTCAGCACAGAGCCCCAAGCAGGGCTCAAACTCACAAACTGTGAGATCACGACCTGGGCTGAAGTCGGACGCTTAACCGACTGAGCCACCCAGGCACCGTTAGTCAAGTGTATTTTTACAGTAGGGTCTAAAGGGTGAGCTTACAGGATCCCTGGGTGTGGACAATTTTATGGCAGCCTTCTTCCTCTTCACTCCGGGAGAAGATTTAGACTACTAGCAGTTAGTAAGTTACCTACTGAACTTAAAAATTTGGATTTCTCTACGTTGTGTGGGCAATGACCACTAAAGATGCAATCCTTTGGCTTAAGAATGTTTTCATGAATGTTAAATATACAAATCAAACTATAACTCATTAAGCCATTAATGAAATCCTTAAAAAGCATTCCCTGATTTCCCTACGTGATTTTGATGAATTGGTGTACGTGTGTGCTTGTTGGGGTGAGATGATGTGGGAGTTTGGCAAGCAGGGTAAGAAGGAGAGATAAATTTGAAAAAACCAAAGAGTGAGGCCAGGTAGGGCACCAATATTGGAGCTCATGGTGCTTGTGCAGAAGGGCCGCTCTCGGCATCCAAATAGCTATTTTGAGGACTAACACACTGAGAGGGAAAGTAGGTCCTAATGATCCTTATTTTAATCCTAGAATGTCTGAGCCAGAAGGGGCCTTACAAAACAAGTCTCCTGAGGTTTCTAAGCAGTGGCCTTCAGACTGCTGCTGGTCTGTGGTGAAGGTTTCACCAGTCCTTGCCAAAGCAAGAAAAGGTAATATAAGCAGGGTTAAAAAAAATATTTTCATAAAACGAAATCCATTCCATTATCCTATAAATCTGACCCTCATTTAAAAAATTATTTTAATATTATTCATTTTTGAGAGAGAGCATGCATGTGCGAATGGGGGAGGGGCAGAGAGAGAGCGGGAGACACGGACTCCGAAGCGGCCTCCAGGCTCTGAGCTGTCGGCACAGAGCCCCTCGCCGGCGCTCAGACCCACAAACTGCAAGATCATGACCTGAGCCGAAGACCGACGGTCAACCAACTGAGCCACCCGGGCACACTGACCTTCATTTTTCATGCTGAAAACTGTTTTATGAGGAGATGCTGATAGAGGATAGTTGTTGTGATTCATACTCTTTCTAGGGCATTAAAATAAAAAGTTGGACATGTTAACATGGCCTTAACTTTTTTCGTGCTTTACTGGTCTGTGAAATCCAAAACTCTGGGAACCACTCAAATGTCAAACCTCTCACTTCAGAGCTGAAGCAGTTAAGGCTCAGAAGTAGGGACAGCAGTGGCCCAGGTGGGACAGTTTATTCAGGCAGTTCCGATTGTAGCCACGGGTAGAACATTCCTCCAACTGCCCCTTTTCTGTCTTTGCGTTGTCATTTTGCAGGTTCAACTCCACGTCAGCACCGTGTATTCGTTGTATGTATCCACTCATTCGCTGTAGCCAGTGTTCGTGTATGTCGCTGCTTCTCCAGGCAGATGGTGAACACCTCAAGAACAATAGTTATGATTTACCTTCCTTCTTCTAGTGCCCACCACCCTCCTGCCATACTAGGTACTCGAAGATATCTGGAATGAAAAATGAAGAAATCAACACATTCTTTGCACAAGGAATGCTTTAATAATTCCCCAAATATAACAACTTCTTCACTGTGGTCCTCTCTTGGTTCGCGAATGACAGTCAGGAACCAGGGGCCTGGGCCTGGATGGGTGCAAGGAGAAAGCCCTAGAAAACCATTTATTCCTGGGGCTCCGGTCAGTCCTTTTTGAACATGGGAAGGAAAGCAAATAACGTGAAGTGGAGGCAAGAGGAAGAAGACATGAAGAATCCCCAGGCGAGAAGAGGAACGCTGGAATGACTCCACGCCTGTCTCATTCCTTGTGACACCCCGTCATCCAGTAGGAGAGTGGCCGGCCCGCACAGTGCAACCTCCATGCCACCCTGTGGAGAGAAGAAGGCTGGCTTCTTGCTTCCTACTTAGTAGCTCCTTCTCCACATCCATGACCCAGCACTTAGTGAACGCACGGCACAGCACGGCAATGCACGGAACCCCCTTCACTGCTCGCTCTCTGGTCTGTCCCCCCGTGGCCCCTCTGAGCCTTCCTTTAAATTTCTCTTATCTGTGGTGTTTGGCTCCTCCCCCCGTTCAGCATGCTCCCACGTTTTCAAATCCTCCTCTGGCCCCGAAGGGGGAGTGCACCATTTTACAAGGCTGAGAGTCACTAAACAAACAGAAAGATAAATACATACATAAATAAATAAATAAACCAATCCGTCAATCTCAGGGGCAACGATCGACTCTCCCTCCAGAGAGGGTCATCCCTAGTAGCCGTCAGCGTCTCTCCCGCATGGTGTTCTTAGAGTAGACAAGGCACTTAACCCCCTCCTTCCTCACAGACACCTGTAGAGGCAACTTATCTGTCTATCTATCTATGTATCTATCTATCTATCTCCAATTTGAAGCTCAGAAAAGTGAAGCAACCATTGCACTGTCTACCACTGGGAAGCTGACAGCTTTGGGGGTATTTGCTCAGCTGAGGAGCTACGCACCTTTTATAGAAAATGTTGCTGCGAATTATGGAGAGGGCCAGCCCCACCCCCCACCCGTGGCCAGCATGATGGTGCTGCTTAACTGGTCCCACACCTACAGCTCATTGAACCGCTCGGGGATGATGGGTCCAAGCTGAGCCAATCAGATTCTCTATCCCAGCCCCTTGGACTCTGGGGCTGAGACTAGCCAGTCTCCGTGACTGCTCAGAACATTAGCCCGTTAACTTGGGGGCAGCCACAGTCTGTCCTCTGGAATGGGGAGCAGAATATACTGCTCTACAAAGGAAGTAGTGAAGGAAATGCACGAGGAGGCAGAAACTTGTCAGGAAAGCCACACTGACAGTTCCCAGCTCCGCCTCCGTTCTCTTCCAGAGAAGAGACCCCTTGGGTAAGCTCGGTGAGACACCTTGTCCCCTCCGAAGCCATCTCCCTCAGCTAACTCAAGTTCCTTTGCTACTGTGTCCAAAACAGTTTTAATACAACATCAGAGAAAGACCCAGATCCCAAGTCTTGTAAGTCCCAGTTCCAAGCCCGCCGCTCTCCCACATTTTTCTAGATGGTTAGAAGGGGTGGAGTCCTTGCCTCCTGTCCCCTCCTGTCACTACATCCTTCTTGGGGCTCTGCCTGCTGACTTAGTCCCACAGTGACCTCCTCACCAGTTCTTCATTCCCCCTGCTCCAGACACAATCTTTTTCACACAGTTGATGGTTGAGAGAAGATCGGGGCTCAGCAGTTCTGAAGGGGAGACAGAGAATACCTGTGAGAACACAGAGGACAGTCCCAGAGACTGAGGCAGACACCGGCTCTCCCCGCCCCCCAGGGGCTGAGTCCTTCCAGATTAGGCAAGGGCTCCCTCCCAGAGGCCCATGGAGATATCCCTACAATGGCTGCTAGAGGTCAAGGGTGGCTAGGGGTGGGGGCAGGAGGGGCAGGAGTAAATGTATGTTTACTACCACACATCCTAGCTAGGGTACATGCTGGTTCGCGCCACGTTTGAGGGTTTCTAGGGAAAGGAAATGTCAAAACAGGCAGCACAGAGGCCAAGGTAAACCTTGCCTAATGAGAGAGGCTCTTCAGGTGAAGAGTGCAGGGATGTTGATCAGAGTACGAAAGAGGGAGTAAGGGGCAAAGCCATGGACCTGTGGAGCCTCCACGAGTGGCTCTGAGGTGGGGAGTTTGCCCTTGGCCTCGAATCAATCAGGCCATTGACCAAAGTCAGGACTTGATGGTTAGAGCTGAGCCTTCAGGGCCACCAGTCTGGCATTCAGCACTGGTTCTATGAGCCTCAGTTTGCTCGTCTGTAAAGCGGGGATCATAATAGTTTCCACCGCATGAGAAGCTGGCATGTGAAGTGCTCAGCATACAACACACTCTCGCTAAATGTTGGCCGCTGCTGTCCTCTGTTACTGGGTGTGCAGAGCCTTTCTGGAGCCTGCACCCCGGAGAATCTCCTAACCGGAGGGGCATCGTAGCCACTAGTGAAATCCTCTGCTCAGCAAAGGCATTCCTGGGTGCATTCCCAGGCTTGGAGTGGGACGAGAAGTCCTGTGAGTAGACCCCACTCATCCTCTCCCCTCTCCCACCCTGAGACCCCGGCCAGACCTTTGCAGTCCTCGTGGCAAATGTTTTCCGAGTGACTCTTGTGATCATTGCACCAATAGTGGCTGTTGATCTGGAAGACGCCATAGTCGAAGCTGCCGTCTGCATTTTCATTTACCTTTGATAGGTTGAAGTTGCTCTCCACAAAAGCCAGGCACAGCCCTTAGAACAGGGAGAAGAAGGTTTTTAGAGGGCTCTGAACTGAGGGACAAAGGACACGGAGGAGAAAGGGAGACGGGGAAGCAGAAGAAAGGAACAAGGCCTAAGAGGCTAGACGGGGCGAGCTGGCCGGAAACACCCATTAGCTTCTCTCCTCGCCCTTCGGTCCATCCACCTGCCCCTCAGTACAACCGCTCATCATCCCGCTGTCCATCCGCATCTCCTGCACTTGATGATCGCCTACTGTGTGCCATGACCCGTGCAAAGCCCAGTGAGGGACATTCAGCTGGGGCAAAGGCAGCTGGTGCCTTCAGCAAGAACGAAGACGCACCCCTTAAAGGACCACAAGACAAGATAAAACGAGAAGGACGGCACAAGACAGGTGTGTGCAAAATCTGGGCAAAAGGAAGCTAGCCCCACCAGGGAGGAGGACGAAGCCTTTGCACTGCCTGCTCCCTCTGCCTGGAATGCTCTTCCCCAGACATTTGGGTGACCCGGTCCTTTGCCTCATTCAGTGCTGCTCAATGTCACCTCCTCAGAGAGGTATTCCTTGACTTCCCCTTCAAGGACAAGGTTACCTCTCACTGCCCTGGCTTTATTCTGCTGCATAACATTTATCACCACCAGGAAGTGCTTCATATGTTTGTGTGTTTGTTTGGGGCTCGCCTCTCCCCCTAGAATGCGAACACTGTGAAGGAAGGGGCTTTGTTGATGTCTCTGTCCCCAGCCCCTAAAATAGTTCCCGGTACATAGTAAGTGCTCAGTTAATAATATTCAGTGGAAGGAATATAGAATGTTGGGAGGGGCTTCTCGGGGAGGGCTGCTTTTTGAACTTGGCTTCGAAAGATGAATGATGGAAAGATGGCCACATAGGAGGTGACCAGGAGCAGAAGAGGAATGGGGGGGCGGGAGTGTGAGAAAGCAGCACTCACAGTCACTCAGGGAGTAGCCCTCAAACCTATCCAGATCCTCCTTGTGCAGCACTCTGGCCAAGTCACAGCGACTGATGAGCTTGGCCTCATTTATGGCAACGAGGCAGCTGACCAAGGACATGAGTAGCATCCTCATCATCTTCGGAGGGGAGAAGGTGCAGCTGAGGGCCTGTGGTCCCGAGGATCTCCCAGACGTGCTGCTGGTCTCCTCTGAGCACCTGAGGAATCTGGAGACAGCAGCCAAATGTCCCGGCTCACTCACGGCTCCCCGCCTGGCTATTTCTCTTTCCTCTCACCATTTTATACTTTCTTTTACTACAGAAACTTTCAAACATTTACAAAATAAGAGAGAATAATATCATGAATCTCCATGTAGCCACTGCCCAGCGTCAACAGTGAAAAACCGAGGCTGATCTCCTTTCATCTATAGGTTTTCTCCTGTTTTAGCCATTCTCACTCTTGTAAAGGACACCTGGCTATGGGCAGCATTTGGGTACAGGGGTGGGGAGTGAGGCTGGCAAAGGAGACTGATGAGCACTGGACTTTACTGGTACTTGCGTGTGTGGGTTTGAACATGTGCTCTCGTAGGAAGGGCCAGGCCACTGGGTGTTGGTCTGCCCTCAACCCCACGCTCCCAGACGCATGATATGTGACTTTTCCCAAGGGTATACCCTGCCATGTGCAATTCCTGAGAGGCTGTCTTATAAGCTCTACACCTTTGTTTCCACTCAAAACTGGGGTCACTCAAGTAAAAGTGACCTTGTTGAAGAAATAAACTTCACTTTCACACTCTGTGTGTGTGTGTGTGTGTGTGTGTGTGTGTGTGTGTGTGTGTAGGGGGAGGTGCAAGGGGCGGGGACTCTGGATTCACATCGCCTGCTTTCAAAGGTTGGGCTGCAGTGTGACCTTGGGCAATATACTTTACCTCTCCGGGCCTCATTTGTAAAAGGAAGATATGCCAGTACCCACTTACTAGGGTTGTCATGATGATTAAACGAAATGATAAATGCCTAAATCTTGGTTTTGCATTCCCCCCCAAATAGGAAGCAAGACTTCTGGGACAAAGGTTGATTCCTAGGCTGGAGTTAGGAAAGGGTATAAAATAAGTCTGAATTATCTTGTGCTAGAAAGTAAGAAAGTGCTCAAAATATGGATTGGGGCACGTCAAATGGACATGAGAGCCAGCTCAGAGGGGCACCCGCTGGCCAAATCTGGAACACTTTCTTGGTAACAGCTTTATTGAGATAAAATTCACAGTACATAATTCACATACCGCACAATCACTTAATTTAAAGCGTGCAGCTCAATAGTGTGTTTGCAGAGCCGTGCGACTATGATCGCGGTCAATTTTAAAACATTTTCATCAGCCCAACAGGAAACCCCATGCCCATTAGCTGTCACTAATCCACCCCTCCTCCAACCCCTGCCCACCACAAGCCTACTTTCCATTTCTCTAGATTTACCTAACCTGGACACTGCACACAAATAGTCACACCATAGGTGGCCTTTGAGCCCGGCTTCTTTCGCTTAACAATGTTTTCAAGATTTATTCATGTTGTGGCAGCCACTGGGATCTCATTCCTTGTGATGAATCCTTCTTTTGTCTCTCTATTGATCATTTTATAGACTTTTGGGCTACTTTGGGGCTATTATGAATGACGGTGCTGTGAACATTCACGCACAAGTGTTTGTGTGGACAAATGTTTTCATTCCTTCGGGCATATACGCCAAGGAATGGAACTGCTGAGCCATAGAGTAACTTCAAGTTTCAACTTTGGAGCAACTGCCTGACTTCAAAGTGGCTGTACCATTTTACATTGCCATCGGCTTTTCCACATCCTTACCAACACTGGTTACTTTAAAAAAAAAAAAAATTATAAAGTTTATTTAGTTATTTTGAGAGAGAGAGAGAGAGAGAGAGAGAGAGAGAGGGTGCACAAAAGCTAGGGAGGGGCAGAGAGAGAGGGAGAGAGGGAGAATCCCAAGCAGGCTCCTCACTGTCAACGCAGAGCCCAATGCGGGGCTTGAGCCCACAGACTGTGAGATCATGACCTGAGCTGATATCAAGAGGCTCAACTGACTGAGTCACCCAGGTGCCCCAACGCTTGTTTGTTTTTTTAATTCAATTTACTCTTTTTTTTTATGTAGGTTCTGCCCATGACCCTGATGTTGAGAGTCACCATGCTCTATACCAACGGAGCCCACCAGCACCCCCCCCCCCCACTAACACTTGCTATTAACTGTCTTTCTGATCAAAGCTCTCCTAATGGGTGCCAAGTCGTACACATGATGGTTTGGATCTGCATTTTCCTGGTGGCTAATGACGCTGAGCATCTTTCTATGTGCTCTTTGGCCATTTGCATATCTTTGGGGAAATTCAGTATTCAGATCTTTTGCCCATTTTCTAGTTGGGTTATTTGTCCTTCTTTATTGAGTTGTAAAAATTCTTTATCAGATGGGAATGCAAGCTGGTGCAGCCACTCTGGAAAACAGGATGGGGGTTCCTCAAAAAACTAAAAATAGGGGCGCCTGGGTGGCGCAGTCGGTTAAGCGTCCGACTTCAGCCAGGTCACGATCTCGCGGTCCGTGAGTTCGAGCCCCGCGTCAGGCTCTGGGCTGATGGCTCGGAGCCTGGAGCCTGTTTCCGATTCTGTGTCTCCCTCTCTCTTTCTGCCCCTCGTTCATGCTCTGTCTCTCTCTGTCCCAAAAATAAATAAAAAATGTTGAAAAAAAATTAAAAAAAAAAAACAAAACTAAAAATAGAACTACCCTACAACCCAGCAATTGCACTACTAGGCATTTATCCACGGGATACAGGTGTGCTGTTTTGAAGGGACACATGCACCCCCATGTTTATAGCAGCACTATCAACAATAGCTGAAGTATGAAAAGAGCCCAAATGCCCATCGATGGATGATGGATGACTGTATATATATATATACAATGAAGTATTACTCGGCAAGCAAAAAGAATGAAATCTTGCCATTTGCAACTATGTGGATGGAACTGGAGGGTATTAAGCTAAGTGAAATTAGTCAGAGAAAGACAAACATCATATGACTTCACTCATATGAGGACTTTAAGAGACAAAACAGATGAACATAAGGGAAGGGAAACAAAAATAATATAAAAACAGGGAGGGGGACAAAACAGAAGAGACTCATAAATATAGAGAGCAAACAGAGGGTTACTGGAGGGGGTGTGGGAGGGGGGATGGGCTAAATGGGTAAGGGGCACTAAGGAATCTACTCCTGAAATCATTGTTGCACTAGATGCTAACTAATTTGGATGTAACTCTTAACAAATAAAAAATAAAATTAAAAACAATAAATTAAAAAAAATAAAAAATAAAAAATTCTTTATCAGATACATGGCTTGCAAATATTTTCTCGCATTCTGTGGGTTGCCTTTCACTTTCTTGATGGTATTCTTAGAAACAAAAGAATTCAATGATGATGAAGACTGTTTTCTCTATCTTTTCTTTTGTTGCTTACGCTTTTGGTATCGTAGCTACAGAATTAATACAGAATGGTTTCTAAGGTAGTCTGGGACAGTTTGGCCATCAACACAAATAAAGATAGTGACAGGGGAGCTTGGCCGGCTCAGCTGGTGGAGCGAGCGACTCTTGGTTTCAGGGTCATGAGTTAGCACCCCACCTTGGGCCTAGAGCGTCTTTGAAAAAAATAAGGATAGGGACAGATTATAATCTAGTGAAAGAGATAGGAATCCCTGAGTCCTTAATAGTAATAAATAGACAAACAGATACACAACGGGGATGGGGTTGGAGCTCTTCCTGACAATAAGATGGTGAGTGATAAACGTGGAGGTGGTCATGAGGTTGGAAAATCATCACTCTGCAGCCATCATAGATTAGTTTGGGCAAGAATCATCAATGGATATTAAATCTAAGGTGGTGGGAAGCTTGGTGAAGAACTGGATGGGGCACCTGGTCTGGCTCAGTCGGTTAAGCATCCAACTTCCGCTCAGGTCATGATCTCGTGGTTCATGGGTTCAGGCCCAGCATCGGGCTCTGTGCTGACAGCTTGGAGCCTGGAGCCTGCTTTGGGTTCTGTGTCTCCCTCTCTCTCTCCCCCTCTGCCGCTCACACTCTGTCTCTCTCTCTCTCTCTCTCAAAAATAAATAAACATTGGAAAAAAAAAACTATCAATGCCATGAAAACACAGAATGGGGCTATTTCTGTCACCGTGTGCATGTGTGTGTGTGTGTGTGTGTGGTGGGTGTGTGCATGCGTATCTTTCCCCTGAAAGCAGGTGTATGTTCCTGAGAGCAAAGGCCTAGTTTCCTCCACCCACAGGCTGCTGCTTGGGCAAGATGGCTGCCCTAATGGCCTTGTTTCCTCACAGATGTCTTCTAAGCTCACTCCGTACCAGCCCGACTCTTGATTTTGGCTTGGGTCATGATCTCACAGTTCCTGGGATCAAGCTCTGCATCACGCTCTGCACTGACAGCGAGGGGCCTGCTTGGGATTCTCTCTCTCTCCCCCCGCCTCTCTCTCTGCCCTTCCCCCACTCATGCTCGCTTGCTGTCTCTCTCTCTCTCTCTCAAAACAAGTAAATAAACTTGAAAAAAAAGTTGATCATGTTCTACCTATTAGATGAGCAAATATCCAAAAGTTTGATAATACCTTCTGCCTACAAGGCCGAGGGGGCACAGGTACATTCCTGACAGAGTGTAAACAGGCGATTATCTATGAAAATTGTAGATTCATTTATCCTTTGCCTCAGCAATTCTGTTTCTGGGACTTTACTGAACAGAGATAGTTGCATAGAATTCAAAGATCACATACACACGGTTATTTATAGAAAGAGTGAACTCCAGTGTCCAGTAAATACAGGGCTGGTCAAATGAACTAAGGTACATTCATACAATGGAAACACATGCCATAGGGGGGAAAAAATTAAGAAACTGATACGAAGCTCCAAAACAAAAATTCTGATCTCTTCTAAGACAAGGTATCAAACAGTATATTTATAATAGCTTTGTGGGGATGGGGCAGAGATAAGAAATATAAAAGACATTTAAAAGTCTATTACAGATCTATTAACAGATATTAACAGTTATTAACAGATCTATTCATATCTGTTAGATGCATTTAGAAACATCAGAAAAAGACATGTAAAGGGGGTGCCTGGGTGGCTCGGTCAGTTAAATGTCTGACTTCAGCCTAGCTCATGATCTCACGGTTCGTGAGTTCGAGCCCCACGTTGGGCTCTCTGCTGTCAGCACAGAATCTGCTTCAGATCCTCTGTCCCCCTTTCTCACTGCCCCTCCCCTGCTCATTCTCTCTCTCAAAAATAAATAAATAAACTTTAAAGAAAAGAAAAAGAAAGATGTAAGGAATTAATAATTATGGTTACAAAGGCGGAGAAGACGTTTCACTGTAGGTAGACTTTTTTTTCTTAGCATAAAAATAAATCTATTAAAAAATGAGTGTTCAAAAAGGGCCTGAACGAAGAAGGCTCTGCTGGGGTGAGCATGGTACAACATAGAGAGATGGTGACTCACTACCTTGTACACCTGAGACTAATATAACACCGTGTGTCAACAATACTCAAATAGAAAAAAGTTCATTTAAAGAGACAGCTCTGCCCAGCGTCCCTTCTCTAGTCAAGTTCATTGCTCCCTGTGCTCTTCCTCCACTCACTCGCTTGGCCCCTTTTGTGCACCACCTCCTCCAGGCCGCATTCAGGGTCTGTGTCCTTCAGAGGCCTTCTGGGAGGTCGCAGCGGAGCACCCAGACGCGCTGGGCTTCACTGCGTCTTTTGGAAGTTGTATATCTAACTCCGAACCGTTGGGTTTCCGCCCTAGAGGCAATAATATTTTACACGAAGCCTCAGAGAAATTAGGTAACTTGTCGAAGATCAGCCAGGGGCAGAGCTGGAGCCTGATTCAGCTCTGAGCCCTCCCTGAATCCATTCTCCTCGCTGCCCCATGTTGCCTCCAGTTACAAGTCCCGGCAACTCCAGTCCCTGAGGAAGAGCCACGATCCCCTTTTCCTTTATGCCCTTAGAGAGGTCAATGCTCAGTGACAGGCAATCACATGCTACAGGGAGGGAGAGAAAGAGGAAGAGGAGAAGGAAGGAAGGCAGGGGGAGGAGAGGAGTGGGGGAAGGACACTCACTCTTGCAGAGACGGGTCTGAATCATCGGCATTTGCTGTCCCCAGGTCGGAGTCGTAGGACATGGGCTCCTCGGAACGGTCTGGACTCTTGGAGCCATTCTCTTGGAGTAGGCAGCTATCAGAGTTTAGGCTGCAAGACAGCTGGGATGAACCGGCGGTGTCCAGGCTGAGGGAGGAGGCCGTGAGCTTCCGGTTCCGTCGGATCTTATGGCCTGAGTGCTGGACTTCGATGTCCTCCGAGCCTGAGGAATGGGAAATTGAATCCAGAGACTCTTTCCGCTGTAGTTCTGTCCCAGAGGTGGTGAGGGGGTCGAGCTCAGAGAGCGGGCAAAGCCCAGAGAGAGCCAGCGGGGTGAGCGTCCACTCGTTTAAGATGGCGGACTTGTAGGAGAGCTCGAAGGATAAGGACGTCAGTCCCTGCAGGAAGCTGAGGAGGAACTCGCCCTCCTCGGCATCTCGAAGCAGGGCTGTGGGCTGATAGTACTCGCACAGGCGGGCGGGCTCCTGGAGGAGCAGCTTCAGGTAGCACTCCATCAGGCCGTCATTGAGGGCCAGCCTCAGCCAGGCCCGGCAGCGGCCCACGTCCGTGCTGACAAAGATCAGGTGCTCCAATTCCGAGACGATGTGCCTGGGGGTGGAGAGGACAGGCTTGTTTCAAGAAGTGAGTTCAGATCACGGAGGATCATTTTATCCACTGGTGAGCAGGAGCCAGTAATAACGACTGCAAGTATATACAGGCTTGGGAAAAAATCTCAGATAGCAGTGTTCTACAGGGAATTGAGAAATATTTAGCTACAACTCCCCACTTTTTCGAGGTTACTGTCATGCAGGATAATTGCCATTTTAGTTTCAACTCCCCAGGCGCCCTTGACATCACCTGCTCATCCGGCATACATGTGATGAGCCCCTAAGTGCCAGGTCTTTGGAGCTGTGAAGATACAGGATACAGACATGGTCCTGCCCTCAGTCCAGGTTACTACCTTTCAAGGGCACACGGAAGTGAACCCTGTTGTCAGTAGAGCTGGGCTGGGGGGAAGGCAATCACTTCCAGGTTGCAGTAAGGACAATGCCTTAGGCAAGGCATTGCGGGATTAGGCATAGGGATTAGGCACAGGCAAGGCATTGAGCTGGGCCTTGAGGGATTTCAAGCCGCAAAGATGGAAGGGGAACCTCAGGCACCAAGGACTGACAGAGAAAAGGCACCAAGGGTAGGGAAGCAGCAGCTGTGTAACAGGAGTGGTGAGCACTCCCGTTACAGCACGGGGAGGAGGAGGAGTGGCTGATGGGGTTGCAAAGTCAGGTGATGCAGGGTCTTGAGCATCCAACCGGTGAGGCAAGGTGGGGCAAGGGTCCCCACACCTGGCTGTGCGTCAGAATCACCTGGGAACCTGGTCAGGATACAGATTCCGGGGCCCCAACGAAGTGAATGGAACTCCAGGCTAGCACTGGGGAGCCTGAGAGTTTTTACACCGGGAAATGACTTGACCGCAGTCGCGCAGACTTCTGGGTGGGCTGCTCGGGATAAGATCATGTACCCAACTCAGTTCCCGAACCCTTGGTCTGATGTAAATGCCCTTCCTCTGACCATCACAGTGCCCTGAGCACGTCTCGCCCATAGGAGTGCGTGCTCCACAGGGCTCAGGGAATGAGCTCGGGTTAGCTTAAGCTCAATAAGTGTTGACCAGCTGCCTGACCTAAGGACAGACACAATGAGATAAGGGGGACAATCAGAAAGCCACTGCCACCTAGGAGTGAGGTAAGAACCTGAGATAGGGCGGTGGCAGTCAGCATGAAAAGGAAGATACAGACTGACAAGGCACCTTCAGGCTGAAGGTGGCATTTAATAGCCCTTAGAGGCAACGTGCCAGCAGCTGCTTGCTCCAAAGCCCAGGCAGTTAGGGCCAGGGCCGCAGAGGCAAACGTCCCAGGGTGGATGGATATTCAGATGATCTGGATTCCACGTCTTTAAAAAATGCCATAGCCTGTTAGGATATAATACTTAGCATAGAGATGTTCAAACATTCCAAGGCAGGGTCAGCAAACCTCTTCTGTTAAGGGCCACTTAGTAAAGATTTTAGGCTTTGCAGGCCACACATTCTCTGTTCCAACTACCTAACTTTGCCACGGTGTGGCAAAAAGGCGGCTCCTGCTAAAGGCGACCAGCCAGGGGCCTGAGCAGCCCCAGGCCATTGCCTGTGCGCTGAGGGGCTCTTGAGGCTTGGTCTAACAATAACCCCTATCTCACCCATCTCCATTCTAGAACACAGAGCATCTCTGCTGCTTTCCCATATAGCTGTAGAGGGAGAGCCCAGGGTCACCCACACTGAAGCTCCTCCCCAAAGCAAAGCCTCCCCTGCTGATCTCACTTGTGGGTGACAGCTTTCAGGAGGGGCCAGAAGACAGGCTGAGGCAGAGGCTTCTGGTGGGCGCTCTTCTTCCTTTTCCCTCCGGCCTCGGCTCGGATGTGCTTGGCATGCAGGCCGTGGATAAATACGGCCTCCAGGGCACTGCACATGGTGTTGGCATCTCCGTCTTCGCTAGTGACCACTGTGTCCGAGGACACGTACTGCTTCTGCAACGCCTTCACAGATCCCACTAGCTTCTTCTTGATGACCTAGTCGGTGTCAGACATAACACAGGCCTTTAGAAGATCCTGCGGTGACCCCTGGAAGGTAAGTGCTTATCACCAAATACACGCACACCCACACACGTGCTCACGTCTACCTGTGGGTGTGTATACAGCAAAACTAGCACAAGCTAATCATAGAAAACAAAGATGGGCGCCTGGGTGGCTCAGTCGGTTGAGCGTCCGACTTCGGCTCAGGTCGTGATCTCACGGTTCATGGGTTCGAACCCCACGTCGGGCTCTGTGCTGCCAGCTCAGAGCCTGGAGCCTGCTTTGGATTCTGTGCCTCCCTCTCTCTCTGCCCCTCCCCCACTTGCACACGCACGCACGCTCTCTCTTTCTCTCAAAAATAAATAAACGTTGGAAAAAATTTTAAAAAAAGAAAGAAAACAGAGACAAATCATAGAGGAGAAAAGGAAAATTACGTACTTATACCACCCAGAGATAGTTATTTTTTTGCAAAGATATTTGTATATTTTTCTTTTGTTTTGCTTTTTAAACCGAACTTCAGTGATTTGATAGCCATAGAAATCTTGTGTTTAAATACCGGCTCCATCATAGTTACAGGTGTGGGAGCCTGGGTGATCCATCTAGGGCAGGGGTGAAGCTTTCCACCTTGTTTAGGGGTCTACGATTCCATGAAGAGGCAACAAGTGCCACTTTAGAACCATAAAAACACCAAGAAAACAGGAGCATGGTCCACATTAAGAAAGATCGTAGGGGGGCGCCTGGGTGGCGCAGTCGGTTAAGCATCCGACTTCAGCCAGGTCACGATCTCACGGTCTGTGAGTTCGAGCCCCGCGTCGGGCTCTGGGCTGATGCCTCGGAGCCTGGAGCCTGTTTCCGATTCTGTGTCTCCCTCTCTCTCTGCCCCTCCCCCGTTCATGCTCTGTCTCTCTCTGTCCCAAAAATAAATAAAAAACGTTGAAAAAAAAAATTCAAAAAAAAAAAAAGATCCTAGGGGCACCTGGGCGGCTCAGTCAGTTAAGCATCTGACTCTTGATTTCAGCTCAGGTCATGATCTCACGGTTTTTGAGTTTGAGCTCCGTATCTGGCTCTGTGCTGACAGTGTGGAGCCTGCTTGAGATTCTCTCTCTCTCTCTCTCTCTCTCTCTCTCTCCCTCTCTCTGCCCCTCCTCTGCTCATGCTCACTCTCCCTTTCAAAATAAATAAAATAAACGTTATTTATTTAAAAATATCTTTTTAATGTTTATTTTTGAGAGAGAGAGAGAGAGACAAAGTATGAGGAGGGGGGAGGGGCAGAGAGAGAGGAAGACACAGAATCCGAAGCAGGCTCCAGGCTCTGAGCTGTCAGCACAGAGCCTGATGCAGGGCTCGAACCCACGAGCCGTGAGATCATGACCTGAGCTGAAATAGGACGCTTAACTGACTGAGCCACCCAGGCGCCCCTAAAATAAAGAAATAAACTTTAAAAAGAAAGAAAGAAAAAAGGAAAGATCCTTGACCTGGCAGTCAGAGGCAGATGTTAGTCTCAGCTCTGTTGGTCAACAGCTGGGTCACTACAGACATTTCACTTAACCTCACTGAGCTTAATTTCCTCATCTGTTAAACGGAACGAATACTTCCTGACCTACAGCACAGGAGTTGGGGGGCGGGGGGATTACTCTGAGGGCAGGACTTGCTTTTTTTTTTCATTCTTGCATCCTCAACACTTGGCTTGGTTCCTGACACATGTAAGTATTCCGTTAAGGTCTGTTACATAAATCAATTATAAAATACATATATGTAAAATCCTTTGGAAAGATAAAGACAGTTCTGTCATAGTATAAGCATGTCAAAATTACCTATGTGTTTTGGAAAAGGATTGGGAGGGAATACAGAAAACCTGGTTTGAACTGTTAGCTGATAGGATTATGGATAAATATTTTACTGTTTTATTTTTATCTTAGCCCAAACAGTTCATGTTAATGTTCTTTGAAAAGTCGAATGTTCTTTTTTTTTTAAAAAAAAAAATTTTTTTTTGTTTAATGTTTATGTATTTTTGAGACAGAGAGAGACAGAGCATGAACGGGGGAGGGTCAGAGAGAGAGGGAGACACAGAATCTGAAACAGGCTCCAGGCTCTGAGCGGTCAGCACAGGGCCCGACGCGGGGCTCGAACTCACGGACCGTGAGATCATGACCTGAGCCGAAGTCGGACGCTCCATCAACTGAGCCACCCAGGAGCCCCTGTTTTTTTTTTTTTTTCTTTATAACAGCTTTAATGAGACACAATTTACATTGCCTAAAATTCACTCATTTAAACTATACAGTTCAGTGATTTTTGGTATGTTCACAGAATAGTGAAACTACAGCCACTACCTAATTTTAGGACATTTTCATTGTCTCAAAAAGGAACACTGTGCCCATGAGCAGTCACTCCTCTCTAGTCCCCTCTCCCTCAACCCCTAGCAACAACTAATCTACTTTCTGTCTTTATGGATTTGCCAATTCTGGACATTTTGTGTAAATGAAGTCATACAGTATGCAGTCTTTTGATGTTAGACATCTTTTCATATGACTTATGGGTCATATACTTCTTTTATTGTTTGCTTATTTGACTTGAGAGAGAGAGAGAGAGAGAGAGAGAGAGAGAGAGAGAGAGGCAAAGAGAGAGGAGGACAGAGGATTCAAAGTGGGCTAGGGAGTGACAGCAGCAAACTCCCAAATCGTGAGATCATGACCTGAGCCAAATGGACGCTCAACCGTCTGAGGCACCCAGGCCACCCTAATGCCCTCTTTTCTTTTTTCTTTTTTTTAATGTTTATTTATTTTTGAGAGACAGAGAGAGACAGCATGGGAGGGAGAGGGCAGAGAGAGAGAGGGAGACCCAGAATATGAAGCAGCCTCCAGGCACTGAGCTGGCAGCACAGAGCCCGATGCGGGGCTCCAGCCCATGAGCCGTGAGATCATGACCTGAGCCGAAGTCGGATGCTCAACCGACTGAGCCACCCAGCTGCCCCTTCTTTTAATGTTTACTTATTTTTGAGAGAGAGAGAGAGAGAGAGAGAGAGAGAGAGAGAGAGAGAGAATGTGCATACATGTATATGCCTGTGGGGGAGGGGGCAGAGACAGAGCGGACCGAGGATCCAAAGCAGGCTCTGCTCTGACAGCAGAGAGCCCAATGCAGGGCTTGACCTCACAAACTGCAAGACCATGAGCCGCTTACGATCATGACGCTTAACCGTGTGAGCCACCCAGGCGCCCCATATGTATGACTTCCTTTGAGAAATCCTTGGTCTTCAGGCAGCCCCTATTAAAATCCGTTGTTTTTTATCAATTCCCATTCTATCACCAATAAGATGTTCTAGAAAGGGCAGGGTCTCCTCAGAGCCTGCTTCTGCTATAACTCTTTCTCAGCCCGAAGCCTCGCTTTCCAGACAGTACTCATTCATTTCAAAGTGAGGAAGACCAATGACATGGCTGTCCCGTGCCCCCTTCCCCACCCTTGAGCCTCTCCGACTGCCTACCGGGATGGCAGCCCGGGGGTCCAGTCCATTCTCCACCACCGAGAGCATTTCCGCTCACGCTGCAGCTCCCTCGGAGAATCACATGACACCTGCAGAGACAGACGGCGCGGCCACATGAGCAGGTTCCAGCTCACCACCCCCAGCCAATTCTCCCCCTCCCCCCAGCAGGCAGCGGGTCAGCCCATCTTCCTCAAACTGCAATGCAAAGGCCTCTGAATTCAAAAGTAAAAGCCAAGAGTGGATTTTAAGGAAGGAAACAAGGGAAGAGAAGAAATGTGAGGGCTCGGATCTCAGGAGGTGGGGAATCCTATGTGCCGTGGGTGGGTCCACCCTAATCAGGGCATGGAGAGGCCTCTGTATGCCACACCAAACGCTGGCACAAAAAAGCAGGGAATGAGGGGCCGATTTGGATACAGAACTAAGGGTGCGAGGGGGATGCTGCCGCTGGAGGTGCCAAGAGCCCACGTGGACCAGGAAGCAGGGGCTCACAATTCACATTCGGAGCCTCTGACTCCTGTGCCAGCCCGATGTCTGCCAGCTCGGCAGGGACAAGCACAACTGAAGGAAGTTTCCAAAGGGAGGGCCTCTTGCTACATAGCTGCTTCCCCTCCAGGCACGAGGGTCCAGCTGGAGCAGCACAGGGACACGCCTAAAGGGAAACAACACGGGTTCGAATCTCGATTTGCCACTAACCACTTAGGCATGCTAGGTGGGGCACCACGGCAGACGTCTCAAACGGAGGTTATGAATGTGGAAAACGCCCAGCACAGGGCCTGACGGTACTAAGGATAAATGGTATCTATTACCCCGGTTGGATGTGGCCAAGCCTTATAGGCAAAGGCCACTGTCTGAATGAGTCCGCTCAACTACCTGAAGTCAGTACACAGGTAAATCCCTCAGGGCACTGGCTTCCCCCCCACCCCCCCGGGGGTGGCTTAGGTGGGGGGGGGGGCCTCAACCTGAGCCTCGGGGGGTGGCTGTTGGCTCGCCTGGACCGCCCCAGCCACTTGGACGGACCAGGATTGGGCAGGCACATTCCCATCTAAACAGATCTCTAGTGACCACGCTGCCGAGCATGGAGGGACACCAAAAAATAGGTCATCGCTGTCTCTGTTCTCAAAACCCTATGGCCCAAAGAAGTTATCAA
The DNA here is from genome assembly GCF_018350195.1 of Panthera tigris. Classification (NCBI taxonomy): domain Eukaryota; kingdom Metazoa; phylum Chordata; class Mammalia; order Carnivora; family Felidae; genus Panthera; species Panthera tigris. The sequence goes on along the minus strand of NC_056673.1, from coordinate 49,617,190 downwards.
ATGGAGGCATGCTGAATGGATTTTGTACTGTTTACACACATTGCTTCATTCATTCCTTGTAACCACCCTAGGCGAGCTCTTTTATTATCCAGATCTAACAGATATGAAATCAAAGCTGACCCAGGTCAGGGAACTTCCCAAGATCCCAGGGCTGATCAGTGGCGGGCTCTACCACCTTCGGCCAGGATGACATCCACCCTTCTGGAAGAGGCGGGTGTGAGCTAGGGCTAAGGGGTGGCTGGGGAGGGGGCAGGGAAGTCTTGGGAGGAGGGCTCTCCAGCTGGGGGCCCAGGTGGCGGGATGCAAGGGAGCATCAGGGTTGAGTCTGGCAGGAAAGGTTTACAGGCGAACAGTGAGGCATGGAGAACGGCAGGGTGGCCCTAAATGATGAAAGACGCTCTGATTCAAGCCCTGGCCTCTGGATCCGGCAGAGGGTGAACAGGACCCAGCGCCGACCTTCCTAAGTAAGGACATGCAAAGGCAGATAGGTGTGTGGAGGACGGCCCCCACGAAACCAGCTCTGGTCAGCGCACAACAGACTGACAGGAGGAACACTAGCCCCTGGCCACAGCCCATCAGACTGTCTCTCCCTCCACCACTTTCCCAGCTCCTACCCACTGGGAATCCTCAGGACCCTTCGCTGGAGACCAGCTCCATGCTCTGGCCACCAGGGCACCGGGAGAAGGGGACATACTATAGAGTCGGTCCTGAAACCGTGCCTGATCCTAGAGGCTGGGTTTCTTCAAGGCTACCCTACGCAGCCCTGCAGGCCAAGTTCAGGCTCGCTGGCTTTGAGACCCTGGCATCCAATCCCCTCTGGCAATTCCGGGGGCCTGCCCTTCTAGACAGAGCCTCAAGCCCTAAAACTGCCCTTCCCTCAGCCGGCCTCAAGGCTTGGGCCTCAGCAATCTGAAGAGGAAGACCATTGAGGCCTCATCAACTAATTCACTGAATATAATATTCACTGGAGGGAGGGAGGCTTATCATTAAGTGGGTGCTCTGGCCAAGTCAGGGTCTGCTGAAAAAACAAAGTAAACTGACACTGAGGTCAGAGCAGGGCCAGACAAGAGACAACTGTGACCTAAAACAGTGTCAGGAACGTCACAAAAGGACAACAGTGCAGAGAAACCTAGAAGAATTGCCACTTGACAATTCACAAAACAGAACTGAGACGTGGGGGTCAGGCCAAAGTTCCGGGCACATCTTTCCTTGCAGGAAGCCAAAGCTCCCTACATAGGCCTGTCGGTTCTAGAACGCCTCAGGAAGGCAGGAAATGGCTCAGAGGCAGGACCACGACCATCTACGATGTGAGATCTCTGGGCTCTGGGTCTCCTGACTGCTAGGTCAGCACTCCAGCAGGCTCCTTGGGTGAGCCAGACCCCCATCTACCATGCTATGGGACTGGTTTCACTTTCTATCTTCAGAGCTGTCTTCACTGACACCAAGAAGCAAACGAAAGAGGGGTGGGTCTTCAGGAGACCCAGAAGAAAGAGAGCAAGTAGAGAGTTCAAACATCCCTGATACAGTTGAGCAGAAAAGGTGAGTGCCGTGTGCCTTTAGGAAACTCTTAAGTCACCCTTCGTCTACCTCTGCCCCTCTGTATTGGTTCACTCTGGCACAGGATCTCATTCTCTATCCTCATTTAATTCTTAAAACAATCCTGTGAGAGAAGGATGAGTATCCCTCATTCACAGAAGAGAAAACTGAGGCTCAGTAGAAACATGCCTCAGGTGAGGGACAAAATTTTCTCATTCCAAGCTCTGTGCCTTTCGTCAGTTCATACTGTCCCAGGTCCTTGGTTCAAAGAGTCTCAGGCAAACTTATTATTCACAGACTCTTCAGAAGCTCCACCTTATCAAAGAAGGCCTAACACTGACAAGAAACAATCTTGCCCATCAGATCTGTGGCCCCAACTAGCTGACCACAGGTCCTTTCCATGGCAGCCAGGTTTCCGAGCTGTCCCTCCTCAAATGTTCCAACACACAGGAAGGAATCGTTGGGGTTGATTCTCTTCGTGATACTGCCTGGCCTTCTATAAACATCCAATTTCACTTCCTCCAGAGACTAAGGAAGAACGAAAGGAGGAGAAGGACTCAGATGAGACTTACATTAAAAGAAGAAATGGATAACCTGGCTTCACCACTTTCGAAACACTCCGTTCATCAGTAAACAGCAACCTCTTCTTCTTAGAGACTTCCCCGCCATCCGCGACAGCCTCGTCTCTACGGCCTGACTCCGATCCTGCACCTGGCTATGCACGACAACAGGCCGGTGTTTAAGCCCTCCAGCTGCTGTACCAGGTGATGAGTCAGGGTTTTCAGTTGGAAACAAATGACAAAGTTATCTTCTGATTCAGAAAGACAGCTGATACTTCAGACATGTGAGTGCTGAGTAAACAGCACCTCCTTCTACCTGAAGAAAGTTGGATTTCTAGACAAGAGCCCTGTGGGGGGTGGGATGGGTGTGGGGGGGGGGGTGGGTAGGGCGACAAAGCAACTGAATATCAGCTGGAGGGCAAGCAACTTCTAGCTCGTGATTCCCAGTCCAAAGGCTAGTGGGTGAGGCCAGAAATGTGAGGTCTAGGAACACTGGGTATCTTTCTTTCCTCCCTCCCTCCTTCCATCCAACAACACCCATCTCTCCCATATTCTTGTCCCAGATCCCTTAAGATTCTGGCAAGGACCAAACTCTGAGTGAATGAAAGCAGGACCTTTGCCTGACTCATTCACCATTGTCTTTCTAATGCTTCAAACAGTGCACGGCACACAGTGGTGCTCACAAAATACTTGCTGAATGAACAGATGAGTAAAATAAAAAGGCTCAGACCGTTTCAGACTGTAAGAAGTTGAGGTATACAACTTCTCAGTGGTGGGGTCACTGCGGAACTCCTTCCATTACACCAAGCTGCCAACAGGCTGAAACCCTTCAGAGATCACACCTTAACGGAAGGGGATATTGAAGGTAAAAGGACATCCGATTCTCAAAGGCGTGAGACTATAAATGCAAGCAAAGACAAGGGGTCTTCTTTGGGGTCCTTTACAATGGCTGTCAAATGGCCAATCCTTTGGAGTTTGGTCACCAGAACTTAGAGGGGATGTGCACCCCCAAATCCCAGGAGATTATAAATGTTAACCATGGAGCCTGGGTGCCTCAAGAATGTCTAGCTACTCTGAGATAACTTGACTCTCTGTGTTCATGGGTAATCAAAATGGTCAAAACTCAATGATCCAGCACCTGCAAAAAGAGGAAGCAATTCAACAGCCTCCACGGAGGCCTCGGCGTCCCCAGGATCCACTCATCTCTACTCTTCACAACATGTAACGTCACCTCTGGCACATTCGGTAGCGGGACTAATCTACAACCAGTTCTGGCCAGGAGGAGCACTGGGTGAGGGTCCTTTCTGAGCGGCAGGGCAATGCACATGGACATGATTCTGTGACCACAGCCAACCCCACACAATGGAACCGCTTGAGTTTCTCCAGATCATCACCCAAAAGGAAGTGATAAGCTTCCACTGCCCCAGCTGAATGAGTAGCTCCCTCACCTTCCAGGTATTTGGATGATACCTATCATTCCAGCAGCCAACGCGAGTAATGTAATATGGATGCCAGGAATACAATCCTTAAGGACAGGTACAGGGGGCCTGACATCCAGGAAAAGCACTTGACCCACGGGAGAAGGATCTCTACTCCTCCACACTTACTTACCATCTGAGGCCCTGCCTCAATTGAGGTGTTCGGCAAGTGCCTGGCTCTGAGAAAGCAGGTGGGGTTGGCAGGGGACTGCACTAGGTTCTCAGATCAAATGGGGACCACATCAAGGGAAGAGTGGGCACAGAGCTGGGATGAAGAGTTGAAATGGGGATAGGAAGACGTCAATCTAACAAGATTGGGTAGGGGTGGTGGGAACTAGGGCAGCAAGAGTTGGGGGGTGGTTTAGCAAAGACTCAGGAATGAAGTGTCCTCAGGCTGGCTGGGGATGGAAAGAAAGTATGCGGTGGGCTTGGAAGTTAGGGGTTGAGTGGGTGAGGGCAAGAAGATACATACAAGACTTGAGATAGGGCTGAGATCAGAGTTATCAAGAAGAGGGGGGTAAGCGCAATAGGGCATCTACTGTAGTGGTAGGTATTAAATGAGTGGGGGGAGGTGGGTGTTTTGGCTGAGCAGACCTTGGGGGGCTGAGCAGGGGGGCTGGGATAAGAAAGCTGAGCCTGAAAAGGGGTAAGCCAGAAAGACGGGGAGGGGGAGAGGGGGCTCGAGGAGGTTTGCGTGGAGCACTGGGATTGCCAAAGGGGTTGAGGGGTGAGAAGGAGATGCGTTAGAGGGAGGCGGAGGGAAGTGGCTGTCCTAGGGGTTGGAAGTGGGCTACCGTGGGGTCGCGTGTGGCTGCACTTACGCAAGACCAGTGGTGAAGGGGTGAGGGTAAGGGCTGGACTCGGGTCACGGGTGGAGAAGAGGAAGGGGACGGGTCAGCACTGGCTGTTTGGGCTGAAGGCTCGGGTCCGAGTGGGGTAGGGTGCGGGGCTCAGGCCGGGAAGGGAAAAGGCTCTGTCTGAAGCAGGACAGTTTCAAAGCAACCAAGGGTTTGCGATCACGGACAGGGCTGGTGACCCATCGCCCGTTCTCGTCTCGGCCCCGCCGTCCCCTTCTCACCCTCCTCGCCCTCTGACCCCTAACTCACCAGAGGGAGCCGGGAGGGGGCGCGGGGCACTCCTGGCCACTGCAGCCCCTAAGCCTCCGACCAGGCGCTGCGGCCTCCCGGCCAGGGACAACAGGAAACGGCGCTCGCGGCGCCTGACGCCATCACGTTGGTTCGGCGTCCGGCCCCGCCCCCGGACCGCGGAGCCAATCGCAGGGCCGGCGGAGCCTCGGGGCGGGGCCAGCGCTCAGGAAAGCCCAAGTTACCAGCCCCAGAGCACGTGAGTGATCTGGGAGGCTGGGGACTCTGCGACCCGAGATGCGCACGAAGAGGCGAGGCCACCAGGCTAGCCCACCAGTGTCGGGCGAACGTGTCCTACTGCCCGCCCCCAGCAGTGTCTGCGTCTCACTAGATCCCGGCCGCCTTCTGGGTTCATGACCTTGCCTGGGCACAGCACTATCTACCGTTGAGGCTGTCTGTTGGCCTCCTGCCCGGAAGGTTCCCACTTGTAAAATCGGACCAATAACTTCTACCCTAGTTTTGCCTCCCTGAGGGCATCAGTGCAGGTGGTGCTTCCCGCCTGGTGGTTCTCAGGAAAAGCATACAGGTTTTGATCACCCCTATCACCAAGGGAGCACCTTTAGGTACCCGTCAGCCCCCAGGCATGAAGCTTAAGGTTCTGGTTATTCTCATCTAGCCAGGAAGTTGTTTGTTTCCTTTACTTGGTAGAGTTGACATTTCTCTTTCACATGGACTCAGAACAAAAGGTCAAGAGTGTGTGTTGGTGGGGGTGGGGACAGATGTCTTGTGCTTTGGACACTTCATACCTGCAGGCTTAGGTCAAATGGGATCTTAGGGCCTGAGTGTGGGGTGAGTACTGGGGTGGAGAGGCACTGCTACCTGCAGGTCCAGGGGGACTTTGGGGGTGTCTACAGGGCTGGTCTGGGAACGGGACAGTTCTTGGAAGAAAGCTCCACTGATCTGGGCCAGGCTCTCCATCAGCCTTTCTGGGAAGGGGAGAAGAAGGGGTCCCAGTGCCTGTTTCCATTTATAAAACCAGCTGTTGGAGATGTGGCACCTGAGTGTGTGCGGGCTGCCTCTTCAATAATTCTGTCTCTAGGAGCGAGAACCACCTCTCCTCGATTTTAGACTAGATGAATCTGAGTACATTTAGTATGGTTAACAGTTGAACAGAAAGTTAGAAATAAGGACACGGAGGGATGCCTGGGTGGCTCGGTCGGTTAAGTGTCTGACTTCGGCTCAGGTCACAATCTCACAGTTGTGAGTTCCAGCCCTGCATTGGGCTCTGCGCTGACCGTGCAGAGCCTGCTTGGGATTCTCTCTCTCTCTCTCTCTCTCTCTCTCTCTCTCTCTCTCTCTCTGCCCCTCCCTTGCTTGTGCTCTCCCTCTCAAAAGTAAATAAACGTTAAAGATAAATAAATAAGGACACAGAAGCAAAGCATTATCTTAGCGTTAAACAACTTGGAAAGTAAGGAATTTACTGGGAAATCCAGTTTCCTGGGCAAAAGGATAGTGTTTCTGGTTATAATTATAGCACATCAAGAGCATCAGTGTCTTGATACAAGCATGCCCTCCCCCAGATGGAGCCAGCAACATTCCTCAGTTCTTCCAATGAATTTTTGCGCAGCCGCTGTCTGCAAAAGCTGTGGGAACCCCGCATGGTAATATCTATCTTTTCAGGAGCCCCTGTCTCCTGGTCTTCTCTTACTTCTCAGGCCTCTCAGCCCCTCTGCAAAGTCTACGGGCTTGTCCTCTTCTCTCCATCTTACTCTGGCGCACATTTCCACCATTCGTGGGCCACGAGTCCACCAGGTAATCTGAGGCCGGAAAAAAAAATCTCCCATTACCCTGTTATTTGAGCAATAATAAAGGTACGTGCAAAGTGCCATGGTGCCCACAGAGAAGAGGCCTTGAAGGTTATCCTGGCGGAAGCAACTTTTATCTGAGCCTTCCGGGTGGACACAGGAAAGGGCAATGCCGGCGAAGAGACTGGTAGAGAAACGGCTGGTGGGTAGGAATGCAGACTGAGCTCAGGGGAGGGTGCACGGAGAGGTGGAGAGGAAGCTAGGAAGTAAGGCCAGAGTAAGGGGAGGGGGCTTAGAATGGAAGGGGGAGATAAAGACAGATTGGGCAATGGGGAAAGGGAGGAGGCACAGACACAGCTGGAGGCCAGTGCAGGAAGGGCTCAGACGCTCACAAAGGCACTGGTCTGTCAGATTTCAAGCACTACGCATAGTCATTCAAAGCCAGGCAGGAGGACTGCAGGCATCTGAATTTCTCGGGGGTCTAAGGTGTAGATTCCTGAACCCCGCCCCTGCCCTGGAGAGTCACTCTGGGATGAGGTCCAAGAATTTAGCCTTGACCCAAACCTTTTCTGTCTCTTGCCCTACCACCCGTGGATCTGAAGGGTGAGAAAATGTGAGAATCTCTCCTTAACCTAGGAGCTGAAGGGCAAGGCATTTAACAGGTGTGGAAAATAGAGGCTCCTATTTGCCAGATAGGAATTTTGATTTATCCTTAGCAACCACCCTGAAGGTAAGCACCATTGTTATCCCCATGGCATAGATGATAAAACAGGCTTAAGAGAGGTTAAGGAACTTGGGGGCCCAAGGCCATACAACTCATAATTACTACAGGTGGGATCCTCACCCAGCTCTGATTCTAGCTGGAGAACTAGCATAATTCAGTGGCCCAGCAAGTGGGCTTTGGAGCCGGGAATGCTTAGGTTTGAATACCGGCTCTACCCCATACTGTTTTCTAGGCCTTCCCTAAGACAGCGCAGGGCCCAGCACAACCCAGCAAGTGTGGGCCTGAGACCACTGCCACAGTCAGTGGTTTTCATAGGCCCCTCGAGATGGCACCAGAGATAGAAACTTCTAAGTTTGATTGGTGGTTAGAAAAGAGAAGTAAATCACAACACGCTGAGGCCCCTCCGCCTCAGGCAGAGGGGCCAGAGTGTGTGACTTCCGGGAAGTTCCCCAAACTATCTGAGCCTCAGTTCCTCATCTGTAAATTGGGGAAAATATCAGTTGCCATGAGGATTAAATAAGATAATATCTTCAGGACGGTTTCTGGTCTGAAGTAAGCACTTGAGGATAACTAGCTATATTATTATTACAGTTTTGGCTAATTCGTACCTACCCAGTCCAGTCAGATCTCCGTTTTCTAACTGGTCTTTGAGCACTGGAGTGAGAGCCTCTCTTGTTTGAACCCCAGATGTATCCTTATTTGGTCTCTGACCGAAATCATCTAAGCAGAACTAATGCCACCATTTCTTTTGAAACCGGAATAGGTAATGTTCTCATGGCTTCTGTTGCAGGAAGCTGGTTCTTCCCACTCTCTTTGAAAAAACGGATTTAAAGGGTTCGTAAAAATTATGTGTCAATTCTATCTCAATAAAGTTGGACACAAATACAGCTTTGAGGTGCCGTTGACAAAAGAATGGACTCTTTAAGCCTCCCAAATGTTATCACACATAGTTTACAGTTCAAATAGTACGAAATGAAGTGGTGAGGAAACAGAATGACCCGCAGCAGCTTCTTGCCTCGACCATCCCCACCCTCCTGGGCCAGCTCGCCAGTCCTCGGTCCTCCTTACCTCTCGCTGGATCTTCTGGTGCTTATCTCCACCTATCTTGTGTTTCTAGCTCTTAATTCTTCCATTTAAAAGAGTTTTTTAATTTTTTTTTTTTTTTTTTTTGAAAGAGAGAGAAGGAGAGAGAGAATCCCAAGCAGGCTCTGCGCTGTCAACACAAAGTCCGATGCGGGGCTCGAACCCACGAACCGTGAAATCGTGACCTGAGCTGACGTCAGACGCTCAACCGACTGAGCCACCCAGGTGCTCTGATTCATCCATTTTAGACACTATCTGTGGACTTCCTAGCAACACAGGCAAGGAGTTAGGTCTTTAACACCCCCCACCCATTCCATTCTTGGGGTTTAGTTTTGTCACTCTTGCCCCATGATTGATAGTGGTTGCAGAATTGTGACTAGGTAAGCATTGCTCACCGCAGAGCTTGCTCATGTAGTCCGATGGCACTCGTTTCTGTCCCCTGACCCCCCGGGGTTTAATTTCTTCTCCTTCTCTTTCTGTGCTGCCCGCCACGATCACTCCTCCACTCCGCTCCAGTGCTCTGGCATGACAGTTAGTGCCGTTTCCCTCGGCTACCTCCTTGACCTGTCATACGCTGCTGTCCTGGAACCTTCCTTCGCTGCTTCCTGGGCTGGGGTTTTCCTGGCTCCCTTCTCTTCTTGCTTTCTTTACTCTCTCTCTTGATCTGCAGTTAAGAATCCCTTTCTAATATTAAAAAATAGAATGGTCTTCGGACCTGCTCGTGATCGTAGGGATCCTTTCGATATCTATTAATTGGGACAAAAAATACAGAAAGACCAAAAGTTACTATGAAGGCACTCCTGCTCTTAAGTGAATTTGTGTTTTACTCACAATAGCATCTATGAACGTGTGAAAGCCTGTTCAAAGTTTAGGCTTAGGGTTAGTTCAATCTAGCCTCAATGTCTGGTCTTCCATTTGTCACCTCGCCCCCTCAACTTGCCGTGAGACAACCCCCTCTCTTGACTTTCTGTTCAGTTCCTGTGCCCTAGCAGAGACTTAAGTACTGGTTTAAGGCCCACCTTGCAGGTGCACGTGACCATGGCTGGCCAATCAGGGTCTCCTCCTGCCAGATACAGGGTCCAAGCAGACCAATCAGAGGCTTTTTGAAGACTGGCTTTCCTTTATGAGGCTTGCTCAACCTCAGTGGAGAGTTGGAGTTACTAACGACTATCTTTGCAGTCTTGGGGCATCCATCCTGAAGCCTGAAGCCGTCATGGAGGAAAGCACAACTGAGGGATAGTTGGGGAGAGAACGACGTTTGAGCGCTAGATGCGGCCAGCTTGAAGATCTTAGGCTTCCCGGTTATGTGAGCCGATACACCGTATGACATTTTTGGCTTAAGCATATTTTAGTTGGATTTCTTTCACTGGGAGCATAAAGAGCGGCGACTGATATCCTGTCTTTGTGAACTTGGGCAGGTTATACAAGCGGTGCGTACAGACTTGGACCGTGACAACGCAGCTCCCACTAGGTCCCCTATGGCTGCCCTGTTATCAGCCTGAGCCTGAGACAGCTTGACATTGAATAGCCCGTTTTAGGGACTGGAGGAAACGACTTACCATGAGTCACTGCCCTAAAATATGCTTTCTACCCACATGCCCGGTGCCTGGAATTCTGTGGTGATGGTGGCATTCCTCAGGGTTAACCATGGCTCTCTTCAAACGGTTCTCCTTTGGAGTGTGAAGTCTGCGATATTTAACTTGTAGAAGTCCTTTCTTCTGGAGGTCCCTCTGGCAGGCAGTGGATCCAGGATGCGGTGTAGACAGACCTAGGTACACATCTCAGTTCCCAATGGCACAGTCCCTTTGCAGCTTTGCGGGCAAACCCCTAGCACTGTGTGCTGACCTTTAGGAGGTCAGTCTGTATCACATAAGGAATCCTACGCAGAGAGTGAAGAAATGGTCTCAGATTCACCCAGTAATCTCCCTGAGTCAGCCCTGAGGGCAGGGCCTGGCCCTAGGCGTTGGGAAGAGGAAGGAGATGTGATTCTTGTCTTGTCAGGGCTCCTGACCTAATAGAGAACTGCGGTTGAGTCTTCACATGGACGGACGCTGTCTTTCACTCTGCGCCATTCGTAGGTGACGCCTAGAAGAGCAGGGCCACCGTGTTGTAGCCTCTGACCCAGGACTCTGTCACATTCTGGGAGAGAGAATTATGGGCCCTCCCCGCATCCCCGCTCCTGCTGTGTCTCCTCGTGGCCACAGTGTACTTTCCCATCCCCTGGCTTGGGGCTTGGGGCTGGTTCCGTGCTTAGGCTCGAAGAGGCCCGATGGCTCTTTTGCTTGCTCTCTTACGCTTCTCTTGGGTAGCCGCTGCCTCTTCAGCCTGGGTCCCGGCAGCAACACAGGGAGAAAAGACCAGCAGTGAGAAGCAGCGCCGATCCAGCCAGCAGGGCATTAAAGTACAGCGGTAACGGCCAACCTGTGAGAATCGGTTTCCCAGCCTCCTCTGAGTTTTGAGGATGGTCTATTAGTTAGCACTGTTGTGGCAAAAGATAACAGATACATGGATTCCCTCCGTTATCAGGTTACGTACAGGTTCAGCTGCTGCAGTAGAGACCCAACACAACAGTGGTTAAGTGATTTTTTTTAATTCTTTTTTTTTAATCCTTTTTTTCGGGGGGCGGGGGGGAGAGTGCAAGCGGGGGAGGGGCAGAGAGAGTGGGGCAGAGGATCCAAAGCGGGCTCTGCGCTGACAGGCTGACAGCACAGAACCCGATGTGGGACTCAAACTCACGAACCCCGAGATCGTGACCTGAGCTGAAGTTGGATGCTTAACCGACTGAGCCACCCAGGCGCCCTTTAATTCCTTTGTTTTTAAATGTTTATTTATTTTTGAGACAGAGACAGAGATTGAGTGGGGGAAGGGCAGAGGGAGACACAAAGTCTGAAGCGGGCTCCAGGCTCCGAGCCGTCAGCACAGAGCCCGATGTGGGGCTTGAACCCACGAACGGTGAGATCCTGACCTGAGCTGAAGTCGGACACCTAACCGACTGAGCCATCCAGGCGCCCCAACAGGGGGTTAAATTAAAAAACAGCTTCTTGGGGGCACCCGGGTGGCTCAGTCGGTCAGGTGTCTGACTTTGGCTTAGGTCACGATCTTGCCGTTCATGGGTTCGAGCCCCACGTCGGGATGTGTGCGGACGGCTCAGAGCCTGGAGCCTGCTTCACATTCTGTGTCTCCCTCTCTCTCTGCCCCTCCCCTGCTCATGCTCTGTCTCTGTCTCTCAAAAATAAGCAAACATTGAAAAGAAATTTTTTTAAGAAGCAGCTTCTTGATCTCTCATATGATAATCCGGTTAAGTACTGGATCTGGGGCTGGTTCGGTGGCTCTTATGTCAGGGAGCCAGGCTCCTTCTGTTTTCCTGCTCTACCACCCTGGGGTGTAGCCCTCATCCAGACGAGGCCTTTGTACCGTTGAAATCTTCATTTCCTCCACAGTGTGGCGCCAGACCGCTCTCTGCCGCTGCCCTGGAAACACACGCAGCCTAAGCACCATTCCTGCCTCTGCTCTGGGCCTCGGGACTTTTCTTCTTCTTGAATGAGTGTGCTCCCGCCCCCCAGCTGGTGCTCCACGCCATCCCCCAGGTCTCAACAACATACCCCCACCAGGACCACAGGAGCCAGAGCTGGTCGTGCCTGGTGGTCCTCAGGACTGAGAGGCCCTGACCTCCGTGGGGGCAGGAGCCGGCCAGCATGACCAGTCGGGACTCCCAGGTTAAGAATCCAGTTGAGCCTCCTGGTCATCCTCAATCTGCTCTGCCCTTCGTCTCCCACCCCCAAATCCCTGCCGACCTCCAGCCCTGAAGAAGCCGGAGAACCTCTGCTTCCCCCACCTCCCCGTCCGCCTTGTCCTACTTCAGTCGTTTGGTGAGCATAAAAAGGCCTGTCAAAGTGGTCCCTCTGTTTGGGGGATGGGCTCAGGAGGGGTGGGCATGTGGGTTCGGAGGGTGACAGATTCTTTCTCCAAATGCTCGCCAGGCTCCTCCGAGCCCTCTTCTTGATTCGACCTTGCTTGGCCTGTGAAGACTTGAACAAACACGGACGTGGTTGCTGGCAGCTCGTGGCCGCGTCCCTAGTAGGACCCTAGCCTCCCTTAAAGTGCCTGCCTGCAAAACTCCCGGCTGTCTAAAGGATTGGCTGCTGAGTCCAGCCAACGCCTGAAGATCGGGCCCCTGTCTCCCAGCTTCTGTGAGAGGGCAGGAGCTTAACTTTGAGAAGTGTCAGCAAAGCCAGATGGGTCTCATATGGGCCAGCGTCCCTTCCTGCTTTTTGTCATCTTTCACTTCTGATTATAGAGCCCCCCACTCATTCCCTTCCCTAGTCCCTCATTCTCCCTGTGAAATACCCCATCACCTCTGTAATAATCCCAGTCGGGTGCCTGCTCACGATGAACCCTTTCCCCTACGGCACTGCAATACTATGTTACTGACTGAAATCTGTCTGGATTACTTTAAGTAGTGTCTGCTTTTGTTTGTTTTCATCAGGGGAGGTGTGCAGGATCAGCCTTTTAATTTTTTTATTTTTAATATTTATTTTTGAGAGAGAGGCAGGGTGCAAGCAGGGGGGTGGGGGAGGGGCAGAGAGCGAGGAAGACACAGACTCCAAAGCGGGCTCCAGGCTCCGCGCTGTCAGCACAGAGCCCGACGTGGGGCTCAAACCCAAGAACCGTGAGATCATGACCTGAGCCGAAGTCGGTCGCTCAACTGACTGAACCACCCAGGTGCCCCAACAGCCTTTGAAATTAAATTATTTTCAGGATCAGCTTTTTAAGTAAGCATCCCAGGGATGTTTGCGTATAGAGGTCCAAAGGCTGTATTTTGAGAAAACATGTTTCCCTGTGGAGATCTTTTCTCTGGCAGCCCTTTTGAATGGGGGCTATGTTTTCTCAGATACTGCATTGCCAATAGTCCACCCAGCTTTAATTCCAGTGAGAACGTTCCAGAGATGAAACTAAGAATCAACTCCAGGCGCTTCTCCAGTCACCTCTGGGGATGAGTGTATGTCGTCAGCATCCAGCGCCTCACCTGCTGCCCAGCTAGAATGACACCTTTCAGGGTTTCCGACTTAGGAACGCGACCACCAGGTTACTCCACGTGGACACCACCCCCCTTTCACAAAGCCTTTGAACACCCCCCCATCAGGAGGGGTTTGCTGGATGATGTTGGTTGGCTCTTGACACCCATTTCTAGCCCCTTCTTTGCAGGTCCTGGAAACCCACGAACCATCGTTGACAGATTCCCTCGACAGCAGAATTGTGCCAATAAAGCGTACCTGTGTGAAATTTGGAAGGCGGAGGTGGAAGGAGGTGGAAGCCATGCTTTCCTCCTCTGTAGCAGCAGACATGCGGGCCGAATGTTGGAGTCCATACTCCCCACCAGTCAGGCTTGGGGCCATGGGGCTGTAGTGACCCCGGCAGTGGCTTCCCGAAGTTTCCTGACCGAGTGGCAGCAGCAGCTTTGAATCTATGGAGAGCAACTGTGGTAAAGTAACCTGAGAGCTAGTGGTGCGATTCCCCCCTGGCCCTGACCTTCACCACCGCGAGCCCCACCAGTGGTGAGCACCAATTGCTTGTATGACCTGTGTGTGTGTGTGTGTTTGAAATATCTAGAATGGTTTGTTTTCCTGGCTATGGTAGTTTTAAAATATGTTCACAAAACTGAGGGTTGATGGGGGGTGGGAGGGAGGGGAGGGTGGGGGATGGGTATTGCGCCTGGGTGGCTCAGTTGGTTGAGCGTCTGACTTTGGCTCAGGTCATGGTCTCACCATTCATGGCTTCGGGCCCCGCATTGGGCTCTGTGCTGACAGCTCAGAGCCTGGAGCCTGCTTCAGATTCTGTGTCTCCCTCTCTCTCTTGTTCTCTCTTCAAAATAAACATTAAAAAAGATGTTTTTTGAGGAATAAATGTTTATTGTTGTTTTTAAAAAAATTTTTTAAATGTTTATTTTGGAGAGAGAAAGAGACAGAGACATAGAGTGCGAGTGGAGGGGTGGCAGAGAGGGTCATAATCTCGTGGTTGGTTCATGGGTTCGAGACCCGCATCGGGCTCTGTGCTGACAGCTCAGAGCCTGGAGCCTGCTTCATATTCTGTGTCTCCCTCTCTCTCTGCCCGCATGCTCTGTCTCTCTCTCTCCCTCTCTCTCAAAAATAAACATTAAAAAAATTAAAAGAAATACGGCAAGGTAGCATTCGAGACTGATAAGTATTGTGCAAATTTGAGGTCGTGTTATAGAAACAACATTTTCTAAGCTTCACTTTATGAACCACATTTGAGCTAATGGAAATATTCCAAAATAGGAGAATGGAGTTGCCTGGAATCCCGGCCCACACTTCGGGAAGCCCAACTATGCACAGATGGGTCTTCTTGGTTTCTCGTCAGCTCTGTCTCTGTGTCCACCTCTCTTCTTCAAAAAGTCACCACCGGCCCCCGCTCCACCCAGCTCATGAAGGAGTTTGAGCTGGCATGAGGAGTTTCTGCCCTTGTGACCTAAGAGTGACTAAAGGGCCTAGTACTGCGCCTGGCTCAAAGCAGGTGCTCAACAAACAGTAGCGGCCACCATCCTCATCGTTATAATTATTGATTCTTTGATGGTAACCATGGCTTAGACGTCTCTGTACCCCTGCACCCTGCAGCAGGGCAGTATAACCGTCAGCAGGCTTTGGAGTTAACAGGCCTGGATTAAACCCCTACCTGGCAGTTTTGGATTTGCGGCCTTGGGCACCTGAACAGGGTACCTACATCCTTTAAGCCCTGTCCCCTTATCTGCCAGATGGGGATAATAAAGTATGTTTTCACGGACTGTTGGGCTAAATTAAGACTGCAAAACGCCCAACCCAGGCCTTGACACCAAGTAAGCAAATAGTAAACTAGGTGCTGCTGCCGCTTCTGATTACTGTTACTCTCTAGTCTTGTGCTTTCAACACACTTATTTGTTGGCTCACTGAAGTCACCACACAGAGACAGACACTTGGTGGCCGTTCTCACTAAAACGCTGGGGGAACGGGAGCAGGCACCAGGAGAACAGGTGTCCTTGCCCAGCAGCAGCAAACTAATAAAGCCGAAGAGGCACTGATGGGCCAATCACCCCGCTTGGAACCGTTCCTACCAACCCTGCCAAACCTGCTGGGCTGTGCCCCAGTCCTACTGTCGCCTCGGGGGACTCTGTTGGTGGCCAGCGGTTGGTGCCATATTCCATCACCTATCGCTAAGCCACCAGCATTTATTTGGGGGCATTTAAAGAGATTGTCAGGGGCGCCTGGGCGGCTCAGTCGGTTAAGCATCCGACTCTTGACTTCAGCTCAGGCTGTGATCTCACGGTCGTAAGATCGAGTCCCTCGCATCGGGTTCCACACTGAGCACACAGCCCGCTTGGGACTCTTTCTCTCCCTCTCTCTCTGCCCCTCCCCCCTTGCTCTCTTTCAAAATAAACAGACATTAAGAAAAGAGATTATCAAACCTTGTTAATTCAGGATTTCTTTTATTCACTACTGTATTTTGACTCTGACGTCCTTTTTCTAAAACCTGTCATTCATGTACTCAGAAAGCATAGATGACTTCATTATTTTTAATGTTTATCTATTTTTGAGAGACAGTGTGTGAGCTGGGGGGAGGGACAGAGAGAAAGGGAGACAGAGGATCTGAAGTGGGCTCTGTGCTGACAGCAGAGAGCCCAATGCAGGGCTCAAACTCCCACACCATGAGGTCACGACCTGAGCCAAAGTCGGATGCTCACTGGACTGAGCCACCCAGGCACCCCGACTCCTCCCAACATCCTAAATGTGACTGGTTAACGCCCTCCTCTGCAGAAGTGGAGGGATGTTTGCGTCTTCTGCGCGTTGTGCTGCATTATCTCTTGGAATCGTGCAGCCCTGATCTGAGCTGGGTAGGAAAGCAGTGGTAGGTGTGGTGCTGGGCTGAACTGGAGAGAGCCCAGCCGCACGCATCCGACCCTCAGTGGGGTCAGCAGAGGCTAGTGGGGTACAGGTGAACAGTAAGTGCCCCCACCAATAAGTTTTCTGAAATAAAGGCCTGAGCAGGGCAGTCCTGGGTAATTACTGCTCTCACACATTCTTTACTCTAACCCTCCAGCATCTCCCTGCTAGCTCTCTGAGGGTGGGGACTTTTTTTTTTTTTTTTTTGAAAGAAAACAAACAAAAAAACCCAATGGGAATTATCTACTAGCTTGTAAGGTTGAGGAACACCCTACTTCCAACTACACATTTTGTGTCTGAGTTTGAGCTCTTGGGAAGAAAGACAGGCCTCAGCCCTACAGTGGAGGTCGGCTCAGCGATCCAAATATTCTGGCAACCCCAAAGACCTCACAGAGGGGCCAGAGAGAGATGATCCTCTATGGGCAGGGGGTCAAGCGCGTTGTGAATAACTGGTATTTGGTGAGCTAGGGGAGAGAGCACCAGAATAGGCTGTTAATTAACTTAATAGTCTAAGCCCCTTGAAGATACGTTTTCCAGTTTCCAGAGACTGACCGTATCAGGGAAATGACGGAAAGACGCCCCGTTCACCCTACTTTGCCCATACTGTGTCTTGTGGAAATACTGGCTACCACGAGGGACTCTGGCTTCAGTCCTGCTTCTCTCGCCTGTGGCCCCTGTTGTCTGTAGATAAATATTTAACCGTTTACGTTTTAATTCCTTACCACGTGGCTAGAATTGGTTATGGATTTATACATTTTAATATGAGAAAAACAAGTATTTTACAAGCAATGCTGAGAAGCCAGTATCGGAAAGTAAACTTTGTAGGTGGCCTGAGGCAGGACGGCGTTCACTCTGTGACAATCTCACATGCTGTCTCACTCTCGTCACCCAGCTCTTCAGTAGTGGAATCTGTGGTCCGAGTCTTCTCTGCTGTGGCTTTGCCAGCCTCCCTGGGAAAAGGAGAAGAATGCCAAGGCTTTGACTCTCGAAAGGAACAATTCAACTCTTCATAATTTCCTCGTTTTAGAGAAAATCTTCCCCAATCACGTACCCTAGTTCCATGTTGAAAATCTCATCTTCATCAGAAGAATCCTTGTCGTGTAGCTTCTGTGCCATGTTTTTCTTGCGTGTGGCATTGAGGGGTCTGTACATGTCCCTAAGCCAAAGTGGCCGCCTTCTCCAGAAAAAGCCCTCCTAGAAAACAGAAAGGACAACGTTAGGTCTGTTTCCCCTGCCTTCTCCAGCCACGGTACTTTATCCTCCTCAGATTTACCTGATTGTCACTTTCCTCTGAGCATCTCTTACGCAGCAGAGATCCAAAGAAGCCCCTTGAAGGAAACACACACACACAGACAATTAGTGATTCGTACCATTTTCCATGCCTCTCACAATGTATTTCTCCAGTCTTATTAGCAAGCAAAATCAACACAGACCTGGGATCTCAGAAATAATTCCATACATGCTGGGCTTTCAGAATTTTCCTGTGTCTGTCCATAATGGCCCCACAGTGTCCCTGGGAGACCTTTGTATGTAACTTGACATGAAGTATAGGCAGGATTTTCACCCTGCTCACCTTCTGGCCCTTGGCCAAGTGCCCTTGTGCAGTCAACAAACTGGGTGACCACACGGCAGAAGCACCTAACTCTCTCCAGAAGCATTTTACATCAGTCCCCGCCAGGCTTAGCCTCACAGGCATCATTTGCTGGCGGGTGGGGAGGTGTTTCTATTTTCCTAGCTGCTTTACCTTACAAGATGAATCGCACCGAGTGAATGCCTGAGTCCAACCAGCAGTTATCTAGCTCACTGACTTTCACACTGCAGGCAGATGAGTGAGTGAGTCGTGAAATCACCTGAAAACACACGGCTAGCGCTAAAACACAAAATACTCTTTTTGAATACAAACGGAATAGGGGGTACCTGGGTGGCTCAGTCAGGTGAGCAGCCCAAGTCTCGATTTTGCCTCAAGTGATGATCTCACAGATTGTGACATCGAGCCCTGTGTCTGGCTCTGTGCTGATAGTGTAGAACCTGCTTGGGATTCTCTCTCTCTCTCTCTCTCTCTCTCTCTCTCTGCTCCACCCTCCCCCCCAAATAAATAATAAACTTAAAAAAAAACAGAACAGAAAGAATCAGAGTGTATGGTAAGTTTGTTTTAGAAGGTACTTATGTCTATACGGTATGTGTGCACTGAGTTGTGACATAAAATGCAGTTCACAGCCCAAGAACAGTGTAGTCAGAGACGTGCCCAACTGGAAAGGAACCATCTTCTTTCTGGTTCTAGTGGTACTAGTGATACAACCGTCCGGCAAGATATCTTCCTTTTCTCCTTCTCCATCTCATTATTATAAAAGGAAGAGATAAATGATTATCTAAGGTCTCTCCCAGTTCAAATTCTATTGGGTCTGGATAAAGGGAATGGAGAGCGGGGCCTCGAAAACCAGAAGGAGGAAGAAGGAAGTTTTCCCCCTACTTTACGGGAGGGACTCATGTATTCTACCTTCCATCATGCTTGAAGACTAGCCCCTTCACCCCACGACTTTTGGCCCTCCCTATCCCTTCTCCAGAGCCTCTGAGAAGGTCTGTGGCCAGGCCTGATGCCCACCGCCAGCGGGAACGGGTCTGAACATTTCCACCCCCGTCCCCCCACGATCTTTCTTTAAAGGTCTAGTGAGCAGGTGCTCTGTGCCAGTCCCATTCTAACTCGGGTTTGGCTGGGCAGCTAACTTTGCTGGATCCAGGCAAAGCATTAGGCCAAATATGTATTCTTTCTGCCTTTGGTGATTTCCTGGCTGTAAAACAAGGGGATTGAAATAGAGGAGTTTGAAAATCTAGTTCTAAAATTCTACTTTAACGATTGCCAGACTAATATTTACCTTGAGCTTCCTTCTTTACCTTCCTTGGCTGCTGTTCTATGAGAATAAATCTGTTTTGGAAGAAAACATGATCACAGTTACCCATCACAATAACCACTCCCTCCACATCTTTATTCATTCCTTTGCATTTTAGGTCTTATCTACCCAGTGAGATGATAACTTTTCCTAGGACAGGAATTTGTTGAATAGTCCTTTGACTCTTCAATAACACCTAACTCGCGTGCAGCTGGTAATACATTTTACTGACTGCCTCAGATAACATTCAACAGGTAATTCCTAATAAAAATTCTTGGGAGGAGGAAAAGAAAAGTGTCTACCAGAAACCTAAACAGCAGCACTGTTTTAAAATCAAGGACAAGAGTAGGATGTCTGTTATCACTGCTGCTATTCATTGGTGTTGAGGAGGTCCTAACTGATGCACTGGGAAAAAATGGAGTCGTGGAAAGGAAGAACTAAGACGTATTTGCATATGAAATTACAGACAAACTAAAAGGCCCAAGAGAATCAACTAAAATTTTGTTGGAAGAAACATGAGAATTCAGCAAGATGGCTAGATATATATAAAATCAAGAGATCAACATGTAAACCTCAATGACTTTCCTATGTTCCATAAATAATTAATCAAAAGACGGAAGAATTATCCCATTTACAATTATCAATAAAAAGGCATAAAGTACCTAGGAATAAACTTAGCAAAGAATGGGTAAGACCTATGAGATGAAAACACTAAAGCTCTTCTGAAGGACATTAAGGAGAAACGAATACGTGATGTGAGACACTATTTTCCGAGAATAGTGTAAAGATGTCAGTTCCCTTCAAATTAACCTACAAATTCGGGGCAATCCCATTCAAATCCCAAGACAGTTTTTCAAACAAAAACTGGCCAGCTGACATTTGGTAGAGAAAATGTGCAAGCATAGCTACAAAATGGATGAAAAAGAAGATCACAGAGCAGACGTTAAAATACGTTCTTACAGAGCAACTGCAGTTAAGTATGTAGCGTGATACTGATACAGGAAAAGAAAACCAGGTTGATAGAATAGAGTCCAGATAACACTAGTATTTTGGATCCATGAAGAAAGAATGAACCATTCAATAAAAGATTTTAAAGTAACTGGATCTTTATGCAAGGGAAAAAAGTTAGATCCCCTACCTCGACCGTACCAAAACACCAGACAGATTCCATACAGATTAAAAATAAATAAATCACAACAAATATTATAAGAGTACAGAAGAAAATATCAGAGACTATTTTTATACCATGAGGCGAAAAGGCCTTGTTAACGAGGCCCATGTCCCATAAGCCATGAGGCAGATATGGTGACGGACTGTCCACACCCCCTGTTCATCGTAGTCCTTGCCCCCTTGATCCCCTGGATTGTTTGTCCTCTTCCTGTTGATTTATAAAACTCTCTTCATATGAAATATATTAATCCTTTCAAGGGCTTTCACTGAATTTCAATGTTTCAAATATTTGTCAGTGTTTTTATCGTGAAGGAGACGGAACAGTGGGATAGGAGCACAGGCTGACTGCAGGCACAGCTGGGTTCTGCTTTGGGTTTTGCCACAGGGGCCTTAAGCTGATCCCCTTCTATGTAGGAAAGAAGGATGGTGATATCATCCTCACAGGACTGTGGCGATTAAATCAGATGTCTGGTTTATTCCAAGCAGAAATCAGACAAGACGATCAAATCTATCAAATGTTTCTGCATGTGGTATCAGGTCACAAAGCTTTTTCTCACCACAAGATTATAAAAGTATTGATTCTGTTTTCTTCTAGCACTTTGATGGGTTCTTGTTTCTCTTTTTTTACATGTACTGAAATATGTTTTTTTAAGGTGAGAAATAGGGATCTGTTGTTATTTTCCTCCCAAATAATTAAGCAGTTGTTCTATTACCATTTATTTATTTTCTTCCACTGATTTGAATACTAAAAGGTAACATTTCAATGTTTATTTATTTATTTTTGAGAGCGACAGAGAGAGAGAGTAAGAGTGAGAGAGGGGCAAAGAGAGAGAGACACACACACAGAATCCAGAGCAGGCTCCAGGTTCTGAGCTGTCAGCACAGAGCCCAACACAGGGCTCGAACTCCTGAACCATGAAATTATGACCTGAGCCAAAGTAGGACGCTTAACCAACTGAGCCACCCAGGCGCCTCTAAAAGGTAACATTTTAAAAGTCCTAGTCACCCACGGATCTGTCTATTGCTGGACTCTGTAGGCTACTTCACATAAATATTACGTTGCATTATTCCTCATTGTGAAATTGACACAATGCCTCATCTCTTCCTTTGAACATCATTATTGTCCACTACAGGAAAAAAACTGCATGGTCTCTGACCTCAAAAAGTGTATCATCTAAGTAGGGAGAGGAAATAATGAAACCACATAAAAAAAATATAAACACAAGGTTAAACCACATAGGAATTTAAAACAGCAATAGGAGTTTATAGAACTTCCCAAAAGCAAAAGGCTGCAGGCCACCTCAAGATGCAGAGTACTGACTGGACAATGGCCAATGATTTCTCTTCCCAGAGGTCATGGTAAGTTGACCCCACGCTAGTTCCTAGGCTCTTAGGCTGAGAAATCAGACTCTGATCTCATCAAGAGAGAACGCACTTCTTTCTGCATGGAGGCAATATCACCTTACCACTGTCACAGGATTGATCAAAATCAGAATGTCAGGTCATGACTTGACAATAAGGAAAACATCCATTCCACCCATTCCACAGATAGGGCATCTGTGTCCACATGATTGGGACTCCTGTCTCCTGTGGAGACAGGCCTCTGTGGCACACTGAAGTATAATCAGAAGGCTATTTGGTGAGAAGAGAAGTGGAAGAAAAGTAATTAGCTGAATCCAGTGTTTCATGGAAAGGACGGAGGTAGCTAGATCCATCCATCTGCCCCGCGGGCACAGCCCGGCTGGTGGGCCTGACTCTCATCTGCTGCCTGAGGTGCCATCTCTACTCTTAGGCAAGGCTAGGTGGGCACTGCCCATGTTGGTCTCTTCCTCACCATTTCTATGCTTTTACTACTGACCAACCCTCCAGAAGACAGACATGTTTCTCCTTAGCAGTTAATACATCCAGTCAGGTTTTACTCAAGTCTGATAGACCAGGAAGCCTTACATATCTCTGCTCTGATCCATGACCCTGATATTTCTCTCTTGAGGAGCTGCCTTTTAACAAACTGTTTAGCATATTTTTGTTATCAGGGGAGGGGAATGCGTCACTGCAGACCCTAAGAAATGGTGACAATCTCACAGAAGGACTAGGTCCAGGAGTATTACAGTATTCGGGGAAGGCTTTGTGAAGAAAGATGAACTCGAGTTGGCTTTTGAAGGCTCACGGGACTTCCACCAGCAGAGTGAAATAAAGGAATTTCAAGTGGGCAAAGTCACCAACAAAAGTAGGAATGGGCATGGTCTGACTAGGGGATGGTGAGGGGCTGCTTTGGCTGAAATGGAGGGTTGCCATGACAGATGGCAATATAGATATAGATATAGATATAGATAGATAGATAGATATAGATATAGATATATAATAAGCATATGTATATTTGAATAAATATATTGAATATATATTCAATTCATACATAATTGAATAAAAGGTAAACAGGCAAGCTCCAGGAATAGGCAACTGTAATTATGACACGCTCTGAGTAGCCTGATGCAGGATTTTAGCTGCAGGGTTTTAACTGAACCTGTTTACACAATGCCTTGCGAAGTGGAGGAGAGAGCTGTAGGCACATCTAATTAATCAACAAGATGACACTTTTATCTCTAAGCCATGCCCTTTCTTCCAAGATGACTGATAGCTCCATGAGGGTGAAGACTATTTCTCTCTCATCATTTTAGCCAACGAGGAAAGAAATCAGTGGTAGTAGGAGGATGACTGGTGAGTGCATCGAATCGACATCATTTTTTTGAGTTGAAGAAATTTTACTATCATGTCAACTGTGGCCTTCTTAGACCTAATGTCTCAGAACAAGCTAATGGCTTGTTATCTTGGTTACAATCCACAGATGTCTCCCGGCAGTGGGGTTCCTTTTAAAATCCCTGGAATATACTTTGCAATAAAAGGACAAAGCATATCTCAGTCCTCCAGACTGAAGAGGGATATCACGTCGTGATAGGTGGGAAAGTGGCTTTGATTTTCAGTTTGTGGGTTCTGAATCTACTGTAAAGAAGGAATATAGTCTGGGAATCTGAATTAATTGTTGTCCTTACCTCAATGAGACAGAACACTATGATCAAAATCATCACTACTACAGTCACAGATATTGCCAAGATGAGTTTGTTGTTATAGCCATAGCCTGGAACTTCTTTTGTGAGCTAAAAAAAAGGGAAAGAACAATTTTTTTAGAAAACAGAGATAGGATGAAAGTTAACTATTCTTTAACGACTCTAAAACCCCATTCTTTCCGATGAATCGCTTATAGGTTCTTAAGGAATATACCAAATCTAATGTGATATGTAATCTTAATCATTAGCATTTTCTTCAAGACTTGATGTATCTTGTATGTTAGGTCCTCTTTTTGTCTCCTCTGGGAACAGCGGCACTGTTTCCTAAATGAGCAAAGTGGCAGATCACTGCCTTAGCCAAAATTATGTGGCCAAGACAAGACCCGGACTAGGAGCCCCCGGTCCTTGTGCTTGGGTCCATGTCCTAAACCACCTAAATGTCGAGACCCCACATTTGGGGATTTATCCTCACCTCCCTTGACTCCTGCCCTCTCTGTTCACTCTGGACTTCTGTGCTCTCATTGATATAATTCTCATTTTTCCATTGGTCCGTATCCCACTCTGCCTTGGACACCTTTACTTCTTGCTGCTCGCTGAGAAGCTTCATCAGGAGGCCTGTTCTGGAGATGAGCTTGGCACAGGCCAGCTGCACCTGGGTCTCAGAGCAGTCCATTTTCAAAGTCCGGATAACATGAGAAATGAGCCTTCTCACGTCATTGCTGGGGATGAGGGACTGTAGCTGCTGGTTTAACTGAATTTCAAACAGATCACCTGAGGACGAGAGCTTTGACACAGTGAAGCCTGTGGCTTTTGGGGGCAAGCCAGTGCCCGCATTGTGGTATTCCCGTTGTGTATCATTGGTTTGTTTAACGGTCGGCATAGAGTTGTCTGCATTAACAGTAGAATTAGCAGTGGAAAGATTCTTACGGTCTGTGAATTCAGGGAGGGTTTGTTCTGGCACAGTAGTGTTTCCTGTAGAAATATTTTCTTCAGAAACATTTTGAGCAGTAGTGTTCTCTACAGTAGCGTTTTCTCTGTAAGTTCCTGAAGGAGCAAATAATTCTGGAAAAGGATTTTTCTGAGGACTCAGTTCTCCCGGAGATGAAAAATCCTCTCGTGAAGGGGAATTTATGAGGCTCCTGACTGCAGAGGATGGAGGCCTCTTTGCAAGCAGCTGTCTATTACTGAGTGAACTTTCCTTTCTGGACTTTCGATTCAGTTTGGCCTTGGGTGTTCTGTGGACCACACGGGAGCGACTTTTATGAAAGCGGTGTGTCTTTCTGGGGAGTGAGGCTGGTCTGAAAGCCTTCATATTTCTAACTCTAGCATTTGCATCTTCTAAAACAAAAATGGTGTACGTTAAGTCTTTTGATTCTTTTTTCACGTCAGGTGGGGATTTTGGAGCGGGGGGGTGGCAGAAGGCCTGCCCAAAGAGTATTGCTTCATGAAAGAAGAGACCGCTGCCTTGTGCTCATCTACGAACGAAGGCTCTGTATTGAAGGAGCTTCCCACTGATTTGCTGGGCCTGTGCGCCACGGGAAGCTCCCCTGGGGATGGTCTCCTGAGCCTTCTTTCCTTGGGAGCGGGGGGGTGGCAGAAGGCCTGTCCAAAAAGTATTGCTTCATGAGAGAAGAGACCGCTGCCTTGTGCTCATCTATGAACGAAGGCTCTGTATTGAAGGAGCTTCCCACTGATTTGCTGGGCCTGTGCGCCACGGGAAGCTCCCCTGGGGATGGTCTCCTGAGCCTTCTTTCCTTGGGAGCGGGGGTGGCAGAAGGCCTGTCCAAAAAGTATTGCTTCATGAGAGAAGAGACCGCTGCCTTGTGCTCATCTATGAACGAAGGCTCTGTATTGAAGGAGCTTCCCACTGATTTGCTGGGCCTGTGCGCCACGGGAAGCTCCCCTGGGGATGGTCTCCTGAGCCTTCTTTCCTTGGCCATGTTCTCCACAGATGGCTGGGCGCTCTGTTTCCTCTGGATGTTCTGACGTCTCAGTTCTTTTAAGTGCCTTTTCCGTATGCCCTTTGGGCCCTTGATGACCTTTTTCACTCTCAGGAACTTTTTCCCCACACTCTCAACCTCGTCTAGGCTCTTCTCCTGCGGTTGGGCAGTTTCCAATTTCTTTGGAAAGATTTGACGTTTAAACTTGGGACCTAAAAGGCTGGAATGTATAAGCATGGCCATTTTTTCTTTCTTTTTCACGTCATCAATTTTTTCCTGAATTTCTGCATCTAACAAATTTTCCAGAAAGTAGAGTTTTCTCAGTTTATTCTTGTAAGTTGAATTGTTGGATCCAGGTTTAAGAGAAGGGTCCCCTGTGTCGTTCATCGAGTGACCCACGGGCTTGTCTCCCTCTTGCACATTTGAAAACAGAAGTTTAATGAACGGTAACAGCGTCGATTCTACGTCTTCTAGATTGCCCTCCGAGAAATAAGGCAATATGTAATTCAGTGCACTAATGACATCACTTTCGTCATTGAAGTCTAGCTGCTCATTCATAAAGGCTGACAAACTGACACGATCTATGTCTGAGGACGCCTTCTCTGGCTCAATAGTCAGCTCCGTGCTGGCGCTCTTCTTTCGAGCGGTCAATACCTTCATGAATGATCCTTCTGCCTTCCTTAGGTATACTTCCTGATCTGTCGAAGAAGAAGAAGAGATGAGTTTTGATAATGAAAGACTGACAGCACAGCTCTTTGTCAATGCACAGTCATACGTCCCAGTCAAGCAAATTAAGAATCAGCAAATACTCGAGCGCCATTTAGAGAGGAGACGAACTCAAACTTGGACCCACGATTGGCAACAACAAAAGGACAAAAAGATGTGTTTTGAAAAAGTAGCTATTTCCTCAGAACATTCCACAGTGTGAATAAGTATATTTAGAGTTATTCCATTGGTCCCTAAGGGCCGATTGCCCAGGCCTCAAGAAAAGCCAAGGCCGGAAGATACTCGGCTAAACTGTGTGCAGCTCTAGTGCGACTCCTGGCATTCACATACCCCACCCTGTCCTGCTTCGGGGCAGAGGGAGCGCGAGTCTTCCTCCTTCTACGTCTTCAGTGGGCTTGAGTTCTTGCTACCATCACATATGCCCGGGACAACACCCGTCACCAGCAGGTCCTCATCTGGACACGCCCTCTCCGCCCACCCACCAATTCCTTCGCTTGGTCCCTGCTCCCATATATCGCACCTCCCGTAACATAAGCTCTAGACAGAAAAAACTAAACACAAGACCCGCTAAGTCCACCCTGGTTCTTTGCTTAAATTTGGGCAGAGATGTGGGGTATAGGTTAAGAGATTTTCCAGGTATGAGAGAGATGCCACTGTGGGGCGTTCAAAAAAAATCAACGGAATGATACTTGAGGTTTTAAAATGCAGAAGGGATAAAGAAACTTTGGTCAAATGCCTACTTTGCTTTCATTTCCTTTCATTTCCAGATTTCTAGCTTTACTGAGAGAACCATCCAGAGCTTCCAACTACATGAAGGTCAAGCGTACAGCTTGTGTACACTGAACAGCACTGTGCAGCTGGGTTTTTCCAGAAGAATTAAAAGTATTTTTAGTGGTGCTGGTGAGAGTCGGAGGAGGAGGTGATAAAGGTCACGAGAGAGGAGGAGCAGCGGGCTGGCGGAGCGCCCAAAACGGGAGAGGAGACTCGAGTGCTAGGCTAAGGCACCTCTGATCTCATTTTTCCTCGCCTGTCAAAGGAGATAAAAAAAAAAAATGCCTATTCTGCCCACCTCTAAGGGAGACGGGAGTAAGATAATTGGTAAAACATTGTTTTGGAAAATAAGCAACACCACTTATAGAAGTAGCAAAGTGTAATTTATGCTGTGCCCTAGACCATTGACAGGGACCCATATTCAAGCTATCCAGGTGCAAAAGCACATTTTGGAAGTCACCAAGTTAGTGCCAATAAAACCTAAGAACAGAAAAATACCTAAAAGCACCCGTGTTTTGGATAGAAAAGCTTAAGATTCAGAACAAGAGTTGGACAGCCCAAGGATAGAAGAGCCCTCTCATCCGTTAGAACGGTTGGGTAGCAGCTTCTGGTTAGGGCACAGAAACACAGAGGCTCCAAATAAAACTTTTTCAGAAATCAGCATCACTTGTACTCTTACACACTTATAAAAACAACAAAATAAACAAAAAGGTATCTCCACCTGTCCTATAAGACAAAGGGCACCTGAGACCTAACGCACGTAAAAATCAGCTTATAAGCTGTGACGCACTATGTGAACAGGTTTTCATTTGGGGGTAGTTGACTTAATAATGTAACTGAGAATCTGACTTTTAACAAAGGAATAGTTCTTAGAAATTTAGGGATCTGAACTCTGAATGAGTAAAAATAATGCAATGACATCATTAGTTTAAAAATTTACCATTGTTAGGGTGCCTGGGTGGCCCAGTCAGTTAAGCATCCCTTTGGCTCAGGTCATGCTATCACAGTTCAGCCCCGCATGGGGCTTGCTGCTGTCAGTGTAGAGCCTGCTTCGGATTCTCTGTCCCCCTCACTCACTCTCTGCCCCCTCCCAGCTCACGCACGTGAATGCTCTCTCTCTCAAAAATGAATAAACATTAAAAAAAATTATCATTGTTGATTAAAAATAAAAGTTAAACCACAAATAAAATAAAAATTTACAAATTTATCATCAGGCAATTAGGACTTACCACAACGTGTGCCATTTGTCAGACATGCACTGTCACAATGTAGCTTGACGGTCTTACAGACAACCTCAATAGTATTTTTAAATTGGCAGAGACAGCAGGCCATACGGCAAGGTAAAATCCTATAAATGGAAACACAGACAATTAAATTAGTGGTAAAGGAGTTACTCGAGTAGGTAGAAGAGGCGGGCCAAAGTCATCACAGGGCTGTGCAAAAAGGAATTCTTGAGGCACATGGCCTGGATGGTTGGGTAGGGACCGAGTTGGCCAAGCTGCTGCTCTTGAAAATTATAAATACACAGATAGAAGGACAGACGTGCCCAACGGAAAGGTAAGGATGACATGGGGTATGGTACCCTTAGAATGAGATAGAGATTAGAACTGGGTGACACTGATCAGTAGTTTAATACACAGGTAACTCCTTCCAAGCCAAAAGTCTCACTTCGGGTTGAGAGCACACAGAAAGAGGGTAGACTTCTAAG